>NC_057413.1:18420735-19020735 GCF_019320065.1 Cervus canadensis | reverse complement strand
GCTTCCTCCAACGTGCCTCCGGGGCACAGCAGGCTACAGCCCTATCCCTTCCCCGAGGCGCCTCACTCCGCGCACCCCAGTCCTCCGGGCTCAGCAAGTTGTCGGTGAAAAAGCGTGTCGGGTCCGCAATCTCGCTGAGGAGCATCAGCTCCGCCATCTTTCCCCCCGCCCCCCAACCATGAGACGGTCCCCAAGGCCCGCCTCTTCCCCATCATCAACGAATCAATTGACTCTTAAAAAGGGCAGGGGCGTCCCGGAAGCCCTACCGACCAGTAAGAGGCCTGGGTACTGAGCACATGCGTCAATAGAAGCGGCGGTGTACAGGCTGGGCCAATGGGAGCGCGGCAGGACGCTAACGCTTCCACAGTACTGGACTGTGAGGTTTGCGCATGCGCCAAACAGAACGCCTGAAAGCGCCCAGAAGTGTGACTTTCAGGCTTTGGAGTTCCGTCCTCTGCCCCAGCCAGTCCTAAATTTAGAAGTTTAGTTCATCGATTCATCTTCGGAGATGGACAAGCCCCCCCCAAAACATAGCACACGTGATTATATAGCTTTTTAATGGTTAAAAGGGACGCTGAGACCACAGCTACCTCCCTTAGGAAGGCAGAAGCTTGGAGTGGGATATGGTGCAACTCTCCCTTGGTCCCCACCAAATCTCACAGCATAGACCACACTTCACAGGTTCCTGTCTCTTTTAAGGTTTAACTTTTAATCAGCCAAACATCTTGCGCAGTCCTTGAGCCAGCCCTGCATCCTGTTTCTTCCCCTGAATGATCACCTTTCCCAGCTCCTCCTGGGCTGCACGGTTTTTGGGGTCTACGGCCAACACCTTCTTGAGGTCAGTCATTGCTTTTTCCAGGTTTCCAAGAGCAGCCTGGGCAACGCCCCTTCGGTACAACGCCTTTATGTGGCCAGGCTCCCGCTCCAGCACCCGGTCACAACTTTGGGCCGCCAAATGGGGCTGCCCTAGCAGTAACTGACAGGCAGCCAGGTTGGCGTGAAGGACAGTTCGTTCCGGAGGGCCAGGTGGGGGTAAGGTCAGCAGCAGCCGAAGAGCCCGTGCATAGCATCGGGCAGCTCCTTCCGGATTCCCCGCTCGAAATAATTCTGTGCCCCTTGCACGTTCTTCTCTGGCCAAGGCCTCCTTCTCGGTGTCCTCCAGCTCCCAGGAGTCTCGACCCTGAGTGAAGGAGGCCAGTGTGAGCCTGACAGGAAGTCCAGAGCGCCCAGGGAGCTGAAGCTCTGCCTCCTCGCCTTGACACATGGACTCCAAGCATTTCTCTGTGATCTCCCCCCAAGTTTCCTCCCTCCATGGGCCTAACCCCACAGTTAGCTCTGTCCAGCCCTCTGGCAGCCCTGACCCCAAAGGAAATCCAGAAGCTTGTACCCTGCAGCGGGAGCCCAGCTTGGGTTTGTCCAAGCCGTGGCCACGGACTACGATCTTCTTGACAAAGCTGCCATCAGGACAGTACCAGAGATCAGAAGCTTGAAGGGGCTCTGACATCGCACTGGCTGATCCATGAGACTTAGCAGAGTCTCTTTCAAGTTCAGCGGCCAGTTTTTCAGTTTCCTGAGGATTCTCTAGAATTTGGCTAGCTGGATCTGGGCTCACTCTCAGTTCAAGGATTTCCGTAGGAGAGTCTCGCGGATGCTGCCTAATCTGAGTAGGTAATTCAAGGTTCTTTTCCCCTTGTTGTTGCGGTTGACAGCTGTCCTTCTCTCCCATTGAATTGACTAGTGGTGTATCCATTTGGGTGCCTGGCCCCTTCCACCGTGGGTGAACAGTTTTGGATAGAAAGGGATGGACCGAGTCCAGGTCAGCACCTGATTTAAAAAAATCAAAGCAATGCTATTGGCAGACATTTTATTTAGACTCCATTTCTGTCCTTTTGGGACCCCGAACCGCGGTCCTCAAAGTCCTCTTTTTTTTTCCCCCCTTCCCGAATCTCTGTCGGGTCCAGTCGCCCCTCCAACCCCGAACTAACTAGGAACTACAAGTTCCACAATTCCCTGCGGCTTGGGTAGCCATTCGCAACTACGGACACCCGATCGAGTCAAAAAATACCTGGGGGGGGCCGAAGCGCCTTGCCTGATGGCAATAGCCAGACCATTCAAATCACCTCTTCTTCCGAAGCCAAGTGCTACTGAGTACTGTCCTTGGAGTCTTTCCCCAGGTGGAGAAGATGGAAAGGGGAGCCAGGGGACAGCTGGACAGAGACACTGACAGCTAACCCTGGAGCCCGAGAGACAAGAGAATCTAGTCAAATTCCTGGCAGCCAATCGGGAGGAGGGAGAAGTCTGATTAAGCCCGCCTTTTGGACGTTACATCATTTCCCCCACTGACTCACCGCCACACCCCAGCAACCGAGAAGCTCCAGGCCTTTGCGACCGGACTAGGCCAAATCGTACCGAGCTAGGCGAGGTACGGCTGCGTCAAAGTCTGGAGAAGGTCTGGAATGGGAGATTGGGCTCAAAGAGGATATAATGGGGAATGATGGAGCTGGGGTGACTGATCGCAGCTGTGAGCAGTCGTTTTATCTGGCCACCTAAAACCCACGTGTGCTATTCTATTAATACTTACCCCTACATTTGGCTCAGACAGTAAAGAATCTGCCTGCAATGCAGGAGACCAGGGTTCAATCCCTGGGTCATGAAGATCCCCTAGAGAAGAAAATGGAAACTCACTCCAGTATGCTTGCCTGCAAAATTCCATGGACAGAGGAGCCTGACATGTTACAGTCCATGGGGTCACAAAGGATCAGACAGGACTGAGTGACTTTCACTACATTTGGGACACCCGGTCAGAGTGGCCCGTTCTGTCCAAGGTCCTTCAAAATAAACCCTGGGGGAATTCCCTAATAGTCCAATGGTTAGGATGCTGAGCTTCCTCTGCAGGGGGCTGGGGTTCCATCCAGCTGAGGCTTGCCTTACCTTTGCCTCATGTTCGTCAATGCCTTTTGAGCTCTTCTCCCTCAAGGAATCTTATAGACAGTGCTTTTCAAACTTTGATGACCCTACACATTATCTGGGGAACTTGTTAAATGCACATTCTGACTTAGGAAGTCTAAGGTGGGACCTGCTACTCTGCATTTCTACCAAGCTCTTGGATGTTGCTGCTGGTGGTCCCATGTACCACACACTTTGAATAGTGTGACGCTAGAACAACCTCTGGAGAAGCAATGGCACCCCACTCCAGTACTCTTGCCTGGAAAATCCCATGGATGGAGGAGCCTGGTAGGCTGAAATCCATGGGGTCGCTGGGAGTCTGACATGACTGAGCAACTTCACTTTCACTTTTCACTTTCATGCATTGGAGAAGGAAATGGCAACCCACTCCAGTGTTCTTGCCTGGAGAATCCCAGGGATGGGGGAGCCTGATGGGCTGCTGTCTATGAGGTCGCACAGAGTCGGACACGACTGAAGTGACTTAGCAGCAGCAGCAGAATAACCTCATCCTGTTCTTTTGACCTTTTAGTCTGTGTCCTTTTAGTTTGTTCAAGTATTTTGTTTATGCATACATCCTCAGTCATGTCTGACTCTTTTGTGACCCCATGGACTGCAGCCAGCCCGGCTCCTCTGTCTATGAAACTTAACAGGCAAGAATACTGGAGTGGGTTGCCATTTCCTACTCCAGTGTTTTACATGTATAACTAGTATAACCTGATCCACTGGACATATCAGTGGAAAAACCAGTCCTCCTCTTCCTAATAAAACATGTAGATCCCTATTGTGATTCAGGCTTGCTCGTCCAGCTCCCTGCACAGGCAGGCTATGACAGCTCTTCAGGGAAGGAGAATTCCACTCTTAGTTTTCACTTTGGCTCCCTCTTCAGTTTGCAATTGTTCAGTTCACAATTGTGTCCCAGACTAAAGGACCATGCCAGAACAGCCAGGAGGGGAAGTAATGTCATCATTAGCCACAGACTTGTGTCAAAACAGCCCTCTCCATTCATTTTGTGTTGAGTCTCAGATCACTAAACTAGACCTTTTTTCCCTTCAAGCTTTATTACTAGGTTCTGTGCTAGTGTAACCTTAGTCCACTTCAACTAAGGCTAAATACTCTGATTCTTGGAATCCTTACGTTCCTTTTGAAAGCTGATCTACCTTTTCTCCCTCCCTGTTCCATTTCAGGGATTTCTAGGAAAGACAGAAAGTCTAGAATGAGTCACAGAGGATTTGATTACATTCTGATCCCTGGACAAAGTTTGCTAATTTGTATTATGTGTGCCTTAATTTCGAGGTCCACTCCAATGACCCTTCAGAGATTAGCTTCTCTCAATTAAAAAAACTACTCTGGTACAAATGTATTGCTTTGTAATGGTCTCTTACTGTTTTGTGTGTATATGTTTCAGTTCCAACAGATTCCACAAGGCATAGGCCTTGTCTCTATTTCTTTTCTTTTTTTTTTTTGAGGCAAGGAAAGCAACCTTATTTGGAAAGTAGCAGACCAAGAAGATGGCAGACTAATGTCTCAAAATAACCATCTTATCGGGGTCTAGATGCCAGTTTGTTTTATAGAACAGAGAGGGAGAGGAGATGAGGAAGTAAAGTAAAAAGGCCATTTTTCTTTAAAATAGGAGAGAATGTTTTAATTTTTTTTCTGCAGCCATTGACAGGTGGACTGGGTCAGACTGTCTCTCTGTGAGCTGAATAAAGTGCCTCTATTTCTTTTGTGTTTCATCTCCTTCTCCATTCATTCATTCAATAAATATTTATTGAGCACCTCCTATGTTCTAGACAGGATGCTAGGAACTGGGGATACATAAATGAATGAGACAGACAGTCCCTATTCTCATGGAGCTTATAGTTGGGGCATGGAGAATAAGTTGTATGAAGAAGTGAGAGATGCTTTGAGAGTGAATGAGGGGTGAGGGAATATCTCTTGAGGATGAGACTTTTTTCCTTTTGGTTGAGCCTCAGAGTATTTTGGGATCCTAGTTCCCCAACCAGGAACTGAACTCATACCTCTGCATTGGAAGTGCAGAGTCTTAACTACCCTTACTGCTAGGAAGTCCCAAGGATGAGACATTTTTGTTACCATCTAAAGAATGAGTTAGAACTGAACCTCTGAGAACACAACAATAGACCACATACTGAGAAACACTGAATTAAAAGTTTAACTTTGCCTCTTTGGGTGGTCCCTTGTCATCCTTGTGACTATATGTAAAAAACAAACATAAGGGACTTCCCTAATGGTTCAGTGGTTAAGACTCCAAGCTCTCAGTGCAGGGGTCATGGGTTCATTTCCTGGTGAGGGAACTAAGAGCTGTTCGACTTCACCAAAAAGAAAGAAAGAAAAAAAAAAATGTCGAAAACAAGCAAATACACTAACAAAGGCCTCAGACCGCTAAAGATAGTAATCAAAATCACCCAGGAAGAAAATATTTTTATTTTTAAAAAGATGACCCATTAAAATGAAAATGCAAAATTTAAGTTTTATAAGAGGACTGAAAAGTCCCCAGAAAAGACATTCATGGATCTGTAAATCCCCCCTGTTCTCAGCTTGGGAAGCACAGGCCTAGGAAGGGGTCAAGATGTGAAGACTCAGAAATGGGAAATGGTATTGGCTGTCCCCCTAAAGCGTTACAACATGAATGTTGACGGACACACTACTTGCTCTCTCTCAGTTCCCCTACCCTTGCATCCTATATTCTAGGGCTCAGTTCTCTGGAGATAGTCACTAAGGAATGAAAAAAGAGAAGAGAAACAAGCCTGGAGGATTATATCCCCAGGCCTGTCTAGAGATCATTGGATCTCAGAAGATCTGGCCTTATTCCACTGCTCTCCTTGCCTGGCCCCATAAAGGCATTGTTTTGCCTTCATTAGAGATTTAATCCTGGGAATTCCCTGATGGTCCAGTGGTTAAGACTCCCTCTGTGCAAGGGGCACAGGTTCAATCCCTGGGAAAATACGATTTCACATGCTGCTCTGCTGCAGTCAATAAATAAATAAAGACCTGGTCTGATGGGAGAATGCAAAGAGAGAGAGGTTCAGGAGCTGATGCAAGGTAATTTGTGAACTGATTGTTGTTACATGTTGTCTTAACACACACAGAGCCCTCTAATAGGTGAAGTTCCATTCTGTAAGAAGATAGACTAGGGGTGGTCCCCAGAAGAAAATAATCAGATAACAGCTTTTTAACATAAGAGAAGCCGCTTTAGGCCCAAGACATTTTGTGATCTAAGCCTGGCCATAATGCTTGCCCTTGAACAAGTCTCAGTAATAATGATCTTACAAGAACAATGACTGTTAATGATCTCAGAGAGGCAGCAGTGAGTGGTCCTAAAGACATCTTAGTTCTCTGCCCAGGAATTGAACCTGGGTAATCTGTACTTTGGCCACCTCATGCGAAGAGTTGACTCATTGGAAAAGACCCCGATGCTGGGAGGGATTGGGGGCAGGAGGAGAAGGGGGTGACAGAGGATGAGATGGCTTGATGGCATCACCGACTCGATGGGCATGAGTTTGAGTAAACTCCGGGGGTTGGTGATGGACAGGGAGGCCTGGCGTGCTGTGATTCATGGGGTCGCAAAGAGTCGGACACTACTGAGCGACTGAACTGAACTGAACTGAATCTAGAGGAGAAAGAACCCTAGCCACCAGACCAGCACAGGCTAGAGATTAGAAGCAAAGTTACCCTGGCTCTTTATCCCCTTTTGAAAGCAAGAATGTTTCAAGGAGGCAAAGACTATAAAAACAGATACAAAGTTAGAGAGACAGCACAACACTGGGAGATCACACAGAGGGAAGCAGTCTGTTTATTTAAGACTGAAGCAAGGCAGAAATACATACTCAAAGAGGAATGCAGGGGTCCTGAGTGAGGAGCATGCAGGAAAGAGGTGAGTTAATTACTTATATAGGATAGTCCTTCTGGCTCTTTGTTTACATTTGACCAATTGTCTTGTCTCTTTCCTCACACCTGACTGGTCCTTGGACACTTATCAAGATGCATGTACAGCTCTTTGCTAAGATAGCTCCCACCACAGAGGTCTGTGGGTGCATTTCCACACTTATTATGGGATGAGGCCTTCTCCCTTTTCAACTCCCAAGAAGCCTTCCTGCGCATGTGCAGACAGGGAAGTCTTCCTTGACCTCAAGAGTGGGCACTTTATCTCTTTATCAGAGCTCAGCTTTTGCCACCAGTTTTGTCCTCAGAGTGTCTGGGTGAGAACAAAGCTTGAATTTTACTCCACTTGACAGACACCAGCCCAGGAACCCATCATGAGCCTACCTCATTACCAGGCAAGAGAAGTAACAATAGCAAAGAATAAATCAATCATAAAGACTTCCAGTTCTGTTTCAATTATATGAATTAGCCAGAAGCACTTTCTTGAGCTGCTTTGCAGAATTCAACATCCCTCACATGTGCTTAACAGCCAGATCAACGAGTACCTGAAGGATGCTGATGCTTCTGACCCTCATGACTTCAGTCAACTAAAGCTTGAACTCTGTTGACCTTTGCCCCAATTCTATACTGAATTCTCCTCTGTTCAATCCCCTTCAAGAGTATGAATAACAGGGCTTCCCTGGTGGCTCAGTGGAAAAGAATCTGCCTGCCAATGCAGGAAACACAAGTTTGATCCCTGATCTGGGACGATCCCACATGCTTCAGAGCAAGTAAGCCATGTGCCACAATTACCAAGCCTGTGCTCTGGAGCTCAGGAACCGCAACTACTGAAGTCCGTGTGCCCTAGAGCCTGTGCTCCCCAACAAGGGAAACCACTGCAATGAGAAGCCTGTGCATTGTAACTAGAGAGTAGCTGCCACTTGCCGCAACTAAAGAAAAGCCCATACAGCAATGAAGATCCAACCCAGGCAAAAATAAATTAAGAAATAAATTTTTTTTAAAGAAAAGAATATGCATACTATGCCCAAGTCCCTTCACGAGTATGCATGTACCCTTACCTGAAAACTTCCTCGGTTTTGCTGTTCAAGAAGACACAACTTTGGGAAAGATCCCCAGTGTTCTCCTTACCTGCTATACGTAGTAAATACTTCCTCCTACCAGTCCTTGGCTTGGTTGGGGCTTTTGGATCAACACCCACCAAGAGATGAACCCAGTTTTGGGGTAACCATTCTTTTATTTATTCAGTAATCTTTACTGAGTACTCAAGATTAGTCAGTGAGCCATGGAGGTAAATACAGAACTCCCCATCTAACAAGGGTAGAGTTATAGTTGACAAAAGCTCCAGATGAAAGGCAAAAAGTGACAAGTGGCAGGGAAGTTATTTCCAACTGGAGGTGATCTGAAAAGGACTTCAAAGGGTTGAGCCTTGGAAAGTGTTAGTTGTATCCAACTCTTTGCGACTGCATGGACTGTAGTCCACTAGGCTCCTCCGCCCATGGAATTCACCGGGCAAGAATACTGGAGTGGATTGCCATTCCCTTCTCCATAAAATCTTTCTGACCCAGGGATCGAACCCAGGTCTCCTGCACTACAGGCAAATTCTTTACTGTCTGAGCCACCAGGGAAGATGGCCATAATTTGGACATGCAGAGATTGATTTACTGCAGGTGGAGGAAGCCGAACAAGATAGGAGATAAAAGGAAAGGAAAGCTGCTTTACATCCGTGTTATTCATCTCCAGCTTGTCAATTTCAGCATCTCTTTATACTGTCACCAGGCATCAAGCTGCCTGGAAGTTTTTACACCCCTCACATTCCCCTGCATTCCATACTCATCACATGGAACCATATGCTGCACTTATTCTCTGTCATTTATCATCAGAATAAGAGACAAAAATTCTAGTTTTCCAAAGGCTAAATAAATTTTCCCTTCTGTTTAGCTTTGGTTTTTTAGTTCTGCTGGGATTTATGTCAAAATAGTTCCTCTCTCTTCTCTGCTTCCAAGCTATTTGGCTTGTGCTTCCCTTATAGGTAGGGTTTTCAGGCAAGATGAGGCAACGAAGGGCAGCCTTTTCCATAATAAAATGTTAAATTATGAAAGATGCTGTGTACCAATGTGTGACCATGCATTATGACCACAGTGCTACCAGATATTGCTCTATGTGTCTTTTGTGTATTACCTCATTTCTTCTCACACAATTCCATGAGCTACTTATTCAGTCCCTGACCAGGGATCGAAACTGCATCTCTTGCAGTGGCAGTGAGGCATCTTAACCACTGGACCATCAGGGAAGTCTAGATGGTGCTGTTTTTAATCAAATGATGAGAGAAAGCCTCCTTGTAAAGATGGTATTTGTTCAAAGATATAAATGATGTCAGGGAGCAGGCAGGCAGATATCTGAAGGAACAGTATCCAGGGTGAGAAAGACACAAATGCAGAGGCCCTGAGGCAAGAAGGAACTATATTTTTATATTAAATCATAGCTGCTAGAAGAATAATGGGGCCGGAGTGGATGAATCAGAGTAAGTGAGGAAAAGAGTAGGAGGGGATGAAATCAGAGAGGCGGGGAGAAGCCAGGTCAGGTAGGCCAAGGTAAAGGTTTTGTTCTGAGTATGATTGGGAGCCATCAGAGGGTTTGAGCAAGGTGAGTGATCTGGTAATTTAAAAGATGACTCTGGTTTCAGCATGAAGGAAGGACTATGTAAGTCAAAAATAAAAGCAGAAAATCCAATTAAAGGGCTAGCCAAGAAACAACAGCAGCACAGGAGTTTGGATCAAGGTAGAGCAGAGGGCCAATGGCAGAGGCCTGAGCCCTCTGTTTTTTAGGAGTTTGAAAGAGTGGATGAAGGCTGAGAAGTAGCAAATAGGAGCTAGTGTATACTTTCTTAAGCTGGATCCAGAAAGAGTGTTCAAAGTGAAGAAAGCACTTCAAGGAGGAAGTGATCAACTGTGTCAAATGTTGCTAATGGTTCTAGACCAGACTTTCTCAACCATGGCACATACATATTCTAAAGTAATTAAACCTCTTTCAGCTTAAGGACTAAAATCTTCTGGCTATTGTTGAAGCTCCCTATGTACCTCTCTCCAATCAGAATTCTCCTGGCTGGGATGGGTGGGTGGGAGAGGGATGGAGTGGGAATTTGGGATTAGCAGCTGCAAACTATTATATATAGAATAGATAAACAAGGTCCTACTGTATAGCATACGGAACTATATTCAGTATTCTATGACAAACCATAATGGAAAGGAATATTAAGAATAATATGTGTGTGTTTGTGTGTGTGTGTAGGGCTTCCCTGGTAGCTCAGATGGTAAAGAATCCGCCTGCAATGTGGGAGACCTGAGTTTGATCCCTGGGTTCAGAGGAGGGCATGGCAACCCACTCCAGTATTCTTGCCTGGAGAATCCCCATGGACAGAGGAGCCTGGCAGGTCCCAGTCCATAGGGTTGCAAAGAGTCAGACATGACTGAGCAACTAAGCACACATATATGTGTAACTGAATCACTTTGCAGCACAGCAGAAATTAACACAACATTGTAAATCAACTACATTTCAATTAAAAAAAAAAAAGCAAAAGAATTCTCCTCTTGTCATGGGCTAACCACTATTCTGAATTTTGTGCTTTTACTACATAGGTTAGTAGCAAAAGAATTTATTTTTCCCTTTTTCTCAAAGATGAGCTATATAATTATAGCATGTTTGTATGGTGATGGAATGTTTCAGTAATGAGGGGAAAATTGATTATGTGAGAGAGATAGGGGATCATTTCAAGAGTTCCATTTCTGTGTAGGTGAGAAGGCTGGGATCCTAGTACCCACATAGGATGGGGACTAGGGAACAGGTCAGCTTCTCTGCAGTAACAAGGGGAAGTCACTAAATTCAACAGAGATGCATGTGGCCTGGTAGATTTGGAGCAGGGACCAGAGGGGGTTCTCTTCTGAAAGTTTCTATTTTCTCACTGAGATAGGAAAGAAGGTCTTCATCTTGTGAAACTGTGATCTCAGATTTGGGAAATGTGGGAAAATGAAGGCTTGCAGGCCACCCTGAAGACTCAAAGGAAGTGAGACTAGCTGGTATGACTGTGCATTTTTCCCTAGACATATTCAGCACTTAGGTGCAGGTATGGTGCAGACAGAGTTGGATTTGGAATCGCCTGGGGATGTCTTTAAAAATATTGATGCCTGAGACCCAAGAGATGGTGATTTAATTGGTTTAGAATGTGACCTGGGCTTTGGGCTTTTTAAATGCTCCCCAGATGACTATAATGTATTGCCAGAGGCAAGAATCATGACTTCAAGGAATGCCTGGAGCTGTGTTTAGAAACCCACTGCTTTATTATTTTTTTTTTAAGGCAACTTATACTCAGTTTTTAAAAAAATTATTTATTTTTGGTTGGGCTGGATCCTTGTTGCTGCTTGAGGGATTTCTCTAGTTGCAGTGAGCGGGGCTACCCTTCACTGCAGTGCACAGGCTTCTCATCGAGGTAGCTTCTCTTGTTGCTGAGCACAGGCTCTCGGCACACCGGCTGCAGTAGTTTTAGCATGCAGGTTCAGTAGTCATGGGGCATGGGCTTTAGTTGCTCTGTGGCATATGGAATCTTCCCAGACCTGGGGTTGAACCTGTGTCCCCTGCATTGGCAAGTGGATTCTTAACCACGGGACCATCAGGGAAGTCCTGAGAGATTTCCTTCTTGCTGCAGTGAAGGAGTGAATTGATCTGAGCTTTGAAGGATTGGTACATTTTGGCCAAGTGGAGAAGCAGATGTGAAAAGAGGGAAAATATCATGAGCTTAAGCTTAGATGTGGTCTGAAACACATGGCAAGCAGCAAACAATTTGGTTTGTAACAGGCAAATATTAGAGAAAAAGCTCCTAGATTTGAGGACAGCTGGGTAAATAAAGATCTGGAGGTGGGCATGATGAATGATATAGTTTGGTTTCACAGAAAGCTGGATAATTTCAAATTATGGGAGAGGTCAAAGGCCAGATCAAAATTTTGTGAACAGTTGAGTAAGCAAGAGGGAATCTTGAAGGGCTTTTGAGGAGCATGTTAAGAGTTTGTAAAAAGCGTGTTTAGGGAGGATAACCCGACAACAGTGTCAAGGGAGACCTGAGGTAGGAAGAGGTGGCAAAGAGGGAGACCTATTAGGGGAACTGTGGTAATGATCCTAGATGAGGTCATTTTTCCAGCAAGAAGTGGGGAAAATTACAGATTCAACAGGCATCATGATGGCAGAACTGATTGGGCTTAACAGCTCACCACAAGTAAAGGCAGGAAGGAGGTGGAAGAGGCATCAAGTTTTCAAATAAGGAAGGGCACTGGGGAATTGGTGCTGTCTACAGAGGGAGACAGCTGGTTTTCAGTGGCATTTTATCTGTTTGGTTTGGAACCAGCTGAGTTTAGAGGACGGCTGCATTGCTTCCCTGGTAACTCAGACTCTAAAGAATTTGCCTGTCATGCAGGAGACCTAGGTTCGACCCCTGGGTTGGGAAGCTCCTCTGGAGAAGGAAATGGCAACCCACTCTAGTATTGTTGCCTGGAGAATTTCAGGGCGCAAAGAGTCGGACTGAGAGACTTTCACACATAGTCCACATGTTCCACAGACACCAGAGGAATGCTTATAAGTACAGAGTTTGGAGAGTGTTCTACTCAACTTGGACTGTTAACAGAATATCATAAACTGGCTATCTTATAAACAGCAGAAGTCAATTTCTCAAGTCCTGGAGGCTGGAAATTCTAAGAGCAGGGTGCTGGCAGATTCAGTGTCTCGTGAGAGCTTCTTTTGGTTCATAGAGTATCTTCTAGCTATGTCCTCACATGGTGAAATTGTAAGGGAACTCTCTGGGGATCTTTTATTAATTAAAAAAAAAATTTTTTTTTTTTAAATCTTTTGACCATGCCACGGGACATGTGGGATCTTAGTTCCCAGGCCAGGGATCAAACCCATATCCCCTGCCTTGGAAGTGTGGTAACTTAACCACTGGACTACCAGGGAAGTCCCTCTGGGATCTCTTTTATAAGAGCACTAATCCCATCCATGAGGGCCTACCCTCAAAACCTAATCATCTCCCAAATGCCACACTATCACACTGGGGATTAGGGTTCAATAGATGAATTTTGAGGAAACACAAACATTCAGTCTGTAGCAAAGAAGCATTTGGTTACAAATGAGGTCTGAATGTGGAGTGGATGAGATTTTTCAAGGGAAATTCTCAGAGAAGGGGAAAAAAAAGTCCATATACAGATGCTTAAAGCACAGGAGGGGGAAAAAAAAAAAAGGCGGGGAGAGAGGAGGAAGGATGAAGTGAGGTTTGTGTGTAGGTAGAGGGGGAGGAGGTAATATATCCCTGAACCTGGGCAAGTGGGGAATCCAGGGTGAAGGGACAAACATGGAAGGGTTCAGAGAGGCAGTGTACTGTGAAAATACCATGGGTTTTAGCTCCTGATAACTTCGGGTCATTGAATACTATTTGAAAAAAATGTTTCAGTAAAGTTTGGATTGGAAGCATATTCCAAAGTGTTAAGAAGCAGTGGATATGAAGGTTAGACATTTCTGACAACAATGCACCCTATTGAACAGAGGTGAGAGAGGGGAGGGTGGGGTTGGAAGTGGTGAGTAGGTAATGAGGAAGTGCGAACTGCAAATGCAAGTTCTTTTTTCATGAAGTGGGGTAAGGAGGGCACAGTAAACCTGAACCGTCCAAAGGAGAACCCACGATCCCATCCTCCTCTCATGTCTCCTATCACAGTGCATGGCTTCCCTTTTAGATTATAAACTTTGTGAGTTTCAGGGTTTACACCTGCTGTCGGAGGTGATGTCTCAACCATCATCTCACCAGCTGGGATGTCTCACCAGCATCCCACCAGCATGGAATTCAGGATAGGACCCTGTCCTGCAGCGCACTGCTGAAGATACCAAGTCCACTGTTTGTGGCACCTCCCCCTCCCCAAGAGGTCTCCTGGTTGAGGGCAACTAGCCCAGGTGGATGTGTGAGGCTGTTGACTTTCTCCCTGGCACTCTGCTTTAGTCAGAATATTTGTGTTCCCTGCCCCAAAACATATGTTGAAATTCTAATGTGCAATACAATGATATTGGGAGGTGAGGCCTTTGGGACGCACTTAGGTCCTGAGAGTAGCACCCTCATGAATGGGATTAGTACCCTTGTAAAAGGGACCCTACAAGGACTTCCCTGGTGATCCAGTCGTTAAGGCTCCATGCTTCAAAGGCAAGGGGTGTGGTTCAATTGCTGAACAGGGGTGAAATAGGATCCCACAAGTCCCTTGGCCAAATAAATAAGGAAATAAAGAAATCCCACAGAGCTCCCTAGCTCTTTCTGCCAAGTGAGGGTACAGTGAGGAGACAGGGATCGGTGTACATTTAGAGATCTACAACTCAGAAGAGGGCCTATACCTGACCGTCCTGGCACCTGATCTCAGACTTCCAGGAAAGTTCTGTTCTTTATAAGCCACCCAGGGATGGTATTTTTGTCACAGTAGCTCTGCGCTCCCTTTGCCTTGCCTACACTGGTACAACACACCAAGTAGGGCTCTAACCGGAGTTGCCTGCCACCCTCCAGCCTGTGAGCAGGAACAGCTGTGGGCAGCTGGGCATGTTTCCCTACCCCAGGCCATCCTATCCTTAGCCAACTTTTTCAGAATACTCTGCCTACTTTCCTCCTGCCTTCCTGGAATTCTGGGGATAGATCCCTGGATCTGCTCGTAAATCCTCCTTCTCCAAAGTCTTAGGTCCAGTCTGGTAGGGAATGGAAAAGGTGTGCTGGGTAAAGAAACGTCCACTAAGAATGGATCCCCAGGTCTTCGCCAATAGGATTCCCAGGGGGGCCTTCCTTTCCCATCTTTGTGGTGTGCCTGAATCTGTCTCCACTCACTATTGTCTCTGTCAGTTTTTGTCCGCCCCTCCCCCACGTCCCCAGAAGGGGAGATAAGAAGTGAAAGGCGAAACCAAAGGAGCCGGGTCTTTGCTAGTCTTCGGGATTGCGGGTGATAAATCCACTTAATCTATTTAATGTTGTCTTTCAGAAATTCACACACACACTCACACACAGATCAGAACAAGGTGAGGACTACTGAGGAACGGGGATTGGGCTGGCTCCCTCCAGATATTGTTTGTACCCTCGGTTCTTTCTGCCCGCTTGCCCAGTTGGGATAGGAGGAAGGGAGTATTTACAGAGAACGGGGACGTAATCTTCATCCCAGGTTCCGAAGGTTCCGAAACGGGTAACCTCCTAAATCTCATTCCAAAAAAAAAAATAATAATAATAATAATAAAGAACCCCAAAAGTTATAGAGGTCCTGGGATTAGCATGAAAATAGACGGGGATGGAGTGGAGGAGAGACAGAACTGGAGGTGAGGGTGGGGGTTATGGCTAACTTGGGGCTCGGCTCTCACGCAGGGAGAAGGTGTGGAGTGACAAGTATACTGACAACTATCGGGGCGAGGCCTGGCGCCACAAACCAATCACCGGACTGAATCACCCCGCAGGGAAGAAAAGAAGGCGGAGCCTGCCGACCTGGAGGCGGGGTTTTATCAGAGCCGGGGCGGAACCTATAGAGGAGGCGGGGCTTTAGGGACCAGTTTTCAGGCTGGGGAGCCTTGACCAAGGGAGTTCGGCTAGGGGTGCTGTATTTAGAGGAGGTGGGGGCCTGGAGCGACTGAGGGCCCGGCCGGGAAGTGGCGTCCCTATTAGTGTGGGTTTTGGCGAGGTTCCTGAGGAACTGGATTCCGAGCGTGCTCGCAAGGCGAGAGTTTCCGTGGAGGCCTAGCTTAGGATGTAACCAAGTCCAGTAGCCCCAGAAGCGGGTGTGCGGGGCGCCCACTGTGGATCCCCGGCTTGACGGCAAAACGTGCTTGGGACGTCGAGGGGCATAGGGTGCGGGCCGGGCCGTGGACGTCCTTACGGATCCCAGTAGTTCTCGTGGTGCTGCGCTGCAATGATGATGACTACGGTTAGGATGGTACAGAGCACCATGGCTGCAATGCCCACCGCCAGGGAGATAAAGGAGAAGTTCCGGGCCTCGCGTGAAGCGATCTCAGCTGACACCATGTCTCCGCGGGCCAAGGCCGTGCGCACCTGCGGAGGGGGAGGGAGAGAAGATCAGAGAGCCGATACCTCGGCTGCACGCCTCAGCCTCCCTCTAAGATGCTTCCGCAAACGTCCAGCACTCCCTGGGAATAAGAAGAACCTCTTGAGTCCTCCTCTCCATCCTCCGCCTCCGTCCCCTCCCCCACCCTCACCCCACACACACCTGCACTGCCTTGAAGATGGCAATGATGCCTGTAGGCCAGAAGCAGCAGATGGTGGTCAGCACCGCGATGGGCATGTAGTCGTGGGGCGGGCGCCTTGGCTCCAGCAGGGCCAGCCCTGGGCCCTGGGGTGGCGGGGGGAGCGTGGAGGTTACTCCTGTTCCCCCCGGGGTCGCGCCTGCATAGGGCTGTGGAAGGAAAGAAGGTTGTGGGGAGAGGCTGTCTATCATTCTTACCCTCTCTGAGCCCACCAGCTTTCCACCTCTGGCAGAGAAAGAAGGTTGTTTTCCTCTTCTAAACCTCCTCTGGACTTCAAGGCTGTTTCCCCTGCCAGATCTTGATCTCTGACTCCAACAGACCACCCACCCCATTCCCAGATCTTTCTCTAGTCTCTCCTCTCCCTTGCCCCCAGATCGCCGCCTGGTGCCCTGGTTCTGTTCCTCTTTCCCACCAGTCCCCAGTGTGCCTCCAATTCCTTGTCCTGTTTCATCCTTCCCCCAGCCCCCTCCTTCCAGGCCCATCCGCCCGGTACTCACCGTGCCCACCGGGTAGACCGGCACGTAGGCAGTGCAAGGCTGCAGCTGTAAAGGGTAACCCGGGGCTACGTAGCCCCCCAGCGGCAGCGTGCCTACCGCTCCCGTGTGCGTGGGCACCACGAAGCCCGGGGCCTGGGCAGTATGAGAGGGCGCCGGCGGGGGCGGGGCGGCGGCGGCGGGCGGCGGTGGGGGCAGTGGGCCCTCGAAGCGAGTCTCCTGCAGGTAAGGGTCGGGTGGCATGCGGGGCAAGGTAGCGCAGCCGGGTGGGGGCGCCCCAGCGGCCGGGCCAGGAGGGGCATGGTGTGGGGGCCTTGGCAAGGTGGCGGAGGACGAGGGACCGCGCTGAGCGGCGGCCCCAGAAGCCAGGCCCCCTGCCCCTAAGCGCGGGAGGGTGGCCGTGCCGGACTGGTGGTAGTGGTGGTGGTGGTGATGGTGCGAGGAAGGGGCTGTCTGTGGGGGCGGGGCAGGAGGTTCCGCGGGGGGCTGGGGGGCATTGTAGGGTGGTGGAGAGGTGTGAGGGACTGAGTCAGGGAGGCCTGGGGGCGGTAAGCAGAGGAGCCAGCATGGGGAGAGATAAGATAGACAGATGAGATGAGGGAGAGGGGGAGACACAGAGGGTCAGGGATGCAGAAAGATAATGGGAGAGACAGAGAGGAGATGAGTGAGAAGCCATCTCTCATTCTTGGGGCAGGAGAGGGGTGGTATCTAGGCCAACAGCCCGTCCCCCCTCCTTTAATCTAGTTTTGAGGTCATAGCTCTCTTCTACTCCTCTCACTGCTTCAGCAATGGGCACACAGCTTTAACCTGCAGACCCAAACTCCTATCCCTCTTGGCTTATGGCTGCTTTGGGGTTTGCCTGTCTGAGCTAGTCCTGCATATGCACATGTGCAGACATGCAACACTTGTGTGAACATGTGCTCAGTCCAACAGTTGTATAAACACATGTAGGATAACATGTTCCACTCTGCCATTCCTTCAGTGAGGAGGGGGTCCCCTAGTCTCTCTTGGACTCTCCGAACCTCTTTTAGGGCAGATTAAGAAGGGTCCTCTGGGTTTTACTCCTCTGGCAATCCCCATCTGATCATCTCTCCATATTTCCCCCCCGGATGTCTCCATGCGAGCCAGCGTTATCTGTCCATCTGTCGCTCCCAATGATGCTATCCATGCAGTACCTGGCTGATGCTAAGCCAGTCTTGTACTTCCCTCACCCTCTTAACCTGCCCCCCACCCATGTTGTTGGCAAGGGACCGAGCCTGAGACTGGCCAGAGGAAAAGAAGAGAAGGGAAGGATATAGAAAGAGGAAGGGGCTTGGGGGGAGGGATGTGGAGAGCTGGATAGAAGGGGAATGAAACAGAACCACCCGCTAGGGAGGGGTAGGGGGGGGGGTAGTCAGGAGGCAGTGGAGAGGGCCAGGGGCTTTGTTGTTGTTTTCTACCTGACTTTTCGGACGACATGCTTCGCTCTCCCTGGGACAAGATCCGTGCAGCCGGAGTCCAGAGTCGGGGTCCCTGGCTAGCACCGAAGTCTGGGTGCGCAGATTGCGCAGCCGGCAGCAGCGCAGAGATGGAGAGATGAAGACTGTGGCGGCGGGGGGCGGAGGGAAAGCTGAGAGGGGGGAGCTTAAAGGGACCGAGGCGAGGGAGGGGGAACCCTTCAGAGATACCCCCACTTGGTCTCTCTCCGCTTTTGGACTATGTCTCGCCTCCTCTAACCCCGGCATTGAAGCCCCCAGTTTGGGTTCCTTTGGAGTTGTCATGGAAACTGGGAGGCAAGCAAGACCGGGCAAGGCGGGTGGTACTAAGGGAAGGAAGGAGGGAGAAAGAACCCTCTGGAGTCTTCCCCTTCAAGACTGGCTGTAGTGATTATACTGTGGGAGGAAGCGAGCAGGTGCTCAGTGGATTCAGTACCCCGGTTCCCTTTGGATCTTCTTCACCCCAGTCAGCCCCCCCCCCCCCCCCCCCCCCCCCCGCCCCACTCAGCCTCCCTCAGAGTCCCTGTAAGATCTCGGGATCTTCTCCCAAATCCTTGGCTCTAGTTTCCCTATCTGTGCCAGAGATGCCTGTGTGAGACAGAACCATAAAAACAACAACAAAAGAGAGAACCGTGTGCAGTTGAGAGCAGCGATGGAAAAGTTCCCAGGGTTATGATCTCGACCTGCCGCCCTGGCCTCGGAGGAATCCGGAGGTAAATTGAGAGGCCCCAGTCTATGGCCGTTGGGAGGCAGTAGGGCTTGTGGTGTGTTGGGGGGCGGGGGTAGGACGAAGAGGAAGCTTGGGGGATACTTAGTTACCTCTTACCTTCGGTATGTAGGAGCTGTAGCGCATTGGGAGGAGAGAACGAATCAACTGCTCATTGCCGGCATCTCAGTTTGGCAGTACATGCTTGGCCCCCCCTTCCCCCGCTTTGCTTACTGGGCTTCTTAAAGAGTTTCCAGGGCCCGCAGTGTTCAGATCCATTCCTGAAATCCCACCCACCTACCACCCCCGCCAAGACGCAGCGCCATCGCCTGAGTCGACCCGGGGGCCCAGCGGTAATTGCAGTCTTTTAATTTTGCTTATTGCATCTTGGGAGTTTGTACATGGGGAGGGGAGGTGAAAATCAGCAGTCAGCCGAGATTTAACCAGAATTGGGCTATTTGCAAAAGCAGAGCCGAGATACCACCCTCCCCCTTTAGACCAGTGCTTCCCAGCCCCTTCTTGAGGCAGTCGCTCTCCGGGCGCTGTATCCTTCCCCATCCGACTGCAGGCGGAGACTACCGAGCTGTAATAGCGGCGCTCGTCAGGGCCAGTCCCAGGCCCCAGTGATCTAGATCACGGCCCCACACCTCTCATTCTGGCTTCTGAGGTGTTCGCGTGAGCCCCTAACCCCCTTCCGCCACGCCGTCCTGTACACATTTCGGGGCGCAAGTTGGTTTTATTGGGAGAGACTTAAGACTGTCAAAGACCTGAACATAGAGGAATTCAGATGAGCTGCGAAATTTTTATTTTTATTTTTTAAATCAAGGCAAACGTCTTTAAATGCTCAGTAAAAGCCCTAACACGGGCACCTGGGTACCGATAGGGATCACAGGGAGAGGTGGGAGACGCCTGGAGTTAGAAGTCCAGCCCCGGTGGGAAGGTCTGAGTAAGGAGCCGCCCACAAGGACCTCCAGGTTCAGGGCGGGGGTGTGGGGTCGCTCAGGTACTGAGACTCGTCAGAAACTAGGCGGAGCGTGAGTCAGCGCTGCCCAGGGGGCTCTCCGCCCCTTGGGGGGTGGGTCGTAGATGGGCTCCGTCCTAGAGAAGGGCAGAAGAAAGTGGGCCAAGCCGCACTTTTACCTCGAGGGGCCTCGAGGACTCTCCGCGTCTCTGGAGACAAGGGCACTACAAGCACTTCAGGATGAAGAGTTGTAAGACTCAGGCCTGGCACGGGCGGGAGGGAAGCGTTAGGAGCAGGGTCCGCCTGGGCTACCTTCAGCCCTCAGCCGGCGGAGGACAAAATACCAAGGACTGCCTTTCCCGGGTCTATTCCTCCAGCGCGCCTCCCTGGGGAAAGAGAACTCCGTGTTCCGTTGCGGAGCCGGACGCCTGCATTGGGAAGTAGGGCAAATCAAGGCCGGGAAATGGGACCCTTAGGTCGCGGCTGCCGCGGGGCCTGAAGAGGCCTTCTCTCAATTCCCAGGACACGTTTGCGGCTTCTTCCTCTCCCCGCCGATCTAAATGGATTACTCCGCCTATTCCCTACCCCCTCCCTCGCCCCCCGGCTCTTAGTGCGCAATGGATTGTTCCATTGCCCCTCCAGTCTCCGGCCAGCGTTGCGGGGGACGCTGGCACGGTTGCTAGGGAAAGCCCCGGACGTGACGGCTAAATGCGACCCTGAGCAGCCTCCCCTCTCCCGTCCGTCATTCCCCTGCGCGCGTTCTCCTTACACCCTTGCCCTCCCCCACGTGGGTTCCAAGCTGGGGAGAAGTAAACAGCAGGCGGAGTGGGGCTCGCGGACCCAGGCCAGGTGGGAGTTTTCTCCCAGGGTCCTGCGCTGTTGCTCTGGGGTCCTTCTTGCAAATCTTCAGTCTTGCATGGCTGGTTTGATCCATTAGGAAGCTCCTGGCCTCGGGACCGAGTCTCCGCTGCGTTGGGGGCGGGGCTTGGTTGCGCGTCAGTGCGTCTGCAGCGTGGTGGGGGTGTGTGTTTGTGAAGACTGGAGTAAAAGTAGGATGTTTTGTGACAAGGACCTGGTGTGGGAACGGACGGGGGAGGCTTGATCGCCGGCGTCTGTTCCGAAGGGAGGGGGTGTTGTCATCTCTCTCACAGGCCCTCATCGTCCCCTTCTCAGGCGGGAGCATGCTGGGGCTCCCGGGGCGGCGGCTCCCTTCGGCGGAGTTCCTGCTCCTGTTGTCTTTCCTGCTGCTGCTGCTGCTGCCCGCCGCCCCCGCGCCCCATCGGGCTGCCTACAAGCCGGTCATCGTGGTGCACGGGCTCTTTGACAGTTCGTACAGCTTCCGCCACCTGCTGGAATACATCAATGAGGTCTGGCAGGGGACGCCCCGGTTGTGGGGCGTTGGTGGCGGCTACAGAGGCTGGGGAGGGAGAATGGGGAACTGGACGCTGGGCCTGCCCAGTTTCTCGCGGAGCTGGTGCTGGCGTGGGGAAAGTTGGGGGGCGAGAGATCCCTGGTTCTGGGAGGGCACAATAGGCATGTGGGCACCGGCTGGGGGGCGGCGTGGAGGGGGGTCTTTATAGTCCATCCCGGCTGCGGCATCACCCGCTTCCCACAGACACACCCTGGGACTGCGGTGACAGTGCTCGATCTCTTCGATGGGAGAGAGAGTTTGCGACCCCTGTGGGAACAGGTGCAAGGGTTCCGAGAGGCTGTGGCCCCCATCATGGCAAAGGCTCTTCAAGGGGTGCACCTCATCTGCTACTCCCAGGGTAGGCACCCTCCCCCCTTCCCCGCCTCTAAGCCCTATCTGAGGCTTGATCCTTATCTGAGGGACACTGCCTAGTGTTCCCTTTTTTGAACTCATTGCCTCCTTTTCTGACTTCTCTCAGCACCTGGGTCTTATCTGTGTGAGTGTCCTGAGTGGGAAGGCCGCTCCCTGCACTGCTGCCCCTTTCTTTCCCCGTCACCCATGGCTCCTGGACATAGGGATGCGGCGATGCGGCGGGGGGGGGGGGGGGGGGGAACGACACAGTAAAAAACACCCTAAGGTTTGTCGGAAGACCCAGAATCGAATTCTGGCTTTGTCACTTACCTGATGTGGGGCGTTTTGACACAGGACGTGTGCCTGGGTCTCAGCTTCCTGAGGTACATGGTGTGTGTGTGTGGGTGCAGAGTTGGGGGGGGACTGTTGGCCTGGCTGTCCCTAAGTCCTGCCCAATGTGTTTTGCCTGCAGGGGGCCTGGTGTGCCGGGCACTGCTGTCTGTGATGGATGAACACAACGTAGATTCTTTCATCTCTCTCTCCTCTCCACAGATGGGACAGTATGGAGGTGAGTGGGCACTCAGGGCTCCATAGGGGGGCCCTGAGTCTTGAGGGCACACAGCTCGGGGCCACTTGGCACTGCTGTTCTCTTGCCAGACACAAACTATTTGAAGTGGCTGTTCCCCACCTCCATGAGGTCTAACCTCTACCGGATCTGCTACAGCCCGTGGGGCCAGGAATTCTCCATCTGCAACTACTGGCACGGTGAGTAGGACATGCCACACGGGGGACTCCATGCTAAGGGCATCCTGGTGGGCCTGCTGCTCCCACCTCTACCATAACTAACAGCAATGATGATGATAACTTACAGTTATTGTTCAAAATGCTTTATGTGTTTCACTTTGTTGCCTTAGAGAATACAGCTTGCTGCAGGGGTTGGCAAACTTTATCCTTAAAGGGCCAGACAGTAAATATTTTTTTTTTTTGGTTTTGCAGACATATAGTCTCTGTCACAACCACGCAATTCTGCCATAGTCATGTGAAAGCAGCCATATACCATATGTAAATGAATGTATCTGTGTTGCAACAAAATTTTATTTATAGAAACAGTGAGCTGGATTTGGCTAATGAGTCATAGTTTGCAAACACCTGGTTATAGTTTATAAGATCATGGATGCTGGGTCCAGACTACTTGGGTTTGAAGCCTAGTCCTGCTGCATGACTTTGGGCAAGTTACTCAACCTTTCTTCGACTCAGTTTTCCTCATCTGTAAAATAAAGATATAGTACGTACCTCTTATTGTGTTTATGAGGATTCAATAATGAATGTCATGTGCTTTGAACAGTATCTGGCTCATAGCAGGTGCTAGAAAAAGCTGTTTGCTATCATGTTTACAATTATTAGTGCTACTATCATATTACTGTGCACCTTGTCTATTACTGTAGCCTTCTGATTGGTCTTCCAGCATCTGGTCTTGCCTCTTCTCCCTGCTTCTCTGACGATCTAACTGCTGTTTGTACCCAGACCCCCACCATGACGACTTGTACCTCAATGCCAGCAGCTTCCTGGCCCTGATCAATGGGGAAAGAGACCATCCCAATGCCACTGGTAAGACCCCAGGCCCCTACCTTGGTCCCATTTTCTGCTTCTCTGACCTCCTATATTCCCCTTTCCAACCTGGCCTGACCCCTGTGACTAACTCAGGCTCTCTTACTCCCACCCTGTAGCTTGGCGGAAGAACTTTCTGCGTTTGGGCCGCCTGGTGCTGATTGGGGGCCCTGATGATGGTGTCATTACTCCTTGGCAGTCCAGGTAATAAGGGACTGTGTGGCCTGAAGGTTGGCTAAGGACACCCCAATCCCAGCCAGTCTTTATCTCATTTCTAAAACTGGCCTGCTTCTTCCACTGTTCAGTTAATCCCCCCACCCTCCATCTATCTTGTCACCCAAGATCAAAACCTGGGAGTCATGTCCCAACCTCTTGTATCTAGCCAGTCACTAAGCCTTGCTGACTCTGCTTCCTTTCCATCCCTACCAGCCCCGCTTTGTGAAAACTTTGAACTCTGAACTATTTACAGATTCTTAGGATGTTGCAAAGATAGTTTAGAGAAGTCCTGTGTATCTTTTGCCTAGTTTCCCCCAACGCATGCATCCTATGTAAGGACAGCACAATAGTGAAACCAGGAAATTGACAAATCGCTACAACACATGTCTATAGTTCCATGCCATGTAATCACATTTCCTACCAGCTCTTTCACTTACCTGGAAGTAGAAGGTAATTGCTCCAACCTTGTCCCCTTTATCCTATTCCTCAGGAAAACCCATGGCTTCATGGCACTATGTGTTTGCCTCTGATCATAATGAGTGATCTGAAATGTCACCTGATCTACTTTAGTCATTCAACAAATACTCATCAAGCACTGTGTGCCCAGGCACTGTTGTGGACCCTAGGGATGCAGTAGTAAATGAAAGAGAAGTCTATGCTATTATGTAGCTCACATTCTAGTAGGGGAGACAGATAATAAATGTAAATACATATATCAGACAGTGATAAAATAAGGCAGGGAAAGGATTAGAGGATGGCTGGGGCCTATTTTAGATAGTGGCCAGAGAAGTCCTTCTGGAAGAGCTGCCATTTGAGCAGAGACTGAGTCGTGTCCAACTTTTTGCAACCCCATGGAGTGCAGCATGCCAGGCTCCTCTGTCCTCCACTGTCTCCCGGAGTTTGCTCAAATTCATGTCTATTGAGTTAGTAATGCTGTTTCATCCTCTGCTGCCCCCTTTTCCTTTTGCCCTCAATCTTTCCCAGCATCAGGGTCTTTCCTAGTGAGCTGGCTCTTTGCATCAGGTGGCCAAAGTATTGGAGCTTCAGCTCTATCATCAGTCCTTCCAATGAATATTCAAGGTTGATTTCCTTGATCTCCTTGCAGTCCAAGGGACTCTCAAGAGTCTTCTCCAACACCACAGTTCAAAAGCATCAATTCTTTGGTGCTCAGCTTTCTTTATGGTCCAACTCTCACATCCATATATGACTACTGGAAAAACCATAGCTTTGACTGTATGGACCTTTGTGGGCAAAGTGATGTCTCTGCTTTTTAATATGCTTGGAATGTCTAGGTTTGTTTTTCTAGGGAAGAGGAGTAGCACCTGCAAAGACACTGGGGCAGGCCTGAGGAATAAGGAGGTTCATGCGGCTAGAGGGCAGTAAGCTGGGGTGAAGGTGAAAGAGGTAGAAGGGGGCCAGATACAGAAAGCCTTTGTGGGGCAAAGTAATGTCACTTTTTCTAAAATATATGCAACATAAAAGTTACCATTTTTAAGGGTAAGTTTGGTGGCTTCAAGTTCATTCAAATTCTTGTGTAAGCTTACCACCATCTATCTCCAGTTTTTTCTTGCCAAACTAAAACCCCATAACCCTTTAAAGAATGGTAACTTCCTTATCCCTGCTACTCCCTGGCCCCTGGCAACCATGACCCTTGATTTTTTTTTTTTCTTTTTTTAATTCTTAGTGAGATGGGAACACATTGGAAGGTTATAAATGAAAGAGTAACATGCCTTATAGTAGTTAAAGGTGGGATTTATTTTTATCTCATTTCACACCTACTACAACCCTATGAAGATAAGAAGTAGCTCTAAGTACTTTGCAAATAAAGCTCATTTAATCCTCACAACAACCCTATAGGGTAATTACTATTATCCTCTTTTGGCTTGTAAGGAAACTTAAGTACAAAGAGATTAAATAACTTGCCTACATTCATAGAGTTAGTAAGTGGTGAAGTCAGGCTGTCTGACTTAACCACAATGTTTTATTTCCTCTCTACAAAGGAGGTATTCTTGTATAGGACAAAGAAAATCAGCAACATGATCAACCACACACAGTGGGGAGTGTGTGGCAGAGCTGGAGTTCCAATCCAGGTCTTTGTGCCCCTACTGCTTTCCTACGGCTTAAGAAATCTAGTCCCTCAGCGTGGCCTCCAGGCCCCCAACCCAGCACCCCAATGTACCCAGCTGTGCCATACCTCTGTGTTGCTCTTGTTGTTCCATTTGCCTGGGACAGCTTTCCCTAGTCCAGGTTAATCGCTGGGAAGCCTTTGTTGACCCTCTAAAACTAGGGTAGTAACCTCTCCTCTTTGCTCCCTTAGCCCATTGGACTTAGTACTGTTAGCCTTTATTCAGTCATTCTTGGTCTGTGTCCACTCAGTGCCCATGACAGTTAAATATTCCTAATTTAAAAAATTTTTAAAAACTTTTTCTTTGGAAATAATTTCATACTCAAGAAATTACCAAAGTCATACAAAGCAATCTTGTATATTCTTCACCTAGATTTCCCAAATGTTAACATTTTGCCAAGTTTATATTAGTGTCCTCTGTCTCTCCCTCTGGATATCCATATATATATGTGGAGTATGTGTATATATGAACCCTTAAGACTTCAGTATGTCAGTGTCTATTTTCTACATATAGGACATTCTTTTATGTATCTACAATATGATTATCAAAATCAGGAAATTAACATTGATAAAATTCTCTGTAGACCTTATTCAAATTTTCCTAAAATCTTCTAGATAGGAAAAAGATCCAGTGAAAGATTCAACTCAGGATCCCATGTTGCATTTGGTTCTCATGTCTCTTTAGTTTTGTTTAATCTGGAATAATTCCTTGGAGTAAGTCTGTGACACTGATTTTTTTTTTTTTGGCCCCGGCATGCGGAACTGCCCCACCAGGGATTGAACCCATGCCCCTGCATTGGGAGTGCAGAGTCTTAACAACTGGACCACTAGGAAGTCTGACATTGATATTTGTTGAAACATAACGAGCCAGCTGTCTTATAGAATGGCAGTCAGTTTGGGTTTGTTGCCTATTTCCTCATGATTAGATTCAGCTTATGCATTTTTGATGGGAATTGTGCAGAAGCGATACTGTATCCTTAATCCATTACCTCCTGAGGTAAATGATGTGTGTGTGCTAAGTCACTTAGTCGTGTCCAACTCTTTTCTACCCCATGGACTATGGACCCCATGGAGCCTTCCAGGCTCCTCTGTCCATGGGATTCTCCAGGCAAGAATACTAGAGTGGGTTGCCATACCTCCTCCAAGGGATCTTCCCGACCCAGGGATTGAACCCACATCTCTTTTGTCTCCTGGACTGGCAGGCAGGTTCTTTATCATTAGCGCCACCTGGGAAGCCTGAGGTACATGATACCCAGTTAAATATTTTGAGTGTCTCCCTTGCTGCTTGTGTCCCTAACAGGCCATGAGTTCCTGAAGGTCCCTACCCCTCCTTGATTTTCTCCCACTCTGATAACCTCCCTCTTATGCCCCAATCTCTTTGCAGCTTCTTTGGTTTCTATGATGCAAATGAGACAGTCTTAGAGATGGAGAAGCAACTGGTGAGTCCCCTGGAATTACTTTCCCTTTCTGCACACACTGTGGTTCTCTCTGCCACTGACATGGAAGCTGAAGGGTCTACCCTGTGGGGAGGGGGTCTGGGACGCCCTTGGGAACTTACTTTGTCTCTCCCTGTGTCTTTCTTCCTTGCCCCCTGACCCACCTTGAAGGTTTATCTGCGGGACTCTTTTGGGTTGAAGACTCTCCTGGCCCGGGGGGCCATAGTGAGGTGTCCAATGGCTGGCATCTCCCACACGGCCTGGCACTCCAACCGTACCCTTTATGAGACCTGCATTGAACCTTGGCTCTCCTGAGGGACCCCTCAGGAACTCCCCGCCCAGAGACTGAGTGGAGCCTTGGATGTCAGGCCCTGGTGTGCCTGTGACCACCTCACTGGTCCCACACTGCCCCACCAACCAGGGCTCCAGGACCCCTCCTCTGTGAACAACACATCCTGGTCTCCTCCATCTCATGTCCTCCCTTTTGGGGGTTGCTCCATGCTCTCCCATGCCCCCCAAGGCCAAGGCCAAGGCTGGGAAGTGGGAAACAAGATTAACTTGTGGCTGCTCCTATTGCTGCTGCTCCTCTGTCTCTGGCTCTACAGGAGGAGAACCCAGCCCCTGCCCACCACAGGGTCTCCTTCCAAGCCACTCAGGACATTTTTAGCTTCTGTTTTTCCTACGTTCCCTTTTCCTCTGAACTCCCCTGTTGTGAGCCCTCCCAACCCCCCAGGAAGGACCACCTGTGAGAGTGGGGTTCTGAGGCTCCACTATGGGGACAGTTCTGTTCTTGAAGTGTCAGTGTTGGGGAATATCTGTGGCCTGTGAGGCCCATCTCAGGTTTGGGGATCCCCCAGTCCCTATGTTCAGTATTGGGGTGCCCTCTGGGAGCCTAGTTTCTTTGAGGCTCCAGCCCCTCTTTTAGCTACCCTTGAATGGGTGTGTTACTACCCCTGTATTTATGAAAATAAAGTTCCATTTACTCAGTGTGGCTTGCCTCATTTCCAGGTGAGGGGGGCCTGGCTCCCCCAGGAGGGTGGGGATGGAGAGCCTGGGGCCTGGGTGCCCGGATGCCTGGTCTGGGGTGGGACCCCCTTGGTGTTTCCGCTCTCTCAATGCCCATTCTGTGCGGGTTCCTGATTCTCTGCGGGTTCTTTCCTGCTGAAGACAATTCTCTTCCTGTTCCAGCTTGCGATTGCGGGGCTGAGCCCAGGGCCCTAATGGTTTGGGCCCCAGCCTCATGGGTGGAATGCACCAGCCACCCCCAGGCTAGACGAGGGGACTCAGGGTCAGGGTGGGCATTTGTTGTGCCCCTTTTCGACCTTTGTAGGCCAGAGCTGGGTGAGGGGCTGGACAATGAGCCTCCTCTTCCTTGAAAGAAGGAATCTCAGTAGAGACAATAAGGCCCTGTCTGCTCTGGCATGGGGGGCGGTGGCTGACTCAATTCTGCCCCTTCTCCACCCCCCAGACGCTAATAAATGTCATCAAGAAATGGGGGCAATTTTTTCCCTCAGTGCCCTGGGCAGCCTCCCCAACCTCCCCCACCTTTGTGGTATCTTGCCCTTCTTTCTTTCCTCAGCTGATCTTGCCTTTTCTCCCATGACCTAACCCTACTTTCTTCTCTGCCAGTTCTGCCTCTCCCTGCCCCTCAGTTCTTCCCATCTGTGTTGGGTTGAAGGGCGGAGGGCAAAAGCCAGGTGTTTCAAAGCCAGTAGCCTCTGTTGACTTGGGGGAGTTCCAAATAAGGGGCCTCAGGGTTGAGAAGAAACTTCTAGGGGGCTCTTTACTTGGCTGCAGGGGGTGGGGGTGAAGGTCAATGGGGATTTGGACCCCACTGAATTGACCAAGCTCCAGCTATGGGAGGAGGCTTATGGGAGGGGGCAGGGATGGGAGGGCTCTGTCTGGCCCAGCCCCTCCTCCCCTTTGCAGCCCGCCCACTAGTCTGAGCGGCTGCTGCTGAGGCTGGTTGGCCTGAAGTCTCCCGGAGAAAGGCAAAGACAGGTGGGGAGAGAATGTCAATGGGGAAAGAGTGGGGGTCACTAAGAGTCTTAGAGTGAGTGTGAGTTGGAGGTGTTGTTTGAGTAAGGAGAGTGGGTCCAGGGTGTCTGTGGTGGTGGGGGGGTGTGAGGGTAGTAGGAGTGTGTTTAAGGTGGGGTCTCCAGGTGCGTGGGTTGTGTACAAGGTGTAAAGGGGTGTAATGGTGAATATCTGAGATTTTGAAAGAAGATTAGGATGGAAGAGGGCACATCAGAGACAGGAGGGGCCTGAGGGGAGATGGAGGGAGTGTGTCAGGCTGTGAGCGTGTATGGTGCTGCATGGACCATGATGTGCTAAAAGATGGTGGGTGTTAAATATATGTGCAGGTGCGACAATCCTGGTGGCTAGTGCAAGTGTGCAAATGAATGTCCTGCCTGGCTTACAGGGTACCAGCAGACTGTTCTTGTGAGCGCTGGAGCTGGAGAAGTTACTAGGAGAGGGGAAGGGCCTCTATTAACCTCTTCTTGCCTGCAGCTGGCAGTCTGAAGTCAAGGAGAACCATGGGGTCCAGGGCTGAGCAGTACACTGTCTTAGGCGGACTCTGGTTCCTCCTGCTACTGATGACAGGCGAGGGGGCCAAGGGTGGAGCCCTCAAAGAGAGGTGACAACAGAAGGGGCAGGGCCAGGGGTGGGGCTTCACAGGGGGCAAAACCAAGTTGAGGAGGGGGATGAGGCTGTCATGTTTAGGGAGGGTGGGGCCTCAGTGGAGCCTGAAGGGAAGTGGGGCTCTGGCTCCCCAGGGCCTGGCCCACTCAGTGTCTCACTTTCTCCCACATGGGTGCAGTCAGGGGGTCTGCTCCAAGCAGACCCTGGTGGTCCCACTCCGTTACAATGAGTCCTACAGCCAACCTGTATATAAGCCCTATCTGACCCTGTGCTCTGGAAGGCGTGTCTGCAGCACCTACAGGTGAGGATGGGTCCCCCGCCGGGACCCCGGGGTCTCTCAAGAGGAAACCCCCAAAGCTAGGACCAGGACCCATACATAGGCCAATGCCCAGAGCCCGGCGATGTGTTCCAGGACCACGTACCGCGTGGCCTGGAGGGAGGTGCAGAGGGAGGTGCGGCAGACCCACGCCGTGTGCTGCCAGGGCTGGAAGAAGCGGCATCCCGGGGCACTCACCTGTGATGAAGGTGAGGCTAGGGCTTCCCGGGCCTTGGGGGGAGGTGCGCCCCGCTGGGCGGAGAGCCAGGCCTTCTGCTGGGTTCTGAACCCCACTTCCTGCACCTTCAGCCATCTGCGCCAAGCCCTGCCAGAACGGAGGCGTCTGCGTTCGGCCAGACCAGTGCGAGTGCGCCCCGGGCTGGGGTGGGAAGCACTGTCACGTGGGTGAGTCGGCTCGCCCTCCCTCGGGGGTGGCGCCCATCCCCGCCCCGCCCCCGTCAGCCCCCTCCTCTTTCCGGTAATTAGACGTGGATGAATGCAGGACCGGCGTCACTCTCTGCTCGCATCGCTGCCTCAATACGGCGGGCAGTTTTACCTGTGGCTGCCCGCCCGGCCTGGCGCTGGGCCCCGATGGGCGCACTTGCGCGGAGGGGGCCCCAGAGCCCGCGACCAGTGCCAGCATCCTCAACGTGGCCGGTGAGTGGGTGGGAGCAGGGGCGAGTAGAGGCAGGGCCGGGGCAGCAGTGACTTGGGTCCCTCGCTCTCCTTGGTCCCAGTTCGTGAGGCTGGACCTGATGAGCGTGCCCTGAAGCGGGAGATTCGAGAGCTGCGAGGGCGCCTGGAGAGGCTGGAGCAGGTGAGTGGAGATGCCGGGAGGCCACACTTGCAGAGCTGACAGGCCCCCTCCCTGCCCCGCTGAGATATCTCTTCCTTTCTAGTGGGCCGGTCAGGCTGGGGCCTGGGTACGAGCAGTGCTGCCCGTGCCCCCGGAAGAGCTGCAGCCCGAACAGGTGGCGGAGCTGTGGGGCCGGGGCGATAGGATCGAGTCTCTCAGTGACCAGGTGCTGCTGCTGGAGGAGAGACTGGGCACCTGTGAGTCCCCATGGGCTTCTCGGTGGGGACCCCCATCTCCCCACAACTGCCCCCCAGCTCCTCAAGACACCTTTTCCCAACACAAGTTTTCTCTTATCCAAAATCCCTTCCTCTGCACCCACTCACTCCATACCTTCCCAGATTTCTGCACTTCACCACCCCCTCCTTCTGGTACCCTGTTCTCCAGCTCAGTGGTGGTTCCACTTATTGTTGAGAGAGGTTGTCAATCTGTTCAGCGTCCAGGGCCGGCTCTAGGCATCCCAGAGGTACACAGTCGATGTGTCTGCCTGTCTCCTTGTCATTAACCAGGCTCCTGTGAGGACAACAGCCTGGGCCCAGGCCTCAAAGGGCGAAGATAAGGAGCCTCTGCAGAGCCCCTGCCCTCTAATTTATACAGAAACTGGACTCACTAATCCTCTGGGATTGGCTGGCTAGGGAGCTGCAGATAAGGCTATTTGCCACTGAGGAACCATGGACAATGGAAACCGTGCGAAGCTAAAGAATGGAGGAAGGTGGTTGCCGCCCCTGAATCCCCCGGCTAGGGCCGATGCCTGGGTGAGAACTGCTTTCTTAACTCCTTAACAAAAACAGCCAGAACGTGCCCAGATCTCGCTCAATCTTTATTCTTGGTTTCTTGCTGTTATCCAGATAATTAATAAAAATCAACCACGCAAAACTGGGTCCCACCCTCTCCTTTTGCTCCCAGCCTACCTCCCCGGTTTTTGGGGCACAGGTCTGGGGTGGGAGGCAGGGAGTGGCTACTGCCATAGGGAGGAAATGAAAACTGGCTCAGAGAAGGGAAGCCTCAAAAGAAAAGAGAAATAAATTAAAAGCCCTCCCCATCCCCTCCAGCCAGGGTTCAGGTCCTTTCCCCAGCTCCTGGGGGGGAAGTGAGTGCAGCACCCGTTAGCTGCTGCTTCCCCTCGTGCCCGGCTAGGATGGCACAGGAGGGCTGCAGGGCGCTGGAGGGCCAGGACCACTGAACAACTGTACCCAGGGGATGGGTGGAAGTGGAAATGTGGCATCCAAGAGTGTGCTCAAGCCCGGGCACCTGGGCAAGGGCAGGGATGAGACCTCTGGGTGAGAAGAGTCCAGCCTCCACTGACAGGAGGCTCCACGGAAAGAAGGGAGAAGGTGCTGAGGAATGTTCCCAGGGTGAGCCTGGGAGAAGTATTCCACGCATCAGCTTCCAGCCACAGCGTGAGGAATGTCCTCACCAACGGATGAGTCCACTGTGTCCGTGGACGTGGGAGTGAGGAATTGTTCCACAGAACGGATGAGTCCACTGGCCAACGTGAGGTGGAGTGGGAGAGAAGACCACAGAGGAAGAGGGTCCACTGGGGACAGAATGGAGTGTTCCTACCCTTGTGTAGGCTGAACCACTGAGGATGAGGGAGAGGCAACTGTCCCACAGACAAGATGGCACAGGAGGCAGGGGTCAGAGTGGAGACTGCACCGAGGCAATGGAGTCTGTGGGGAGGGGGGCTGGGACGGGGGCAGGGAGCGGTGCTGTGACCACATTCACTTCAGAAATTGAAGATTCCAAAGAGGAGAACAAGTGGGGAGAGGGGAAATGAGGAGCTTGGCCCGGCTTCAGGCTGGTGGGCTGGGAGGTGTGGAGAAGGTGGGGGTTGACAGGGGGGGTGGGGAGGGAAGATGGGAAGGGAGCTCAGAGCCGGGCCTCGCCCACCCCTCCGGGCTTCTTCAGATAGTCACCACCACCCCTGCCATCAGTGGAGATTTCCCGGAAAACAGTGAGCATGGAGTGCCGGACTCTGTCGGCCAGAGCTGGGACGTCATCTGGTGTCAGCCCTTCTGTGGGCACTGGGGGCAGCACCCGGACCTGACATCGCCCTGGGAGGGGGGTGAGCACCATCAGGGCCGTCTGCTGGGACTCTGCCCACCGCTGGAGCCTGCTTTCTGAGCTCTCCTGCTGCTTACTCCCGTCCTCCACCTTTCAGTTCCCTTCCCTCTGCCGTGGGCAACTGCCAGGTGCTCTCTGAGGCCTTCCCCCAACCCCAGTTCAGACACCTCAGTGCCCTTCCAGCCCTCACTGTCTACTGTTTACCGCCAGATGCTCTAACTTTGCACACACAGGCTTCCCTGCTAGTTAGTAATGGCCCTTACTGGACGGACGGAGTGTTACCACCTAGCAGGGCACAGTGCTGCTTCATAAATACGTATTGGCTGATGTGGGGTCACATTACATGATCGGGTGGACATCTCACCGTTCTGACACTGACTGAAGTTCCTGCCTCGTGGGGATGTCCCTCTAGCCTCTCTCATGGCCCTTCCTGTCACCCCCAACCCCAGATCTGCGCAGAGCCCTCACCCGAAGTGAAGCGACGCTCCTTCTTGCAGTAGAAGTCTTGGTAGGAGGACATGACGATGGGCACGATGGGAACCTGAAGGTGGGGGGTGGGGGAGAAGCGGTCAGCCCAGAGCTCCCTTCTGAGGCCCCCATGACGAGCCTCTGCCAGGACAGGAAGGGATGTGGGGGACTGCGGGTCCGGAGAAGGGGAAGTAGGAATCACCTGGGCCTGCACTGCGAGGTGGAAGGCGCCACGTTTGAAGGGCAGCATGGAGCCGTTGTGATTTCTTGTGCCCTCGGGAAAAACCCAGACCCGTACCTGGGGGAAAAATGGGGTCAAGGAAGACACACATGGAGAGGTCAGAAAATGATTATGATGCTGTCGTTGGATTTCTGAGGCCTGTGGACCTTGCACATCAGTTTACAACTGTTCTACCCTCTAAGCCCCATTTCCCCAGGGTGACTCACGTCCTGTGTAAGCAGGGTCTGGGCGACCTCAGACATGACACTGATGGCATCCCCAGTGCGCTTCCGGTCAATGAAGATGACTCCCGCCAGCCAGCAGGCCAGCCCAGCAGAGCCGGCCCACAGCAGCTCCCGCTTGGCAATGGGCACACAGCGGCCTGGCAGCACCTCCATCATCCCTGGGGCAGGGGTGGGGGCAGGGTGAGGATCAGCATCACAGGAAGTGGGCCTACCTCAGCCACACCACCAGGGACCAGAGATAAAGGAAGGGGTAGACGGGGGGACGGCAGGGGGAGCCCCAGAAAGAAAGGGTGACTGAAGGTGTATCACCCTGCTTCTGAGGGCAGCTCTAGCCCCGGGAATGAGCCCTGTGGAGGGAGCAAGGGGCCAATGTCCCAGAGGAGGGAGGGTGGAGGACCCCTGGGGAGGTGATCCCAGGGAAGGTTCCCAGTGTGGCTAGGAGAGGCTGCTCACCAAGCAGGTCGAGGGAGCTCTGGTGGTTGGAGACGACGACGTAGGGCTGTGAAGGAGGGAAGTGGTGGGCCCCTCGTACCTCCACTCGGATCCCGTACAGGTATTTGATGTGGAGTAGCATCAGGCGCAAGATCCTGCGGGGGTCCCATACGGCAAGGGGTTCCAGCGGGACCCGCTGACATACATCCACCAGCAGGGCTCAGCTCCCCGCTACCCTACCATCTTCCTGGGCACCTTGGCAGTCTTCTCCCCTTCCTCGTCCCTGGGCTGGCTCAGTGGCTCCTGCACACTCAATGCCCTCCCCACCCACTGCGCGCTTCTGACCCTGAGGTTCCCTCCATCACCCCAAGCCCCTGGGCCCTCACTTCATGTTCTCGACGTTGCGTCCTCGCACGGCACACACGGGGATGGCGAGCACAGCCAGGAAGAGGATCCAGCCGTTGTAGAAGGCCATCTTGAAGAAGTACTTGGCACTGGGGCTGCAGAACCACAGAGTGGGCAGCAGGAGGAGCAGCAGCAGGAAAAGCAGCAGCAGCAGAGTCCCCGCCCCTGGCCACAGCTCCATTCTGGTCACCTGCAGGGGGCGGGGCGAAGGGCAGTGGGCCTGGTTCCTGGAGCTGGGGGGCGGGGCGGCGGCAAGGTGCGCCGGGGGAGGGCTCGGGGGGCTGTGGGGATGGGAGCTCAGGGCCACTCTCCCACCCGTCCCTGAAGGCGCCAGATATATTCACACAAGAGACACATGACATGGACATCCACAGCTCACAGACACACGACAATACAGGGACATTAATAATAGCTAACGCTTGCAGCTGGTAAGACTCTTATAATGGTCTATCTCTCTGCTGTTCAATATAGTAGCCACCAGCCACATATGGCTACTTAGCACTTGAAATGTGCCCTGTTACACTGAGAGGTGCTGAGAGGTATCAAATACATGTTAGATTTTAAAGATGTTGAATAAAAACACAATGCGAAATATCCCATTAGTAACCTTTTATATTGATTACATTCTGAAATTATAACCTTTTGGACATACTGGGTTCAGTATACTAATTTCATCCTGCTTTTACCTTTTTTATGTAGCTAAGAGAGAATTAAAAATTACACACGTGGCTTACATTATAGTTCTGTTGGACAGGGCTGGTCTACATACTACATTGCCATTGCTGCTAAGCTACTTCAGTTGTTTCCGACTCTTTGTGACCCTATGGACTACGGCCTGCCAGGCTCCTCTGTCCATGGGATTCTCCAAGCAAGAATACTGGAGTGGGTTGCCATGCCCTCTCCTCCAGGGGATCTTCCCAACACAAGAATCAAATCTAAGTCTCTTATGTCTCCTGAACTGGCAGGTGGGTTCAAGCCCATATACTCTGTTAAGTCCTTAAATATGAAAACACACAATTTACATTTGAAAGGAAATAGACCCAGAGAGGTTAAAAAACTTACTTGAGGTGATAGGACCCCAACCGGTACTTCCTAGCTTAAACCTAAGCAGCTTGTGCTCCTAGCCACTTGGTTATGCTGTTGTCTGTATAAATATCTGTACACAAGTGTACACATAGCACACAGTAGATACCATGAAGGTGACAAAACGCAGACATTCTCAAGGGCTGACTGGCAAGAATAAAGGCTGTCACTAATGCAAACCCAGACACACACAGTCATACAAAGACCGACCTGTTCATGCACACATGCAAATTTATAATCATGACAGATAAAAGCATGGCAAAATGCATACCCAGTAAAACCCCTCTCCACCCAGGCAGGCTCCCCGTTCCCAGATCAACCCATGGACATACCTATGTCCATTAACCCTGCCTCTACAGACAGGCAAACAAATCGCCTCCCCCCCCACCTTCCAGCAACACTAGAGGCACAGTGGTCTGGCAGGCAGTGTGCGAGGCCTCACCAAGTGAGAGGAGGAGAGCGAAAGAGTAAAAGGGTCATCATACCACCTGCCTGAGAGAGGAAGGAGCTCAGGAGGAAGAAGCGCAAGCATGCAGAATCTGTTCTCTAGGCTCTTCCTCCTTCCTCCACCCTGACCCACTGTTGGGGGCAGGGTCACAATTCACAAAAACGGTGTTCAGGTAAATATCTATCACTCATATCAAGGCCAGAGGCACTCCCTTCCACGACAGAAGGACTGTGCTCCAAGGTAAGTCCACTGCCAAGGGTGAAGGTAACAGGTGATAGGGGAAGCAGGACTGTGCCAGCTCTAGGACAGCAGGCTCTCAGTGTGGCTTCATCCTACTTTCCCCACAAGCTGGAACCAGCATTTCTCCCCTGGACTATGTGCCACAGGCTCCCAACTCATCCCCTTCGATCCATCTTCCACACAGCAACCAGAGGATGTTTCCACGACACCAATCTGAGCATATCTCTTGCCCAAAGGCCCTTCTGGACAGCCTGACTTCTGCTTACATCCTTGGCCACATCCCTACAAGAGTCTTTTTCGCTCCAGCACACCGATTAACTGCAGTTCCTCAGACACACCATGATCTTTCATGCTTCTAGATCATGACAGGCTGTTCCCTTTGGCAGGGATGCTCCTCCACCTCTTCACTTGCCTCATCCAGTTTGGTGTTACTTTTTGGAGTTCTTCCTGAACTCCTCCAGGTTCGTGTTTTCATTATACTTTATCTTGATCACTGGTCCTCAAAGTGTAGAAATACAAATCCTTGGCCCTCACCCCAGATCTTCTGAAACAGGACTTTTGGGCATTGGGCCCATCAACCAGTGTTTTAACAAGCCATCTAGGTGAATCCGATGTGCATGGAAGTCTGAGAACCATTAACCTCAACACTAAACAGCATGTAGCTGATTGAGGTCAACTGTGTTTCCCTCCCTAGCCTGCAGGCAGCCTGATGGAAGGAACTGTCTTATTCCCAACGCCCAGGACAGAATGAAGCAGAGAAGATGCTCAATAAACATTTGCTGGACAGATTATAAGGATGTGTACATACCCACCTAGCTGTAATTAACGGGACAACACTTCTGAACATGAATCAGATAGCTACCCTCTTGAGGACTATTAACTAGGAAAATAAAAGGCACCAAGAAGGCAATGAACACACAGGCCTAACAGTAACCTACTCTGGATGCACACACACAAGACAGGGTCACAGTGACGGCAGAACAACAATCGCGACAAGATGGAACACACCGTCTCGCACAAGAGAAACATACAGAATGGGGATTAACACGCCACAGGGGAAACATGCCGGTGTCATCAAATGAGTGCCAACAGTGCAAAGAGCAGGGAACAGCTAATGTGCTTGGCAGGGCTAACCCTGTGCTATGCACTGAGCTTCATGGACAGACTGTGCATAGGCACCAGAGATAACGTGTATGAAGAGACACAGGCCAGGGGGGTCAGCAAGGGAAGGTATATGCGGGTGGCTCTTCAGCAGCATGGAGGCCCAGTTATCTTCTTCTCTAACATGTGATGTTCCTTTCCTCTGCAGAACAGGAAATGTCCGAGGATTCATAAGCACAATGGAGTGCCAAGGGAGTTAATGAGCATATGGCTCACAAACTATACTAGCCCCCAAATTATGAAATACATGTCTAACCAGGAGCACACGAGTTGTGGACACGTCACATCAGCACATCACGCGAAGGGGCATGCGTGTGGGTGGTGTGAACCCGGACTAAGAAAACACAGGCAGTCAACAGGCCAATCTGATCACAACCGAGTGTGCGCTAGTCAGTTAAGCCATGAGATCCCACACACGAAGACACCTGCATATAGTGGGACTAAACACAGCACCTGTGGGCCTGAACAAAGTAAGGTATGATTTCTACATGCGAAAGTAAACGTGCAAATACATAACATGAGCAAGAAACATGAAACCAGACAATACAGGCAACAGATGAGAACACGCAGATGTGAACATGTCAAGACTGCCTATGAGACATGGACATAAGATACGAGAACAGGCAATTCTGATGGAAAATAACACATCGTTTTCCACAGCCTGTGGACAGCACTGGGCACACTACCGGCATAGAAGCCATTAAACATGTCAAAGGCACACCCACTCAGTGTAGAAAACATGGCCCCCTACGGTGCATCTGTATGTCAGTAAGGGTCGAACACAGTACCGAAGGCCACTGAGAAACAAGAGGTCCTGTGCCTACACAGAAACAGAGGTGTCTGAGGGCATTCCTAGGAAGCCAATTCTGCTGGGGAAAGGAGGACAGTAAACTGCCTTCTGACTGCCACAACCCCCTAAGAGTTATGTGGGGCCAAAGGGCACAAAAAGGAACTGGGAAGGTGATGGGAATTTCCTCTCCAAGATTCCCTGTCCACACCCCCATCTCAAATTCACAGGGTGTCCCTCTCTCCTCCCTCTTGTGTCTCTTCCATCCTTCCTCCCTCTCAGGCCCCCTCTCCTTTCCCCAGCAACCCTCTCCCCATCGGCCCTTATCCTTTTCCCATCAACCCTCTCCCCAAGCCCGCCCTCCCAGACCCAATCTCTCCCCCATCCCCTCCTCCACGTCCCTTTTAGCACCCTCCTCCCTCCTCCTCCCATCCCTTTCCTGCCCCCACCTCAGTGGGGTGGGGGGCCTGGGGGGCTGGCCCCCTCCCCAGCCAGGCTGCCGCAGCGGTGGTGGCGGGTGGCTGTGTCTCTGCCTCAGTCGGGGTGTCGGCGCCAAGAGGGCGACAGGATTTGGGGGTGTCCTAGCCCCGGCCGAAGGAGGGGAGGTGAGAGTGGGAGGCTGGGCCCATAGCGGTAGGAATGGTGGGGGGTTGTCCCCTTAGCTCCCTCCCTCCCTCCCTTCCTGCTGTCTCTCTGAGGGCTGGGGCTGCTGCTGCTGCCGCTATCCCCCGCCACCCCTCCCCACGCCCGCTGATTTCCGGGGCTGGCCAGGAAGTAGGGGGCGGTGATGGGCGCCCAGTTTTGCCAATCGCCTCCCGGGGACCCTGTTATCTCCTCCCCACATCTTTCAGTTTCTGGCTAGCTCCGCCCCACGAGGGCTCAGCGGGGCTCTGCTTAAGTCTCTCTGGCCTTCTCTGGCACCAGCTGCATGTTTTTTCTTCCAACTTCCTTTCGGCACACATGGGTTGTGTGTCCCTTGCTGCTGTATTCCTTCTCATTCTCCATCAGTTCTCCTCATATTGTCAATTGGCTTCTTTTTTTTCTCCTCAACTCCCACACCTGCTGCTTATTGCCTCCAACTCCAACCCTTCTCCAGCTCCCCACTCCTGTTCCCTATTCAAGTTCAAGTATTTATCAAGCACCTACTATATGCCAAGCCCTGGATTCTTCACCTCTCTTCTTTTTCTCTCCAGGGCTCGATGGAGACGAGATGGCACCCCACCTCACCTTCCAACCCTCATCTGATCTCTGCCCTTTGTCCCTGCCACTATCTCCTAGCAGTCCAGCTCCCTCCTCCACTGCCCGCCCCCCATCCTGGTCTTTGGGGAGAAGGAACACTCTCAGGCCCTTGTCCTTCTAGGCTGTACCTTAACCTCAGTACTTTTTCTACTTTCTTCCTTCGTATCAGTCTCCTTACTCACCCACGCTGAGACTACCCATCTCTGCAACATAGAAAAGATGTATGCTTTTCTTCCAATGGAAATTAGGCTTAATTTTTTGAAACAGTGAGGAAGAATGCTGATTCCTCTGGGATGAGCATGCCTCCTTAATTTTGTAGTCATGTACCTAGCTCTCTCTCCACCATACTCCCATCATCCCCTTGTCAGAATCATCCCATCACTCTCCACTCCTATTGGTCTCCTCTTCTCCCTCTCAATGACCTTTTCCCTAAACCTCTACACGTCGCCTGAACCTTAACCTCCTCTGCCATAGGCGACTCCTAATTTCTCATCTTTCCTCACTTGAGTCACGTGGGGCCTTTTATCAGGATGTTGTCGAAGAATCCTCAACTTGCGTCTGGTCTCCGGCCCCAAGTTACCTTTGCCCTGAAAGTTTCCATGCCCCTGAACAGGATGTAAAGAACACTGGTAATGGCAGGACTGTTACCTAGTTCTGCTCCTTGGGCTACAGTGAGGGCCACTGACTGTAGAAGAGGCCCAAACTTGTGCGAAAGGCCCAAGCTCTGAAGCAGCCTGCCTAAGTCCCAAGGGTCCAGCCCAGGAGGAAGACCCCAGTTCTGCTGGGCACAGGAGAAAAGGGGCGGGCCGCCTAAAAGGGGGCGGGCCTTGCCTCTTTTGCACCCACCCACAAAGGGAGGGGGCTAGGCCTTTTCTGCTTTTAAGATGTAAAACGGAGTCGAGGTCAACTCGTTCTACTATGTGCCACGTTAAAAAGGGGATGGGCCTTAGTTCAGTTCTGCTCTGTAAATCACCTAAAGAGGGGCGGGCTGAGTCGTCCAGCCGAGGGAGATGGGTTAACACCAGCGCTGCAGATCGATGTTCGCACCATCCAAACGTCGGGCTAATCCTAGTCCTGCTCCCTTCTTCACTAAGAGGGAGGGGCGGACCCAAGTTCTGCTCTCTACGTCACCGAAGGAGGCCGGAGCCATTTTGAACCCTGCGACCCTAGTATTTGTCCTCTTTTGCGAGCTCTTCGCCGTCTTTCCCGACCTCGGCCAATCAGGGGCGAAAAAAGAGGTCCAATCAGTCGAGAGAGACCGCAGTCGGAGGACCCGGATGAGGCCGAGCCGAGGCCTTTGAACCCCAAACTCCGCCAATTGTAGAGCAGTCACCATGGCGACAGTATAGAGGTGAAGGGGTGGGACCAGAGAAGGCTCAATCCTCATAGGGTTGGCCCACCTCGTCCCTCCGCCTGATGCGCACGCGCAGTTTACCTAGCTACCATTTTCCGTCGAGTTCTAGCCAATCAGTTGCTTCGGAGCCAAACGCTCCAAAGTCCAATAGGAATCCGGACGTTCTCTGAAAGAGGAAGTAAAAGAAAGACTGGGGCTTGTAGTGGGAGAGGTCTAAGCAGTCTTGAGCCAATTGCTTCTGGCCTTTGGTTATGACTGGCAGTTACTCAGACGAATAAAGCCCGCCCAGGCTGCTCGACAGGACGTATGGAGTTGTTACCAATCCCGTGGCATTGCAGACTAACTGTGACTGTGTCGGCCAATAGTCATTGTGCAAGGGCGGAGCCGCGTAATCCTCTTTCCGCCCCCGCCTTTTGGACCAATCATTCCTTCCGATTCTGTATGATTGGCAGGCATTCAGGCCAATAGTGATTAGAAAACCTTGAAGCCTGCCCAAAGACCGTGGGCCGGAGGAGGTTTCTCGTTTCACTGGGCGTTTGTATGTGTGTTTCAGGGGACTAAGGGGTACGCGGGGGGCGAAAGAGTACCGGCCATGGCAGCAGCGGAGGAGGAGGACGGGGGCCCCGAAGGGCCAAACCGCGAGCGGGGCGGGGCGGGCGCGACCTTCGAATGTAATATATGTTTGGAGACTGCTCGGGAAGCTGTGGTCAGTGTGTGTGGCCACCTGTACTGGTGAGAATCTGAGGGGCGAAAAAAAGTGGGGCTCACATCTATACTGGGGAGGTTGGGGTGGGGGTGCCACAGTCATACGGGTAGTCGGAGGGCACATTTTCGTAGGTGAGGCCTGAGGGGGCTTCTTGCGGCTTTTTGGGTATGTGTGGGTTAGAGGGTCACGTCTGTATAGAGGAGACCCGTGGAAAGTCATAGGAACTAGGCGCCAACTAGTGTGTTAAGAAGAATTGGGGCGCAGGAGGTGGGCACCGCACATGCGTGCAGGTGAGACCCGAGCCACCTTACCTCTGGAAATTGAGGGGTCTTCGCTGTACAGTTGGGAACTGATTAGACTGCAAGGTTAGGAGAGATCTAGAGAACGTGGGATCACATTGAGATGAGCTGTATCAAGGGGTGGTATGAGAAACCTGGGGACAAGACCACTGTGGAGGAGCAGCCTCCAAAGATTAAGGAATTGTGGAAGTAAGGTCTTTATTGAGCATAGGAGATAGGAAAAGGAGTAGTGGGAGAAGGTGCTGGTAAAGGGGGTTTGGTTGGGGAGTGATGGGGGCAAGGATGAGACAGGGGCTGAAAGGAGCCTGGAAAGGGGTGGTTGAAGAAAACTGGAAATTAAATTGAAAAGCAGAGAAGAGAGGGGTGAGGATTTGTATATGTATGGGGTGGGGGGGTGGCGGTGGGGGGAGAGGAGAGAGGTGAGGGTTGAGCCTGATGAGAATGGATGTAGCTTTGGAAGGTTAGAGAAGCAGGATGGCCAGATTGGCTGGCATGGTAGGAGTTGTGGAAAATATGAAAAGAAACAGCAGGTAATACCTGGTAACAGCAAGGTGGGACTCTTGAGGTTGGGTAGGTATCGCTTTTGTGTTTGGTTTCAACTGGTTTGACCTTTCTTTTCCCCCTTGCAGTTGGCCCTGTCTTCATCAGGTGCGTACTCAGAGGAGATGAAGAGGGAGATGGGGAGGTCTGAGGAGCTGGAAGAACCCTTCTGTGTACTGGAAACCACATTTTTTTCCCCCAGTGGCTGGAGACACGGCCAGAGAGGCAAGAGTGCCCAGTGTGCAAAGCTGGGATCAGCAGAGAAAATGTTGTCCCCCTCTATGGGCGAGGGAGCCAGAAGCCCCAGGATCCCAGGTAAGAGAGGGGAGGTGGTACTGAAGGAAAGTGGAAACTTCTTTCCAGGGAGTGGGATGTAGAAGAGGAGGGAATATTGACAGTCCCTCTCCTCTTCCTCAGATTGAAAACCCCACCCCGCCCCCAGGGCCAGCGACCCGCTCCAGAGAGCAGAGGGGTGAGTCTTGTCTGATTTGTGTTCCTTCCTTGCCAAAGACTTGCCCAGTTCCCCACTGACCTTCTCCGCCTCCCTAGGGATTCCAGCCATTTGGCGATACTGGGGGCTTTCACTTCTCATTTGGTGTCGGTGCTTTTCCCTTTGGCTTTTTCACCACGGTCTTCAATACCCATGAACCGTTCCGTCGGGGTACAGGTAAGAGTCTGCCCTCAACTGCTACCAGCAAGTCCTCTGAATCCCCTGGCCTATGAATGGATGCTTCTTTCACAGCTCTCTTCTCTCCCACAGGTGTGGATCTGGGACAGGGTCACCCGGCCTCCAGCTGGCAGGACTCCCTCTTCCTGTTTCTCGCCATCTTCTTCTTTTTCTGGCTGCTCAGTATTTGAGCCGTGTCTCCTTCCTGCCTACCACCAGCCAGAGGAGAATCAGTATTGGGGGTCCCTCCTGACCCTTCCTTACTCCTGGACACCCCCCCCCCCCAAGCCCTTCATTTCTGTTGGCTAAGGCCAACCCTGGCCACTTTCCACGAGGATGTGTGGAGGAGTAACATCTTTGCATAGGATGGGAGAACCTGTGCTCTGAACTGCTCCCTCAGTAGCATCCTAACTCCCAGCTCTGGGAGAGGAGGATGGACTAAAGACAGTGTCTGTCTCTCCTCTCTCCCGATCCTTTGCTTTCCCCCATATTTCTTGATTTGATGTTGAAAGGTGGGCAAGGCTCCCTCTGACTCTTCCCCCATGTTCCCATTGATTTAATTTAATTTTTCTCTCCCCAGTGTCTAATGTGGGTCCTGACTCTCAAGTGCTTCCCTCCCCTCACTACCTCCTTTATGATAAATTCAGTAAACATGGTGAGATGTATTCGCTCTGCCTACCTGTGTCCGTCCCTCCTTCCTTTCACGACAGGAGCATCTTCTCCCCAACTTGAGCAGATGTTGGTGTGGTGCGGGGAAGCATGGGGGAGAGGGCATCACACAGCACACAACAGCAAATGTGGCAGGTGTTTACTCATCACTTTTTGTGGGAGGCTCTGGTTGTGGAAGAAAGTTTGGGGGAGGTGGGCTAAAGATTATACAGGGGAGAACTGGTCTGGGGCCAGAACAGTTGGAACAGTGTGGGAAAAGAAAAGGGGGCTGATGGATGGGGTGTGGTCGTGGGCTCCTCAAGGCCCTCCTGTGCTGCTCTCTGCTGCCTCAGGCTCCTCTGGCTGGTTCAGTTCCGCTCGCTCCTCCTCTTCCTCCTCCTGGTTTTCCGGGACCTTCCTGGGGAGGAGGATTGGGGAGAATCTGCACACGGTTTCCAGCACGCCATCATTTCTTATCCCCACACCCCTGCTTCCTGCCTGGCAGTTCTCAGTCTGAGGTGTCTGGTTTCCTCCACTCACCTCTCCTGTCCTCTTCGTTGCCGCCTTCGATGCCACATGATGACCCCGATGAGCAGGGCAACTGTCCCCAGGCCTCCCAGGATCCCCAGGGTCAGGGCTAGGGTTTCCAGCCCCGGCCCTTCCACAGAGCCTGTATGGAGATGGGGACAACTGAGGGCACGGCCCCACCACTCACAGTTCCTTTCTGGTTGACCAGCCCCTCAGTCCTGTGAGGCCCATCTGCTTCTCTTTGCCTTTATCCAATCCCCTCACCTGCAGTCGTCCCCTCCTCGCCTGTTTCTGGAAAACAAGGTCAGAAGGGAAGGCTTCAGTTTGGAAGACTGTTATTTTGTGGGAACCCCAGTGCGTCCCTTAAAGGACCAGGCTGTTCTCTTGGGTTGTGTCGGGCAGAGGAGGCCTGGGTGTGGCTGCATTGAGGGTGGGGTGGGGTGGCTCTTGGGGACACTGCTAGTGTAGGGTGGGGAACTGGGGCCTGCACTGTCCCTCAGCCAGCCTCAGGGTTGGCCTGGGACTCAGAGGGAGGTCTCACCGATAATGCTGATGCTGACTGCACTGCTCTCCTGGGGCCCATGGCTGGGATGGGTGGCCACACAACTGTAGGTTCCCTGGTCCTCCGGCCCTACCTCTGGGAGGAGCAGCACGGGGCCAGGGGGAAGGGGCAGGGGCCTTCCCTGGTGGGGGAAGGAGGGACAGGAGACTATTAAACCCCCTGTCCACACATCCCATACTTCTGTCCTCACCTCCACAGGCTCAGATACCCTTGTACCTCCTGGCCTGCCTCTCTCTCCATGATTGTGGAAGAGAAAGAGCTCCAGGCTCCCACCCTGCCTTCCGAATTGACAATTATGTATCTTGCTACCTGCCAGCCCCCTCTCGGGTCACTCACATCCTTGATCCAGTGGATTTGAGGTGGGGGCTGGGCAGGGGCTTCACAGGTCAAGGTCACGGTCCCACCAAGAGCTACTGCTCCCCCTTCTGGCTCTACCACCAACTGGACTTCCTCCAGTGGCACAGTGTCTGGGGGTGGGAAGGTGACGGGGCTGAGAGTCTTACCTGTGTGTGGTCCCAGTGGCCACGGGCTGAACCCTCCCCTTCCTCAGGGTCATACATTCCGACATGTGCTCACCCACGCTGGGGCCCTCCCCACCTTGGCGCTCACTCCAGACCCTGAGCTGGATGGGGGCCGTGTGCAGGGCTCGGCGCCGGGGAAGGCCAGGGGTGAAGCTACAGGAGAAGGTGGAGTGGAGAGCTCCTCCCCGAGCTGGGGTCACCATCAGCTCCGAATGGAGTGTGAAAAGCCCTGTCTCCGGGTGTCTCTTGGTCTCTTCCTTCACGGACACTCCTGTGGTTGGGGGAAGACAAGTTGAGACATTCCAGGGTGGGTGTGGGAGAGGGCTCACAAAGAAGGCAGCTGGGAGGGGAGACTCTGGGACTCACCTTTGCCATCAGGAATCAGAGTTTTCCCATCCAAGTGCCAGCTAAGAGTCCCTGCAGGGTAGCCCCCCTCGGACACACATGTCCCCACCTGGGGAAAAATCAACTTCATCATCTCTGGAAATAAGAGAATCCAGTGGCTCAGAGGGTAAAGAATCTGCCTGCAATGTGGGAGACCCAGGTTCGATTCCTAGGTCAGGAAGATCCCCTGGAAAAGGAACTGGCAAGCCACTCCAGTATTCTTGCCCAGAGTATCCCATGGATAGAGGAGCCTGGCGGGCTACAGTCCATGGGGTTGCAAAGAGTCAGACACAACTGAGTCACACACACACACACACACACACACACACACACACAGCTACACTCCCCTCCCATCCTCAGGACCCCTTTCCATATCTCCCCTTTTCATCCTCTACCTTACTGGGGACACCAGCCATGAGTTCAGAGGCAGGATCAACAATTTCTGGCTTCCCAGGAATCTCTGAAGGAGGGAAAATTCCTATCAGAGGCCACAGCTTTGAAGATTCTCACACCCTGGGTGTGGGAATGGGGGCAGCTGAAGTCAAGTTCTCCCAGGCCAGGGCCAAGGAGTCAGGGCTGGGGTCGAAGGCTTTTCCTTAGATGAGAGGTGGGTGGTGAAGAGGTCCTGGGAACCCTTACGATAGACTCGGACTCGGTAGTTAGACTTGGTCTCCTTTCCGCTCCGGCTCGTTGCCCGGCACCGGAAAGTCCCCTCATCCTGGATCCCAACAGCCGGCAGGAGGAGGGAGCCGTTGGGGAGGACCCGAGCCACGCTATCCCAGGGGTCTCCCTGGGGAGACAGGACCTTCCAAGCTTCTGTCCGGCCTGTGTTCTGGGGGCAGAGGAGAGGGGCCTCAACAGTGCAGGCCCTTTGGGAAAGGACTGATGAAAAAGGGAGGTGGGCGGGAGGGGACACGAATCTCACTAGTGTACCCAGAAGTGGAGACACAGGAGCCCCACTTACCAGTTTCCATTCCAGCTGCTGGGGTGGTTTCTTGGGGGCTCCCTTGCAGTTCAGCACCAGTGGCTTCCCGATCCGGGCTGTGATGTTTTGGTCCCCTGTGACTGCCCCTGGGAGACAGCACCACGATGGAGGGCAGGGAGATGGGAGCTGGTAAGACTAGAACAGGGAGGATGAGGGAGACTGGAAAGCGGTAACCAGGTTCCTGGAAAGCTGGGGGGGAGATTTGGGGACGGGGCGGGGTGCCTTCTGCGGGGAGGGTTGGTGGTGGGGGAGTGGCTCACCCCACAGGCTGAGGACTAGCATCCAGGCTCTGACCGCTGCCCCTGCTGCCATCCTGCTTCCTTCCCAGGCTCCTGGCTCTGTCTGCCCCTTGCTGCTGGGGACACCACCCTAGGTGGGGCTTGTACCCTCTCCCCTGCCCCCATCTCCCCCGTCCCGTCACAGGGAATGCTAGGAATTCAAATTCAAGAGTCCTTCAGGTACTAGGAGAAACAATTGTCACCCCACCCCAGGGCACTGCCAGCCTCTGGGCACAGCCACATCCATGGGGGTGGGGAGTGCATCTCCTAGGGTCTCTCACCCCTCAGGACCCCAAACCTATTCCACCAGTCCACTGAAGGCTATTGGATGACTAAGCAAGGTTGCGAGGCAACAGGGTTCAGGCCTGGCTGTTTCCCAGGAGGCAGGGGTGAAACCTGGGGCCTGGGTGGTGAGGGAAAAACTGGAAGACCTGGGTGGGGTGGGGAGCAGGGAGCACCTATTTAGGGTTTTCTGAGAAAGAAAAAAAATTTTTTTCTGGGGTTTCTCATGTTTTTGAAAAGAATTCTCAACTAAACCCAGGAAAAAAAGAAATTTCTTTATTTAAAACTGTGGTTGTTTTTTTTTTTCTGTGAAACTACAAGTTTACAAGTGAGGAGAGAACTGCCCCCAGCCCATGCCTCCCACCCCCACCCACCACACTCCCAACCTACCCCCCGGAATCCTGCCTGGATCTTTTGAGGGGAGGGGTTCCCCACTGTGACAGTCTTATAAACGCCTGAGGATGTTTGAGGGGTTCAGATGGTAGGGTTCAGGGCCGAGGGTTCGGGATGATGATTTTACCTTCCCTCATACCTGGCTGTTTGCAGCCTCCTTCCTCTCTCCCCCCACCCTCTTGATTTTGGACTGAGAAAAAAAGATACCTCATATCTGGGGAAACTGAGGGCAATACACACACAAACACCCCAACCCATATTTAACATATTTGGCAATAACCCCCTCCCCATTCTTCCTCCTCCAATCTGTAAATAGTAGTTTAATAAAAAAAGGATTTTAGATGTGTCATTTGCTCAAAATTACTGAGTCCAGCCCTGCCCAAGGGATGTAGGAAGAGGGGGGATAGGCCAACAGAGCAAGCCCGACTACCTCCATGCTAAATGCAGCAGAAAGCTGCCCACATGAGCAAAGGACACCTAAGTGACTTTATAAGCAAAGGAGAACACCTAAGTGATTGTGTGTGTGTGGCGGGGCGGGGAGCAGGCTTGATGCTCTGCTAAATGTTACTTCCTGATGGACAGGACTGGAGCCAGGCAGGCCTATTTGTTCCCCTTTCTCTTATCATGACCCCTTTGGCTATTACCCCTAATATGGGAAAGGAAGAAACTTAAAAAAAAAAAAAAAAATCAACATTATTTATAAAAACATCTACTTCCCCAAACTAAATTAAAAATTAAGAACCACCACCACCACCAAAATCCCCCAAAATAAGAATTAAAAAAACTACAGATGGAACCCAGGGTTAATTTTTTCTTTCCTTAAAAAAAAAAAAAAAAAAATTCAACCCCAAAGCCCAGTCAACAATTCCCTAAAGTAGCAGAAACTCCCTCCGAGGTAGATATCTGAGTCAGACACTCTCGTCCACCGAGCGATTCTATTGGTTTAAGATGAGCTGCGTATGAGGTAATAAAAGCCGTCTGGAGGGGCAGGAGGTGGGGGGGCACAGGGGGCGTGGCCCATGTCCTCTGTCCAGAAGTCATGTCCCCATTTTTGGCATCTCTGGTTGGGCAGGGCTGGCGTCTCCACAGATCCCAGAGCAGATAAGTGGGGTGGGGGAGGGAGAGTGGGGGAGCCCACAGACAGACAGAGAGAGAGAAACAGAATAGTTGTCGGTGTGTTTATGAGAGAGAAAGAAGAGGAAAGATCTGAAAAACAGGGTGTGTGTGTTTCTGTGAGAGAGAAAAGGGGAGGAAAAATAAAAGAAAGAAAAAAGGGGTAGACAGACCCCACTCTCCCCTGAGGGGACCCCCATCTTCCCTGCCATGTCGTCGGCACCCCCAGCACTGACAGAATCTGGCCGGGGAGGGGACGGCCCCATCTGCCCTTCTCTTGTCTTGTGCTTCTCCCGTGTCTGGGTTTTGTCCTCCGGATGCCTGTATCCTCTTCAAAAGTTGCCTTGTGAGCCCCCACCCGTTGGCCCTGAGGGGCAAGATCAGTTGGAAGTGTCCGAATGAACGCTCCCTGGTCCCTCTGTCGGGGATGTCACTGAGGACGGGGTGACAGCCTCCTGCCAGCCGCCATTTGCCTGGGGAAAAAAAGAGACAGACAGCTGGGGTAGGGCTTTGAGAAACCCAGCACAGGGGCCAGCGCTGCCGGGGAAAACGCCCCCCTCACCCCCACCCCAGTGAGAGGTGAGGAGAGGGGCTTCAGGTGCTTACTCACCCTCATTTCCCGAGGGCTGTACATCTGGCCTCCCCCGAGGTTATCCCCGTAGCCCCCTGGCCCCATTGAGTGTCGGAGTGATTCCACCTGCAGGCAACAGAGGATAGGACACAGTGAGAAAGTTGGAAGAAAAGACTTTCAGATCCAAAAGTAGGGAAACTGAGTTTGAAAAAGCCCTACTCAAGGCGCGATGGACCACCTGACCTGGGAGGCAGAGTAGGAATCTCCGTTGAGCCCGGGCATCCCCAGAAACATGTCACCGGATCCTGAGAGATTGAAAGAGCCGCCAGAGCCTTGGGGGAGCAGAGGGGGAAGTAGGGAAGAGTGTAGCAGAGCCTGTGATGGCAGATGGGAGACTCCCCGCAGCTCTCAGTTTTCAAAGAGTGCCCTGGACTAGCTTGGTGGAGGTGTGCCACCATACCCAAATTATCCACAAAACAATATGGCAACACTCAGAAGGAGCAGGCTGTTTCTGAGCCTCCCCTGGCCATTTGCTGGAAGAAAGGCAGAAGTAACTTCACTGGAGTGGCCTCGCCCCCCACCCCCACACATCCCCACCCATCTGACAAGCTTGGTCTCTCTCACCCCAGAAGGCCCCCTCTTTCTGCTCTGATCCTGCCTAAACAAGAAGTGGGAACAAAAGCAGGGAGCATGCAGAAGAGCCAGCCAGGGTGGCAGCGGGATCCACCTGCGGAGGAAGGGGGTGTCGGGGAGCTGGTGCGGCTGTGGCCTCCCTGGGTGACCGACACGGCGGTCTTGACGGCATAGATGTTTGCCTCCTCTTGGAACTTTCCAATGTTTTTCTTATAGCGAATCCGCTTGTTGCCAAACCAGTTAGAGACCTGCGGGGTGGTGGGCAAAAAGCAGGGTCAGGTGGGAAACCCGTCCCTCTGTGAACACCTTAGTTAGAGCTTTGTGCCCTCCAAACGCCTCCCCAAGCCTCCCCGGTACCTGAGAGACAGTGATTCCGCACTTCTTGGCGAGCTCCTCCTTAGCCTCCTCACTAGGGTATGGGTTACTCAGGTGGGAGTAGAAATACTCATTCAGAACCTCTGTGGCCTGTTTGCTGAAGTTACGGCGTTTCCGTCTATAGAGGAGAGAGGGGGTGGTGAGGAGGGTGTTGGTGTCCTGGCCGGGCAATCCTGTTGATTCACTTCAGAGGGTACCAGTGTCACGGAGCAGAGTGTTGTGCTATGCAACACGGTGGCCCCGAGGCTCGGAGAAGAATGGGAAGGAGCTGGGTGCTGGGGGCCGGTTGGGGGCCCTGGGCCCCACCTGGCGTCCAGGAAGCGGGAACGTAGGATCATGACGGCCTCGCAGGTGCTCTGCTTGAGTTGCATCTGGATGGCGCTGAACTTCCGGTGGATGATGCTCACCATGCGCTCCATCTCCTTGGGTGCCACAGGCCGCGTGCGGCTCTGCTCCCTCAGCAGGTTCATGACGTGGGTTGTGAACTCGTTACACGCCTGCAGCAGGGGCCCGAGGCTTGGTGAGCAGGAGCCCTTTGGCCCTGGGCATCCCCCTTAAGAGCCTCTCCCTCCACCCACTCCAGCTTCTTCTCCTCACCTGCTCATATTTCTCCAGCTCCGAGTGGTAAATGTGGCGGATCTGGGCAAGTTTGCTGCGATAGTCCGAGTGTTCGATGGAGTTGTCAGGGGACACTCCACCCCCGGAGGCTGCAGCGGCGGCAGCTGCAGCCGCTGAGCCACCCCCTTTCTCAGGCCCAGCCACACCCTCTGCCAGAAGCATGTTGTCCAAGCGCATCAGCTGTGGATCCACAGGCTCCTCCTCTTGGGAGCTTCGAATGCTGAGGCCTAGCATGCAGGCGAGCGGACTTAGGGACCCAGGGACCCCACACCCCAGCTCTCAGCCCTCCTGGGGCCACCTGGAGACTCAAGTCTCCAGGCGTGGGTTCCCTCCCAAGCCCCCCTTAGCAATCTTCCTAACCCACACTTTCCTCAGGGGCCCAAGCTGTCAAAACTCTTAGTCTAAGCTCTCCAGGGAACAGGGTTCTGTCCCCAGAGTTGAGGAATTGGAGGAGGGAACTCACATACCAGTTTTCTCCTTGATTTCACACAGGACGCTAAAGAGAGCAGGCTTCATGCGGTGGCAGTTTAGGGCGTGTTTCCTTGGGGAACGGGAGAGAAAAGTTGAGAGGCTATGGAATTGCCAAGGGGGAAAAACAACCACAGGACGACACACCCAGGAGGGTAAGAGAGGGGAGCGTGGGAATGGGGAGGTGGTGGGTAAATCTGTGGCAAGAAAAAGCAAGGCTGGGGCCCGAATGAAGTCTGGGGGGTTCTTAGGAAGAGTTCAGCTTCCACGTGGAGATAAGGGGAAGCTACCTGGCTTTGGCTGGAAGGAGGGAAGGTGCCGCGAGCTGAAGGCACCATGGCCAGGTGGGGACTGTGGGAGACGGTCTAGAAAGGTACAGAAGAGGATGTGGGAATGACTGCAGAAATAAGAGTGACTAGGTAGATTTCAGAGGAAGACAGGCGGAGGCCGAGGAGAAGGAGGAGATCAGAGCTTCAGGTGCCCGAGGGGGTGAGGGGTGCTGAGCTGAAGTGGGGAGTTCAGTATAGAGATGTGTGAAGGGTCCTGGGACTAAGCAGGGCTCATAGTGTCAACTGAGCAGGGGCAAAGGGTGCCTGAGGACCTGGGAGGCTGGGCCCTGGGTGGAGAGAAATGGTCGGAGCCCTGGGGAGGGGTCTGGAGAGCCCTAGGAAGAGGGTGGGCTGGAGAGTTAGGGGAGCAGACAGCACAGCAGGTTTTTAGTCTGGGAGTCAGAAGGGGTCTCTGGAGATGGAAGGATGTTCCAGGGGAGTGTGGGGTGGTTAGGGAGAGGTGGGGGGGGGGTGAGACCACTTAGGGTTCCCCTTTTCGAAGGTTTCAGGGACTGGGGGTGAAGGGAGGTTTGAGAGGGATCACTTATCTTGGGGCTCCCAGGAGTAAGGAGAAGAAAGCTTTAGTATCCTGGGGAGGGTCCTGAGTTGGGGGCTCCCAGAAGGTTCAGAGCTTGTGAACGGGGCTTCTGCTGGGTCTGTGTGGGGTCCCGGGTTGGGGGCACTCACTTGGCCTGGGCCTCGTCCAGGCTCTGGTCGGTGATGGTCATTATCTGCTGCAGAATGTCCCCGATGTCTTGCTTCCCTCGGCCTCCCGGGACCCCCCCGCTACCCCCACCGGGGTCTCCGCCACCGGGAGGTTCGCCAGGGCCCCCAGGTTCCCCACCCACCAATCCAAGGCCCCCTCGGCCCCCGCCTGGAGGGGGCGGCCCCAGCAGCCGCTCGTCCATAGTTGGGGGGGGGCCCTGAGGCCCCCTCCCTGCTCCGCCCCTCCCCCCCGCCTGGTTACTTCCCCCCCAAACTCGCTGGGGCCGCTGCTCCCTCCGCCCCAACCCCCGCCCGTCTCCCCGGCTCCCGGCTCTCCCGGGGGTTCACCCCGGCCCTGAAGGGAGACCTGGGGTACCGTCTGGGCCCCCCACAGGAGACCCCGGCCCCCGGCGGCGGAGAAAATGGAGCCGGAGAGAGAGAGGAGGCCCAAGCGGGGGTGTGTGTGAGAGAGAGAGAGGGAGGAGGGAGGAGGGAGGAGTGGGGGAGCGAGGGAGGGAGGCTGGGGGAGGGGAGCCGGGGAGGAAGAGGAGGGGAGAAGGGAGGAGGAACAGGGAGGAGCTGGGGGCGGAGAGAGACGCACAGAAACAGAGGAACTGAGACCGAGTGGAGGAGGGGACGAGGGAGGAGACTAGCCCGTGGGGAAAATGAGGGAAGGGCCCAGGGGCTGGACTTCTGTGGCCTTGAAGCGGGGGCGTGTTGGAGGCTGGGGGGTCCTTCCACCCGGGTTCTGAATCCGGGATCAAGCTGATGAGGACCCTGGCCGCTGGAATGCCTGGGTTCACCGACAGCTTAGTTCATATTTCTTATACTAATGACTCCCCTCCCTGTTCTACTTAATTAAAACCAGGAGAGGGGGGCTGGGGGGGATAATTAGGGAGGTCTCCAGCCGCTGCTTAATGAGCCAGTAATTAACCAGCCAGGGAGGGGAGCTGGCCTCTGGCCAGACTGGGGAGAGCGGGCAGCCTCCGGCCTCACCTTCCTACCCTCCACCCGGCCACCGCAGACACCAGTCTTCAGTCCAGAGGGGAATCACATTTATTCATATAACCAAACATCAGACAGTTCAGAACAGCAGCGGGGAGGGAGGGTGGGCAGGGCTAAATGTCCTTTCACAGCCTGTAGGCCCCTCAGTCCTGGGGCTAGGGGGTGCCGGTGATGGAGATGCGAGAATGGTCTTTATGTCTTTGCTGTGCCCTCTCTTCCTTTCTCCTTATTGGGAAGGAGGGTGGAATTCTCAGGTCAAAACCTTGGGAGATTTGCTGTTCTTTGGGGAGATCCCACCTGGTAGCTTGACTACTGGGGGTGTCCCCACAGCTCAGGATGGAGACTCAGGCACTCCCTGAGATCAGAAGAGAGGGTGAGGTGTCCCACTGAGGCTGGGATCCTCTCATAGCCTCATAACACACTTGGTTATGGAGGGAGTTATTATCCATCCTACCTTGGCTATTCCCAGGCTTTCAGACTTTCACCCGCTCCACTTCCCAGGAAAGGTGGATGAGGGTGATGAATATTGAGATTTCTGCTGGGTCTTCCAGTCTCTGGTGCCCCTCCCTGGCAGGGGTGAGGGCATGCAGTGGAGCTGCCCAGCTTTTGAGCCCCAGGAATGCAGAGGGGCTGGTGGGGGCTCAAGTCTCAGCAGGTGTGTGCGGGGGGCCGGGACCTTTGCTCCTCCATTCGACCCCCACCCTGAACTCTCAGCAGCAACTCCAGGAGCTCCTGCCCCCCTGGGGGTAGGGGAGGCTCTGACCGCTGGGCTTCCATCCGCTGGCACTGGAGGAGTGGAGTAAGAGGAAGTTGATGGTGAGGTTTTAAAAGGAGCAGGCCTTGAAAGGAGCCAGGGCTGGTGTGAGGGGCATAGAGGACACCAGTGATGTGGGGATAGGGAGAGTAGGACCTGGTGAGGGGGCAGATGCCTGGGGAGAAGGAGGGGTAGGACCCAAGAGAGAAAAGGGGCCAGAACCAAGAAGCCTGGGTCTTGCCTTCTGGGGGGAGGGGGGCGGGTTGTCTCACCTGGTGACTGAGGATAGTGCTGTAGAGCTGTTCTCTGTCCTCAAGAGGCCGGGGGAGGGCTCGACCTAGGCTTGGGGGGTTCTTGGGAGGATGGAAGGTGGCTCTCTGCTCCTCTAGGCGGCGGGACTGGGCCTCCGCCACCAGGTCCAGAAGGAGCTCGGTCTGCAGGGAGAGCAGGGAGGCCGAGCGGGGCCCCAGGGCTGGGGAGAGGAGGCGAGGGCTCAGACCCAGAAAGGTTGGCAGAAGGAGTGGTGGGTGTGTGTGTGTGTTGGGGGTGTCAGGGCTACCAGGGTGTGATGGGGAGTTGGAGGTGGGGAGAGAGCCCCTGATGGAATGGGCCTTGGTAATAGGATTAGGAAAGAAGTGGGTACCAGGTCAGGGAGCTCCCCAGAGAGGGGTTGGGGGTACCTGTATGGCGAGTCCCTGGAGGAGGAGGGGACGGAGGGGCAGACCTCCAAGGTCGAATGCTGGAGCTCGCGGGGGGCCAGCCATGCTCATCCTGATGGGGGCCCTGATGCTGAGAGACATCCGTTCCAGTCAAGTGGGGGTGGGGTGGGCAGAGGGCTAGGCCAGCAGCCCATTTCCTCTCTGTGTCTCTGTTCCTGCCTCAGTGTGCCCAAACCCGTCCAAGTCCCCTGAGTCCGTTACTCAGTCTCTGCCCCAGGTCCTCTCACCTCTCTCTCTCCCAGTGTCAGCCTCCCCAACCCGGTGCCGAGCTCACCTGCTCACCATCCTCTTCTTCCTGGGGTCTCTCAGCCTCCATACCCTGGAGGGGAGAAACCAATGGGGGAGGGGGTAGCTGGGATTTGGGAGGAGGGCCGGAACCCTGAGTTCCTGAGGGGAGTAGGGGCGGAAAGGGGTGGGGGCGAGCCGGGGGCTGGATGCCTGGGTACTGAGCAGGAAGCTGGGTTCCTGGTCAGCCCCCCCACGGGCCCCGCCCATCCCTGTCAACTTCCTCCAGTTCTCTTTTCCCACCCAAACTGCTGGCTTGACCTCTCTCGCCCCAGGGGAGCAGAGAGACTGGGAAAAGCTCCTCCAGCTGCAGTAGTGGTGGGGGTTCAGAATGGGAAAGGATTTTTGGCTTTTTCATCTCCAGAGCCTCAGTAGCCCCCTAAACCCCAGCTGTGTTCCCTCCACCCCCCTCCTCCCCTTCAGTTCTGTCAACACAGGAACTAGCTACAAAGGAAGTGGTTTCACTCTTCAGAATCCCCCCCCCCCCCCAGCCCCAGGTGCCTTCTCTAAGAAGGACCCACCACCTGCTTCCCAGCTTCCGTGACTTACTGGGATGGGGAGGGGCATGTTTCCAGTAGGAAGACAGATTCAAGGATGTCAGGCCCTCAAACATACATATATCCCGAGCACTGTGTTTAACAAATATGGGTTGAGTAGTTACCATTGCCCCATAGGTGCTTACAGTCTATTCAGGGCACAAAATATGCACGAAATGTAAGACACAAAGGGAAAGCTTTCCTCTCATCATGAAACGGAAAAGGGAGAGGACCGCAACCTGACTTGAGCTTTGATCAATGCTGCTCAGACTGGCTGGCACCAAAGTGGGAAACAGGACAGACAGAGACATTTGGGACCTCTTAATGGCAACGTGTCACGTTAGCTGAGTGACTTAGAGCATGAAATACAATGATGAGATCAGGTTCTGCCGCTTAATGCCTTGCAATCTTGGGCAAATACAATCTCTCTGCCTCAGATTCTCAAAGAGTAAAAAGGAGTTTTGTGTTTTTGTTTTTTTTTTTTACCATTTATATCGTTGATATGAGGGTCAAATGTGATAAAGCATTTGTCCTGTAGTGAATGCTCAATAAATGGTAGTTATTATTAGTTTTCAAATGCTTCATGCCTGCATGTTTCAGGTCCATCACCATGAAAGAGGCATAACCATATTGCTGAATGGTAGTTAAAGTTTGATGCTCTCTCCATCTCCCTCTACTTGAGGCCTCAGGAATCATATCTAAATGGCTATAACAAAATGCCCTTCAAAGAGGGATGAAGGGTATGCATGCTTTAGTGTGTGTGGTTTCTTACTGGATTACTAGAGACTTTAGATGATTCCTTAAACTAACATAGGACCCTGTCTTATTTTTGCTCTTAAAACTATACTCAAAGCTTCCATCCACTTGTTGAACCTAGGGCACAAAATTCTGAAAACATGATGCAGTCAATTTCATATTTTTTCCGTTCCCCAACCCTTCCAAAAGACTGTAACACTTCAAATCATTTTTATTATGGGGTGACAGATTTGGGGTTCTTAGAGATAGTGGTGGCTAGAAGGGTGGCACTTCATCCCTGCAGTAGTTTGTTTGGGGGCATGGTGTGGTGGGGAAGAAAGCAAGGAATCATCAGTTGGACTAACCCTTGTCCCTGTCTTCAGCGCCTACACAGTGCCTGGCACACCGTAGGCACTCAATAAATATCTGTCAGCTGTTTGCGGGTATTGGGGATATCAGGCGATAGAGGCTCCCTTTGGGAACAATATACAGAAAAGAACATCTCACATTCTGTCAGTCTGCAGTTCTTGGTTCAAGGGTACTTCCTGTAACCCCTCATCCTTTTTTTCTGAGAGAGGCTGGCCATCTCATCAGGGTGCTTCATCCCTGCACCCTGAACCCTCTTTCCGGGGCTGCAGTTTCCCCACGTGTAAGACGATGTGATGTACATCATTTTGTGAGGGACACTACACTCTTATCTCTCACTTTCAAAGCACAAGGATCTTAAAATCTAGAGGCCTTCCAGACTTCTTGTCATTTAATGAGTACCCACTTTTAGAATCCCTCCCTGAAATGTGGCCTTTTATTTTTGACCCTCGCCTCCTGCATTTAGGGGTATTACTTGGTGGGCTGGGGGACCCCAGGCAACTTGAGGGGATCCCCGCTCAGGGGACGGTGTTAGGCAAGGAGGCGGGACTGGCGTGTTGGAGGCGGGGCCGCAGGCTCCTAGGGCCACCCAATCGCAGGGCCAGTCAACAGCTGCGGCCACGCCCCCGCTCCCGGCCGTGACCCCGGATCTTCCTCGCACTATTGCAGGGTTGGGCCGAGGCCCGCGCATGCCTGCCGAGAACCTACGGCCGCGGAGGGGCGGGCCTTCTCCTGTTCCTTTCGATAGGCTTCGGCAGCGCGAGTAGGCCCCGCCCCCGTGCGTGGCCAAGTCTACGGACAAAGTCCGGGCTTGCGGACGGGCTCCCGCTGACAGCGTCCGGCAGCGCGGCGCAGCCCCGCCCCCACGCGGCGGCACGCTTCCGGACGCGGTCCTCGCTCGCGGGAAGGCGCCTGCCGCGCGGCCCGGCGTGGGTTTGTGACGCGCTTCCGATGGCCCTGCCCCTTCCAACAGCGTTAGCAGATCCCAGTGGTTGCGCTGGCGGGCGACGTCTCCGGGTGTTAGCCCGGCCTGGTCCCGTAGCCCTCGGGCGGCTCCCAGCCCCAGCAGCAGCTGAGCTACCTCCATCGCCCCTTCTCGGGCCGCCAGGAACAGCGGCGTCTGCTCCTGCGCGGGAGGAAACAGCCAAGGGCGAGGTCAGGGAAGGCCACGCCCGTAGGACTGGCTCTCCTACTTGACCGCTGCCCCGCCTCTTCAGGGTTTTCGCTGTTCACCTCTCCCGCTCCCAGTTTATTGTTAGGGCCCCCATCTAACCCTGCCATCCTGTGCGTCTTTATCGGCTCCGGCCTGGAGAAGGGAGCGGGCGGCCCGGGCGTTGTTCACGGCGGCGGCCCAGTGCAGCGCTGTTTTTCCTAGGGGAGCACGTGAGAGGTAGTTACCGCGAGGCTGGGGGCCAGACGCCTGGGTTCCTGTTTCCCACGGGTTCTGGTCTTGGGGGAAGGGCTGTTCCGCCCGCCGGGTCCCTCCGAGGCGGAAGCGTTGCCCGGGTGACCGTCGACCTGCAGGAAGCGTTGCCCCTGGTGACGTCACCGGCGCGCGGGAGGGACAATGGTGCATTGTTCTGGGGTCTATGGGACCGGCAGACCGCATCCCTCCCACGAGACCCCTCTCCGTTTTCACAGATACTCTTCCTCCATCCTGGTTCCCGGTGGGCAAGGACAGCGTGTGTGTGTGTGTTTGAGGATGCTGAGGGCAGACTCATGTGCTGCCTCCTGCAGATTTACCACCTTGACAGCAGGGTGGGGGGGAATGCCCCAGCTTCCGGTTGGTTCCTCTGCTCTCCCCCGTATTTTTTAGATCTTACCTCATACCCCATTTGCTCAGCTTCTCTATAGCACAACATCAGCTTCTCCAGATCCATACCCCATTTGTCTCTGGCCCCCACATCTGCTTGGGCTGCAATCAGTTCTTCAACCAGGTCTTCAACAGCCAGCCTGGCGGCCAGCATCAGGGCTGTGGTTCCATCCTCTGTCCGCGCATCCACTGCAGTCTGTCTGCTGCGGAGTAAGAGCTGGAGGGGACAGAGAGGACCAGTGACCGCTGGTATATCTGGACTGCTAGCTAAGGCCCCTTGCACTGCTAACCCACCTCCCAATCCATATTCACTCTTCTGTTCTTGTTTCTCTTATCAGTCCCCAATCATCACCTTCCTCTTTGCCAAACCCTGGAGAAGGCTTTTGCCCAGGCTCACTTGCAAGTTTGCAAGTTCTGAAGCAACCCCAGTGTGCACTGACCTGGCAAACCTCCCTAGCATCAGCAGCCACAGCCGTGTGAAGCGGGGTGCGCCCTGCTCGGTCTGGCTGGTTGGGGTTGGCTCCAGCCTCGAGGAGGCGGCGGGCAGCGGTTGGCCGGGAGAATCGAGCAGCCAGGTGCAGGGGGGTCTCCCCGGTGCCCACAGTGTGAACCTGGGGACAGGCTCCTCCCTCCAGCAGAGGTTCCCAGGGCTCAGGACTTCCCAGCCATGTCTCCTGGTAGGTCCTGGACTCCACACCCCCACAGCAGACTGCTGACATCAGGGGTGTCACCCCATCTGTGGATGAGACATGAGAAATGGGGGACAACTGGGGAAGTGGGAGAACATGGAGGCTCAGGGAGAATCACAGCCTGAAGTGTCAAGAAGCCCAGCTTGGGGTCTTGATTTTGTGTGGCTTGTGTCAGTGACTTTCTGTTTTGCTCTGGGCTTCAGTTTCCTACTCTGTAAAAGGAAGTGTCGGGCCTTAATACTTTAACATTTTAGAGCAGTGATTCTCCAACTTGAGTCCTGGTTCAGACTCACCTACAGGGCTTGTTAAAACACAGATTCCTTGGTATTTTGAATTTGAGTCAGAAGTTCTGGAGTGGAGCCTGAGAATTAATATTTCTAACAATTTCCCTGGTGATGCTGCTGTTTCTGTCCTGGGACCACACTTGGACTGTTCTGAAGCACTTACTCTAGTATTAGTTAATCCAGTTCAGATATCAAAGGACTTTGTGATTCTGAAAGGGGTCCAAGGGAGTTTTCATTTTCTTGGTCTAGGTTGACTCACGTACCAGGTCCCTGGGTGTCCACGTCAGGGACATCCATCTCAGAATCCTGGGGAGGAGTCAGCATGGCTGCCTGGGGGAGCTCTTGGCAGTCACTGCTCAGAGACCAGAGCTGGCACTTGGGGGGTGAGGCCATTTCTTCAGCCTTGGGGATCAGAACAAGGGTCAGTGAAGGCAGGATGACTTGTCCCTTCAACCACTCCATCACTTTAGGACCATTCCTGCCCCAGTGCTTTCACCTGGCCTACCTCCTCTCCTTCCTTGGGGACTGAACACATCACAACACCATCCTCATCCATTTCTGCCTCTGCTTTCAGTGCCCTGGAAGGGGGTGGGTGGGGAGAGGACCTTCAGGGCCCCTGAGATTTCCAGCAGCCTTCCCACTTCTCTCCCCATCCTGTGTCTTCAGCTTCTGCAATAGCATCTCTTATTGCTTTTGATCACCAGTATCTCCACGGAAAAGAGTCCCCTCCCTGAGCCCCAGTTATTTCTCACTCTCACTTGAGGCCGATGCTGTCCTCGCCCAGGGGGGGTCGACGTCGGCGGGAAACTGGCTGAGTCCGGGGCCTGCGAGTGAACCCAGGGGGCAGCCAGAGGGCCCCGTGCTCTCGGCGCTTGCGACGGATGAGCTGGAGGACGAGAAGAGCCCCGAGGGCCAGGAGAAGGACCCCGACCACTGGGGAGCACAGTACAGGCCAGGGAAGCTGGTTGGCGGAGGGCTCTGGTGGAAGAGACACAGAAAAAAAGGCCATGCCTGGTGAGGCTGGGTACTCTAGTGAGACCTTTGAGCAAGTGCAGATGCCTCTTTTTGCCTCAGTTTCCTCAACTGTAGAATAGGAATAATAATAGTACTTGCCTCGTAGGGTTTGTTGGGAGGATTAAATAATACTGTAAAATGCTTAGAGCAAGGCCTGGCACATAGTAAGTGGCATATAAGAGTTGTTATTCTTTCATAATGCTATGAACTGTTTGATTTGCAGATGATTGGATAACTCTTGGCTTATTAGAGAGAATAGGCCAGAACCCAAGGTTTGTGGGCGGTCTGTGATAGAGGTTAGGATACAAGACTCAAGGAGATGGAGATTGCAGAGCAAATGGGTTGTGAGGAGATCTACTTAGAGAAGAAGGTTAACAAGGGTAAGTCTCCACAAACAACATCTGGGGTCTCAGTTCTTCTGTTTCATTTGACTTCATTGCTGGTTGCTGGCATGGAAGCTGGCCTGGGAGCAAAATCGGGGAAATGACGGGATCACCTACCAGTGCCTGCACGAGGGTGGGCGGCCAGCAGGGGTCCTGGCAGTAGGGGTTCCAGGGCCCCCACTGCAGCCATCGCAGCAAGGAAGCGGAGTAGGAGCCCAGGGTCCCAGGGGCAGCGGGATGCAGGGTGCTCGGGGCCACAGCGGGACAAGTCCACACCCATCACCACCACAAACCTGTGGGGAAGAGACCCCTGGGTTGGTCCCTGGCTCCCCTCTGCCAGTTAAAGAACTAAGGTCTTTCCTCCCCCCCCCCCTCCGCTGCTTCGTCCCCCCCAGCGTTCTTACCCAGTGCTCAGGGAGTCTGTCTCCTTGCCTGTAGGCTGTGTTTGGGGGGCTGCTCTCTCCTGCTGAGAGGGGTCTGGGGTTCCTCCTAGCTCCTCTTCTGCTTGGGCTCCGGGATAGGGGTACACCATGTCCTTGCCTTCCCTGTCCTTCCTCACCCAAAGCCCTACCCTCAGAGTCAGGGACAGCACCCGCGCCAGGGCAAGCAGCTGCTGGTCCAGGGTTGAGGGGCTCAGCACCACCAACAAGGCCAGGGAGGGCCCCCACTCCGAATTCCCATCTTCCGGCCTGCAGTCACCCCCATCCCAGCCGCATTCTGCTGTGTTGCAGCCCTTCTCGCAGTGTCCATTGTGGAAGTGATCGCGGCAGTACTGGTCATAGGCTGGACTGTGGGGTGAGGAGATGGGGGCTCAGGACCCTAAAGAAACCTGACTCCCTCGTCCCAGAAAGGATTCCTGATACTCTACAGCCTCTAGGGCCCTGTTTGCTTAGTGGGGGCAGTTCTGGAGTAGTGGGTTTACTCCCTGGGCTGTAGCTAGTCCAGACACCCTAATGTCTATTGACCTTTGTTTCCTAACACTGCCCCGTCTCTACCCTCCCCAACTCCTGGCTCCCTAAAAGGGAGCCCTTTTCCCTCAGGGATGCTGGTTGCTAGGGGAGATACTCCATGGCAACAGGAGTTGCCTGGCTTGAGGCCAGGGTTCCCATGACACTCAGGGTAGCCCAGACAGGCAGTGCCCTCTTTCTTGGTCCCCACGTTAAATATTCATGCTGCCTCATTCCCTTGGGTTGGAGTCTAGTGTCTTCTATCCTTATTTAGCAATGGTTATTAGAGTGTAAGCTCCCTGGAGCGTGAGGCTGTGGTCACACTGTAACTCAGACTCTTCTGTGTCCTTCCTTCTGCCTTCATCCTGCCTCCCCCCCCATCCCTTGCCCATCATCCCAGATCAGTTTCAGGCTCACGTGCAGGCTGGAGGAGTCTCACAGTCGTAGCCATCAAACAAACACTCTTCAGAGTCACACTGTGGGTGGCACTGCCCGTCCCGGAAGAGAAGCCAGCACCGGGAATGGGAGGGGCAGCCCTTCCAGGGGTCTGGGACCCCCAGGGAGCAGTCCCCCCCATCCCAGTTTCCTCCTGGGCCACTGCAGCCAGCATCACAGGCCCCATCTCCACTTCTGCCCTCGCATCCCTTGACTCCAGGCCTCTGACACCGGGGCCCTGGAGAGCTGGCAGGACAGGAACAGCGAAAGCCTGGGCCCCCCAGCCCGGGGGTCTCTGAGCAGCTGCCATTGTGTAGGCATGGAGAAGGAGGGCCACAGCCTGAAGGAGCTGGTGGGGTCAGACAATCAGGACCCCCATAACCATTGAGGCAGGCACAGCGGGGTGGGAGTCCAGGCTTGGGGGAGGGCAGACACAGGCCACCATGGTGGCAGTGATGGAGACCGCAGGAGGGGGCTCTGTGGCTGCAGGTGGGGCCTTCAAAACCCTGTGGAAAAATGTAATTTGTAACAATAATAAAGGGGAAAACAGTTATAAAGGGAAAAAAGTGTAATTTGTAACACTAGTAAAGGGGAAAATGTAATTTCTGGATTAAGTTCACCAGTGTTATGTTTTAAAGAAAATAAAGGAAGGCTATGCATAAACTAATGTTAATTTGTCTTTTACTGTACCATGAACCAGAGTTTAAGATTAACCTAGGGCTTCTCTCATAGCTCAGTTGGTAAAGAATCCGCCTGCAATGCTGCAGACCCTGGTTTGATTCCTGAGTCGGGAAGATCCGCTGCAGAAGGGCTAGGCTACCCACTCCAGTATTCTTGGGCTTCCCTTGTGCCTCAGCTGGTAAAGAATCTGCCCACAATGCGGGAGACCTGGATTTGATCCCTGGGTTGGGAAGATTTCCTGGAAAAGGGAAAGGCTACCCACTCCAGTATTCTGGCCTGGAGAATTCCATGGACTGTATATGTATAGTCTATGGGGTTGCAAAGAGTTGGACACGACAGTGACTTTCACTTTCATTTTCCCTGGGGTCCAGTGGTTAACAATCTTCCTGCCAATGCAGGGGACACAGGTTCGATCCCTGGTCTGGGGAGATCCCACATGCCATGGGGGAAACTAAGCCTGTGTGCCACAACTACCAAGACTGCTCCCTGAAGCCTGTAAGCTGCAGCTACTGAAGCCTATGCGCCTAGAGCCTGTGCTCGGCAACATTAGAAGCCACCACATTGAGAAGCCCCTGCTGTCTGCAACTAGGGAAAGCCCGTGCACAGCAATGAAGACCCAGGGCAGCCAAAAATAAATATATACATAAAAAAAGATGAACCCAGTTTCATGCATCTGAGGTCTCTAAACAAATACACACACTGAGTTAAAAGAACTTATTCACAGTCACCCAGCCAGCCTTGCAGACCTTCCCACAGGCAATGTCCGTGACTTCTGCAAGTTCCATTGAAACTTCCATCTGATTCTGCCTTTCCCCACCACTGCTTCTGAGGGCCACGTCCCCCTGTGGACCTGAGATGGCTTTTTCTGATAATTCCCTCTCGGGTGCTCCCCCAGTTTCCTGGCTCAGGGTTTCTCTTGTGTTAGCTTTGGGGGCAACAGAGGAAGCAGCCTGTGGTCACTCACCTGGGGGCAGTGGCAGGTGAATCCTGGGGGTGGCCCCGCTGTGGCCTCACATGACCCCCCGTGGGCACAGGGCTGGCTCTGGCAGGGGTCTAGCTCCACTTCACACCACTGGCCTGCGGTGGGGGTGGGATTAAACATGACCACTTCAGTCGCTGCCTCCTTCCCAGCTCATTCCTGGGCAGTCGGCCCAGCACTGGCTGCACAGGCACAGGGATGGTGGTGCATGTCCTCTAGGGTGGGGTCTAGAGGCAAGGGAATGGGCCAGATGACTAGGCTGCCTCGTGGGTGGGGCTTGTCTGGGTTTCCATGGTCAATTCAGGTATGGCTAGAGATGCGCACGCCCCTATCTCAGGCCTCACCTGTGTGTCCAGGCAGACACTGGCAGTAGAAGGCATTGGCCAGAGAGTGGCAGGCTGCAGTGCCTGTGGGGTGACAGGGCCGGTCCAGACACTCATCCACGTCCCCCTCACAGCGCAGCCCCACAAAGCCCGGCGGGCAGGCACAGTGGAAGCCTCCGGGTTTGGGGGTGCAGGTCCCCTGGTTGTGACAGGGCTGGGATTGACACGCGTCCAGTTCCTTTGAGCAGTTCTGTCCACTGTAGCCGGGTGCACACTGGTAGGTAAAGAAGGTCAGACAGGGAACCAGCAAGGGAGCCCCTCCGGGCACTCTAGGGGACCCAGCACAAGATAGTCTGCCTAGCACCCCACCTTCCAACTCAAGGCATCACTCAGCTCACCCTCCATCACTGCCACGTGTAGCCTAACCCTTTCACCTCAACTCCACATGGGACACTATTGTTCAGTAATATGGACCTTGTCCCCTTCCAAGTCCCAATCTCTATAATTTATTACCACTAGATAGAATTCCACTTTTGATAAAACCTTCCTCTTCCAACCACACACCCACTGGGTTCTCTCATGCTTTATTAATTTATAAGCATTTATTAGCTCAGATGGTAAAGAATTTGCCTGCAATGCAGGAGACGGGAGTTCAATCCCTGGGTCGGGAACAACCCACTCCTGTATTCTGGCCTGGAGAATTCCATAGACAGACCTTGAGATTGCAGAGTCAGACACAATCGAGTGACTAACACTTTCACTTTCAAGCATTTGTTGAATTGCCTACTTTGTGCCCAGGCATCTTTTCAGGCTCTAGGAATACGAAGAAAATTAGAACTGCTTCCCTGCTTCCGTGAAATTCTCAGTCAACCAGAGAAGAGACAGCTAGCACTGATTGTGTGATTTATACACATAACCTCTAGAACTCTCCTGACCACCCTATCTATGGGTCATCTCATTTGATTCTCACTTCGCAGAAAAGGAAACTGATTCCTTGAAAGATAAGTGCCTTGCACAAGCCACACAGCTGGTAGGTGGCAGAGCTGGGATTCAGCACAAGTCTATGACTCAGTAACTCATGACCTTAACCATTTTCTGATTGTTTCATATCCTGCTGGTGAGAAAAGGGTCATTGTGAGGTCTGTACCACGTGCTGAGTTCTTGCAGGAGGAAGGAGAGTATGCAAGAATGGAGTGCCGGGAAGTCTCAGAAAGATGGAGAAAAAGTGATTCAGAGAGCATCTGAGGAATGGCCAGAGGGTTGGAAAAAGCAGACGAGGGAGGTGGGAGACTTGAAAACTTCTGGAGGAAGGAGTTTCATGAAAGAGGAAATAGAGCTGAGTAAATAGGGGGTTCACTACTCATCAGTACACTGCTTTTGTGTATGTTTGAAAATGCCTGTAATAAAAAGTTTAAAAATTGAAAATTTAAAGAAAGAGGGTAGTTATGGGATTGTGCCTTCTATTCCGTGTGAGTACACGGATCAGGTTGCTGGGAATTGAAACCCAACTGTGCCTTCCTGTCCTGCTCGTGACCTGAACCACCAAGGAGAGGCCCTAAGCCAGTCTGGAGAGAAGTCAGTGACATTTCCCTGAGGCAGGTGCCTCCTGGGCACCGTCCAGTGGCCAGTCTGGGTGGAGAAGCCAGCTGCAGTTCTGTGTTGCTGGAGCAGGGTTGAGCAGGGGGGAGGGTGAAGAGAGATGAGGCCTGAAAGGGAGGCAGGGTTGGGTCACACCAGCTTGGGACGTCATTGTGAAAGAGGTGGGCAGTCACTGAAGGTTTTTTGTGTTTTTTGGCCATGCTGCAAGACATGTGGCATCTTTGTTCCCCAACCAGGGATCGAACCCGTGCTCCCTGCATTGGAAGCATGTCTTAACCACTGGTGAAAGTGAAAGTGAACGTGTTAGTTGCTCAGTCGTGTCTGACTCTTTGTGACCCAATGGACTGTAGCCTGCCAGTCTCCTCTGTCCATGGAATTCTCCAGGCAAGAATACTGGAGTGGGTTGCCGTTCCCATCTCCAGGGGATTTTCCCAACCAGGGCATCAAACCCTCACCTCTTGCACTGCAGGCAGATTCTTTATTGGCTGAGCCACCTCGAGGAAAGTCCCCACTGAAAAGTTTTAAGTAGGAGAGTGACAGGCCAGCTTAATGTTTCCAACAGAGCACCCTAGTGGTGGAATAGAGGGTGAACCTTTAAAGGAGAACAAGTGTGGAGGCAGCGATGATATTGTTAGGAGGCTGATGCAGGTGTTCAGGTGGAATTCAACAAAGGCCTGGACTAAGGCAGTAGGTTGAGGGTGAAGGGGCAAGGACAGAGCTAAGAAATATTCAGGAGGTAAAACAGCTTGACTTGGTGGTTGGTTGGACGTATGGGGTAAATGAAAATGCTTTCTCCCTGCCCTTTCTGCCCCGTGACTGCTGTTTGCCATATCCAGCCCAACTTTGTCTCCCCCCCGCCCACTCCGCCTCCTCTAGACCTTCTCACCTGGCAGAGATAACCACTGGGTTGGGCCACGCAGGTGGCCCCATGCTGGCAGGGCCTGGACTCACAGGGGTTCACCTGGTCCTGGCATGTACTGCCTTGGAATCCAGGGGGACAGTGGCAGAAATGGGAGGGGCCGCTGTCAATGCAGACGCCTCCGTTCTGGCACAGGGAAGAGACTTCTGTGCCTGGAAGAGAGACAATAAAGCTAAGTGGGTTGGGAGGATGCGCAGGGGTCCCAGACACTGAGCAGAGAGGTCCCTGGAGGGGCCACTAACACCTCTGGGGTTGGGGGAGGCCACCTGGAGCCTGAGGAATCAGTAGGCTCCTGAAGCTGAAGAGATTAAACAAGTTCCCAACGTGGATGGGCCTAGAGATTGTCACACTGAGAGAGTAAATCAGACAGAGAAAGACGAATACCATATGATGTTGCCTATATGTGAAATCTTAAAAAAAAATGATACAAATGAACTTATCTCCCAAACAGAAATAGATTTACAGATGCAGAAGATAACTACTAGATTACTACTAGATAAACTAAATAATTACCAGGGTTAAGGAGGGGGAGAGGGATAAATTGGGAGATTGGGATTGACATATATACACTTCTATATATAAAATAGAAACTAATAAAGACCTACTGTGTAGCACAGAGAACTCTACTCAGCACTCCATAATGGTCTATATGAGAAGAGAATCTAAAAAAAGACTCTTTCTTTTTTAGATTCACTTTGCTATACACCTGAAACTAATACAACATTGTAAATCAACTAAATTAAAAAAAAATTAAGTTCCTTCTCCTGCATATTTTGTCAGAATGGAGAGAAATACTTCCTCTTTGATTTATCAGAGCATTATAAGCAACTGTATTCTTGGCCTTAAACAAGTCTCAAGCAAGAAAGGACTCAAGAGAAACTTCAGGTGGGGGCACTTGGCTTAACAGTCTAACTCCATCCCTTGGGTTTTGCCATTCTCCAATGTTCGCTCACTGTGATTCCCATCAACCGTCTCCACAATGGTCTCTCCCCTGAGTTCTCATATCAAACTTATTTGAGGACTTCCCTGGTGGTACAATGGATAAGAATCCTTCTGCCAATGCAGAGGACACAGGTTCCATCCCTGGTCTGGGAAGATCCCACACGCCTAGGAATAGCTAGGCCCTCGAGCCATAACTACTGAGCCCACGTACGGCAACTACAAAGGCCCGTGCACCTGGAGTCCGTGCTTCACAACAAGAGAAGCCACGGCAATGGGAAGCCCCATGCAACACAATTAGAGAGTAGTCCCTGTTCTCTACAACTAGAGAAAGCTCGTGAGCAGCAACGAAGACCCAGCTCAACCAAAGATAAAATAAGTAATTAAAAAAAAAAACTTATTTGAGCAAGGAAGGTATTCTTTTACCAGGGAGTTAGCATAACATCCAAGTGAGGGGGTCATGGTGAAGTGTGTTGCGTGTGGTCGGTTAAGTGTGGTTCACTCTGAGTTATGATGGTAATGACAGTGTTGAGTTGTTCCACCCTGGATCACTGGGTTATGTCCCTGGTGCTTGTGTTAAACTGGAGTCTGATTGGCTGGGCTGTGTAGTGTTGCTTGAGTTGTGTTGAATGTGGTTCTAGGAGTTGAGTTGTGTTAGGCTGTCCTGGGTGTTGAGCTGCAGCTTCAATAACTGGTTGGTGTGTGTTGCCTTGGCTTTTAGTGGATCGGTTGGCCAACTGTTGTGTGTGAATGTCCTTAGGGGTGGGTTAGAGGAGGAGATGCTTTTACTCTTCCTCTGCTCCCTAGCCAGTCTTGGGTTGGTACCTTGGCTCAGAGCAGCCTTCTGGCAGGAGGACAGCGGTAGGTTGCAGAGAGGCCCAGTCCATCCCTGGAGGCACAGGCACTGGAAGGAGGGCCCAGTCTGGAGGCAGTGGGAATTTTGTGGGCAGGGCTTCTGGGCGCATAAGTCCATCAGCATCTGAAAGTTAGGAGGGAGCGTGAGGCAGGAAGGAGCCCAGAGATGGTCCTCTGCCAGCTCCTCAAAATCCCTTCCCCCGAAAACTCTCTCCTGAATGGTCTGGGACCAGGTCACCCTCCCTGGTTTCCTTGGATATGTGCATCCCAAAAGAGTTGCTGGGATCAAAAATCTTTTCAGTGAACCATACAGGTCTCGAGCTCTAGTCCTAGGCTCCCAAACCTCCTTTCACCTCTCCTAAGCTTCCCTGCTGCCCCCTGTCAATGCCCAAGGCCCTCTCACTGGAGCTCTCCAGCCTCCTCCTTTCTCTGCACTCCTGACTCCCGGCCCCTCACCTGACAGCTGCCTCCTGTGTAGCCAGGGGGACAGAGGCAGCGAGGGCCCTGCGGGCTGTCTTGGCAGGTTGCCTTGTTCCTACAGGGGCTGGATAAGAAGGAGAGAGGGCATAGGAGGAGGAGGGTCAGGGAAACGAGGGGTGGGAGTGTGTGACGTGCGAGGAGGCAACCGCTGGGGAGGTGGGAAAGCCGGAGGGAAGGCAGAGTGGAAGGCTGTGGGGCGTGGGGGGAGAGGCAGCGCGGAGCCCCGGAGGACGGAGTGGCAGGCTGGCAGGGGCTCCCTCCTTTCCCCCAGGGGTCTGTGTGCCCTGCTCACCTGTCTGCGCAGCTGGGACGGGTCCTTCCCTCGCAGCGTGGGCCCTGGAAGCCTCGGGCGCAGAGGCAGGAGGAGGTGCCCGGCCTGTTCACACAGGTGCCCCCATTGAGGCACGGTGCTGGAGAGAGGAGGCTGTGAGGGGTTGGGTTCCTTGCCTGTAACCTGGCCTGTGACCTCAGTCACACACAGGGCACTGCCCCCCTACCCTGCCAACTTCCCCGCCCAAACAACGGCTCCCTGTGTCCAGTTAATTTTTTATCAATGTACCCTGGCCCCCTTCTGCATCCTTCTGGCCCAGCCCCAGGACGTGGTGGGAACTCACCAGAGGCACAGTGGTCTATGCTGGTCTGGCAGCGGAGCCCGGTGTGGCTCAGGGGGCAGGCGCAGGAGTAGCCCCCGGGGCTGGGGCTACAGGAACCACCATTGAGACAGGGCCCCGAGTGACAGGCTGTCACCTCCTCACTGCAGGTGGGCCCTGACGGAAGTGAGTGGGGTCTGAGAAAGCGAATCTTCCTTTTCTCTTCTTCCCTTTCCTTCCCTTCCTCATCCCCATCCCCAGTGGTCTCCCCCACCCAACCTTTTTTCTTTTCCCGCCACCTCCTGCACTGTAGCCCATGCCCAGTTCCTTTTTTTTTGGGCTGCACCTGCAGCATGCGTGTGGAATTTTAGTTCTGGGACCAGGGATCAAACCCATGGCCCCTGCAGTGGAAGCGCAGAGTCTTAACCACTGGACCACCAGGGAAGTCCCAGTTCTTCTTTCTCCACTGGCCTTGCCCTTGACTTAGATGGTGGTCAGCCCAGGGTATACACGGTTTAGGGAGCGCCTCACCTGTGTAACCTGTGGGGCAGGTGCAGTTGTAGCCAAAGGGCTGGGGGTGGCAGGTCCCTCCGTGGGCACAGGGGGTGGAGACACAGCCCCCCAGATCTGTGTCACACTCCGGTCCTGTCCAACCCCCATCACACACACACGAAGATCTGGTCATAGAAACAAAGGAGGGGGAGTTCTCTTCTCTCTTCCCAGTTGATCAGACCCCTATGACCTCTCTCTTTCTGGTCCTGGGACTCTGGCCCCTTTCTCAGGAACTTTGCTCTCAGCATTGTCCCCCTTTTGCCTGAAAAACCCCACTAATTTTCTCCAACTAGATCTATCTATCCATTTATTCCTTCTATAACTTGTTTATTGTCTGTTTTTCCACATTAAAACAAAAGCTCCATGAGGTTTAGATAGGAATACTTGGTCTCTTGCTTTGTACTATTTCCCCAGTGCCTGGAAAAGTATCCACATATAACAGACACTCAATAAATATCTACTGAATGAATGATGAGATGAATTGGTCCTGGGATTTAATGCACTTCTTTCTGCTTTGATCCTCCCAAGTCTTGTTTCCCTCTTTATTTATGAACTCTCCCCTCATTGGATAACACTCACCAGTCAAGCCCTCCCACTGGTTGTGATCTCAGAACTTTGTCCTCCCCTTCCTATTCCCTGTTGGTCATTTCCTACAGACTCGCCCCTCACTGGCTGTCCTCTCCTGCCCTAGCTGAGGAGGACCTAGAGGAGACTGTAAATGGGGAGGGCCTGGAAGATGTTACCTCTGGCAGTGCCCATGGTGGCAGGTGCAGTTGTCCTCAGTGGGGACACAGCCTGGGTTTCCATCGGGGCAGAGACAGTGGGCACTGTCCTCCTGATCCTGACACTTGTGTTTGGGCTGGCACAGGTTGGGAGCACACAGGGGAATTTCACAGAGCTGGCCTACAGTGGGGAGATGAATCAGAAAACAAAGTCTGTCTTTGTCCTTGATGAGGCTGAAGGCCACTTCTTATGCATGACTTGCTCACTCCCCAGTACCCTGCCCTCCAGGGGCTCCCTGATGCCTCAGGATACCAACTTCTTCAGAATGACACATGGGGTCCTGCATGACATGACCTTCCTAGAAGTGCTGCATTTCTCACCTTTGCCCCTGGTACCCCAAGTTCTGGATGTCCTACATTTCCTCAAGTGGGGTGTGTTTTTCTCCCCTCCCCCACCCATTGCCTTTGCACATGCTGTTATCTGTGGCTAAAACACACTGCCTGGCATTCTGTCTCGACAAACTCCTACTCATTCTTTACGACTGTTCAGCCATCTTTCTCATCTCTAGTCTGGGTTGGCCAATTCTTTGTGTTCCTATAGGATCCAATGCATTCCTCTCTCAGAGCACGTCTCTGGGCCATAATTAACAAGAGACCTTCTGGTCTTTCTGCAGTAGATTTAAAGCCACTCAAGGATAGCAAACTCAACTTTGTGTCTTGTGTCTGGCATAGCAGGAACTTAATAAGTGTTTGCTAAATAAGCAAATGAATGGTTTGCCTTCGAATCTCCTCCTCTGCTCCCGATCTCCAATCATATCATTCATGTTGAGCCAGATGTGAGTCCTACAGTAACATCCACAGCTCCTGTACAGTTGTACGGGTTTTGCACTGCACAACTTCCAGGGATTCCATTCTCATTCTGTTCTCACATCCCGATCTCAGACACTCATCAATGACTCCACCCTAGTTGTGCTCAAATATCTCTCCAGTTCTTTCCAACCTCTCCCCTGCTGACCTGTGAAGCCAGAGGGGCAGACACAAAGGAACGCTCCTGGGAGGTCAAGGCAGCTGGCTCCAGTGGGGCATGGGCCACTCAGACACTCGTCTACCTCCTCCTGACAGCGTGGGCCTTCAAAGCCTATGGCACAACAGGGGAATCAGGGCCCTTCATGGAAGTCTGCCCCTGTCCCCACTGTCACCTCCAGTGTTTTTGAACCCCAGTTTACCTGGGGGACACTTGCAATGGAAGGATCCAGGCTGGTCCTGGCACTCCCCACCATTGGCACAGGGAGAGCTTTGGCATTCGTTGATGTCCTCCGCGCACCGGGGGCCAGTGAAACCTGGTGGGATGGGGAGTGAGTGGGGAGAGATGACCAAGGTCTTTTTTTCTTTTTTTTTTTTTACTTTCTCTAGACTTATGAGGGAATTTGTTGCAAATGTTTAGGATTTAAAGGCATGATTTCATGGATTCAAACAAGAAATTAAGAGTTAACACTGGTATTTAGCCTTCTCTTTGTTGTTTAGTTGCTTAGTCCAGTCTGACTTCTTTGTGAACCCATGGATTATAGCCTGCTGGGCTCCTCTGTCCATAGGAGTTTTGGGCAAGATTATTGGAGTGGATAGCCATTCCCTCATCCAGGGGATCTTCCCAATCTAGGGATGGGAACCTGTGTCTCCACATTTCTTGCATTGCAGGTGAATTCTTTACCACTGAGCCACTGGAGAAACCTAGCTTCCTCTTTACAAATATAGAAATAACATGGTTACAAATTGCAAGGGAGAGAATCTTGTTTCAAAGGGTCTGGGTTTTGAGGTTTTGTATAAATGTGTCATTATGTGACAAAGGCACCAATGTGGGGGCTTCTCTAATAGTGATTTGAATTTCGGGACATAACGGAGCATAACTCGGTAACTTTAGCCTTCGTATAAGTAAGGCATAACCGGACATGTGTACTAATGCTGGAAATACACTTTATCAAAAGAATAAACACAAGTCCTGGCCTTTCTCCTTGCTAGGAAAACTGAACCTGAGGAACTTCCAGAAAAGACACCTGGAGCAGGTGGAGATGACAGGACGGTGATGCATAAAAGTGACACTCAGCCACTGTCAGCCATGTGACTTTGGGTAAGCTACCCAACCTCTCTAGGCTCCCTTTTCTTCCTCTGTGGGCTACCCTTGTGGCTCAGCTGGTAAAGAATTCGCTTGCAGTGTGGGAGACCTGGGTTCGATCCCTGGGTTGGGAAGATCACCTGGAGAAGGGAAAGGCTACCCACTCCACTATTCTGGCCTGGAGAATTCCATGGACTATATAGTTCATGGGGTCACAAAGGGTTGGACTGACTGAGCGACCTTCACTTTCACTTTTCACTTTTCTTGCCCTGTAATAGGGAAATGTGGCAACCCACTCTGGTACTCTTGCCTGGAAAATCCCATGGACGGAGGAGCCTGGTGGGCTGCAGGCCACAGGGTTGCTAGCAGTTGGACATGACTGAGCGACTTCACTTTCACTTTTCATTTTCATGCATTGGAGAAGGAAATGCAACCCACTCCAGTGTTCTTGCCTGGAGACTCCCAGGGACGGGGGAGCCTGGTGGGCTGCCGTCTATGGGGTCGCACAGAGTCAGACATGACTGAAGCAACTTAGCAGTAGCAGCAGCAGCAAAAGGGGCATGATTATATAACCTACATCATGGTACTACTGAAAGGATTAAATGAGATAATGCCTGAAAGTACATAACCAAGTGCCTGGCTTGGAGTAAATATTCAATAAACATCCGTTATTATCATAGCTGGGAACAGAGGGATGTCCCGTGAAACTGGAGAATGAAGGTCTGGGATGACTTTCCCTGCATCCATGGCTAGCAGCACCAAGACCAGCAGGGACCCCGAGCGGGCAGGGGGAGGGTATGGAGGGCTCTGAAGGAGGGCTGGAGGGGAGGGTCATTTGGGTGACTTGGCAGGACAGAGATGAGGGCGGGCGAGTGAGCAGGGGAAGATTTGGAGGATGTAAGAGAAGACAGTTTGGAGAGCAGGGGAGTTGGAGAGAAGGGGCACTCCTTGGCCAGGCCTGAGAGATCTTTGAGAGGCCGCCGGCGACTGCCAGGCCTGAACCGTGGAGCGGAATCTGCACTCACCCGGCCGGCAGATGCACCGGAAGCCATTGAGCAGGTCGTGGCAGTCAGCCTGGTTCAAGCAGGGGGCCGAGGCGCACTCGTCTATCTCCACCTCACAGAGCCGCCCTTCTAAGCCTGAGGACATGCAGGTGAGGTCAGCCTTGCTTCAGCTGCCTCCCTCTTTCTGCCCCAAAGGCCGGGTTCCAGAACCAGCCCTGTCCTTGATCTGCCAGGTGTCTTTCCATAGCAGCCCCCGCTAGGGGCCCCTCCTAAGGGGCCGTTGCATGTAGGTTGGAGAGGTGAACCGAGGCCCTGCTGCTCTGCTGAACAGTGGCTCTGCCCCCTTCAAGCATGAAAGCTCAGGGAGCAGGGCACCTGCCGGGACCTCTGGGAGGGCTCCAGGGAAGTGCCTTTTGGGGCCATTCCTCAGTGAACAGAAGGCAGGGCTCACCCAGGACGGCTGAGCAGCCTGGAGGTTCTCTAGGCACCAGTGTGACAAATGGGCGTCTGCTTGTAGGTAATCCATTCCTTCCATGCTACCTGGGCAGGCCTCCATGCCAGGGAGACCAGGGATCCCCAAGGTGGGGATTTGAAGGGTGTTTGGGAATCTGTGTCATTCCCATACTTGTCCTGTTTCTCCAGGCTCCTCCTGGTCTCCGCTGTCTCACCCTGAACTGACGTGGATCAGCCTCTGGACCTCGGCTGCCTCTCTCTTTTGGCCTGGGGAGCCTGCCTCTGAAGCTCCTTAGTATCTACAACTTTGTCCCTTGGATTACTGGATAGTGGTCTCAGCACTTTTCCTTGGACACTTCTCAGCTTAGGAAGGCTGTGTGGTGTAGTGGGTGAAACTGTCAAAGCTCCGGGTTTGAATCCTGACTCTACCATTTACTAGCCGGGCAACCTTGAACAAGTCACTTAACCCCTGCGTGCTTCAGTTTCTTCATTTATAAATGGGCATAGTAGCAATGCTGATCTCAGAGGGATACTGTAAAGATTATATAATGCCCACAAGATGCTCAGGCAGAAGTAAGCTATTGTTTTTCTAGTTTTATTCAGCTCCCTGCTATTGGCTCCATCACTGTCTCCCTGGGAGATGTTTCTCCCCTTAACTCTAACTTACAGGTAGGTGCTGCTTTGCAGTATTCCTTTCCCATTGAGCCAGATTCAAGCACACAGACCCTTTGGAATTTAAAAGTTTGCTCTTGGTCTCTATAGGGGCGAGTTTCCCTGAGTAGGTGGAACATTCTGGGTTGACGTAAGCAGAGGCTGCAGCATGAAAAGTTTATTAACTGCTGCTTTGCTCTCCCTTGATGGGCCTCTGCATACAGTGGATCAGGTTGTGCATGCCATGGTGACCATGAAATGAACACAGAGTTGAGGAGTGTGCAAGCTCACTACCATCTGTGAAAGCTCTTTTCCTGGGGGCGGGGTGGTGGGCACTGGTTTCTTAAAGTTTTCATCTGGGGGGTGAGGAGACGAGGAGAATCCTTCTTTGCTATCTGACCCCAACTGGCCTCAGGCTAACTATGCTCTGGAGGGGTCATGTCCAGTGGCTTTAGCACCAGTCCCCTGGCTCCTCCCCCCAAGGCCCCGTTCAGCTGGTACCTGGTGGGCAGAGGCACTGGAAGGTGGCAAGCAGGTCCAGGCAGGTGCTGCCCTGGTGGCAGGGCTGCGACAGGCACTCGTTGTGATCGGCTTCGCAGCGGGAGCCCGTGTAGCCCGGCGGACAGAGGCACTCGAAGGAGCCGGGCGTGTTGAGGCAGGAGCCGCCGTGTTCACAGGGACTGGGGCCTTGCTGAGCTGGGAGGAGAGAAGACCTGGGAGTCCACCGGGCTCAGGGTGGAAGGGCAAGGAGACCTGAGTGGCGGGGAAGGTATGGGGGGCCTGTCTGTGGCAAATGAGATGAAAGTGGGGGAAGGGGTTGTGACCCTAAAGTGGAGAAGGAGTGGGACTTCCCTGTGGTCCAGTGCTTAAGACTTCGCCTCCCAATGCAGGGGGTGTGGGTTCACTCCCTGGTCAGGAAGCTAAGATCCTACATGCCTGGTGCCAAAAAACCAAAACATAAAGCAGAAGCAATATTGTAACAAATTCAATAAAGACTTTAAACAAATAGTCCACATCAAAAAAAAAAAATCTGAAAAAAACTGCAGAAATGACTAAATGGGATCTGGAGGGCTGAGTATTGGTGAGAAGACTGGGTAAGAAAGAGACGCCAAATAAGGACACATTCAGGAAAAAATAGATGTTCATTTATTTATTTGGCCACTGTGCAGCCTGTGGGATCTTAGTTCCCTGACCAGGGATTGAACCTGAGCCCTTGGCAGTGAAATCGTGGCATCCTAACCATCAGACCACCAGGGAATTCCTGAGATGATTTTTAATTTGAAAAACAGTTTGCAAACAACAACAACAACAACAACAACAAAAAACTAGTTTGCCTATTTCCCTCTTCAGTGCAGAGGCTGTGTGGGGGCTTAGAGAGGGTCTGATGAGGGGGGTGCCTCACCCATCTGACACTCGTCCAGGTCCTGGTGGCAGGTGGGCCCTGTGTAGCCTGGCTGACACACGCAGAGTGTGGAGCCGCTCAGGGGGTTGGTGCTGCACTGGGCTTCCTCGTGGCATGGCTGACTCAGACACATGTCCTCCATGTGGCACAGGAGGCCTGGAGAGGGGTTGGGGAGAGGCGCTCAGAGGCTGCTTGAAGCTCCCAGGTGCTCTCCTGGTGCTTCGGTCACCTAGCATCTCCGCCTCCCGCCTCCCGCCTCCCTGAACCCTCTGCATCACACCTGTGCGCCCAGGTGGGCAGAGGCAGGAGAAGGAGCCCACGCGGTCAATGCAGGTGGATCCGGGGGCGCAGGTGGCGGCCACACAGTCGTCCAGGTTCTCCTCGCAGCCGGCGCCTCCCCAGCCGCTCACACACACACAGTGGAAGTCGCCAGCTGAGTTCTGGCAGGTGCCCCCATTTCTGCAGCGAGGGGGACCCTGAACCTCACATTCGTCCACATCTTCAGAGCAATCCCAGCCTGTAGGGGAGTGAGAAGGGGACAGGCGCTGTAGCTGGGGGCCCTGTGAGGACTGGAGAACAGGGGTTGACCATCTGGGCCACCGGTGCCAGCAACCTGTCTTAGACGACTCACCTGTCCAGGCCTCTGGGCAGAGGCAGGTGTAGGTGCCCAGCCCATCCTGGCAGGTGCCCCCGTTCTGACACTGGTGCCCGACACAGTCATCTGGATTCACCTCACAGCTTGGGCCTGTGAAGCCTGACAGGGTCGTGCGATGAGCTGAGAGAAGGGGGCCCACGTGACACCACCTCCATGCCCAGAGAGGGGCCTCGGGAAGACCCCTGTGAGGACACACCTGGGGAACACAGGCACAGGTGGAAGGTGGAGTCTCTCCCTGGAACCAGTTGACAGGTGCCCCCGTTGAGACAGTCCCTCGGGGTGCAGGGTCCCGGCCGGAGTCCGCAGCTTGGACCCTCCCGCCCAGCGGGGCAGAGACACTGGAAGGACCCCAGGGTGTTATGGCAGGTGGTACCCTTGGGGCAGGGTCCCGGGTCCAGATAACACTCGTTGACGTCGTGTTCACAGGCATGGCCCTCGAAGCCGGGTGGGCAGCGGCACTGGATCTGGGGATAGGTGGCCAGACACACCCCTCCATTGACGCAGGGGTTGGCTGAGCAGAAATCTCGAAGCTGGCACTGCTCACCTGAGGTAGAGGACGGAGGGTGAGGGGGCCGTTTCCAACACTGCACACATTCCAGCTCCTCCAGAATGACCCGCTCTCACTCTGGGTTATCTCTATGTCTGAACTCCGTATTTCCTTCCCTTCTTCCCATCCGCTCCCTGTCCTAGTCCATCATCCTCAGTTTTATCATTTATGGGGAGGGTTCTCTCTGGAATGACCACCTTTTTTTCCAACTGAAAACTGAACATGTAGCTGTTGGTGGGAGTATTGAAAATCAAACCTGCTTGGGAAAATTTGGGACTCAGTGTCCCTTTAGTGATGACCTGGGTGGAGAAGATCTCCTGAAGAAGGAAATGGCAACTCCCTCCAGTACACTTGCCTGGGAAATCCCATGGACAGAGGAGCCTGGTGGGCTACAGTCCATGGGGTCGCAAAGAGTTGGACATGAATGAGTAGTCATGGACATGAATGAGAGTTGGACATGAATGAGCACGTGGTGGGGAAGTAGAAAGCATGGATCCTCTGAAGACAGGACATAGCCCGTGGCTTTGCCCCGGCCAGCCGTGTGCCCTCGGGCAGTCATCTCGCCTCTCTCATCCTGATTCCCTGATCTTTAAGTGGTTGTAACGGATCATGGTAAAGAGATTCCACAGCCATGTGCACTAGCGGGAATGGTGGCAGTGGCTGCTGGTACTGAACTAAGTAAGCACTTTCTGAGCATCGCCCCCTTTCCTCTCCACAACAGCCTTACGAAGTGTGGACGTTGGCTGACAGCTGAGGATCCAGACAGCTTAAATATTGTATGCAAGGTCATGTCTAGTCAGTGGCGGAGCTGGCCATGGGCTTGAGGAGGGTGCTGCCCAGAGCCCCTACTCTGAAGCACAAGGCCTGGCAAGCCGCCACTGCCCGTCCTTCCTGTTGTCACATATGCTGGTCTCTTACACCCAGTTGCAGGCCCAGTTTCCTCAGAATCTCCTGGTTAGTTTAAGAATCTCCATTCCCTGGGTCTGCTTCAGACCCACTAGAGCAGGCTTTCTGGGATGGGGGCACTAGCATTTTTAAGGCCTTCCAGGGTTGCAAAGAAGTTGGACACCACTGAGCACACACAATCCATCCATCCATCCATCCATCCATCCATCCATCCATCCATCCATCCATCCATCCATCCACCCACCAATCAGTCAAAGGTGACTGCTGTGCCTACTCAAGTCTGAGAAGCCTCGCCTCTAGTCCACCCCTCCTGGAGGCACCCACGTCCAAGCACTTCCTTGCCACGTGGGCTTTGCTTCCTGGTGTAGTCCTCTCCATTCTGTTTAGGTGCCATGGAGCCTTTCTCTCCAGGTCCTCACAGCTCTGTCCTGGCACCCCTGACAGGGTAGCACACCTGCCCACCATACCTTCTGCTCTTGTGCCCCAGGACTGCAGCCCTCCTCCTGGGATGGGCACCCATTCCTCTCTCTGGGTCAGATCCTCCCATCCCCATCACACCTCCCACCACTGCAGCCTTCCCCAGTGACAGTATGGGCTCCCACCACTCAGAAAAGGAGCCACTCAGGTGCTCAGAATGCAGAGTCTTAGAAAGACAGTACTAACGTGCAGGGCAGCAGAGGAGACACAGACGTAAAGAACAGACTTCTGGACTCAGTGGGAGAAGATGAGGGTGGGATGACTTAAGAGAATAGCACTGAAGCCCTATATTACCATATGTAATATAGATGACCAGTGCAAGTTCAACGCATGAAGCAGGACACCCAAAGCCCATACTCTGGGACAACCCAGAGGGACGGGGTGCGGAGGGAGGTTGGGGGAGGGCTCAGGATGGGGGGGCCACATGTATACCTGTGGCCGGTTCATACTGATGTATGGCAAAAACCATCATGATATTGTAAAGTAATTATTCTCCAATTAAAATAAATAAATAAATTAAAAAAAAAAAAGAATGCAGAGTCCTGGAGGTCCCCTGATGTGCTAGGCATTAACCGTCTAGCTACTGGGTCAGGGGAGGTTGAGGGGGCTGGGAAAATGGTCTATAGCAGTTGCTCTTTACCAGCTGGCTTGGAAATACCTCAATGTTTTAGCAGTCATTACAATTCTGCTGGTGAATGTCAGTTTCCGGTAAACCGATCACCGAGAATTGGCTGGTTGATTCTCGTGGCCTCCATCCTCCAAAGGCTCACAGTCTCTTGGGCTCCAGTTCCCTCTCTCTACCCCGCAGCCCAGCCACAGCCCCCGCCTGTCCGTTCCTCCTTTCCCATCAGCACTCACCCGTCCATCCCGGCATGCAGGAGCATCGTGGGCGGCCCGAGGCCTGGAGGTGGCAGCGGCCCATTTTGGAACAGAAGGAGAAACAGGGGTCCTTGATCTGGGCCTGGCACCTATCGCCAGTGAAGCCAGAGGGGCAGGTGCAGTAGAAGCTGGGGGCCATGGGAGAGGGGGTGCTGGGGGAGCCAGGAAGCGTGGGAAGAAAGGTGTGGCAGCTGCCTCCATTCTGGCAGGGCTGGGCATCCTGGCAGGGGTCAGGAAACTGGCATGTCTCACCCAGGAAGCCAGGGGCACACCTGGGAGGGGTGGAGAGAGGAAAGTTTACATCCTGACCCTCTGCTCCCGCCTCCCTCCCTCCTTTGCCTTCATTTGTTTCTCTTCATCTGCTTCGCCTCCTTCCTTTCTCCTTTCTTCCCCTTCTCCCCATCCCTTCCCTTGTTCCCCTTCCTCATCTCCCACTCCCACGAGGGTCACTCACTGGCAGGCCCCTTGCCCCTGGGATAGGCTCAGGCAGGTGCCTCCGTTGGCACAGGGTTCTGGGAAACTCCCGCACTGTAGCCCTAGGGATGGAGATGAGGGTGAGATGGGAGCAGGGAGCATCGTGCTCCTCTGGATGCTTGGGAGGGACCAGCCTGCAGCAGCCCACGAGGGTGCTTCACACCACCATCGCCTTTACGCCCCTGTTCCAGTCCCCACGTGGCACTCACACCCCAGCCCCCTAGATCCCAGGTCTCTCGGTTACTAATCCCCACCCTTCCTTTCCTGTTTATTCTCTGGCCTCCCAAGTCCAGCTTCAGGCCCCATCCCTCGGAAGCAAGACAACAGGGATCAGGAGGGGGGGCTGAGGGGACTCCTGGGAGGTGAATGGCTGAAACACTAAAGGGATTTCCTCCCGGAAGGGCCCAGCATTGAGCCACCGGGGGTGGGGATAGCTGAACCGGGAAAGGGGCTTGGTGAGCCCTTGACTTTCCCATGTCTCCATCTCCTGTTCCCTCTCATCGCTTCCCTTAGCAGGTGGTCACCCTGTTTCCTCTCTTCTTCCTAAACGTGACTGCAAGAGCGTGGTGTCCCCTAGTTCCAGGGCCTACTTGGTTCTCCCCGGGGGTGGGCACCCTCTCACCCATCCCCCTGCGGTCACCACCCCTGGCACGAGGCCCACAGCCTTGGTCTGTGTAGCTGCAGGAGCAGAGTTGGGTCTCCCTGCCGACTGTCCCATTTTGGGGGCAAGAATCTTCTCCATCCAGTGTTGCCTCAAAGCGAGGACCTTGGCCCTCTGTCTCCCACCCACCGGACCTCCTCCGAAGGAAGGTGGGTTGGCTGGCCTCTCGCCACCCCCGAGCCTCACCTCTGGTCCTGACGATTGGCCGGCACAGCAGCAGCAGCAGCGGCAGCAGTGGGGAGGGCGGCTGCATTCCAGAGCCCCTGCCCCACGCCCAGATCCCGCCTGCCCCCTCCAGCGGGACCCTCAGAGCCCCTCGCTGAGGCAACAGCACCTCCCCTGCTCCCACGGCCCCTTCTTCCTCCTCCTCGGCCTGCTGCGAACCTCACGTCTGAGCTGTTTCCTGAGTCACACAATGTCCTGGACACCCTAGTGATGGGGGGGGGGGTGGAGGAACACTGAGGGGGATGAGGGAGGGGCTTTCTTTCCCTGACCACCCCTGGGGAGGTGGTGAGGAAGAAGGACAGTGTGGCCGGAGGGCAAGTGAGAGAAGGGTGGGCGGGGGCCCCTGAGGCAGCCGTGGCCCTTCTGTTGTCAGTGTGGACTCCTCCCTTTCTATCGATGGGAACTTCACAGTGACTGCCCTGTGCCCTGGGGGGAGGTCAGGACCTGGAAACAGAGGTGTGGGGTGATAAGCGATCTTCTTTCCCCTTCTGAGGAGAGGATATTGTTTCATGTGGTCAGTACAGATGCTTCTCGGAGAATCCACACCTCTCCCTAAACTGAAACCACTAATTCTTGGCAGACAGAACCCACAGGACCTTGGTCCTTGCTGGGAACTTCGTTTTCTCCTTCTGTGGGATGGGCAAGATGCTGGGCGGGTTTGGGGGGACATCTTGGGCTTCTTTTGGAGGGGAACGTGTAAGATCGTCTTCGATGATAAATGAACACTGGCTCTGCTAAATTCTGCAGTCTGGATTATCCATAGCAAGCACTGCATTTGGGTGAATTCTTCTACCTCCACGTCTCCCTCCCTCCACCCAGATGTCCCTGGGATGCAAGGAATGCCGGTCATTGAATTAAAAATCGGAATAAATAAAATCACAAAGGAGAATTCAGGGCCCTGACTCAACCAACCTTCTCGAGTCATCCCAGGATGGCTTTGGGTTCAGCCACACACCCAGTTCCTCTAGTAGCTCAGGGAACTGAGAGTCCAGGGTGACCGGAGATGTCATCAGTAACTGTGCATAGCTCCAGTGTTAAGACCCCATGGCCCAGACTGGCACACCCTGAGTACCTTTCCTTGCCAATGAGTGTACTTTGCCAGCATCATTCTCTCTCTCTTTTTTTTAAGTTTCTATTTTTTTAAACTCTTTATTTTTAAGTAATTTAAAACTCATAGAAGAGAGGCAAAAATACCACAAATTATCCCAAGATATTCTTCACTCAGACTCACCAATTGATATAATTTGACCACACTTATTGTTATTTCTCTAAATACACGTTAGTGTTTTTTTCTGAAGCATTTGAGGGTAAGTCACACATAATATGGGCTTTCCTGGTGGATCAGACTTATTAAAGGGTCGTCCTGCAACGCAGGTGACCTGAGTTTGATCCCTGTCTTGGGAAGATTCCCTGGAGAAGGGAATGACAACCCACTGCAGTATTCTTGCCTGGAGAATTCCATGGACAGAGGAGCCTGATGGGCTAGAGTCCATGGGGTCACAGAGTCAGATATGACTGAGCAACTAACACTTTCACTATGAATAATATATCCCTTTCCGCATAAACACATTGGTGTGAATTTCTTAAGAACAAGAACCTTCTTTTACAAAACCATGGTACAGCTATCAAAAGCAGGAAACTTAAATTGATATACTACTATTATCTAATCTATAGTCCATGTGCAAAATTTGCCGGTTGCCCCATAATGTCCTTTATAAAGTTTATTTTTTCTTAGCCCAGGATCTAATCTACGATCATGCACTGCATTTATTTGTCTTGTCTTTTCGGTCTCCTTTATTTTAATAGGATAAAAGGATACAGTTTCTCTTTCTTTTTATTAAATATAGTTGATTTACAATGTTGTATCAATTTCATGTGTATAGCAAAGTGATTCTGGCTTCTGTTCAGTTCAGTCACTCAGTCTGTCCAACTTTTTGCTACCCATGGACTGCAGCATGCCAGGCTTCCCTGTCCTCCAACTCCCAGAGCTTATTCAAACTCATGTCCATCGAGTCAGTGATGCCACCCAACCATCTCATCCTCTGTCGTCCCCTTCTCCTCCTGCCTTCAGTCTTTCCCAGCATCAGGACCTTTTCCGGTGAGTCAGTTCTTCGCATTAGGTGGCCAAAGTTTCAGGCCAAAGATTCAGGTATATATATATACACATACATATATATATATAATTATATATATTATATATATATATATATATAATTTTTCAGATTCTGTTTCCTTATAGATTATTACAAAGTATGGAGCATAGTTCTTTATACTACACAATAGGTCCTTGTTGGTTATCTATTTTTATTTAGTTGTGTGTATGTATTAATCCCAAACTCCTAATTAATCCCTCCCCGCTTTCCCCTTTGGAAACTATAAATATGTTTTCTATGTCTGTGGACATATTTCTGTTTTGTATGTAAATTCATTGGGTTGGGAAGATCCCCTGGAGAAGGAAATGGCAACCCACTCCAGTATTCTTACCTGGGAAATCCCATGGACAGAGGAGCCTGGTGGGCTATAGTCCATGGGGTCGCAGAGTGGGACACAACCGAGTGATGCAGCAAAACTAACATTAACAATAGAGTTCCTTAGACTTTGTCTTTTATTATATTGATACTTTTGAAGAATATAGATCAGTTATTTTGCAGACTGTTCCTAAGTTTTGGTCTGTCTAGTATTTCTTCAGTTTATGCATTTTTGACTAGGAATCCCACAGAAGTGATGGTGTGTCCTAGTGCATCACACCAGGGGACAGATGAGCCAGCATCATTCTTAATGGTTGCCTAGTGTTTCACTGTTTGGGAGCCCTGGTTCACTGAAACCAGTTTCCTATTGTAGGGCATTTATGTGGCTCTCAATCTTAAGACTACGAGAAACCATGCCGCAATACATGTTCTTGAACATATGTCTTTGAATGGTTGTCTAAATATTTCCTTAGGCTAAATTCCTAGAAGAGAAACTACTGAGTCGAAGGGTCAAAGGATAAACTTTAAAAAATATTTTTTGGCTTTGAGAAGAATTAGGACATACATTTAGTTGTAAGTCCCCTTCCTTTTTCAATATGACGTATTTTAAACACTCACTGAAGTTAAATAGTGTCCAGCACTAGTTACATCTTTCTAAAACTAGCCTTTCATGACTATGTACATGATAGATGTGCACTACCAGTATTATTATTTCTTTTGTATATTTAAAAAATCTTTTCCTATTTTGAACTTAGATTTTAAAGGGGATCTTTTTCTGTCTGATTGTAAATAGAGAATAGCCATAAAAAGCTTCAGTAAAACAAAACAATGTTAGTAAGTTCTAGATTGCTTATATTCCACTTATATATATCTACTTATATGTAAGTAGACTTATTTTTAAAGTTTTTCGTACTTAAGGGTCATTCTTCAGAAAGCAGTGGCTGATTCATGTCAATGTATGACAAAAACCACTACAATATTGTAAAGTAATTAGCCTCCAACTAATAAAAATAAATGGGGAAAAAAAAGAAAGAAAGCAGTACAGGACTTTATATTGTCTTTATTTTTTTGGGGGGTACCCCACATGGCTTGTGGGATCTCAGTTCCCCAATCAGGGATTGAACCCACCCAGGCCACAGCAGTCCTAACCACTAGGCTACCAGGGAAATCCTAGGACTTCATACTCTTGGCAGTAATGTCTGCATATGTCCTTACTTTCACCAATCCTGGGAGTCAGAATCTATGCCACCTTGATAGATCAAATAATATCTCATTGTACAAACTATTATGTATAAAATAAGCTACAAGGATATATTGTACAACACAGGAAATAGAGCTAGTATTTTCTAATAGCTGTAAATGGAATATAATATTTAAAAATTGTGAATCACTATATTGTAGACCCTGAACCTGGGTCTCCTGCCTTGCAGGCAGATTCTTTACCTTTGGAGCCACCAGGGAAGACAATTTATATAATATTGTACATCAGTTATAAATCAATAAAAAAAAGGAAAAAAATTGTTTGTTTGTTTGTTTGTTTTGGCCATGTCACAGTGCTTGTAGACTCTTAGTTCCCCGACCACGGATTGAACTTGGGCCATGGCAGTGAAAGTGCTGAGTCCTAACCACTGGACTGTCAAGGAAGTCCTTTATTGTTGTTTCAAGTTGCATTTTGTGGTAGGGTTAACATTATTTTCACCTGTTTAATGGCTGTTCATGGCTCTTCTTTCATGAGTTGTCTGTTCTTGATTCTGTCCTGTTGTTCAACGCATATCATTTTCATTTTCCCATCACTTTTCTTGGTTGAGGAGACAGCTGTGGGTGTAGAGACCTCAAGCAGAAGAAATCTAGTATGAAAAGTTCCTGCTTTTGCACTGTCTGGGTTGCTGACTTGGATTGGGGAGTAGATTTTGATCACGAGAGAGGAAAGGAAAATAAGAAGACACCAAACTTCTCATGCAAACTGAAGAAGACCTGAGTGGGAAGAGCTAAACTCTCCATTTTTGTCATCTTCTTGACCTCACACTTTTTGTCGAAAGTAGTCTGGAGCATTAGGCTGGAACTTGAGAGAAAGAAGAGGAAATGGTAACAGAGTCAGAGAAAGAGTGGTTAGGTAGAAGGGGAACCTAAAGTGTGGTGGGTAGAAGCTAAGTTTAAGGACAATGTCAGGAAGGTGCACAGCCCACTTTTTGCTTATCTGTGCCTAAGATCTTGGGTTAGACAATGATGTTTTTACATGTGACACCAAATGTACATGCAGCAAAATAAAATACTCACACACCGATCTTCATCAAAATTAAAAACTTTCGTGTTCCAAATGGCACCTTGAGAAAGTGAAAAGACAAGCAACAGAATGGGAGCAAATATTTAACATCATATATCAGATAGCATCACTGACTCAATAGATATGAATTTAAGCAAACTCTGGGAGATAATGGAGGACAGAGGAGCCTGGTGTGGTTCAGTCCATGGGGTCACAAAGAGTCAGACATGACTTAGAGACTGAGCAACAATTCAGATAAAGGACTTGTATCTGGAATATGTAAAGAAACTCTTATGACTCAATAATGAAAGTCTAAAAATGGGCAGGGAATTCCATGGCAGTCCAGTGGTTAGAACTCTGAGCTTTCACTGCTGAGGGCCTGGCTTCGGTCCCAGGTTGAACCTAACAAGCTATCTAACCACTCCTCTGTCTGTCTCAGCTCACCAACAGGGGAATAAACTTTCCTAAGGAGGTCAAAGACCTATACATGGACAACCATAAGATTGATGAGAGAAGTTGAAGGTGACACAAACAAATGGAAAGATATGTTGTGCTCATGGATTAGAAGGATTAATATTGCATTTTTGTTTTGTTTTCTTTTTTTGTTTCTTTTAAAATTAAAAAAAATTGGAATGTAATTGCTTTACAATGTTGTGTTCATTTCTGCTGTACAACAACATGAATCAACCACAAATATACATATATCCCCTGCTTCCTGAACCTCCCTCCCACCCCTCCTTCCCCATCCCACTTCTCTAAGTCATCACAGAATACAGAGCTGACTCCCTGTGTTATGCAGCAGCTTCCCGTTAGCTATCTATTTTACACATGGCAGTGTACATATGTCAATGCTACTCTCTCAGCATGTCCCACCCTTTCTTTCCCTCACTGTGTCCACAAGTTCATCCTCTATGTCTGCATCTATAAAGAATTATCTGTTAAAATGATCATACTACTCAAGGCAACCCACAGATTCAATGCAATCCCTATCAAAATACCAATGGCATTTTTCTCAGAACTAGATCAAATAACTATGAAATTTGTGTGGAGACATAAAAGGTCTTGAACATTCAAAATAATCGAGAAGGAAGAACAAGCTGGAGGTCTCACACTTCCTGATTTCAAACTATACTACAAAACTACCATAATCAAAACATAATGGTTGGTTCAGCTCAGTCACTCAATCATGTCTGACTCTTTGTGACCCCATGAACTGCAGCATGCCAGGCTTCCCTGTCTATCACCAAATCCCACAGCTTGCTCAAACTCATGTCCATTGAGTTGGTGATGCCATCTAACCATCTCATCCTCTGTCATCCCCTTCTCCTCCTACCTTCAATCTTTCCCAGCGTCAGGGTCTTTTCCAAGGAGTCAGTTCTTTGCATCAGGTGGCCAAAGTGTTGGAGCTTCAGCTTCAACATCAGTCCTCCCAATGAATATTGAGGACTAATTTCCTTTAGGATTGACTGGTTTGATATCCTTGCAGTCCAAGGGACTCTCAAGAGTCTTCTCCAATACCACAGTTCAAAAATATCAGTTCTTTGGTGCTCAGATTTCTTTATGGTCCAACTATCACATCCATATATGACTACTGGAAAAACCATAGCTTTGACTAGACAGACCTTTGTCAACAAAGTAAATCTATGCTTTAATGCTTTTAATATGTTGTTTAAGTTGGTCATAGCTTTTCTTCCAAGGAGCAAGTGTCTTTTAATTTCATGGCTGCTGTCACCATCTGCAATGATTTGGAGCTTCTTGGACTTTTGGCCAAGATCAAGTGTAAATATGATGGTACTGGCACAAAACAGATAGATAGATCAATGGAACGGGACAGAGAGTTAGGAAATAAACCCACACTTAGGTGATCAATAAATCTGTGCTTTCTTTAGGCAAGAAAGTGCAATGGGGAAAAGGCAGTTTTTTTCAATGAACACAGGAGTATTGTTAATACTGTGATTCTGTGATTGAATTTATTTCAGAAAATGTTACTATTTTTTAGAATAGCACACTGAAATTTGTGGGGGTAAAATGACAAAATGACCAGGATTTGCTTCAAAATAGTTCAGGGAAAATAAAGGGATGGATGAGGTAAAAGAGACAAAGTTGAAAATTCTAGAATATGGGTATGAAGAGTTCATTATATTGTTTTTACCTATTTTATGTTCAAAATTTTTCATAATTGTGAAAAAGAACCAGATTAGAGCCTAACTACTGAAAATGTAGTTTTCAAACTAGGAGCATTGACATCACCTGGGAGTAGGGATGTCAACTTAGCAAAGAGCAATACAGGATGCTCAATAAAATTTGAACTTCAGATAAACAATAAATAATTGTTTAGAATAAGTAGGTTTCATGCAATGTTTTATTTATACTAAAAATTATTTGTGAAAATAGCTTGGCAGAGTTTTTTTTTTTTTAAATAAAACTAAACATGTAATTTCTTGGTTTAGCTAAGAAATTAAAAGACGTTTACTACTTGGAAGGAAAGTAATGACCAACCTAGACAGCATATTAAAAAGCAGAGACATTAGTTTGCCAACAAACGTCTGTCTAGTCAAGGCTATGGTTTTTCCAGTAGTCGTGTATGGATGTGAGAGTTGGACTATAAAGAAAGCTGAGCACAGAAGAATTGATGCTTTTGAACTGTGGTGTTGGTGAAGACTTTTGAAAGTCCCTTGGACATCAAGGAGGTCCAACCAGTCCATCCTAAAGAAGATCAGTCCTGAGTGTTCATTGGAAGGACTGGTGTTGAAGCTGAAACTCCAATATTTTGGCCACCTGATATGAAGAATTAACTCATTTGAAAAGACCCTGATGTTGGGAAAGATTGACGGCTGGAGGAGAAGGGGACAACAGAGGATGAGATGGTTGGATGGCATCACTGACTCAATGGACATGAGTTTGGGTAAACTCCGGGAGTTAGTGATGGACAGGGAGGCCTGGCATGCTGCAGTCCATGGGGTTAGAAAGAGTTGGACACAACTGAGCAACTGAACTGAAGTGAACTGAAACATGTAGCTACTTTATGACCCAGAAATTGCATTCATGGGCATTCATTCCAGAGAAATGGAGACTTATGCTCACACAAAAACTTGTACAAGAATTTTTATAGCAACTTTATTTCTAACAACCCCAAACTGGAAACAACCCAAATGACCTGCAAAGGGTGAACGGTTAAAGAAACTATGTGTCTTCATACCACAGAAGTAATATAGTGTCTAGGATGTTTTAGGCATTATATTATTTGTATGATAAATATTTTATTTATTTATTTTTATTTTTTATTTTAATTGGAGGCTAATTACTTTACAATATTGTGGTGATTTTTGCCATACATTCACATGAATCAGCCATGGGTGTACAAGTGTTCCACATTCTGAACCTCCCTCGCCATCCCATCCCTCAGGGTCATCCCAGTGCATCAGTCCTGAGCACCCTGTCTCATGCATTGAACCTGGACTGGCAATCTATTTCACATTTGGTAATATATGTGTTTCAATGCTATTCTCTCAACTCATCCCACCCTCGCCTTCTCCCACAGAGTCCAAAAGTCTGTTCTTTACATCTGTGTCTCTTTTGCTGTCTTGCATATGGGGTCATTGTTACCATTTTTCTAAATTCCATATATATGCATTAATATACTGCTATTGGTGTTTTTATTTCTACCTCACTTCGCTCTGTATAATAGGCTCCAGTTTCATCCACCTCGTTAGAACTGATTCAAATGCATTCTTTTTAATAGCTGAATAATATTCCATTGTGTATATGTACCACAGCTTTTTTATCCATTCATCTGCTGATGGACATCTAGGTTGCTTCCTATTTCTATGATAAATATTTTAGTATCTTTTAAGGATAAGGGCTCTTAAATATATCCACAGGACTTCCTTGATGGTCTAGTGGTTAAGAATCCACCTGCCAGCACATAAGGGACACGGCTTTGATCTCTGGTCTGGGAAGATCCCACATGCTGTGGGTAACTAAGCCTGTGAGATAACTACTGAGCCTGGGAGCTGCAACTACTGAAGCCTGCAAGCCCTAGAGCTGGTGCTCGTCAACAATAGAAGCCACCGCAATGAGAAGCCCGTGCACCACAGCTAGAGAATAGCCCTGACTCACCACAACTAGAGAAAGTCCGTGTGTAGCAGCAAAGACCTATCACAGCCAAACAAAAACAAAAAATCCATATCCAGAGTGTTATTATGATGTCTATCAATTTTAAATAATTCTTTAATATCCTAAAATATGCAATGTTGAAGTTTCCCAAATTTTCTAATAAATAATACATATGCAGTTTATTTGGTTGAATCAGGGTCAAAACAAGATCCACTCATTGCATTTGGTTGATGTGTCTCTTTAGTCTCTCTGTCTTCTAAGAAGAACCGTTTTTAAGAACAGTTTTTGTTTTATAGAGAATTGAGGTCATAGTATAGAGTCAAGGACCCTGCACCGTGTTCACTATTATTAACATCTTATGAATAAAGTACATTTGTTGTAATTAATGAATCAATATTGATAAATTATCATTAAAGTTCTTAGTTGCTTTGGACTTTCTTAGTTTTTACTTATTGCTCTTTATCTGTGTCAGGATCACATCCCAGATATCACCTTACATGTAGTTGTCCTGTATCCCTGGGCCCTTCTTGGCTGTGACAGTTTTGCAGACTTTTCTGTGTTTGATGTTCTTGGCAGTTTTGAAGAGTACTGGTTAGATATTTTGTAGGATGCCCCTCTTTTAATATTAGTTTGGTGTTTTTCTCATGGTTAGATTGGAAGCTTAAGTTTCTTTTAATCTTTCTTTCCTTGGCATTTATTTGTTGAAGAAATGGCTTGTTTCCTGTAGAATTTTTCACATTCTAAAATCTGTTAATTGCAACCCTGTGCCATTTACCATTTTTTTCTGCCTCCCTCATTTTTCCTCTCTAAGCTGGTAGTTAAATTTAAAGGCTTGATATGATTCAGAATCTATTTTTTGGCACGGATACGTCATAGGTAGTGTTTGTGCTGTGTTTTTCCACCAGGAGGCATATAATTCTAGTTGGCAGTTATTGATAAGCATTGCCTAGGTCCATGGTTTTATTAGGGGTTGTGAAATGGTGATATTTTAATTCTATCACTTTGTCTCTGTTATTTTATTTATACAGGTAAATTATGCCTCAATTACTCTTTCAGTATGATTTATTTAGGAAAGGGATTTACTTTACTCTTCATTTGACTACATTTCAGAATAATGAGTTCATTCTCTAGTATTTTCCAAAGGTAACAAATGAATTTTTATTTAGTATAATTATGAATAAATCCATCTAATATGTGTTAATCTCTTTCAGTGATTATTTTTATTGATGCTTAATTTCTCCCATATTTGGTGAGTTTGAGCCTCAAGCTGACAAGATTCTAATACCTTTGATAGCCTTCTTGCCATCAAGATCATCTTGTACTTATATGGCTACATATGTATATATATTTTAGTGGAAATGGTACAAAAGATCTCAATTTGGGTGCAAGGGAAGGTTTTTACTTATTTATTTTTTAAGATAGGATGTATAACATGTTTGTTTGGTAATGGGTATGATTCCCTGCAGAGGTAAAGGTGATGGTGTGGGAGAGGGATTTTTGCTGAAAGAATATCTTTGAGTAGGTGAGAGGGGATGGGTCCAGTGCCTGAGTGGAGGGTTGGTTATCAGTTGAAAGTGAAGAGGAGGGAGGGTGTGTAATGAAGAAAAAGGAAACGTGAAATAATTGCCTTGAAAGTTTGTGATGGAGTGGCCAAGAAAATGGCCAACTTGAGGTTTGTGATGATACATACCCCATGATTTTATCCAACCACTTCAACTGCTTGGGTGCAGGGATAGAGGAGGTGGGAAGTTGGATTCAGCCAGAACTGAGCTTTTGCCAGGCTGGTATGATGTGGGAAAGTGAGGGAGACTGTGTATGCAAGGTGGCTATTATAGCAATGGGTCATTAAATTTAAGAGGGGTAAGGTTGGAACAGGGCAGTATCTTTTGTATCAGGGGCAAAGGGGTGGGAAGTCTGGGGAGCAGAATAATTGTTGGCGAGAGGGCCCATGAGAGAGTGACTTGCAAAGAACAGGGGGGTGTTGAGCTCAGGGCGGGAGGCTTAAAGCTGAGATTATGGAGAGGTTACCGGTCCAGGTAACAAGAAGACCAAGGTATGACCGTGGGGTGGGGGCTGCAGTGCAGGGAGGATAGCATCTGGAGATGAGGAGATACAGGGGTCAGGGTGTGCAGCCAGGGTGCTGGGTGGATTGGCTTGGTTGATGAGAAGTCACCAAGAATGGTAGTAAGAGTGGGATGAAGAAAAGACAATGACCCAGACGCTGAACTGTTCAATGATGGTGGAGGAAAGGGGGTCACATCTGGAAGGCTGCTAAATGCTGGCACCTGGAGCAGCTGAGGGTGGTCTAGAAAGGCTGCAGCAGAGGATCCCAAGATGTGGTGTGGGCAGGGGGCGGTCAGGCTGTAATATGTGATGGAGGCAGCTGGAGGTGGTAAGACCACCAGGCTGGCCTGGTCTGCTCATAACCCGCCATTCCTGGGTGTTTGGGGTAGTAGGTAAATTCTCCAGTCCACGGCCTGTGCTGACCTCGAGGCTGGCAGTGACTCCTTTGTGTCCCAGGCCCTAGCCTGGTGCAGTTGAGGGTCAAGGGCTGCCCACCCATGGCCCACCTTCCTCATGGGGTCTCTGAGCCTGACCCAACTCTGGGTGGTAGGAGAATCTGTCTGTACTCAAGGATCTCCGGCCTCCTATGCTTTACCTTCCAGAGGTGGGAGATCCTGACAGTTACAAGCAGAGCCCTGTGTGTGATGGGAAGTGGTATGAACATCAGCGGTGGAAGCCCTGGGGAGAAGAAGCCCTGTGGTTCTCTATCCCCACAGCTCCGGCCACCATCAGATGGTCCTGGAGCCCACAATGATGTCTCCAGCCCAGACCTCAAGGTCTACATGTTCAATTGCGTCCTCCACTTCTTCTTGCTGGATGTCTAATAAGGAAGTCCACAGAATTGTGTCTAAATCCAAACTCTTGCTTCCCTGCTCCAGCAGTTTTCCCTGCACAACCCCTCCCCCCCCCGCCGCACCAATCCTGACAAAGCTGTTATCTTATGGCTCAGGCCAGATAGCTGGCAATCATCCTCTTTCTCTCACATTTCATATCCAGTTCACCAGCCAATCCAGTCACCTTTGCTTTCAAATTAATCCCGCACTGACCCCTTTTTATGCCCACTTCAAACATGGCACAACTGGTCAAAGCAGTGGGGCCCAAATAGGACTGGCAGAGGCTCTGCCCCTCCCTGGTCTTGCCTGGGTCTTTGCTGTGGCCTTTCTGCTGGTCTCCTGCTTCCAACCTTCTGAGTCTCTTCTCCAAATATTAACTGTGTGATGCTATCCAAGAGGAAGCCTTGTTTTTCCTGGGGTATGAAATGCCAGGAAACAGACATGTTGGTAGATGAAACGATATGAGTCCTGAGATTTGCTTCACAATAATCCAGTAGGAGGGGGAAGTGGGTGGGAATAAACATGGCTGAAGCTAGGAGGTGGGTAAGTGGGTATTTATTATACTGTCATCTTAATACTGTTCGGTCTACTTTTTATAAGTTTAAAACATTTTATAATAAAGGTAAAAGCTGATGGAGGTGGTCTTAAAGGACAAGCCGATTGAAGAAAGTGCAGGTCTGGGGTCCGCAGAGCCTGGGAGACAGTCCACGGTCATGGCACTGAGCCCTCTGCTCCCATCACGGTTATTGTGGATGGTGGGGCCGGTGGGGCTGACTGGCCTGTGCTCTCTTCAGAGGAGGAGATGGGGGTGCACAGAACTGTGGTGGTTTGGGGTCCCCACGCCCACATGCTGGAAGAAGAGTGTCTTCTGCCCTGTGAAGATTTAGAGGGTGCTAAGACTCCTCAGGGTGGTGGCTCTTTTTGTATGTGTGTCTGTTAATCTGAAACCCTGTGACCTTGCTAACTCACATTAGTCCTTGGAGCTTTTTTGTTTTAAGAATAACTTATTTATTTTATTTTTGGCTGTGCTAGTTCTTTGTTTCTGCCCGAGGGGCCTTTTCTAGCAGGGGCTATGCTTCGTTGCAGAGCACAGGCTTCTCACCACAGTGGTTTCTCTTCTTGCGGAGCACAGGCTCTAGGCGTGCAGGCGTCAGTAGTTGTGGCACCCAGACTTACTGTCCTCTGGCATGAGGGATCTTCCTGGACCAGGGATTGAACCCGTGAGGGAGTGAGGGAGGGGGGATTTGCTTGTGGCTTCTCACTGGGTTTGGCCAATGGTAGGCAATAGGGGGAGACTCACTGTGGAAAGGAGAGAGGATGGGGGTATTTCTCTCACATTGTCTCCCTGTCAGTGTCCAGGCTCCTCGCTTTGTCCTCTCACGTGTGTGTGTGTGTGTGTGTGTGTGTGTGTGTGTGTGTGTGTGTGATGGGGGCTATAAAGCTTCCCAGTGCCTCAGACTCACCTTTGTTCCCTTCACCCAGCCCTCACCCATATAAACAGCCTCTTCTTTACAGCTCTGTCCTTGAAACTTCCCAGTGGAGTTCTGCTTCCCACTGAGACCCTTCATCTCTCATTCTTCTCCCTCCTGTCCTCACAGGGGCTGGACCAGGACTCAGTTTCTCCTCGGCAGGGCTTGGGGTAGGGGTGGTGGGATAGTGGGGAAGACACTCTCTTCTCACTCTGGACTGTGCTCTTTCTCAGCAGAACCTGGAGGGTAGAGTTCACAGCTTCATCTTCACCTCCCTGCCTTCTGGGATTCAGCCTTTAACTTCTCCCTCTACTCAGATCTCTGAGTCTTTTCAGCGAGGAATATGTCTCTTCTGAGAGGTCAGGCTCTGACCAGTGATTTTCAGCTTGAAAGTGAAAGTGAAAGTCGCTCAGTCATGTCTGACTGTTTGCAATCCCATGGACTATACAGTCCATGGAATTCTCCAGGCCAGAATACTGGAGTGGGTAGCCTTTCCCTTCTCCAGGGGATCTTCCCAACCCAGGTCTCCTGCACTGCAGGCAGATTCTTTACCACCTGAGCCACAAGGGAAGTCCAAGAATACTGGAGTGGGTAGCCTACCCCTTCTCCAGAGGATTTCCCCACTCAGGAATCGAGTTGGGGTCTCCTGCATGGCAGGCAGATTCTTTACCAACTGAGCTATCAAGGAAGCCCAATTTTCAGCTTAGTTCCAGGAATTTGGAGTTTGGGAGTCAAAGCTGAAACTGAGAGCACTTCTCCAGCAACTCTGCCCAGGGCCTCCGATAGGTGTATCTTATGTTTGGTGTACCCGAAGGTTCTCTTGTTTTGTGATTTTGTGAAGTGAAGGACTCACTTCACCATGAGTCCTGTCAGGTGGCCATGTTGTGAGGCTGCCTGAGCATGCCTTTTTGTCTTCCCCAGTTGCCTGCCATGGCTGTCAACAAATGCCCACTGAGCCAGTGATTATGGGGAGTGTGTCCTGTAAGTTTCTATTAGGGATGCCGGGAGAGGTGAAAGGTGAGGGGGCAGATGAAGGAAGAAAGAATTCCATTTGGAGGAAATGGCAGACCCAAGGCTGGGCCTTTGCAAAGTCAGGGTGTGTGTGTATGCATGCGTGCTTTCATGAATGTGTATTTAGGAGGGGTTTGGCGGACGAGTCCATGAAAGGGGGGATCCTCCCTTCTCAGACTTTAGGGGAACAGTAAGACTGGGGAGCCTTGGGGCATGACTGGTGAGTGGGGACTGGATTGGACAGAGATGCTGATACTGTCGCGACACCCTCCTGTGGGAACTCCATTTTGTTCTTAAAACAATACTATTTTATTAAAAATAACCAAATAAAATAAAAGTAATAAATAAAATAAATAAGAGCTAACTCTTCAGGAAGTCAATAAGTATTTGAATTAAGTCCCTCCACCCTAGGACAGTCCCTTAGGTCCCTAACCCTAAACCTTACAGCAAGCCAGGGACCTCCTCATCTGACTTCTGTGACAGACACATTTTGCGTATTATTTAACTTCATATATGAAGAACTCTGTAGCCTGCAGTCTTTTGTGTCCGGCTTCCTGTGTCGGTGTCTATTTTTCTAACATTCCTTGTCTGGATCGCCTTTCCTTCCTTCCCTCAGCGTCCTTCACCAGAGAAGCCCTTTCTCAGTCCACCGCGCTGGCCACAAGGGGGCAGCAGAACCCGGTGGAACCTGGGCTGACCCAGCGGAGCAGCCCGGCTCTTGGCCACCGGTTTCTCCTTCCACCCAGGTAGCGTCCTCTTTCTGGGCTGCTTCCCAGGGAGCTGCTACAGGGTGGTGCTGCTCCCTCCCTCTCTGAAACCTGCTGCTTTAGAGAGGATTTCTGGAGCGAAATTTTGGAGCTTGGGTCTCCAGACTTTCTAGATCATGCATTCCTTTCAGTAATGTATTTTTAACATATGCCTAACATATACACACAAATGTACATGTTGTAAAAATCAACACAAATAACACACTAAAATAGATCGATTAGAGCATTTATAGTAGAACTTCTAACATTTCTTCTGCCTCCCTTCTTGCCCTCAGATCAATAGAGCACCCCTGGGGCGGGTTCGCCCCTACTTGGGGGCTCCTGTTTAGGACTCATCTGAGCTTTAGGGGGGCCTGGAACCTGTGGGTTTGACACACAAGGGCATGACCCTGGTCAGGTCCCTTCATGAGTCTCTCATCTCAGCTGTAAAATGAAGAAATAAGACTTTCCTCTGAGGATTATAATAAAGTATGTGATGTTCAGAGCAAAATGGCACTGGGTGAACAGTGTGCCTAAGTATTTGGTGACATCATTAGAGAGCAGGGCCTGGCCTCAGGGCTTTAGCCCACAACTCGGCCTGTGGAGACAAGTCTGACATGAAGGAACAGGGTGGGCATCCTGGGGACTGTTAGAACCAGCCTCTCAGTTCTCTTGGTCAGGCTGCTCCTGCCTCTATTACCCCAGACCTCTCTCCTCTGATTCTCTCACGGATGGAGGCCAAAGTGCCAGAACTTCAGTCCTTTCCCAGAAGTTGGTACTCAAATGCCTCCAAGCAGGACTTGCCTGATTTACCCTTGGCCATGGGTGGGCTTGACCTAGGGGATTGGGAGAGTGAGTAAATACTTCCCAGGTCACTGAGTGAGTCACGCATGTGGGCAGTGCAGTAACTCATCTCTGCAAAATTCACTGGCATCTCAGTGACTGGGGAACGTGCTTGACACACTCTGGGCAGACCTGCCAGGGCTGAATGCCAAGGGGATCCTACCCCTACCTTTTTTGCTTCTTCCTTCCCTCCCTCCGTCCCTGCCTCCCTCCCTCCCTTACACTATCTTTTTCTGGTTCCTTTCCTTCTAATCTTTTATTTTCTTTTGCTATTCATCAAATTAATAAAATTTATTACATTTTCTATAAGACTGTCTTCCTCCCCAGTCTCCCTCCTTTACCTTTGCACATCTCAGGGCTTGAGTGGGAGATATGTCCCCTGGAAGGAATCTCAGACTTTCGAATCAGAGTGGATTGTCTACTCAGAGGGTGGTGGGGTTGGTGCTGTGGGCCAGGTGGGCTTTGCAGCTGATCTCTGGGTGGGCCAGGCAGTGCTCACTCTCAGGAAGGACTGAGGGGCCTAAGGGTGTCCTGAGCTGCGTTTGCTGGATATTCTAGTTTTGGAGATGACAGTCTGTTCTGGGAGGAGCTGTTTTTACTCAGAGAAGGGGCAGAAGTACAGGTTCAGAGGAAGGTCTTGGCCCCAGCTGTGCCCTTGGGTTCTGCCCAGCAGACTTCCAGGGCAAATCTTGCTCACCAGCCAGGATCACTGTGCTGAGAGAAGAAAGGACAAATTGTAAAGTCAAAACAAGCCATCACTTTGTGTGTGCTTGTGTTTGTGTGTCTTTAAGTAAATAAGCAGAAAACAGTTCTTCAACTTTTTCCTGTAGTACAGTGAACTTTTCACCTTAACACTGTCAATTAATTTATTAATTATATCTTTAAGAAAAGGGATGTAATACTTTTTATAAACTGTCACATTTTAAAATTACAATTCATTTTACATTCACATTTGTTTTATGGTTTAGATATGTTATGTGTGTTAAAAAGGAAAGTAAAATATTAACCCCACTAACATTAGGATAATTTGTAATTTGAAAAAAGGGCTTCCCCATAGCTCAGTTGGTAAAGAATCTGCCTGCAATGCAGGAGACCATGGTTTGATTCCTGGGTCAGGAAGATCAGCTGGAAAAAGGATAGACTACCCACTCCAGTATTCTTGGACTTCCCTTGTGGCTCAGCTGGTAAAGAATCTGCCTGCAATGTGGGAGACTGGGTTCGATCCCTGGGTTGGGAAGATCCCCTGGAGAAGGGAAAGGCTACCCACTCCAGCATTCTGGCCTGGAGAATTCCATGGACTATACAGTCCACTAACATTAGGATAACTTGGAATTTGACTATAATTAGGATAACCCTACTAACATTAGGATAACTTATAATTTGAAAAAGAAAAATTATTTGTGGCCAGTGAGCAGTCTTTCTTGTTAAAGCAGCTGGCACAGGACCACTGATGCCTTGGCAGGAGCGGGAGTGGGGGGTTGGCAGTGAAGTTGGCTGTTTTTGTACATCTTGCCATTGTGTTAAAATGTTCTTGCAGTGTGCTAAACATTCCCTCTACTTTGTGATTTCCACCCATTCCCCGTCCCAACATGGATTCAAAGGGCTAGTGAGATAAGCTTTCTGGTCAGAAAATCTTGGGTCATTTCTGAGTCCAAGGTCCCTGCTTGCTGCTGCTTCCTGTGGAGTCCTGTGGAGCTGGGGATGGGCTGGGCTGGCTTTGAAGGCTGGGAGAGGAGGTGTGTGGGGGGGCAGTCTCCCTGCAGCTGTAACCCCTCCCTCCTCTGTGAGGGGTCTGGACTAAGTGTCCTCAGTGACAGAACTTACTAATAAGAGGTTCATGACCTGGGCAGGAAAATGAACTGGAGAGGGTGGGGCTGGAGATGGGGTGGGAGACCCACGAGGAGACGACTCCTTGAGACTCTGGAGAATTGACGGTGGTTTGGAAGTATGTAGTGGCCATTGACATGAATTTGTGAAAAATCCAACATTTTGGAAGCACACTGGGTGGGAGAGTGGGGTGTGAAAGATGCCCCTCAAGTTTCTGGCATAGAAAACTGAATGAACACAGGTGCCCTTTACTAGGTAAGAAAAATGCAGGATGGGATGAGCTGAAGAGGAAAAGCCAGTCTCCTTGGGTTTAGTTTTTTTTTTTGAGACCAGAGGATCAGGCCTTGCCTGGTATTCACTGGGAGCGGGCAGGGAGGGGGTCTGAATGGCTGTACCCAGGCAATGGGTGACACACAATCTTAACAAGCCTAGGGCACTGTCTGTTCAGCCTGGCGCTGGTCCTGGAAGCTCCACCTGATGTCTGAGGTTAACCCATGCGGGGCCAGGTTGTGAGAGCTCCTGGGTCATCTGTTGCAGAAGAAAAATCAGCCAGGCTGGGGTCCATGCCCTGTGCAGTTTACCAGCTGACATGGAATCGTTTCAGTGGTAAGTGGCTGATGCGAACAGACCAGGCAGGGGCTAGATGTTAGTCTTGGCTGTGCCACCCACGGCCCCACTTCCAAGGGTAGACGCCTGTCAACCTGGAGTGGAGCACTGGTTGAGAATGGTTATTGAGCCTGTGTGTCTATCTGTCCCCCTCAGGGTGGTTTCAACTTTACTTGAATCTACTCTCTTGTTGCTGCTCTGATCAGGCTGTTTTCTTCTTGATAACTGGGTGACTGTCCAGAGGGCAGGGCAGAGTCTGCTGGGACTGCTTTATCCAGGTTTCACTTTCCAATAGTGAAGGAACCAGGGAAGGGTGGACTGAGCTTTCTGGGATTGTTCCCGAGGGTCCCACGGTCTGGTCTCTGCAGACACCCCTGGGCCGGGCTCTGCTGCTTCTCCACTCTCCTGAGACCACCTGCCCCCAGACATGAGGAACTCAGACTTGGATCTGCATCAGGACTGGGGCTCTGCGTGACTAACATCAGGTGCAAATTCTGAGGGCAGATTTGGGGTCTGCCAGGGTCCCTGAACCTTCTCATGCTGCTGAGTTTAGAGACGCTTCTGAAGTCCTGGCCTTTCAGAGCATGTAAGTGGGTTTTGAAGACACTTGTGGGCAAGAAGAGCAAGCTGGAAGCAGCAGGGTATGAGAAGGAGGTGGTGGGGCTGGGGGCAGGGTGGGTGGTCCTGGATGGTGGAGTGGCTCTAGGGAGACCCAGGACCACCACAGTGAGGGGTGTACCTTCATTCATTTGTTTCAGTGTTATTGCTATAGCACTTACTAGTAATTAGTTGTTTTCTAATTCCATGTAGTGACTACAAATATAAATTCATGTGATTCTCATGAAAACCTTGAGATGGAAATGCCATTAATATCCTCATTTTGCAGATGAGGAATAACATGAAGATGGTTGAGAAACTTGACAGACAGGGGCCCAGTCTTGGGGGGAGGACTCAGCGCTTAGCCCCCAGCATCTGTCCTTCCCAGGACCCTAAGCTGCCTCCTCCCCCACCTCAAACATTAAGTGTTTTGGGGTCTTTTCTCTGACAAGGACTCATTTTTTCTCCTCGGCTGCTCTGTTTCCACCGGGATGTCCAACCCCAATGCAGAAATCTTCTTCAAAGACAGTGCAGATGAGGATTAAGCTGTGTGTGGGGACTGACTGGGCACCTGGAAGTGGGCCATGTCCTTGGTCCCTGCAGGAAAGGGCTGGGTGGGGTTGAAGTCCAGGCGAACTAACCCAGCAGCAAAGGCAGCACATGTGCCTCTGATGGACCCAGAGTCCCCTTGAGGAGCACGTTAGTGGGGCCCCAAGTGGGAGCTGGCTTGTGCTTCATGGTGAGGGGCTGAGTCTGGGCAGCTGTCCCGGGGCATTGCTGGTGCTTGTGAATAATGGGAAGACGCAGGATGGTCCCACCTCGGGTCCCCTGTGCTAGGAAAGGAAGCACCTGGTGTTCTGGGCAGAGTGGGCCGGGCTGCAGGTGCCATTGTGATGGGAAGGGAAGGGGGGCATTTTTCCCAAGTAAACCTTGTGGTTGTTCAGCCCCACAGAGGCTTCTCCAGGGCTGGGAGGAGCCCAGGCTCCGTGCTCTCTGGGTGTCAGAGTTGTGGGGAGCCCAGCACCTCATCAGCACAGGGATCCAGGGGGGTCTCTGCTCCTGCAGGACTGTTTCTGGCCCTGAGCCCTCCTCTCCACTGGGGTCTCTGAGCTCTGGGCCAGCCCTGCCTCCCTCCCTGTGTCTCCCCAGCTCTGAGGAGATGGAGGACTTCTCCCACAGCTCTGGGCTCAGCCACCTCACCTCCCTGCTCCTCCTCCTCCTGCTGCCCACTGGGGAGTCCACAGGTGAGTGTGTTCCCACTCCCTTCCTGTGTGGGTCCCCAGGAGCTAGGCTGGTTCTCTCCACCAGCAGTGGGTGGGTATTCGAGGAACCCCTTCTCTAGAATAATTATGATGCTTCCCCAGGCAGTATGTGTAATTATATAATTGAGAAGAGTCTCTAAACCATAAAGTAAGGGACCTTGACAGTTTTCCAATGTGGAGATTATGTTTCCAAAAGTCAAGTGTCAGGACTTGCCTGGGGGTCTAGTGTTTAAGACATCACGCTTCCATTGCAGAGGCACAAGTTTGTTGCTGGTTAGGATGCCTGCTCATGCATGCCTTGCAGCAAAAAAGGCAACTATGAAAAGTGTTACCATGGGAGAGTGGATACACATATATGTATAGCTGAGTCCCTTTGCTGTCCACCTGAAACTATCACAACACTGTTAAATATCTATGTGTTGTGTGCTAAGTTGCTTCAGTCATGTCCAACCCTTTGCAACAGCGTGGACTGGGGTCAGCCAGGCTCCTCTGACCATGGGGATTCTCCAGGCAAGAACATTTGAATGGGTTGCCATGATATCCTCCAGGAGATCTTCCCAACCCAGGGATCAAACCGAGATCTCCTGAATTGCAGGTGGATTCTTTACCGACTGAGCCACCAGCTATCCTCCAAAATAAAATAAAAAGAACAAAAATGTGACAGTAAGAAAGTGAAAGTGTTAGTCACTTGGTCGAGTCCGACTCTTTGTGACCCTGTGAAATGGGGGCCGCCAGGCTCCTCAGACCATGTGGATTCTCCAGGCAAGAACCCTGGAATGGGTTGCCATGCCTTCCTCCAGGGGATCTTCCCAATCCAGGGACTGAACCTGGGTCTCCAGCATTGCAGGTGGATTCTTTACCGTCTGAGCACCAGGGAAGTCCATTAGGTGTTGTACTTGAACAAAACAGACAGATCCTGTCTTTATAGAGCTTACAATGTAGAAGGAGGCTGTGAGTAATAAATGCACAGAAGAGTATAATTGACAGTTTGTTGTAGGAGATGAGAGGAGGGGCAGTGAAGTAGTGAGGCTGGAGGGAGGCAGCCAGGGGTGGGGAGGTGGGAAGCAGGTGCCAGCATGTTCAGTGAGAGGAGAACAAAGACATGGAGGAGGAGGTGAGTCAGTGAACAGTCCAGTGGAAGGATGGTTTCTGCAGGAGAGAACAGCCAGTGCAAAGTTGTCTGTGTGCCTGTAATGCGCAAAGGACTGTGGAGGCAGGTCTTAGCTGGAGCAGAGTGTTTGAGAGGGAGAGACCAGGAGCAGGAGTCAGAGAGCCCCGGGGGTCGACCCCATCGGGCCTGAGGTCCACTGAGGGGACTGAGGAGCCATGGCAAGGCTTTGAGCCGAGTAGGGGCAAGGTGGATAGCTGTTAAGAGCAGCCTGTCCTTCATGGTGAGGGGCTGATTGTGAGCCCTCACCCCATGGGAGTGGGGAGAGGACACACAGGGAGCCCAGTGTACCATTGTCCTCCAGGTGAGAGACAATGGTGACTCAGACCAACTCTGAGCTGCTGAAATCTTTCTTCAGAGATCCTGCAGGGCTGTCTTGCACAGGGGTCATGTCATGACGCATCCATCAGGTCTCAGAAGGACAAAGGCTCTGGGAAGATGTCAATGGGGTGAATATGGGTTCCTGTGGGTGATGAGAAGAAAGGCAGCTTTTTAACGAAATTAGCATTTGGATCTGGTTTTTAGCGCGCATTTGAGCCGAGGAGAAAGTCATGAACATACATAAGAAAGTTAGGGCTGGAATAGAGTTGTTCCCGGATGTGGCTGAATGATCAAGAATTTCTGACCTAGACCCTGGGTGTGTACTTTATTCAGGGTTCAGTCCTGCCGAAGGAGTGGGGGGCAGGATAGAGCTGTGGTTCTCAAAGTGTGGTCCGTGGAGCATCAGTATCAGCCTTCGAGGAACTATTTACAAAGGCACATTCTTTGGTCCACCTCAGACCTACAATATCAGAAGGTGTATGGGGGGTGGAGGGGGTCCCTGCCAGTTGTGATTCCCCTGATCTCATGATGCTTCTGTTGCATATTCACGCTGAAGGCCTTCACAGAAGGACCTGGGGCCAGGAGAATAGGAGGATGAGGGATTCTCCTCAAAACTGTTTCTGGGTCACAAAAATGTGATCAGAGATGTTGCCCAGATTCAGAGTCATCAAGCTCAGTCCATCAGTCCCGTGGCCAACTCATCCAACACTGGGGCCTTCCCACTTGACGCTGCGTGTCCCCTGCCCTCTGTCTGCCTCTCTCCTCCTCTCTCGCTGCCGTCTCCTTGTCCACAGAGCAGTTCCGGGTGATTGGCCCTTTGGACCCCATCGTGGCAGTGCTGGGTGGAGAAGCTGTGCTGCCCTGCTCCCTATTTCCGGCTGTGAGTGCAGAGGACGTGGAGCTGAGGTGGTACCGCTCCAAATTTTCAGAAGCCGTGTTCGTCTATCAGAACCGACAGGAGCAGAAGGAGGAGCAGATGGCTCCTTACGCAGGGCGGACCTCACTGGTGGGGGACCTCCTCAACCAGGGATATGCTGCCGTGCGCATCCAGAGGGTCCAGGCTTCTGACAATGGGCTGTACACCTGCTTCTTCAGAAAGGGAGGCCTCTACAAAAAGGCTGGTTTGGAGCTGAAGGTGGCAGGTTGGTGACTTGGGTAACTAGATTAGAGTTTTGGGGTGTTGGAACTGGGAGGAATCTGAAAGTAATGACTCAGCCCCGCATTTATCATAGGATGCAGGGAGGCTCTTTGATCCATTCATTCATTAAATGCAAATATATAGAGTCCCTTCTATGTGTCTGGGCTTCCCAGGTGGCTCAGTGGTAAAGAATCCACCTGCAATGCAGGAGACATGGATTCTATCCCCGAGTTGGGAAGATTCCCCTGGACGAGGAAATGGCAACCCACTTCAGTATTTTTGTCTGGAGAATCCCATGAACAGGGGAGTCTGGAGGGCTACAGTCCATATGGTCGCAAAGAATCAGATCCAACTGAAGCGACTGAGTATGCGCGTACTGTGTGTCTGGCCCTGTTCTAAGCACCTTAGATACAACAGAGAACCCAATAAAGATCCCCGTTGTTATGACTGTATATTCTCAAGTGGAAGATCAAGCAGTCATGCTGAATAAACAGATCATAGGTGATGTTAGAATGTGGTAAATGCTGAGGATGAGAAGCCAAGTGAAACAGGGGAAGAGGATCAGGACTGGGGGTTGGGGGTGAGGCCAGGCTGCAGTGTTACACAGTGGCGCAGGCTGGTCCTGATGGAGAATGTGTATCTGAACATAGACTGGAAGGAGGTAAAGATTCAGTGTCTTGGACATCTGTGGGTTGCAAGTTCAAAGGGGAGGGAACAGCCAACATTAATGGGCTGAGGAGGGTGTGTGGCTGGTGTGTTCTAGGCACACATGGGTTCCTCATGGCTGGTGGGAGAGAAGAAGGGGCAGGGTGTTCAGAGGGGACAAGAGTGTGGCAGACGGGGAGCCGGAGATAAAGATGAGTGGAGACGTGGGAATATTTTCATAATCAAGCCATCAGAGATGCGGCCAAATCACAGATTAGTTCTGGAATTCTGAGTTTGAAGTATATGTGAGGAGTCAGGTGGAGGTAAACCTGAGGATGGAAGGAAGCGGAGTTCAGGGCATGGGGGTGTCAGCTGACCTAATTTTCCTGGTGATTTGCAAAGAGAGGCAGTGGGTATGGAAGCAGACACCCTGGGAGAGTATGGAGTGTGGAAAGTCAAGGATGAGGGTGGACCTGGGACCACATTCCTCCCCCTGTTTACACGGCATCAACCCTTCCACCTGCATGACTGGGGAGAAGGGGCCCAGCCCTCTGAAACGCTGGGGGTTCCCATGCTCCTTCCTTTTGTTTCCCAAGGCAGGGCTGCCTCCTTGCTCCCTGTGGGAGAAGACTGCCCCCAGAGGCCCCAGAATGCCAAGTGCAGGGCGCCCCCCAGAGTTGTGCACATGTAGGCACTGCTGGGTCCCTGGGCTCTACATCTTGCCTCCCGCAGGTGTGGGCTCTGCCCCTCAGGTGCGCATCACAGGGCCTGAGGAGGATGGGGTCCGCGTGGTGTGCACAGCCTCGGGGTGGTTCCCGAAGCCCCAGGTGCAGTGGAGAGACCTCAGTGGAGAGAAGTTCCTGGCGTTCTCCGAGGCCCACACCCAGGATGCTGAAGGGCTGTTCAGCGTGGAGGCGGCTCTGGTGGTGAGAGACAGCTCTGTGGGGAACGTGACCTGCTCCATCCTCAACCCTGTCCTGGGCCAGGAGAAGGCCATGGCCATTTTCATCCCAGGTCAGAGGTGCTCCTGACTGCCAGCAGGGCTGTTCCTGGGTGTTCTGGGCTGTGCTGTCCTGGGCAGGGGCCCTGACGGGGTGTCTGGCTGGGCCACAGAGCCCTTCTTCCCCCAGGCCTCTCCCTGGAAGGTAGCTTTCTCGGTGAGCTTGACTGTGCTGGTGATCTTGCTCCTTGGGGCTGGATGTTACACCAAGAGAGAACATTCCTTGAAGGTGCAGGAGATGCGAGAAAAGGAGATTCTGTGCCAGGCTAGAGAGCAGGACCGTCAGACAAAGGACGAAGTGCTGAAGGACGCAGGTAAGGCAGGACGGGTCAAGGCTGGTGAATGTGGCAGCTGGTGCTGAGAGGGAGGAGCTGACCACAGGGTCTGAGTCCAGGGGTCTGGGGAAATCCCAGTCCGGAGCAGGTGGCTGGGGAGACCTGGGTGGACTGCTGGAGTGGTGGAGTCTCCGATGGGGCTGCAGTTGGAACGTCTTCCCCAGAGGTTACAAACAGAGAGGTGGTATTTTGTGAATTCTTTTTCTTAGGGATTGGAGTTCATGCTTTTTTGTTTTCCTTCTCTTTCAGCTATACTTCAGGAAGAACTAGGTAAACTTTACTTTTCTTCTTGAGCTCCCTGCATCCCCTTCATAGGAGACAGTCTGGTTCTTAGCTCACCTGTTTTCCTGTCTTTTGCTTTTCAGAGAGGAGGAAATCTGCTTACCTGGCTGGTGAGTGACTCTCCAGATGTCCTTGGGTCTGTCTTACCTGTGCCAAGGTGTCCATTTCCTTGTTTCTGTCTAGACATGTGGACCCCCTTTTGTGAGGTGGAAGTGGAGGCTGGAGGGGCAGAACCCAGCTCCTGGGCCCCTTGCAGACTTGTGCTGGCAGGGAACTTGGTTCTGATGGTGACCTCAGAGTTTCTCACACACCCTGGGTCTTATTCCAACCATGATCAACCTGAAAATTATTGATAGCTTTGTAACCTGAATGCATCTGGTTTTTGATCAGTACCTGAGGGCCAAAACCACATTCCCTGAGATTTCACTGAAGGAGCAACACAAATAAATGGTGATTAAGTTTGTGTGTGACCTCCTTCCTCTATCCCAGCACACCATCCAGGGAGAGTCTCTTCTCTCCACTTCCTCAAGATGATGATGAGAAAGTTATTGAAGGGATACCTGGGCTGACTATGCATGGAAAAGTCATGGACTGCCCAGAAAAATGACATGTGTCTCTAGAATGATTTCTTCTTGGAATGCTTGGCCAGTTCTACCTTGGAGTTGACCTTATATCTACGTTCTTTTAAAATTCCTGCTTCATGTCAATTTTTTTTTAAATAATTATTTTTATTTGGCTGTGCTGGGTCTTAGTTGCAGTATGTGGGATCTAGTTCCCTGGCCAGGGATCGAACCTGGGCCCCCTGCATTGGGAGCACAGAGACTTAGCCACCGGACCACCAGAGAAATCCCCCATGTCAAATTTTCATATATATATTTTCCAGAAAATACTGATGCAATAATTAATTGTAAAATCGTGGAGTAATTTATCATTTTTTTCCCTAAAATATATTCAAACAAGCAGCTTCTGAGCCTGAGTAGCAACATGGAGTAGCAGGTGAAACAGGAGTTTTGAAGGATTTTGAGGGAAGAGCAATTAGGTGAACTAGCCAGAGGTCACACAGCAGTGGGACAGTGGTGGAAGTCAGTCCAGAGAGCTGCAGGCTTCTGACCTGTGCTCCAGGGGATTCCCCACCACACCTGCTGTCTACAGGTGGCTGGAGGTCACCTCCTCTCCAGCCTCTTCCCCACTGTAGTTAGTCTCACCTGCAGAGCAGAGGGGAGGCAACGGCCAGTGGGTTCACACTGAGCAGGTTTCTTCTGGCTGAGGTCTTACCAGAGTGTGTTCCCTTTCAGCCTGGAGGAAGGCCCAGCTGTATGCAGGTAAGTGGCGCTGAGTTCCTGTGGCCTCCCCTCCCCAACCTAGACTCTGCTCCCTTCTCCCTGAGGGGACCCCACACCAGGGTGGGGTAGGTGTCCTTGGTGTTCTTGTCACCTTTGTAACCTCCAACTAGAGACTGCAGGGACTCCTCCTCGGAACACAGGTGTGCCTCCATCCTGCCCGTCCTCTATTGCAGGGCACTGTCAGGGTTAGCAGCGCCCTCCCCAAACACCTGGTGTAACCGGGACCTCTTGTGACAGGGACTAGGAGGGATTAGTGGTGAGGAGGGTTGGCAGCAGGGTAATGACTGTGTGGATCAGAAGTTGCTCATCTCTGGAAGATTTCAGAAGTCATGCTTGCTTGCTTATGTGACTCTAGGTTTGAATCCTCCTTGCTCTACAATTCCTACTCTCTTGGGCTCTAGTTTTGGTTTCCCTGTTTCTCCCTGGTCCTCTGGAATATTGGTCTTCTCTCTGCTTCCTCATGTTCTGACCCCATGTCCAGGCTGGCTTTCATCCTCCAAGCCTCCTTGGTTGATGAGGAGGAGGTGTTCTGACTCTGGGGTCCACCACCTTTGGGATATTTATGCACTCCTTGGATGAGGGTGTGAAAGATCTGAAATTATATGGAAAATCCAAAGTGTGTTTTTTTGTCACAAAACTAAAAATGTAACGTATGATGGATTATTCACGACCATCACCTTCCATTTTAGGAGAATATTTGTCTGAAAGGGCTCAGGCTCCTCCCCTCCTTTTCAGGGTTAATGTAGAAGATTGGAAAAGGAGACAGTGACAGAGGTTAAATTGCTTCTTGGAGAAAGGGTAGGGGAACAAATCACGGAAGAAAAGATTAGAGGGAAGAGAGGAGGAGATGTGAAGGAAGTATAGGAATGTGTGGGGGAAATGCCCTGTAGAGGTTTTAAGTGGACAGAGTGACTGAAGAGAGGCCAGAGGTCACAAGGTCAAAAGTCACAGCCACGTGGTGTGAATCTGGGAAGTGCACTGAGAGTTTGCAAGGTTCATGACATGAAATGTAATGGACTCCTTGAGTCCTCTTTAAAATATTTCAGAAAAACTTACATTCCTAAGCCCTTTTTAGGTAACCGTATAATGAATTTGCCTCTGATAATGAGACCATCTGCACTTCCCAGAGGAGCTGGGGCAGGTGTGTGGTTCTGGGGATGCTAGTGCAGTGAGGGTGGTCTCAAAGACCCTTAGCAGTGGGGTGAGTGAAGGCTCTGTGCCCTCTGAGCCTATGTCATAGGCCCTGTTCCTGCTGGGAATGCTCCTGTTTAGGGTCAGGAATACACATTGTGAGAGACAGTGGTGAATTCAGGGGGTGAAGGAGGCCTGGGCACCAGATGGGTGAGAAGCCACCTCAGACATCTTACTGATTCCCGCAGGGATTTGTTCGTACACAGTGACGATTGTGTAGTCTTCTTTTACCATCCTCATCTCCTCTGCCAAATTTTAGTTGCATGTATTTTAATGTATATCTATTTTAATGTATACCTTTTATTCTATACCTTTCATTAAACAAAAAAGAAACAGTACCTTGAAACTAGAATCAGCATTTTTAAGTATTTTCACCATATGCCATATCTATAGGGATGGGTTTGTTTCTACAAAAATGGAAGAAGTTATTGATGTTTCATCTTTTCAGCGCTTGTCATGCTTCCTTGTTTGAACGTCTCCATCTCTGGAAACCTCTGCATTGTCTTCTGCCTGGGGCTGATTTCTCCAGTGCCGTACGCTGAGCTCCTTCTCTCCTGTAACATGGTCATCCTCCAAGTTCAGCTTAGCTAGTTGTGTTCTCTCTACCCATGGCTCAGAGACAACCTGCACATTCAGCTCAATCAGTTCTTCACTAGTGAACGGAAGTTTTTATCTCCCCAATTCTTTCTCTAGAAAACTTATCTTTCATTATAGATACGTGGCTAGGGCGTTGAGAAAGAATAATTTGGTAGGCAAATATGGCAAAGATCTTTCTGTTCAGGTCAGTCTCCTGCTTCTCAATCCCTGAGTATTAAGGTTTGTGGCTAGGTCTTCATCAAAAGGTTGCAAAATGATCATTCTCTGTGAATGTGTGTGTTTAAAAGAGCAATAAATGTATCAAGTGAATGTTTCCAAACATTTTCCCCACAAATCCTTCATTAGCAGCTTCAGTACCCACCCTAGGTACCCAGCCTAATGTGTGTTTTACAGTCTTTGCGAACCCCTGATATGAAACGTGTGTTTTCCTTGTAGATTGGCGGAAGGAGGAGTTCCAGGAATGTGAGTGACTTTGTGTTTTTTCTGGACTTTCCTACTGCTGTCCCTGTGGCCTCTCCTTCAGTTCTCAGTGGTGATATAGATTCTGGCACCATCAATAGTGTGGGGTGGGATGTGGTGGTGATAGTCACACACAGGTGGGGTTGATGACTTTGGCTGGTATTGAATGCTAAATAGACACCCTTCAGCCCTTGGAGAGCAGGCTGGTCCTCAAGGGCTCTGTGACATATCTCACCCTGAAATCAGTCTCGTGGGTCCTTTTCCTGCCTGGAGGCCCATAGACTTGAATCACAAGTTCCTATTGTCAGGGTGCTTAGCCTTCCTCCCATGCAGCTGGGATTCTGGGTTGAGGGGTGGTTGTGTGTTCTCGGGGAGGGGAGGACCTTGAATGATAGATAACTTTCTCTGCAGGGGCTGTCACTCTGGATCCAGCATTTGCCCATTCACGCCTTGTCGTCTCTCATGAAAAGACAAGTGTGACCTTGAAGGACTCCTGTGTGACCTCTGGAGATACCTGCAGTGTACTGGGCTTTGAGGGCATCACATCAGGGCGCTGTTACTGGGAGGTGGAGATCAGGGATGGAGACCAAAGCGAGTGGGCCCTGGGGGTCTGTCGGGAAGGTGTGAACAGGAAAGGTTGGTTCGTAGGGTCCCCAGATAAGGGGTTCTGGGCTGTGGGGAGATTTGAAAGAGGATATTGTGCCTGTACTGTACCTCAGACTGTGCTATCCCTCATGCAGGCTCCCCACCCCAGGCTTAGGATGGGGGTGTTTCTGGATTACCAGGAATGGGATGTCTCCTTCTACAACATGACTGATGGCTCCCACATTTTCTCCTTCCCTCAGGCTTCCTTCTCTGGGACCCTCTTTCCATACTTCGTGATTAGGTCAGGAGACGTGTCCCTGACTGTCTGCTCCAAGGTGGGAGGGTGTGAGGCGCTCCCTGCTGCCCTTAGCAATCCTCCTCTGGAGGAGCCTGTGAGCCTCCCAGGGGTGGGGTTCAGCTCAGGCTCCAGTGCTGAAGGTCTCCCCGGGGCCGATTCTCCATTGCTTCCCTGCAACCCCAAAGCTGTGTCCCCCTAGGGCCTGTCACTGTCCTGGACCCTCGCTGTGGCTCTTTCTGGAGCTGCAGACTCCCTGTGACAGAGGCCTCTGAGGTGCAGCCTGGATGGCTGGGGGTCTCATCCCCCTGCTCTGGAGACAGACTTCTGGGCCTGTGGTTATAACAACCATCAGTTCATGCCATGGACTCAGGTTTGAGAAGCTAGACGTGGACTGTTTCCGAACTAGTTTTGATTAGGCTGTAGTTTGCCATGGGAAGTGATTTTCTGGTGGTAATAACATTTTTTTTTTATACTTTTTAGAAAAAATTTATTTTTATTTATTTGCCTGCACCTGGTCTTTGTTGTGGCATGTGACCTCTTAGTTGTGGCTTGTAGAATCTAGTTCCCTGACCAAGGATCGAACCCAGACCCCATTCATTGGGAACACAGAGTCTTAGCTACCGGACCACCAAGGAAGTCCTTTTAATGGTGTTTATACACCATTTGGTCATTAAAGGGCAAGAGGGCTGAATCATTCTGCAGAATAAAAAGGGGTTATTTTATTGAATCAGTGCAGAGGAACCCAGAACCAAAGGTGGGTCTCTAGTTGTATTTATGAGGATCCAGAGTCTGACTGGAAGTCTTGGCCATCCAGAATCTTTCAGGGAAATGATGGCTGATGAATTTTAGAGGAGTTAGCATTCTCCTTTATATACTTCCTATTCTGGGATGGATGAAACGCATTTATTTTTATCAATCTCAGTAGATTTCTTTTACTTGTAAAAGCTTGTGCTGCTTGTTTCAGGAAAGAAGGAGAAGGATCTGGGTTTTTCTGTAGTGTCTGCATCAGGAGGAAAGAAAGGAACTGTTACCAGCATTAAGGTGTGAGTGAAGACGAGAGTCTTCAGAGGCAGGTGACTTGCAGAAAGCTTTGACTGTGAGCATGATTCTAGTAATCAGTGTATTACCTCTTAGTACTTCCAGATCCTATGGTAAAGGGCAGAAAAGGAAGCAGGACTCTGAGGGACCCAGACATTTGGGGATTTGCTCAAGCTCCTTAAATTTCACAGGTGCCTGGGGAGTAAGCCCGCAGGCTGTGGCTCTACTTCACTGAAGATGTAGATTGGTTGCTGTAGCTACTGGTTGGATAGGCAGTACCCAATTTCTGATTGTTTATGTGTGTTTGTGTGTGTGCGCAAACTACTTTATTCAACACATTAATTAAAGGGGGAACAGTAAGCTGTTACGAATCTGTTCAAAGAAGAATTCAAAGTACTACATATTGATAGATTATAGCGTGCTTAAATTTATTTACAAATAGATGCAAAACTGGCCAATATTCAAGAAGTTATAATTGGACTCCATTGAATACAATTTGGAATTCTATGGAATTATTCTGATCATTTCTAAAATGCTTATTTTTAGAGAAGCCATCTTTTATTACCCATTCCTCTATCATTCTTGAAATCTTTTCCTTGTCTTGCAAGCATATACAATTATTTAAAACCTGGAAATATTCACTTTGCTGAATATGTAGAAACATATAACTTTGTAAATCAACCATACTTTAAAATATTAATTAAAAAAATCCTGAAAATAGACAAAATGTAAGGTGTCATGTTGGAGTAGGAAATTGCAACCCACTCCAGTATTCTTGCCTGGGAAATCCCTTGGACAGAGGAGCCTGGAGGGCTACAGTTCATGGGGTCGCAGAGAGTCAGACACGACTGAGTGGCTGAGCATAGCCCAACACGGTATAAGACATTAACCACTTTCCCCCCCTAACTCAGCATATTTATTTCTCACTGCTTTTCCTGGTGAGACAATAATTAAGCTATCCTTCAAAATGCTCTTTGAACCAACTTTATAATTGTAGCAGTTCCATAACAGATTAATTCTCTGAATAAATTCTTTGACTTCTCTACTTGTCTGAGAGGCATGTATATGACTTTATGAAAATTATGTATTTTTATAATTTAAAAATTAATGAAAAATTTTATGTTAAATGTAAGCAAATCTCTTTTTATACAGATAATTTTAAGGATAAGTACATTGCAAAAATCCCATGTTATTAACATAAAAATAGAAAACAGTGAAATTGCAGGTATAATATACCTAAATATTCTTCCCCTACAGATTGGAAGAGAAGCCTGAAAAGACACACAGACTTTTCTAGATCCCCCAGAGAAGGCTGGGCTTTGGATCTTTATTCCAAATTGAAAGCTTCTTTTATTCATGGATCCCTTTCTCATTATTTGTTTATTGGCTGGGCTGGGACTTCCTTTTTGTGTGAGGGCTTTCTCTAGTTACAACAAGTAGGGGCTACTCTTTAGCTGCGGTGCACGGGCTTCTCATTGTGGTGGCTTCTTTTATTGTGGAGCATGGCCCTAGGGCACACGGGCTTTAGAAGGGGCAGCATGTGGTCTCAGGAGTTGTGGCCCCTGGGCTCTAGAGCACAGGCTCAGTAGTTGTAGAGCACGGGCTTAGTTGCTCTGGGGCATGTGGGATCTTCCTGGATCAGGGATCAAACCCATGTCACCTTTGTCAATTCAGTTCAGTTCAGTCACTCAGTCATGTCCGACCCTGCGACCTCATGGACTGCAACATGCCAGGCCTCCCTGTCCATCACCAACTCCCAGAGTTTACTCAAACTTATGTCCATTGAATCGGTGATGCCATCCAACCATCTCATCCTCTGTCGTCCCCTTCTCCTCCCACCCTCAGTCTTTCCCAGCATAAGGGTCTTTTCCAATGAGTCAGTTCTTTGCATCAGGTGGCCAAAGTATTGGAGTTTCAGCTTCAGCATCAGTCCTTCCAATGAACATTCAGGACTGATTTCCTTTAGGATGGACTGGTTGGCTCTCCTTGCATCTTTGTAACCTTTGTAGGCAGGTGGATTCTTTACCATTGAACCACCAGGGAAGCCCTTGATTCTTTTCAAGTGCTGAGGTGATTTTTAAAGTTTAAAGATGTATTTTTTGGTTTATCATAAATCTCTGTACAATATTACATGTTTTACTGTGAATTTTACATGTTTATGTTTACCTTATGCACAAGTATGGGGCAGTACTTTGTGAGCAATGTAACCAACTTTCAAGGGTTATTTTTTCCATATACAAGACTTGCCAGCCCAAGAATCAACTTCCTTGTGTAAGATGGGACTCCGCTCCCTTGACATTTCCATGGAGAAACAGATTTATTTTTTTGGTTTATCTCCCCTGAACTCTATTTCTCCTTCATCGCTACACATGCAGTTGAGACTCAGGCTCTCTCCAGTCTCAATGGAGTATCTTCACTGTTTGGCCCCATAGAATCCTGTTCCTTACCTTTGACACAGTTATACCAATTTTCAGTCAGTCCTGATAATTCTGAGTGATGTTCATCTCCTCCAGAACATAAGTTTCATGGAGGAGGGCGTGTACCCCAAAGACGAGGGACACTCACTGTCACGTTGTTGTTCAGTCACCCAGTTGTGTCCGACTCTTTGCGATCCCATGGACCTCAGCACGCCAGGACTTCCTGTCCCTCACCATCTCCTGAAGTTTGCTCAAGTTCATGTCTATTGCATTGGTGATGCCATCTAGCCATCTCATCCTCTGACACTCTCTTCTCCTTCTCACCTCAATCATTCCTAGCACCAGGAATTTTTCCAATGAGTCGGCTGTTTACATCAGGTAACCAAAATAATGGAGCTTTGGCTTCAGCTTTAGTCCTTCCAAAGAGCATTCAGGGTTGATTTCCTTTAAGACTGAGTGGTTTGATCTCCTTGCTGTCCAAGGGACTCTCAGGAGTCTTCTCCAGCACCACAGTTTGAAGGCATCAGTTCTTTGGCACTCTGCCTTCTTTATGGTCCAGTTCTCACAATCGTATGTGACACTGAAAAGACCATAGCCTTGACTATATGGACATTTTCCAGCAGAGTAATGTCTCTGCTTTTCAACACACTGTCTAGGTTTGTCATGGCTTTCCTGCTGAGAAGCAATCGTCTTCCAGTTTCATGGCTGCAGTCACCATTTGCAGTGATTTTAGAGCCCAAGAAGAGGAAATCTATCACTACTTCCACCTTATCCTCTTCTGTTTGCCATGAAGTAATGGGACCGGATCTTAGTTTTTTAAAATACTTTTTAAAGCCAGCTCTTTCACTCTCCTCCTTCTGCTGTCATACAGAGGCTCAAAATAGATGTTTATTCAATGAATATGTTTGTCATACAAAGACAAACATCATATGGTATCGCTTATATATGGAATCTAAAAAAATGGTAGAAATGAACTGATTTACAAAGGAGAAGTACAGTGACAGATGTAGAAAACAAACTTATGATTACCAGTGGAGCAAGTGGTGGGGAGGGATAAATTGGGAAACTGGGATTGACATATACACACACAATTATGTATAAAATAGATAACTAATAAGGACCTACTATGTAGCATAGAGAACTCTACTCAGTATTCTGTAATGACCTATATGGGAAAAGAATCTAACAAAGAGAGGATATATGTGTATGTATATCAAGGAAATCCATCCAGTCCATCCTAAAGGAGATTAGTCCTGGGTGTTCATTGGAAGGACTGACGCTGAAGCTGAAACTCCAATACTGTGGCCACCTCATGTGAAGAGTTGACTTATTTGAAAAGAGCCTGATGCTGGGAGTGATTGGGGGCAGGAGGAGAAGGGGACGACAGAGGATGAGATGGTTGGATGGCATCACCGACTCAATGGACATGAGTTTGAGTAAACTCCGGGAGTTGGTGATGGACAGAGAGATCTGGCGTGCTGCGATTCATGGGGTCGCAGAGTCGGACACGACTGAGTGACTGAACTGAACTGAACTGATAAACAGGTACTCTTTGTTGCACTGCAGAAAGTAATGCAACATTGTAAATCAACTGTACTCCAATAAAAATTAAAACATGAATTATTAAAAAATTTAAAAAGTGTTGAAAACAAGGAAGAAACAGAACAAATGCAATGTTCTAAAACTGTAGTAAAATGACTAGTGAATATAACTAACTTCATAAAAATCAAAGAAACAAAGATTAGAGCTAAAGTACTGAACTTTAAGAAATAAAGAATTTGTTTGTATATTGAATGTATATGTTTTCTTTTTTGTATTGATGCTAGGAGTTCAGGTTACATCTGTGGACCATTTCTAAGAACTGTAATTATAATATGCTCTCACAGGACTTTATCTTACATTTTCATCTTTGTTTTCTTTTTTTATCGACTCCTACTTATTTTAGTTTGTATCATTGTTCTGAAATCATTTGTATGAGTTGCTCTAAACCTTTACTTAGAATAAGGTAGTTTATAAATAAATACATAACAACTACACTTGAGTGAAATGTTTAACTGAGTCATTGGACTTTGCTGATCACTACTTTCTCTGCGTCACTTTCTCCTTTTTGGCTCCTGCAATGCAAACACTTCCACTCATCTGTCCCAGTGTCTCTTCTTGGCCCTTAATGGGTCTCTTTGCAGTGTTTAACAGTGTTCCAGTTTCTCAGGACTCTCTCCTCATCTCCCTCTTGATGCTGTATCTGGGAGGTCCTGTTCACACCCCAGAAGTCGGCTCTCCCTCACCTACTCATGACTTCCTCATCTACATCTCCTGCTCAGTCCCTTTCTTAAGCCACAGAACTACATTGTCCTCCACCTTCTACACACTTGAGGTACCTTGTGACTCAAGAGTTGGTTTTTATTTTTTATTAAGAGGAGAGGATAAGCTAAGCCATTTAATTAGCAAACATTTCCAGATTTTATGTAGATTTGAGAATCACCTCTTTGTATAACAATGCAATTCAATGCAAAGTTGTTGAAAATGTCACAGATTCCTCTCATTTTTGTTTGCAGAAAGTTGTTTTCCTTTCTGTATTCTCTTGAATGTGCCCAAGATAGAAATCTGAGACTCCTCCTTGATGCTTCCTTTTAATTATTACTTTCAGCGTCATCTCTGTCATTTCTCTCTTTCCAAATGTCACATAAATCCTCCCCAGAAGTTTCTGTTTTTTTAGTTGAGAGGCAGAAAGAAGGAGGCACAGGGGAGCAAAAGATAATAAACAAATGGAATAAAGGGCACTGATGTCCAGTGTGCAGTGTGATGAATTTTTTCGTATGCACATAGCTGAATAACCACACCCAGATCATATCTGATAGCTCCTTGGTGTCCCTCTCTAAGTGTCCCGTCAAGCTTCCTGGACCACCTCATCTGACTTCTGCCACCACAGACGCATTTTGCCTATTCTTTAACTTCACATATGAGGAATCCTGTAGGCTGCAGTCTTTTGTGTGTGGTTTCCTGTGTCCACGTCCGTTTTTCTAACATTCCTTTTCTGCATCTCCTTTCCCTTCCTCCGTGTCCTCCTGCAAGGAAGCCGTTTTTTTCAGTCCACGGAGATGGCCACAAGGGGGCAGCAGAACACGGTGGAACCTGCGCTGATCCAGCAAGAGCAGCCCTTCTGGCCGCTGGGTTTCTCCTTCTATTCCCGTAGCACCCTGTTTCTGGGCTGCCTCTTAAGCAGCTGCTGCAGGTTGATCCTGCTGCCTCCCTCTCTGATACCTGCTGCTTTAGAGAGGATTTCTGGAGTGGAAGATTGGAGCTTGGTCTCCAATTCTAGATCATGCACTCCTTTCAGTAATGTATTTTCAACAAGCAAAATATTGTACAGATTATAAAAACAAACACAAATAACACATTAAAAAAGAGTTAAGATGAAAGGTATTCTAGCATTTCTTCTGCCTCCCCTCCTGCCCCCAGATCCCTGGAGCACCTCTGGAGCTGGTTCGCCCCTACCTGGTGGCCCCTGTTTAGGACTCAGCTGAGTTTTTGTGAGGCCTGGAGCCTGTGGGTTTGACACACATAACTCTGGGCAGGTCCCTTCATGTTGTTGGACCTCTGTCTCTCAGCTGTAAAATGAGGAAAGTAAGGCTTTCCTCTGAGGATTATAATAAAGTATGCATTGTTCAGAGTAAAATGGCACTGGGTGAACAGTGTGCCCGAGTGTTTGGTGACATCATGAGAGAGCAGGGCCTGGCCTCAGGGCTTTAGCCCACGACTCAGCCTGTGGAGACAAGTCTCCTGACATGAAAGAACAGGGTGGGCATCCTAGGGACTGTTAGAACTGTTGCAGGAAGGGAGACCCCTTCCAGGTCCCGAAAATGGGCTCTTGTTTAACACTCGGAAATGAATTGTCTGAGGAAACACACATGCTGACAAAGCAAGAGATTTTATTGGAAAAGGGCGCCCTGGTGGAGAGCAGTAGGGTAAGGAAACCCAGGAGAACTGCTCGGCCACGGGCTCACAGTCTCGGGTTTTATGGGGATGGGATTAGTTTCCTGGTTGTCTTTGTCCAATCATCCTGATTCAGAGTCCTTCCTGGTGGCTCACGCATTGCTCAGCCAGCAAGGAGGATTCTGGGAGGTAGTTGGACACGTGTGTCTACTTTTGACCTTTCCTGAACTCTTCTGGTTGGCGGTTGCTTATTAATTCCATGTTCCTTACCAGGACCTCCTGTCATAAAAGAACTCATGCAAATGTTTACTAGCATGCCTGGCCAGAGTGGGTGGTTTTCATCATTGTGCTTCCCCAAATAGAACCAGCCTCTCAGGCCTCACCTGCTTTTCCTGCCCCAGACCTCTCTTCTCTGACTCTCTCAGGGACAGAGGCCAAAGTGTCAGAACTTCAAGCGGTTCTCGGACGTTGGTACTCAAATCCCTCTGAGCTGGACTTGTCTGACTAACCCTTGGCCATGGGTGGGGCTGCTCTATGGGATTGGAAGAGTGAGTAAATACTTCCTAGGTCACTGAGTGGGCATATACTCAGGTCCTGTACTCAGGGCACGTACACAGGTCACTGCCATGTGGGCAGTACAAACACTCACACTGTAAATCATACCCTGACACCTCAGTGCCTGGGGACATGTGTGAGACACTCTGGGCAGAAGTGTCCATTCTGGTGTCCCGTCCCACATGTGCCAGGGTAAATGCAGGGGGATCCTACCCCTTCCTTTTTGTCCTTTTCTTCTCTCCCTTTCTCCTTCCCTCCCTCCTTCTTTCCTTCCTTTCCCCTGCTCTTTCCTTTCCTACACCTTCTTTCTGTCTGCCTTCTTTCCCTTTAGATCCTTACTGTTGAACCTGAATCTGGCCTCTGTACCCCTACATCATGTTAAATCTCGGAAACAGAGTGTTGGGTGAAGTAGAAAATAGTAGTTTTATTGCTTTGTCAGGCAAAGGCGGCCACAGTAGACTAATGCCCTCAAAAACCCTGTGATCCTCCCTGAAGAGGGCAGTGAGGAGTTCTATAGTGATGTTTTCAAAAAAGGCATGATCAGCTCGTGGACATTCTTCGTGAGGTGAGTGGGAGTCAGCATCATCAGCCTTCTGGTTCCAACTGATCTGGGGTCTCTGTGCTTGTGGTTGGCATACCATCCTTGTTAAACATTAACTCCCCCCACCCCCCATGCCCTCATGGGGGTTTCAGTATCTCTGAAATAATTCAAAGATATTTTTGTGTGTTTCCTTTGATGGGGAAATACTGACCTTGCCCCAAGGCCGCACTACTGTACCTCTGACTGTTCCTCTCTTATCTCCCATCCCCTCCCTTCCTTAATTAATGACCACTTGAACCTGCCTGTTGGACCCAGGGAAGGTCTTGGAGGTTGAATGAATCCTATTTTCTGTAATCAGAGAAATTCGGGGCACAGAAAGGCTTTTGTGCCCAGGAGTCCCACGGGTTCCCGCTTGGTATCGTAATCTTTTATTGGTGAAATAAAACATATTATATTTTCTGTAAGCCTGTGTGACTCCTCAGTCTCCCTCCTTTACCTTTAGATATAGCAAAGAGTCGGACACATCTTGGGGACTGAACAACAACAAGAACAATCTCAGGGCGTGGGTGGGAGTGATGCCTTTTCATGTTCCTGGAAGGAATCTCAGACTTCGGAATCAGAGTGGATTGTCTACTCCGGGGGTGGTGGAGTCAGTGCCATGGACCAGGTGGACTCTGCAGCTGACCTCTGGGTGGGCCGGGCAGCAGCCACTCTTGGGAAGGACTGAGGGGCCTAAGGGTGTCCTGATCCACCTTTGCTGGATATTCCAGTTTTGGAGATGACAGCCTGTGGTGGGAGGGCCTCTCCTTCCTCAGCAAGGGACAGAAGTGCAGGTTCAGAGGAAGGTCATGGCCTGCAGTGTGCCCCTGGGCTCTGCCCAGCAGGTTTCCAGGGCAGACCTTGCCCACCAGCCAGGATATCATGGTTAGAGAACAAAAGAAACCTTTTAAGATTGAAATAAAATCATTGCCTCTGGAGTGTGTGTGTGTGTGTCTTTCTAAAAGTAGCTATCAAAGGAATTGTTCAAACTTTGCCTACAGTATAAATTAATCTAGTGAACCATTCAACTTAACAATGTCAAGGATAATAAGCTTTCCCAGATTGCATATTATTTAAAACAGGAGTTTAATTCTTTTCATCTACTGTAACATTTAAAAAGTCACAATTCATTTTATATCACTATGGTTTTATGGATTAGGAGTTTTCTGAAACTGTTTTGAAAGCTCTTGAAGCAAATGAAAGATAAAGGATACTATGACTGTTAAATATTAACCTTGTTAGCTTTAGGATAATTTATATTTTGAGAAAGAAAAGTCTTTTGTGGCGAGTGAGCAAGAAGCAGCTGGCACATGACCCTGATGCCTGGGGTGGTGGGAGAGGTCGGTGAAGTTGGCTGTTTTTGTCCACCTTGCCAATGTGTTCAAGTGTCCGTCCAGAAAAATCTTTCTTGTACTTTGTTATTCCTGCCCCTCTCTCCTCCCAGTGTGGACTCAAAGGGCTGGCATTCAGGGTGAGATAAGCTTTCTGATCAGATCGTCTTGGGGCGTGTGTGAGTCCAAGGTCCCTGCTTGTTCCTGCTTCCTGTGGAGTGGTGTGGAGCTGGGGTGGGCTGGGCTGGGTTTGAGGGCTGGGGGAGGATTGAGGAGGCAGTCTCCCTGCCTCTCTAACCCCTCCCTCCTCTGTGAGGGATTTGGACTAAGTGTCCTTGATGGCAGCACTCATGTCTTACTTCATGTCTGTCTGCACGTGTGAGAATGAAGTAGCATAAATGGAATTTGTGTGGCTCGGTTCTTGACACATAAGAAGTATTCAATAAAAGATGGTTGTCATAAAATTCACTTAATGTTTCTGAGGCCTTAAAAAGTCTCCTCGTGGTGAAGGCATTGGTGGTGTAAGTGGGGGATAGAGATTAAGGGGGCCCTGGAGGCTAATTTTTGAACTTGTCTTGTTAGATCTCCTGCGGTTAATATAAATATTTCAAATATTCCTGAGTCCAGGTGGATATTAGAGGGAGTGGACCTTTTGGGGAAGACAAAGTGGGATGTGTTCAGGTATACCCTGATGCTCTGGGTTTGCCCAGAGCTGTAATACCTCAGACCAGACTTGTGGGCACTAATCAACAATTTGTGGCTTTGTGGGTCTGCCGGTCCTTACTCTGTGGAGACAAATATAATGGGTCATTCAGAACAACCCAGAGTGAACACAGGCTGAGAGAGATTTTCTGAGTGTGTGGTTGTGAATCTGTGAGGTTTGGTTTTCTTATCTGTAGAATGAAGACAATAGTGACAACCACCAGGCAGAGATGAGAAGGGAAAGACACCAGCCCAAGTCACTTCAGACATGAACCACTGACACTGGGACACTGGCAGGCTTGAGGGGGCATTGTGCTTGTGTGTGCTTAGCCAGTCAGTTGTGTCCGACTCTTTGTGACCTCATGGGCTGTAGCCTGCCAGGCTCCTTGTCCATGGGATTCTCCAGTCAAGAACACTGGAGTGCGTTGCCATGCTCTCCTTCAGGGGATCTGAACGCAGCCTCTCACTCTGCAGGCAGACTCTTTACCATCTGAATTACCAGGGAAGCCCTGAGGGAGCATTAGTGTTGGTTGAACCTGGTGTTGCCAGTCCATGGCTGTAACTAGTGGTCTTTTTATGTCTGGGGTAGACAGGAAAGCTGGAGAAGGCAATGGCACCCTACTCCAGTACTCTTGCCTGGAAAATCCCATGGATGGAGGAGCCTGGTAGGCTGCAGTCCATGGGGTTGTGAAGAGTCGGACGTGACTGAGCGACTTCACTTTCACGCATTGGAGGAGGAAATGGCAACCCACCCAGGGATGGCGGAGCCTGGTGGGCTGCCGTCTATGGTGCCGCACAGACTTATCAGCAATTTAGCAGCAGACAGGAAAGCAGAGATGGGCAGATGGTGGGGTTGTTTTAGCCTTCCACAGGGTCTATTAGTTCAGAGTTAGCAGTCTTCCTGTTTCTCTGTGGACTAGAGTGTTGTGAAATTGTATGAGGTTGAGTAGCCCATGTGCTGCTGAAGAGACTCCTGCCTGTCAGCTCAAACATTGTTTATGGAGTGCTTCTCATATGCTGGGAAAGAGTGCCTCCTCTCCTGGATTCCCTCAACATTCCTCAGGTGAACACAGGTCAGGGCTGTGAAAGAGACAGGGTGTCACCAAAACCCCAAAAGGCTTGTGTATGGATCTCATAATGGGGGTCAGGAGGTCAGCAAAGCATGCCTTGAGCAAGGTCATTTGAGGTGAGAGCTGTACAGTGGACCATGAGGAATGTGGGGGAAGAGGGGGAGGGCAGGATCATCCAGTGGCTGGTGAGACCAGGAAGGGGGCAGCTGGGAGAAACAAGGGATGAGGTCAGACAGGAAGCTGGAGGCCTCAGACCCACGGAGGAGAGGTTGAAGCAGAGGGGTCCCTTGAAGCGTGAGGCATAAAGTTGACATAAACTGACCTGCGGGCATCATGACATTGCAAGGAAAATGACCTGGAGGGAGTGAGGCTGGAGGTGGGGCGGGAGACCCGTGAGGAAAACTCTGTGTCAGCATAGAAATGAGAGTATGTGATGGCTGTTAACATGAATTTGTGAAAAATCTTTAATGTTTTGGAAGCATGTTTTATGGGAGAGTGGGATGTGAAAGATGCCCTTCATGTTTCCGGCAGAGAAAACTGGTTGAACACAGGTGACCTTTATTAGTAAGGAAAATTCAGGAAGGGATGAGCTGGAGAGGAAGAGCCAGTCCCATTGTTTTTTTTTTTTTTTTTGAGACCAGAGAATCAGGCCTTTCCTGGTGTTCACTAGGCCTGGCAGCAAGGGGGTCTGAATGGCTGTACCCAGGCCATGGGTGATACACAATGTTAAGAAGCCTTAGGGCACTGTCTATTCAGTCAAGGGTCTGGAGTTGGTCCTGGAAACACCTGAAGCCTGGGGGTTAGCCCCTGGGGGGCCAGGTTGTGGGAGTTCCTGGGTCAGCTGCTGGGGAGGAAAAGGAAGCAGCCACGCTGGGGACTGTGCCCTGTGCACTTTACTAGCCCACATGGAATCAGGCGGGGGCTAGGTGTTAGTTTGTGCGGACTGCGTGCTGCACACAGTCCCCACTTCCGAAGTTAGAAGGTTGCCAACCTGGAGTATGTCTTCCCAGGTGACGAAGTAGTAAAGAATCGGGTTGCCAATGCAGGAGACCCAAGTGATGTGGCTTTGATTGCTTGGTTGGGAAGATCTCCTGGTGTAGGAAATGGCAACCCATTGCAGTATTCTTGCCTGGAAAATTCCATGGACAGAGAACCCTGACAAGCTACAGTCCATGGGATCATAAAGAGTGAAACACAGCTGAGTGACTGAGCACACATGCACAGCCTGGAGTGTAGCACTTGTCTAGAATGGTTATTGAGCCTGTGTGTCTATCTGTCCCCCTCAGGGTGGTTTCAGCTTTACTTGAATCCACTCTCTTGTTGCTGCTCCGATCAGGCCGTTTTCTTCTTGATAACTGGGTGACTGTCCAGAGGGCAGGGCAGAGTCTGCTGGGACTGCTTTATCCAGGTTTCACTTTCGAATAGTGAAGGAACCAGGGAAGGGCGGACTGAGCTTTCTGGGATCGTTTCCGAGGGTCCCACGGTCTGGTCTCTGCAGACACCCCTGGGCCGGGCTCTGCTGCTTCTCCACTCTCCTGAGACCACCTGCCCCCAGACATGAGGAACTCAGACTTGGATCTGCATCAGGATTGGGGCTCTGAGTGATTAGGTGCAAATTCTGAGGGCAGATTTGGGGTCTGCCAGGGTCCCTGAACCTTCTCATGCTGCTGAGTTTAGAGACGCTTCTGAAGTCCTGGCCTTTCAGAGCAGGTAAGTGGGTTTTGCAGATACTTGTGGGCAAGAAGAGCAAGCAGGGAGCATCAGGGTTGAGGAGGAGGCTGAGCAGGTGGTGGGGCTGGGGGCAGGGTGGAGTGGATCTAGGAGTGGCTGGATGGTGGAGTGGCTCTAGGGAGACCCACGATCACCACAGTGAGGGGTGTACCTTCATTCATTTGTTTTAGTGTTATTGCTATAGCATCTGCTTCTGTTCTAATTCCCTGTGGTGATTCTAATTCTTGTGATTCTCATGAAAACTTTGGGATCTAGATGCTGTTAATATCCCCAATTTGTTTATGAAGGAACAGACACAGAAGATTAAGAAGCTTGACTAAGGTCATCACACAGACAAGGCCTCAGCCTTGGGGGAGGACTCAGCACTCGCCCCCAGAGTCTGTCCTTCCGAGAACCCTAAGCTGCCTCCTCCCCAACTTTGACAGGAAGGCATTTGGGGTCTTTTCTCTGATGAGGACTCATTTTTTCTCATTGGCTGCTCTGTTTCCACCGGGATGTCCAACCCCAATGCAGAAATCTTCTTTAAAGACAGTGCGGATGAGGATTAAGCTGTGTGTGGGGACTGACTGGGCACCTGGGAGCGGGCCATGTCCTTGGTCCCTGCAGGAAAGGGCGGGGTGGGGTTGAAGTGCAGGCGAACTAACCCAGCAGCAAAGGCAGCACACGGTGCCTCTGATGGACCCAGAGTCCCCTTGAGGAGCATGTTTGTGGGGCCCCAGGTGGGAGCTGGCCTGTACTTCACAGCGAGGAGCTGAACCTGGGTTTCTGTCCATAACCGGTGGACAGGTGTTGCTGGTGGTTGTGAATAATGGCGAGATGCAGGATGGTCCCACCTCAGGTCCCCTGTGCTAGGAAAGGAAGCACCTGGTGTTCTGGGCAGAGTGGGCTGGGCTGCAGGTGCCACTGGGGTGGGAAGGGAAGGGGGGCATTTTTCCCAAGCAAACCTTGTGGTTGTTCAGCCCCACAGAGGCTTCTCCAGGGCTGGGAGGAGCCCGGGCTCAGTGTTTTCTGGGTGTCAGAGTGTGGGGAGCCCAGCACCTCATCAGCACAGGGATCCAGGGGGGTCTCTGCTCCTGCAGGACTGTTTCTGGCCCTGAGCCTCCTCCCCACCCGGGTCCCTGAGCTCTGGGCCAGCACTGGGTCTGCCTCCTGCCCTGTGTCTCCCCAGCTTTGAGATGGAGGACTTCTTTCACGGCTCTGGGCTCTGCCACCTCACCTCCCTGCTCCTCTTCACGCAGCTGCCCACTGGGGGTTTCGCACGTGAGTGTACCCCACCCCTCTTCCTATGTGGATTCCTGGGAGCTGGGCTGGTTCTCTCCATCAGGAGTGGGTTGCTGCTTGAGAAGTCCCTTCTCTAAAAAAGTTATGATGCTCCCCAAACCAGTAATTGTCATTCAATTTTTGAGAGTCTTTAAGCCTGGTAGCTCAGACGGTAAAGCGTCTGCTTATAATGGGGGAGACCTGGGTTCGATCCCTGGGTCAGGAAGATCCTCTGGAGAAGGAAATGGCAACTCACTTCAGTACTCTTGCCTGGGAAAATCCCATGGATGGTGGAGCATGGTAGGCTACATTCCATGGGGTTACAAAGAGTTGGACATGACTGAGCGACTTCACTAAGCCTCAATATAAAGACTATAACTTTATAAGTCTTTAAGCCTCAAGGCAATATCAAAATGCCTTGATAGTTATCCAATGAGGTGTTTATGATGTTATAAAAATTCAACTATGACATATGTGACAATATCTTTCACCTCATTTTTTGGGTAGTATCTTTATTTTACTTAACATATTCATTAGCTATTTTTTTTCCATTTCTTATATATTTACAGAGTGTTGAACATGTGGTAGGTGCTTTTTATGAGCAAACCAGGCAGATTCGTGTCTTTGTAAAATCTTACAACGTAGCAGGGAGGCTATAATAAATGCATGAAATAAATGCATGAAACAATAAAGGCATGAAAGCAGTATGATGAATAGTTTTTTATAGGCAATGAGAGAAGCAGTGAAGCAGCATGGGGTAGAGGGCAGTCAGGCATGTGGAGGTGGGAAGTGGGCAGCAGTGTTCAGTGAGCTGTTCAGTGAGACAGTGAGATAAGAATAAAACCTGGAAGAGGGGGTGAGCCTGTGAGGGTTCCGGTGGAGGCGTGGCTTCTGCAAGAGAGAACAGCCAGTGCAAAGCTGCCTGTGGGCCTGGAATGTTCAAGAGACTGTGGAGGCAAGTCTTGGCTAGAGCAAAGTGAAAGAGAGGGCGAGAAGTAGGAACTTGTGTCCAGAAGCCCTGGGTGTCATCCCCATTGGGCCTTTGGTCTACTGAAGGAACCGAGGAGACTCGGCAAAGCTTTGAGTAGAGTAGGGACATGGTTTACAGGTGGAAAGAATTGCAGACTTGGGAGTGAGGAGAGGAGACCCAGGGAGCCCAGTGTACTGTTGTCCTCCAGGTGAGAGACCATGGTGACTCAGATCAGCTCTGAGCAGCTCAGGAGCTGAGGAGTCATTCTTTGTAGATCCAGCAGGGCCGTCCTGCACAAGAGTCAGATCGTGGCCCATCCTCCAGGCCTCAGAAGGCCAAAGGCTCTGAGAAGATGTCAGTGGGGTGAATATGGGAACTTGTGGGTGAAAAAAGTGAAGGTAGGCTTTTAATGGAAACAATATTTGTGTCTAGTTTTTAGCACACGTTTGAGCCGGGGAGAAAGTCATGAACACAGATAAATTTAGCTCTGGAATAGAATAGTGTGGCTATAATGGGATGTGACTGAATGATCAAGGAGTTTTGACTTTGACCACAGGTATTCTCTTTGGTCAGGGTTCAGTCCTGCCCAAGAAGGGCAGGATAGAGCTGTGCTTCTCCAAGTGACGCCCCTGGAACATCAGTACCAGCATCTTGGGGAATTGTTTAGAAATGCACATCCTTGGGCCCACTCCAGACCTTACTGAATCTCTGGGGGTGTTGGCCCAACATTGTGGTTTTATAAGCCCTCTTGCTGATTTTGCTGCATGCTGAAGGTAGAAACCATTGAGTTAGAATTTTCCATGGAAGGGTGTGAAGACAGCAATACAGATGGATGAGGGACTCTCTTTGACATCTTTTCTGGGTCACAAAATTATCATCAGTCTAGCTCTAATTCAGAATCATCACAGCTCAACCTATCAGGTCAGGGTTAATCCCATCTGACACCTGTCCCCAGCCTGCCCAGGTCTTTCCATCAGACTGAGCGTGTGTTCTGCCCTCCCTCTGTGTCTCCTCCTCTCTCACTCCTGTATCTGTGTCCACAGAGGAGTTCATCGTGATGGCCCCCCCGGACCCCATTGTGGCAGTGCTGGGTGGGGAAGTCCTGCTACCCTGTCGTGTATCTCCAGCCATGAGTGCTGAAGACATGGAGCTGAGATGGTTCCGCTCCAAGTTTTCAGAAGCTGTGTTCATCTATCAAGACCGACTGGAGCAGAAAGAGGAGCAGATGGCTGCTTACACAGGGCGGACCTCGCTGGTGAGGGACCTCCTCAACCAGGGAGAAGCTGCTGTGCGTATCCTGAATGTCGATGTTTCTGACGATGGGCTGTACACCTGCTTCTTCAGAAAGGGAGGCTTCTACGAAGAGGCCAATTTGGAGCTGAAGGTGGCAGGTTAGTGGCTTGATATTTTTGATCCTGGAGTACTGGAGATGGGAGGAACTTTAGGGATAATGGCAATCAATCCCTCATTTTATAGATATGGAACAGGAGGCCCATCCACTCATTCCATTATTTGGTACAAACATATTGAAACCCTACTGTATGTCACATCCTGTTCGGGGCACCTGGGATACATCAGTGAACCAAACAATGTTCCCTGTTCTGTGGAGTTTATATTCTAGAGGCAGTACATAGATACTTTGATAAATAGGTTATAGAGGAAATTAGGAGGTGGTAAGTATTAATACTTCAGATAAAATGGCAAATATAATAGTGGAAGGGGACCAGGATGGGGGTGGGGTGGGCTTGTTTTATGTGGGGCCTCAGGTTGGGATTTTTTGACAATTTGAGCAGAAGCTCAAAGGAAGCAGGGATTTAGCCACATAGATGTCTGTGGGACCAGAGTTCCCAGCAGAGGAAACACCTGGCATGAAACCCTGAGGCAGGAGTGTGGCTGGAGGAAGATGGCTGGAGCAGGAAGCCCTCGTGGTTGATAAGATGAGTAAATGGAGGGTTGTAAGAGATGACAACAATTGAATAAAGATATGTTCTTGGCATGGGGTGCACAGAGAAGGGATTGATTAATGCTCTCTCTGGTGGTCAGGAGAATTTTGCAGGTAATATACACTGAAAGGGGCACCTGAGCTCACTAGATCAGGCTGCAAAGAGCCCTTGAGGTTGATGGACTGGAACATGAGAAGTCAGGGGAGAGGAGAAGAAGGGAGAGGAGGAGAGAGGAGAGGAGATAGAGGGTGGTGGTTGCAGTTGCTAGCAGTTAACCAGAGTCCTTTGGGGCTGCAATGTGTGGTCCCTGAGGGGTACAGACAGTGGAAGCTGGGGGGAAGAGGAGAGGAATTTGAAGGGCAAGGTAGATGCTAGGTTGTAGAAGACTTTGCAAGCTGTGCTATGGGTGTTGATGCACCACTGTGGAAATTTTAAACAGAGCAGTGCCTGGGACATTTCTTTGGTCAGCTGTGAAGAGGGTGGATGAAAGGTGAGCCAGGCTGAAGGCATGGATGTAGTTACGAGGTCCACAGGATGACCCCCAGAAAAGGCAATGGGATCACATAGAGGGATAAGGGGATCAGACATTTGTGATGTTTAGAAAGTAGAGCAAGCTAAGTGTGTGGATTTGGGGACACAGAGTTTGGGGGGAAGAGGAGACTGCAGAAATTCTGAGGGTTTTGCATTGGCTGTTTGTTGCTTAGTGGTAAAAATATTGAAAATTATGTGTGTTGATTGAAGAAAAAGACACAACTTAAGAACTGTGAGCTGTGTTTTATTCAGGGTCTTACTGAGGGGTATATAATCCAGGAAATAGCTTCTCAGTAGCTCTGAGAAACTGCTCCAATGAGGTAGGGGGATAAGCCAGTTTATATAGGTTTTGGCTAGGGAATAGGTGCAGTCAAGCATGCTTAGTATGCTAAGTGGCTTCATTCGTGTCCGACTCTGTGACCCCATGAGCTTGTAGCCCACCAGGCTCCTCTGGCCATGGGATTCTCCAGGTAAGAATACTGGAGTGGTTTGCCATTTCCTCTTCCAGGGGATCTTCCCAACCCGGGGAATGAACCCGAGTCTCCTGTTGCTCCTGCATTGCAGGTAGATTCTTTACTGCTGAGCCACTGGGGAAGCCCAGAAGTCAAGCGTACGCTTCGGTAAAAGGTTACTGTTTGTCACAAGGATCAGATATCTCAGTTAATAATATTAGCACTTTTCTAGGAAGATGCAAGAATCTAGGTTCATTAATTTTTTTTTCCTGAGACATCTCTAAGTATCTAAGGGGCCTGTTTTTCCAAAGCACAGAGTGCCTTGCCCTATTTTCACCCTGAATTTCTTTCAGAGTGTACTGTCAGTGAGTGACTGAGAGGTTAATGACTTGATTTTTGTAGAATTGGATCGTGGGCAAGATTCTTTGCTTTATGTATGTTAGTTATCTGTTGTCAAGATAATGCTGTGTAATAAACAGCCACAAAGATCACAGTGGCGTACAACAATAACCATTTATTTAATTCAGGCATGAAGGGAGTACAGCTAGTTTGGGCTATATTTGACTAATCTTATCTGGGATTATTCATAACTCTTTGGTTATGTTGGGTACAAAACAAAAACAAAATCTCCCAAACCAGAAATCATCTTCACAGTTAGTGGAGAAAGAACACAGTTTTATTATTGAATGGGCATTCAACCAGAATGTGATAGACATCACAGGCAATCTACTAAGAGATTGCAAAGACAGAAAGATATCTCCCCCCTTGTATAAAGCCAAGCAGATACAACCCATTATATACTTGTTTTTAAGATGAACAATAACAATTCCTCAAGTCGGAAGACTTGATAGGACCATCTGTCACACAGTTCACTCTAAATTTTCCTGGTAATTGAGGTGACCATCTGTGTTAGCTAATTGGTTTAAGCCAGAGGAAAAACAAATTCTTATGTTTTTATGACAGGAGGTATGTTTATACCTTGTAGCTTGGTGATGGCTGAAGTTGTGCTCCTACCCTCCCACAGGGAAGGGGAAAGTGGGGTGCTGTTTCCCTTGAACTTTGTGGATGGCTCCTAGGTCCTAGTGAAAGACATTCCTGGGTCAAAATTCTTGTCTAGTTCTCAAAAAGGATTTATATACATTTAAAACAGGGGAGAAAATACATACAATTACAGGTTTTCTCAAGTAAATATTCTAAGAAAAGCAAGGGCAGGGGAATCTCTTCCCTTATTTTCAACAGGGAGAATGAAGCCTGTTATTTTTAATTCTTATTTGTCATTTCAGTCAGCTGAGGATGTCACATAAGAACCTTTGCTGGGTCTGTTCATGTGGGTTTGTTCAACTGGCTACTGATGAATCTAGGAAAGTTTCAGCAGGAAAAGCTGTACTAGAGCAAACATGTCCTCCCCCTGGTGGACAGCAGCCCAACGACACAGGACTTTACAACCTAGTCACATGACCTAATCTCTTATTGGCTAGTTGAGTCACAGGACTGGCCCAGAGGCAGAGTGTGGAGGCACCAAAAGCTGTGGCAGACAGGGAGCTGGATATAAAGAGGAGTGAAGAGTTGGTAATATTTTTATACAGAATCCATCACGGGTGGAGCCAAATCACATATTTAGTTCTAGAACTATGAGTTGGAAGTATATGTGAGGAATTTGGGTAGAGGTAAACCTGTGGATAAAAGGAAGGGAAGTTCAGGACATAGGGTTGTTAGATGACTTAATTTTGGTGGTGATTTACAAAGAGAGGCAGTGGGTGTGGAAGCAGATGCCCCGGGAGAGAGTATGACGTGAGGAAAGTCAAGGATAAGGGTGGACCTGGGACCACATTCCTCCCTCTGTTTACACGGCATCAGCCCTTCCAACTGCATGACTAGGGAGAAGGGACTTAGCTCTCTGAGTCTATGGTCCCCATCCATCTTTCTTCTATTCCCTGAGACAGGGCCGCCTCCTTGTTCCCTGTGGGAGCAGTCTGCCCCCAGAGCCCCCAGAATGCCAAGTGCAGGGCGCCCTCCAGAGTTGTGCACACATAGGCACTGCTGGATCACTGGGCTCTACATCTTGCTTCCCGCAGGTGTGGGCTCTGCCCCTCAGGTGCGCATCACAGGGCCTGAGGAAGATGGGGTCCGCGTGGTGTGCACGGCCTCGGGGTGGTTCCCGAAGCCCCAGGTGCAGTGGAGAGACCTCAGCGGAGAGAAGTTCCTGGCGTTCTCTGAGGCCCACACCCAAGATGCTGAAGGGCTATTCAGTGTGGAGGCGGCGCTGGTGGTGAGAGACAGCTCTGTGGGGAACGTGACCTGCTCCATCCTCAACCCTGTCCTGGGCCAGGAGAAGGCCATGGCCATTTTCATCCCAGGTCAGAGGTGCTCCAAGCTTCTAGCAGGGCTGGAGGAGGGGCCGGGTGTTCCTGGGTGTTCCGGGCTGAGCTCTCCTGGGCAGGGGCCCTGACAGGGTGTCTGGCTGGGCTGCAGAGCCCTTCTTCCCCCAGGCCTCTCCCTGGAAGGTGGCTTTCTCGGTGAGCCTGACTGTGCTGGTGATCTTGCTCCTTGGGGCTGGATATTACACCAAGAGAGAACATTCCATAAAGGTGCGGGAGATGGGAGAAAAGGAGGCTCTGTGCCAGGCTAGAGAGCAGGATTGTCAGACAAAGGAGGAAGTGCTGAAGGATGCAGGTAAGGCAGGATGGGTCAAGGCTGGTGGATGTGGCGGCTGGTGCTGAGAGGGAGGAACAGACCACAGTGCTGAGTAAAGGGCTCTGGGGAAATCCCAGTCCAGCACAGGTGGCTGGGGAGACCTGGGTGGACAGCTGGTGCGGTGGAGGCTCCGATGGGTCTGTAGTTGGAACATCTTCTCCAGGGGTTACACACAGAGAGGTGGTATTTTGTGGATTCTTTTTCTTAGGGATTGGAGTTTATGCTTTTTAAATTTTTTCCGCTTTCTTTCAGCTAAACTTCAGGAAGAACTTGGTAAGTTCTGCTTTTCCTCTTGACCTCTCTGCATAGGAGACAGTCTGGTTCTTAGCTCACCTGTTTCCTATGTGTTGCCTTTCAGAGAGAAGGAAATCCGCTTACCTGGCTGGTGAGTGACTCTCCGGTGTCCTTGGGTTTCCTGTCCTACCTGTGCCAAGGCGCCCCTCTCCTCCATTCTGCCTAGGCATAGAAATGTGGACCTGCTTCCCTGGGACAGAAGTGGAGGCTTCTAGGAGGCAGAACCCATTCATGGGCTCTCCCAGATCTGGACTGCTGGTTCCCACCCATTTCTTGGGATCCCGGGTGTAATGATGACCCCAGAGTCTATCATGCACCCTGGGTCTTATTCCAACCCTGACTGACCCACCATATTAATAGTTCGCTATCCTTCTGCATCTGGTTTTTAGTCAGTACCCAGAAGCAAAAGTCATGTGCTGTGAGATTTCATTAAAGGAGCTATACAAATAACCAGCTTGATTTAAGTTTAGAAGTGTGACCTCCTGTCTCCATGCCCAAACACCATTCAAGGAGTCCATTCCCTCTAGTTTCTTTGGGTGATGATCAAAAAGATATGGGGCGGAACTGAGGTGACCATGCACAGAAATGCCATGGAATGAGCTGTCAAATCCCCTGAATAGTGTTTATCTCTATAATATTTCATCTGAGAAAGATTAGCCACTTTTACCCAGAGCTCATTTCACTTCTTAAAATAGTTCCCTTGTCAAGTTATTTCCCAAATGTATTTTTTCCAGGAAAAAAACTGAATATAATAATGCTTTCTTAAAATTATATAATAATTTATATTTGACTCCCTAAAATGTTTTCACACATAGTAGAATTTTTGACCCTCAGTAGCAAAAGTGAATGTAGATAGAATAAGAATTTTTGAGGGTTTTGAGGTAAGAACAGCTAAGTGACTTGCCAAACGTCACACGCAGCAGTGGGACAGTGGTGCAAGTCAGTATGGAGTGCGCGCAGGCCACCTGACCTGTGCTCCAGGGGATTCCCAACCACACTGGCTGTCTCCATATGGCAGGAAGTCACCTCCTCTCCAGCCTCTCCCCCACCGTAGTTAGTCTCACCTGCAGAGCAGAGAGGAGGCAAGGGCCAGTAGATTTACACTGAGCAGGTTTCTTCTGGCTGAGGTCTCACCAGAGTGTGTTCCCTTTCAGCCTGGAGGAAGGCCCAGCTATATGCGGGTAAGTGGATCTGAGTTCCTGTGGCCTCCCCCCCGCCCCTGCTGCAACCTAGACTCTGACCCCTTCTCCATGAGGAGACCCCACACTAGGGTGGGGTAGGTGTCCTTGGTCTTCTTGTCACCTTTGTAGCCTCCAACTGGAGACTGCAGGGACTCCTTGGAACACAGATGTGTCTCCATTGTGCCTGTCCTCTACTACAGGGTACTGTCAGGGTTAGCAGCGCTCTCTCCAAACACCTGGTGCAACTGGTACTTCTTTTTGTGAAAATAACATTGGAGAGGTCACTAGTGAGGAGAGATGGCAGCAGGGAATGACTGTGTGGATCAGGAATTGCTCATCTCTGAAAGATTTCAGAAGTCATGCTTGCCTACTTAGGACTCAGTTCTTCCCAAGGGGGCCCTTGCTTCCTGATCTGTCTTGCTTCAAAATTCCTTCCATTTTTGGCTCTAGTTTTGTTTTTCCTATTTTCTCCTGATCCTCTGAGATATTGATCCTCTCTCTGTCTTCTCATGCTCTGCCTCTGTGTCCAGGCTGGGTTTCATCCTCCAGGCCTCTTGGTTCCTGACAAATTAGTTGCTGTAGAGCAGGTATTCTGAATCTGGGGTCCAAAAACTATGGGATGTTTACAGGCTCCTTGGGTGAGGGTCTATGAAAGTTCTTAAATTCTATTCAAAATCTTCTGTATATGTTTGTGTGACAGGGACAAAAACATAACAACCATGATCTTCCTTTTCAGAGAATTCTGTATTTGCTGATGGGTTCATTTTTGGTTGGGTTTATTAGGGGCCATGGGCCAAGACTGGGAAAGAAGAAATGTAGAGGAGACAAAATTGTTTCACAGAGAAATGGTGGGAAGCAAATCAGGGAAGACAAGACCAGAAGGAGGAAGAGAGGAGGAGATGAGGAGGAAGTGCCGTGTTTGAGATTTGTCTTATAGAGATTGGAGATCCAGCCAGTCCATCCTAAAGGAGATCAGTCCTGGGTGTTCACTGGAAGGACTGACGTTGAAGCTGAAACTCCAATACTTTGGCCACATGATGCGAAGAGCTGACCCATTTGAAAAGACCCTGATGCTGGGAAAGACTGAAGGCAGGAGGAAAAGGGGACGATGGAGGATAAGATGGTTGGATGGCATCACTGACACAATGGACATGGGTTTGGGTGGACTCTGGGAGTTGGTGATGGACACCGAGGCCTGCTGCGGTTCATAGGGTCGCAAAGAGTCGGACATGACTGAGCGACTGAACTGAACTGAACTGTAGTGGTGGAAGAGAGACCCCAAGTCACAGCCATGGTGGTTGGTTGGGGAGCACACAGAGGGTGTGCAAGTTATTTGGGTGCATAAAGTGTGATCAACTCCTTGATATCTCTTTAAGAAATTTCAGTAAAGACATATTTGTTTTTAAGCCATTTTAAAGTAACCATGTAATTCAGTTTACCTCTGATAATGAGACCATCTCAATCTTCCTGTAGTGGTTAGGGCAGGAGTGTGGTATGGGGCATCCTAATGTAATGTAAGGTTGTTCTGAGAACCCTTTAGCTTTGGGGTGAGTTACAGATCTGTACCCTGTAAGCCTGTGCAGCATACCCTTTCCCTGATTGGAATGTTTCTGTTTACAGACAGGAATATAGATCGTGAGAGACAGAGAAGGGTAAACCAAGGGTGAAAATACCTGAGAGCCAGATGCGTGAGGATTTAGGATCCCACGTTAGGGATTCTTATTGATTCACCCTGGGATTTATGTTAAACATGAGGATCAGACAGTCCTCTTTTACTATCTTTCCCTTACCTACTAGATTAAAGAGTATGTGTTTTAATGTATACCTTGTGTAACCTTCTGTTTTGTAAAGATAAATCCCATTAAGCTAAAATCAACATTTTCATATTGACAAGTGTCAAGCGGGAGGTGGTAAACTGTCAGATCTCCTTTTATTCATAAAATTGGAAAAAAATTGTATTAATAATTTGCTGTAGCAATTAAGTGAAGAATAGCATCACACTTGATACATGTGGAGTCTCACAATTAAATGCCAACTCTCTTTTATTCTCTTCTCTCTTTTTCTTGTTGTTAATCTCTATCACTTGTGGTATAGAAATTTATAGCTAGGGATCAACTAGTGTCTTGGTGAAGAACAAATGAATTAAAGTCCATTTTTTCTTAAAGGGTCACATGGGTTAGACCACTTTATTTGATCTTATTTCCATTAGGCAAATAAAAGGAATGCCAATTTCTGCATGAACCTGTATTAAGTAGAAATGGTGTAATAAATTTACACCCCAAAATTGCAAAAAAAAAAGAGCGTTTTTCCATAAATTAATTTTTCCATAAATTAATTTCCATAAATGTTCTAATCTTGTTCCTGATTCTCCACCCTGTTGGAGGCAATAGCTTTCTCAGTGCAGACATTTTAGTGTCTTATGACATATAGGCTTTGCTATGCTTTGGTTGTTGAGCTTCCTTTCTTTTTCTCGAAAGCGAGTATGGAGTTTGGAAGAAATTATTTGGCCTTGGGTCAGTTGGGAAAGGGGTCTTTATACTCTTCTTTAGTCATATCAGGCCATTGCCCTGGGGACACTGTCTGATCTGGTCCTTAACATCTTTGGTTTGGGGCTGGCTGAGGATCAGCAGGTCCTGGCGAGGTATTTGGGTTATCTCCCTCTGACCCTTGGTCACATCGTAAGTTTCTTAATCACGTTTGTAAAGTTCCCTTTACCACAGTGTATTCACACAGTCTGAGGTTTAGAACATGGACATTTTTGGGGTCCTCTTGTGGTTCTCCTGGAAGCTTACAACTCTCTGGGCAATTATAGGGGGAAGCAGATGACTAGATCAAATATTTTGGGTTTTCCTTCATAGGTAGAAATGTTTTTGTTCCACTAACCCTACGAAAAGCAGAAGAGAATTCATGAGTGTCTTTCCTCTCATCGCATGTCTGTCTTTCTCACTTCAAACATCTCTCTCTTTTCCTTGAAATTTCTCCATTGTCTCCTAACTGAGCAAGATTTCTCTGATGCTGTATCCCAAATTCTCTTCCCTAATGACTTATAGTCATTCTCTGAGTCCTGTTCAGCTATGTTATATTCTCTCTACCACTGACTTAGAGGTAATCTGCATGCTCAGTTCAATTAGCTCTTCATAATTGCTTAAGAACCTTGGAAATTTTGATCTCCCCAATTCTTTCTCCAGAAAACCTAGTTTTAAGGATGTGCAGCTAAGGACTTGAGAATATGTTATTTTATAGTGAAGTTTGAGCAATGACCTTTATGTTCAGATTAATATCAAGCCTCTTAACCCCTTAGTATTAAGATTTATGGCTTTGCCTTCATGGTAATGTTGCACAATGATAGTTCTCTGTGTGTTTGTGAAAAGAAAGACATGCATCAGTTGAATATTTCCAAAAAATTTCCCCCTATAACTCTCTCAAAAGTATGCTTCATGATACTAAGCACTGACCTTGATACGTACAGTCTCTACTAACCCCTGATATAAGACGTGTGTTTTCCTTGTAGATTGGCGGAAGGAGAAGTTCCAGGAATGTGAGTGACTTTGTGTTTTGTCTGGATTTTCCTACTGCTGTCCCCATGGCCTCTCCTTCAGTTCTCAGTGGTAACATAGATGCTGGCACCATCAATAGTGTGGGGTGGGATGTGGTGGTGATAGTCACACATAGGTGGGGCTGATGACTTTGGCTGATATTGAATGCTAAATAGACGTCCTTCAACCCTTGGAGAGCAAGCTGGTCCTCAAGGGCTCTGTGACATATCTCACCCTGAAATCAGTCTCATGGGTCCTTTTCCTACTTAGAGGCCCATCGACTTGAATCACAAGTTCCTATTGTCAGGGTGCTTAGCCTTCCTCTCATGCAGCTGGGATTCTGGGTTGAGGGGTGGTTGTGTGTTCTTGGGGAGGGGAGGACCTTGAATGATAGACAACTTTCTTGGCAGGGGCTGTCACTCTGGATCCAGCATCTGCCCATTCAGACCTTGTCATCTCTCATGAAAAGACAAGTGTGACCTTGAAGGTCTCCTCTGTGAACTCTGAAGATACCTTCAGTGTACTGGGTTTTGAGGGCATCACATCAGGGTGCTGTTACTGGGAGGTGGAGATCAGGGATGGAGGCCAAAGCGAGTGGGCCCTGGGGGTCTGTAGGGAAGATGTGAACAGGAAAGGTTGGTTCGTAGGGTCCCCAGATAAGGGGTTCTGGGCTGTGGGGAGATTTGAAAGAGGATATTGTGCCTGTACTGTACCTCAGACTGTGCTATCCCTCATGCAGGCTCCCCACCCCAGGCTTAGGGTGGGGGTGTTCCTGGACCACCAGGCAGGGGACGTCTCCTTCTACAACATGACTGATGGCTCCCACATTTTCTCCTTCCCTCAGGCTTCCTTCTCTGGGACCCTCTTTCCATACTTCATGATTAGGTCAGGAGACGTGTCCCTGACTGTCTGCTCCAAGGTGGGAGGGTCTGAGGGGCTCCCTGCTGCCCTTAGCAATCCTTCTCTGGAGGAGCCTGTGAGCCTCCCAGGGGTGGGGTTCAGCTCAGGCTCCAGTGCTGATGGTTTCCCCGGGGCCGAGTCTCCCTTGCTCCCCTGTAGTCCTGAAGATGTGTCCCCCTAGGGCCTGTCACTGTCCTGGATCCTCACTGTGGCTCTTCCTGGAGCTGCAGACTCCCTGTGACAGAGGCCTTTGAGGTGCAGACTAGTTGGCTGCGGGTCTCGCCCTCCTGCTCTGGAGACAGGCTCTTGGGCTTGTGGTTATGAGAATTTTCAATTCATGCCATGTGCTCAGGTAACAGATTACAAAAGTTGACTCTCTGAGCTGGTTTGGGGGTAGCCTGAAGTTTACTATGGGACACTGTTTTCCTTTTAGTAATGAAAAATATTTCATGAAGTTTTTATATTGTTCGGATGTGCTAAATGATGAAAGGTTGAATTACTCTGCAGACTAATATTGTGTTTTTGTTGTTGCTTAGTTGCTAAGTTGTGTCTGACTCTTTTGTGACCCCATGGACTGAAGCCCACCAGGCTCCTCTGTTCACGGGATTTCCCAGGCAAAAATACTGGAGTGGGTTGCCGTTTCCTTCTCCAGGAGATCTCCCCGAGCCAGGGATTGAACTCAGGTTTCCTCCATTGGCAGGTGGATTCTTTAAGGCTAAGCCACCAGGGAAGCCTGGTGGTGTTACTTTATCCAATTTGAGTTTGTTAAATAGAACCCAAAGAGTGACGGTTGGTCCCCAATTCTATTTTGGAGGATGGACACTATCAAATCAGAAAAGCTGGCCAGCCAAAAATTTCCAGGGAAATGGGTGGCTGATGGAGTTTTAAGGAGTCTAATATTTTACTTTTTGTATTTCCTATTCTGGGACGAATAAAACACACCCATTTCCCCCAAATCTCAGTAAATTTTTGTTACCTGTAAAAAACCTGTGCTGTGTTCATTTAAGGAGGTAAGGAGAAGGATCTAGGCTTTTCATTTCTGTTAACAGCAGCTGGAAATAAAAGAACTGCTATCTGAATTAAGATGTAAATGAAGAAGAGAATTTTCAGAGGCAGAGTGAATTGCAAAAAGCTTTGACCAAGAGCTGGAGCCATGGTCATTGTATGCCTTTTATCATTGTACTGGGGCTTCCCTGGTGGCTCAGAAGGTAAAGCGTCTGACCGCAACGCGGGAGACCCAGGTTCAGTCCCTGGGTAGGGAAGATCCCCTGGAGAAGGAAATGGCAACCCACTCCTGTACTCTTGCCTGGAAAATTCCATGGACTGAGGAGCCTGGTAGGCTACAGTCCATGGCGTCGCAAAGAGTCGGACACGACTAAGCGACTTCACTTTCACTTTCACTATCATAGTATTGCCCCTCTACACTTCCAAGTCCAGTGGTAATGGTTAATGGAAAAACACAGGCCGCTTCAGGCAGTTCAGTGCCTGTGGGACCGCGGGCCTGGGAGGGGTTAGTGGGGCGGGTTCTGGGAGCACGGCGCCGGTTGAAGCAAGCTGTGAGGCTCGAGGGACCAGCGAGTGCTGTTCAAGCTTAGAAATGAGTTACGTGGATCATCAGAATCGCATTTGTGGTTTTCCAGACATTAAAGAAAATGAATAGAGTGGGAAATTTCTTTGGAGGTAATTCATACTGGATACCAGAGGAGATAGTTTTGTATGATACATGGATAATCCACAGAACCTACTTTCTAGATTGGTAATTGTGGAGCCATTAAAAAAAAGTGAAAGTGTTAGTTGTGTCTGGCTCTTTGTGGTCAGATAGATTGTAGCCTGCCAGGCTTCTCAGTCCATGGAATTCTCCAGGTAAGAATACTGGAGTGGGTGGGTAGCCATTCCCTTCTACAGGGGATCTTCCTGCCCCAGGAATCAAACCTGGTTCTCCCCCATTACAGGAGGATTCTTTACTGTCTGAGCCACAGGGAAGTTCTCTAAATTTACCTACATTTCAAAATTATGAATGCAGGGATGAGAAACTATTTCCTACAAGCCAATGATCAGCAGGACCTAGTAGAATGGATAAATGTGTTGAACAAAGCTATAAAAATTACAATATTAAAGCAGTCAGTCTCACAGCCTCATTCTAACAGGTCACCAATGTGAATGTGGGAAGAAGCAAATGTCTTACAGAACTGACACTGTTGGTAGTGTGGCCATCATTACTGCAACTCAAAAAGAAGTAAATAAATGTGGTGAAACTATTGACAGAAATAATTTGAAGTGATCACAAATCTATCTTCCTTAATTTACTCCTAAACCACCTTCAGATAGTGCAGTTGTCAAAGCTGGATATTGTGTAAAACAAGGAACAGTGATGAAAAACTGGAAGAGAAGATATTTTCAACTGGATAAACACACAACAGATTACTTTAGATCTGAACTGGAAAAGGAACCTCTCCACGTAATACCACTTAAAGAGGTTCATAAAGTCCAGGAACATAAACCAAGTGACATAATGATGAGAGACAACCTCTTTGAAATTGTAAAATCCTCTGAAACTTTCTATGTGCAGGCTGATAGCCCTGAAGAAATGCACAGTGGGATTAAAGCAGCCTCAGGTGCCATTGTAGCATAGCGGGGACCTGGCAGATCAGCATCCCCTAGAATAATGTCTCACACTGAGTTACTAATCTTATTGCTAATGATTGCCTGTGTCTGACCACCACTCCTCTTTGCAGCAACATTCCAACAGTCTTTCCAAATCTAAACACGCTCTCTGCTCTGCCAGTGTGCAGCAGCCACCCCACATTCCACAGCCTCTCGCAGCAACTCTACTCTTTGATCTCAAGTTTTACCATGGAGAAGCTAGGATTTTATGAATCTCTTGCCAAGTTCAAGCCATGGAACTTCAAGGTCTAGACTGTCTCTCCAAGAGAACCAGCTTCCAAAGTAACTGAACAAGCTCTGCTAAAACCTTAAAGAAAAATGGCCCTCATAAACAAAATTATGACCCTGTGGACTTGGATAATGCAAGCCTTCAGTCGGTGATGTGTGAGGTAGAAACACATGTAGCCTGATATGCTTTATCAGCTCTCAGTGTCCTTTCATGAGTCTTCTCACCAAAGATGATAAAGGGGAAATGGGTTTTAATGCATATAGGATCCTGCCTTGTTGCTGTACTGTTTATAAGCTGGTAAGCCAAGAAGATAGGTAATGGCCTAACTAAATGAAATTTCTTTTAAAAAAGAAAGAAAAAAGCCCAAAGTATCTCAGTATCAACTGTCTGAAGCTTTGTTCTCACTGGGGTGATAAAAGTGTGTGACATTTTTTCCTAGCGAATTGGAAAATTAAAATGTTTCACAATTTAAAACATGAACAATGCTTATTATCTTGGTTGTATTAAAAATGCTACTGTGACTTCCTATTAGATGTTCAATTTCTACACATTCTTTTGGTTAATATTATTGAATGAAATATTGCCAAAGACATCTAAACTCATGATGTTTGTGTGCTGTAAAATTTATACTACAGTGTGGACAATTTTGAAATTATAACCATTTTTGATGCTCTAGATCTCAAGGTGAGTAATGTGTCTTGCATAGAGGATGTATACTAATCCCAAGCTCCTGATTTATCCCTGCTCCCTACCCCTGCAATTTTCCCCTTTGGTAACCATAAATTAAACAAATTTATTTTTTATCTTACCCTCTCCCTTGAGTTCTTTCTGTAGTTCTTTGCTTTTCATTCAGTTGGTGGTCAGGCTGTCTCTCCAGTCTAAATGGAATGCATTCATTATTTTGTCTCACAGAATCCCTTTTCTTAATTTTGGAGCAGTTATTTCAATTTACAGTTAGTCCTGACTACTTGATTGATGCCTGATTTTCCTCCAGAGTGTAAGGCCCATAAAGGACAGGTATCCCCAAAGTCTGGGGTTATAGGTCCTGTTATATATGTCTAATTAATAAATATTTGTTGGATGAATATAAATTATCATTTTCCCTCCTTGTATACTCTGATAGAAGCTCAGCAAAGTTGTAAGAAGAGCTATGAGGAGTGTTGGTGATGAAGAAAATTGTGATTAAAGCAGGATATGAGGAGAATAATATGAGAAAAGAAGATGGTGAAAAGAAACTGAGGAAAAAGAGTGGGGGCAAAATTTGAGGTAAAAAAGGCTGAGGGGAAAGTGTAAGCTCATAAATCAGTGACAAGGAACTTGTGAGAGGAGAAGACATTGAGGGGGAAATGTGAGAAGAAAATGAGGTGAAAAAGAAAACATGAAGGGAAAATGTGGTGAGGTGTAATTATGAGGAAAAGCCTCTTGAGGAAAACTTGCAAGAAAAAATTATGAGGAGAAACTGGGAGTAGAGGAATCAGTGAGGAAGAATCTTTGAAGAATGAAGGGGTCTGAGGAGAAAGTTTGAGGAGAGGAGGCAGAGCAAAAACTTTGAGTGAGAATAGTCAGAGTACCATGATGACTGAATGCTGTGATAGAGAAAATTGATGGGAATGACATCAGAAACAACACCCAGGTGTGGATATGACTGGTGATGGAAGTAAAGTCTGATGCTGTAAAGAGCAATATTGCATAGGAACCTGGAATGTTAGGTTCATGAATCAAGGCAAATTGGAAGTGGTCAAACAGGAGATGGCAAGAGTGAACGTTGACATTTTAGGAATCAACAAACTAAAATGGACTGGTATGGGTGAGTTTAACTCAGATGGCCATTATATCTACTACTGTGGGCAAGAATCCCTTAGAAGAAATGGCGTAGCCATCATAGATAACCAAAGAGTCTGAAATGCAGTACTTGGATGCAATCTCAAAAACGACAGAATGATCTCTGTTTGGTTCCAAGGCAAACCATTCAGTATCACAGTAATCCAAGTCTATGCCCCGACCAGTAACGCTGAAGAAGCTGAAGTTGAATGGTTCTATGAAGACCTACAAGACCTTTTAGAACTAACACTCAAAAAAGATGTTCTTTTCATTATAGGGGACAGGAATGCAAAAGTAGAAAGTCAAGAAATACCTGGAGTAACAGGCAAATTTGGCATTGGAGTACAAAATGAAGCAGGGCAAAGGCTAATAGAGTTTTGCCAAGAGAACACACTGGTCACAGCAAACACCCTCTTCCAACAACACAAGGGAAGACTCTGCACATGGACATCACCAGATGGTCAATAGCGAAGTCAGATTGGTTATATTATCTGCAGCCAAGGATGGAAAAGTTCTATACAGTCAGCAAAAAACAAACAAACAAAAAAAAAACCCCCAAACAAACAAACAAACAAAAAGACTGGGAGCTGACTGTGGCTCAAATCATGAACTCCTTATTGCCAAATTCAGACTTAAATGGAACAAAGTAGGGAAAACCACTAGACCATTCAGGTATGACTTAAATCAAATCCCTTACGATTATACAGTGGAAGCGACAGATTCAAGGGATTGGATCTGATAGAGTGCCTGAAGAACTATGGATGGAAGTTTGTGACATTGTGCATGAGGCAGGGATCAAGACCATCCCCAAGGAAAAGAAATGCAATAAGGCAAAATCGTTGTCTGAGGAGGCCTTACAAATAGCTGTGAAGAGAAGAGAAGTGAAAGAGAAAGGAGAAAAGGAAAGATATACCCATTTGAATGTAGAGTTCTAAAGAATAGTAAGGAGAGATAAGAAAGCCTTCCTCAGTGATCAATGCAAGAAATAGAGGAAAACAATAGAATGGGAAAGACTAGAGATCTCTTCAAGAAAATTAGAGATACCAAGGGAGCATTTTATGCAAAGATGGGCACAATAAAGGACAGAAATGGTAGGGACCTAACAGAAGCAGAAGATATTAAGAAGTGGCAAGAATACACAGAAGAACTATACAAAAAAGATCTTCACGACCTGGATAATCACGATGGTGTGATCACCAACCTAGAGTCAGACATCCTGGAATGCAAAGTCAAGTGGGCCTTAGGAAGCATCACTACAAAGAAAGCTAGTGGAGGTGATGGAATTCCAGTTGACCTATTTCAAATCCTTAAAGATGATGCTGTGAAAGTACTGCACTCAATATGCCAGGAAATTTGGAAAACTCAGCAGTGGCCACAGGACTGGAAAAGGTCAGTTTTCATTCTGATTCCAAAGAATGCTCAAACTACTGCACAGTTGCACTCATCTCACATGCTAGCAAAGTAATGCTCAAAATTCTCCAAGCCAGGCTTCAACAGTATGTGAACCATGAACTTCCAGATGTTCAAGGTGAATTTAGAAAAGGCAGAGGAACCAGAGATCAAATTGCCAACATTCGTTGGTTCATCAAAAAAGCAAGAGAGTTCCAGAAAAACATCTATTTATGTTTTATTGACTATGCCAAAGCCTTTGACTGTGTGGATCACAACAAACTGGAAAATTCTGAAGCAGATGGGAATACCAGACCACCTGATCTGCCTCTTGAGAAATCTGTATGCAGGTCAGGAAGCAACAGTTGGAACGGAACATGGAACAACAGACTGGTTCCAAATCGGGAAAGGAGTACATCAAGGCTTATATTGTCACCCTGATTATTTCACTTATATGCAGAGTACACCATGAGAAATGCCTGGCTGGATGATGCGCAAGCTGGAATCAAGATTGCTGGGAGAAATATCAATATTCTCAGATATGCAAATGCCACCATCCTTATGGCAGAAAGCAAAAAAGAACTAAAGAGCCTCTTGATGAAAGTGAAAGAAGGGAGTGAAAAAGTTGGCTTAAAGGTCAACATTCATAAAACTAAGATCATGGCATCTGGTCCCATCACTTCATGGGAAATAGATGGGGAAACAATGGAAACAGTGACAGACTTTTTGTTTGTTGGCTCCAAAATCACTGCAGATGGTGACTGCAGCCATGAAATTAAAAGACTCTTGCTTCTTGGAAAAAAACCTATGACCAATCTAGACAGCATGTTAAAAAGCAGAGACATTACTCTGCCAACAAAGGTCTGTCTAGCCAAAGCTCTGGTTTTTCCAGTAGTTATGTATGGATGTGAGGGTTGGACTATAAAGAAACCTGAGCACCAAAGAATTGATGCTTTTGAACTGTGTTGTTGGAGAAGACTCTTGAGAGTCCCTTGGACTGCAAGGAGATCCAACCAGTCCATCCTAAAGGAGATCAGTCCTGGGTGTTCATTGGAAGGACTGATGTTGAAGCTAAAACTCCAATATTTTGGCCACCTGTTGCAAAGAGCTGACTAATTTGAAAAGACCCTGATGTTGGGAGAGATTGAAGACAGGAAGAGAAGGGGATGACAGAGGATGAGATGGTTAGATGGCATCACCGAGTGAATGGACATGAGTTTGGGTAAACTCTGGGAGTTGGTGATGGGCAGGTAGGCCTGGAGGGCTGAAGTTCATGGGGTCACAAAGAGTTGGACACAACTGAGCAGCTGAATTGAACTGAACTGCACTTACTCTCATTGTCATAATTCTGTTTGAAGATGCAAAGTGTTTATAGTTCTTGATGTGTAGCTGAACTGAACTGAACTGAACTAATGGGAATGAACAGCCTGGTGGAAAATTTGAAGGACATGTGGTGAGGTGATATTTTGAGGAAAACACTGGGTGAGTGGAAAGTATAGGATATAGGGTATTGAGGGACAGAACAGAAGAAAAGCATTGAGAGGGAATCTGTAAATAAATGAGGAGTGAGGGGAAAACTGTGAGAAAAGTTGTTGAGGTAGAAATTGAGTGGAGAAACTTTTGAGGCAAACTAGGAGGAATGATGTTAGTGAGAAATGTTTGAGGAAAGAGAAACATAAGGGGGAAAATGTGAGGAAATAAGATTATGAATGGAAACTGAGGGAAAAGGAAAGCAGCAGTGGCAAACTCTGAGGTGAGTGAAAGGCTTGGGGAAAGTTTGAGCTCATAATAGGTTTGTGACTAAGAACATGTTAGAGGAGAAGGAATTGAGGGGGAAATTTGAGTAGAGAATGAAGTGAAAAAGAAAATTTAAGGGGAGAAAGTTATGAGGTGAAATTGGAAAGAAAGAACTTCTTGGAGAGAAAGTGCCAAAGAAAATGCTGATGAGAAACTGGGAGTAGAGAAGGAAGTTAGGAAGAATCTGTGAAAAAGAAAAAGATCTGAGGACAAAGTGTGAGGAGATGAGACAGAGTAAAAACCTTGAGTGAAAGGGCTGGAAAAAAATATTTCACGCAAACGGAGACCAAAAGAAAGCAGGAGTCGCAATACTCATATCAGATAAAATAGACTTTCAAATAAAGGCTGTGAAAAGAGACAAAGAAGGACACTACATAATGATCAAAGGATCAATCCAAGAAGAAGATATAACAATTATAAATATATATGCACCCAACATAGGAGCACCGCAATATGTAAGGCAAACGCTAACAAGTATGAAAGAGGAAATTAATAGTAACACAATAATAGTGGGAGACTTTAATACCCCACTCACACCTATGGATAGATCAACTAAACAGAAAATGAACAAGGAAACACAAACTTTAAATGACACAATGGACCAGCTAGACCTAATTGATATCTATAGGACATTTCACCCCAAAACAATCAACTTCACCTTTTCTCAAGTGCACACGGAACCTTCTCCAGAATAGATCACATCCTGGGCCATAAATCTAGTCTTGGAAAATTCAAAAAAATTGAAATCATTCCAGTCATCTTTGCTGACCACAGTGCAGTAAGATTAGATCTCAATTACAGGAAAAAAATTATTAAAAATTCAAACATATGGAGGATAAATAACACACTTCTGAATAACCAACAAATCATAGAAGAAATCAAAAAAGAAATCAAAACATGCATAGAAATGAATGAAAATGAAAACACAGCAACCCAAAACCTATGGGACACTGTAAAAGCAGTGCTAAGGGGAAGGTTCATAACATTACAGGCTTACCTCAAGAAACAAGAAAAAAGTCAAATAAATAACCTAACTCTACACCTAAAGCAACTAGAGAAGGAAGAAATGAAGAACCCCAGGGTTAGTAGAAGGAAAGAAATCTTAAAAATTAGGGCAGAAATAAATGCAAAAGAAACTAAAGAGACCATAGCAAAAATCAACAAAGGCTAAAAGCTGGTTTTTTGCGAAAAAAAAAAAAAAAAAAAAAACAACACAAAATTGACAAACCATTAGCAAGACTCATTAAGAAACAAAGGGAGAAGAACCAAATTAACAAAATTAGAAATGAAAATGGAGAGATCACAACAGACAACACTGAAATACAAAGGATCATAAGAGACTACTACCAGCAGCTCTATGCCAATAAAATGGACAACTTGGAAGAAATGGACAAATTCTTAGAAAAGTATAACTTTCCAAAACTGAACCAGAAAGAAATAGAAGATCTTAAAAGACCCATCACAAGCAAGGAAATCGAAACTGTAATCAGAACTCTTCCAGCAAGCTAAAGCCCAGGACCACATGGCTTCACAGCTGAATTCTACCAAAAATTTGGAGAAGATCTGGCACCTATATTACTCAAACTCTTCCAGAGAATTGCAGAAGAGGGTAAACTTCCAAACTCATTCTATGAGGCCACCATCACTCTAATTCCAAAACCAGACAAAGATGCCACAAAAAAAGAAAACTACAGGCCAATATCACTGATGAACATAGATGCAAAAATCCTTAACAAAATTCTAGCAAACAGAATCCAACAACATATTAAAAAAACCATACACCATGACCAAGTGGGCTTTATCCCAGGAATGCAAGGATTCTTTAATATCTGCAAATCAATCAATGTAATACACCACATTAACAAATTGAAGAATAAAAACCATATGATTATCGCAATAGATGCAGAGAAAACCTTTGACAAAATTCAACACCCATTTATGATTAAAACTCTCCAAAAAGCAGAAATAGAAGGAACATACCTCAACATAATAAAAGCTATATATGACAAACCCACAGCAAGCATTACCCTCAATGGTGAAAAATTGAAAGCATTTCCCCTGAAATCAGGAACAAGACAAGGGTGCCCACTCTCACCACTCTGTTAACATGTTTTGGAAGTTTTGGCCACAGCACCAGCAATCAAGAGCAGAAAAAGAAGTAAAAGGAATCCAGATAGGAAAAAGAAGAAGTAAAACTCTCACTGTTTGCAGATGACATGATCCTTTATATAGAAAACCCTAAAGACTCTACCAGAAAATTACTAGAGCTAATCAATGAATATAGTAAAGTTGCAGGATATAAAATTAACACACAGAAATCCCTTGCATTCCTATACACTAACAATGAGAAAACAGAAAGAGAAATTAAGGAAACAATACTATTCACCATTGCAACAAAAAGAATAAAAATACTTAGGAGTATATCTACCCTAAGACACCAAAAAGACCTATACATTAGAAACTATAAAACATTGAGAAAGAAATCAAAGAGGACACAAACAGATGAAAACATACTGTGTCATTGATTCGGAAGAATCAATATTGTCAAAATGGCTATACTATCCAAAGCAATCTGTAGATTCAATGCAATTCCTTATTAAGCTACCAACGTATTTTTTCACAGAACTAGAACAAATTAATTTCACAATTGTATGGAAATACAAAAAACCTTCGAATAGCCAAAGTAATCTTGAAAGAGAACGGAACTGGAGGAATCAAACCTGCTGACTTCAGACATACTACCAAAGCCACAGTCATCAAGACAGTGTGTACTGGCACAAAGACAGAAATATAGACCAATGGAACAGAATAGAAAGCCCAGAGATAAATCCACGAACCTATGGACACCTTATCTTTGACAAAGGAGGCAAGGATATACAATGGAAAAAAGACAACCTCTTTAACAAGTGGTGCTGGAAAACTGGTCAACCACTTGTAAAAGAATGAAACTAGAACACTTTTCTAACACCATACACAAAAATAAACTCAAAATGGATTAAAGATCTAAATGTAAGACCAGAAACTATAAAACTCCTAGAGGAGAACATAGGCAAAACACTCTCCGACATAAATCACAGCAAGATCCTCTATGACCCACCTCCCAGAATATTGGAAATAAAAGCAAAAATAAACAAATGGGACCTAATGAAACTTAAAAGCTTTTGCACAACAACAAAAGCAAGGTGAAAAGGCAGCCCTCAGATTGGGAGAAAATAATAGCAAACGAAGCAACAGACAAAGGATTAATCTCAAAAATATACAAGCAACTCCCGCAGCTCAATTCCAGAAAAATAAATGACCCAATCAAAAAATGGGCCAAAGAACTAAACAGACATTTCTCCAAAGAAGACATACAGATGGCTAACAAACACATGAAAAGATGCTCAACGTCACTCATTATCAGAGAAATGCAAATCAAAACCACAATGAGGTACCATTACACGCCAGTCAGGATGGCTGCTATCCAAAAGTCTACAAGCAATGAATGCTGGAGAGGGTGTGGAGAAAAGGGAACCCTCTTACACTGTTGGTGGGAATGCAAACTAGTACAGCCGCTATGGAAAACAGTGTGGAGATTTCTTAAAAAACTGGAAATAGAACTGCCATATGACCCAGCAATCCCACTTCTGGGCATACACACTGAGGAAACCAGATCTGAAAGAGACACATGCACCCCAATGTTCATCGCAGCACTATTTATAATAGCCAGGACATGGAAGCAACCTAGATGCCCATCAGCAGACGAATGGATAAGGAAGCTGTGGTACATATACACCATGGAATATTACTCAGCCACTAAAAAGAATTCATTTGAATCAGTTCTAATGAGGTGGATGAAACTGGAGCCCATTATACAGAGTGAAGTAAGCCAGAAAGATAAAGACCATGACAGTATACTAACACATATATATGGAATTTAGAAAGATGGTAATGATAACCCATATGCAAAACAGAAAAAGAGACACAGATGTACAGAACAGACTTTTGGACTCTGTGGGAGAAGGCAAGGGTGGGATGTTTCGAGAGAACAGCATTGAAACATGTATATTATCTATGGTGAAACAGATCACCAGCCCAGGCTGGATGCATGAGACAAGTGCTCGGGCCTGGTGCACTGGGAAGACCCAGAGGAATCAGGTGGAGAGGGAGGTAGGAGGGGGGATCGGGATGGGCAATACATGTAACTCCATGGCTGATTCATGTCGATGTATGACAAAAACTACTACAATAAAAAAACAGAAACAAACAAACAAAAAACAACCTTGAGTGAGAACCATGTCTGGGATAGTGCGAGGAGTGAATGGCATGACAGAAAAAAGTGAGAGGAGAAGGCACTGAAAGAGGAAATCTGAAAGGAATGTGGTGAGGTGATATTTTGAGGAAAAAGTTAATGAGTGGAAAGTGTGAGGGGTGAAAACAATGAAAGGGACCATAGTAGAAAAGGCATAATGAGTGAAACAATGAATAAAAAGGGTATGAGAAAAAAAAAACAAACAGCTATGAGAAAAGTACTTGTTGAGAAAGTAATTGAGAGGAGAATACTTTGAGGGCAACTATGAGGAATGATGGCAATTTAGAATTTTGAGAGGAAAGAGAAGCATGAGTGGGGAAATGTGAAGAAATAAGATAGTGAATAGAAACTGAGAGAAAAGGAAGGCAGTGAGGGTCAATTTCTTAGATGAAAAAAAAGGTTGAGGGAATAGTATGAGCTCATAAGTCAGTGACCCAAGAACATGTTACTGGAGGAGGCATCGAGGTGTATCTTTGAAGAGAGATTGAAGTGAAAGGGACAATATAAGGAGAGAAAGCAATGAGGTAAAATTGCAAGGAATGAGCATCTTGAGGGGGAAGTGTGAAAAAAATGGTGGGGAGAAATTGGCAGGGTAGAAAGTAGTAAGGAAATATCTCTGAGGAATGAAAGGGTCAGAAAGTAAAGTGTGAGGAGAAAGAGCAGGGGGAAGTTTTGAGAGGGAAACAGTGAGAGGGATAATAGAGAAAATATCAAGAGGGAAAGTATGCATAAAGAGGCTGTGAGGGGAAAACTGAAAGAAGAATTTGGTGAGTAGGAAGCTGAGGGGCAAAACTGTAAGAACAACTATGAGGAATGTTGGTGATGAAGAAAAATGTGAGAAAAAAGGGACACGAAGAGAATATGTGAGGAAAGAAAATGGTGAAAAGAAATTGAGGGGATAAAAGATAGTGAGAGGCAAACTTTGAGGTGAAAAAAGGACTGGGGAAAAGTGTGAGCTCAAAGTTAGTGATAAGGAACTTGTGAGAGGAGGCGGCATTAAGGGGGGAAATTTGAGGAGAAAATGAAGTGAAAAAGAAAATGTGAGAAGAGAATGTAGTGAGGTGAAATTATGGATAAACAACTTCTTAAGGGAAATGCTGAGACAAAAATGTGAGGAGAAAGTAGGAGTAAAGAAGTCAGTGAGGAAGAATCTTTGAAGAATGAAAGGGTCCGAGGAGAAAGTTTGAGGAGAGGAGGTAGAGTAAAACTTTGAGTAACAGTCAGAGAGAGCCATGAGGACCAAATCTTGTGACATGGAAAACTGATGGGAATAAATAGCCTGCTGGAAAATTTGAAGGGCATGTGATAAGGTGATATTTTGAGGAAAACATTGGTGAGTGGAAAGTATAAGGGGAGAAGGTAATGAGGAGGGAAATATTAGGAAAAACATCGAGAAGGAATCTATGAAGAGAGGGGTGGGATGGAGGAGGGGAGGGAGGCTTATGAGGGAGGGGATATATGAGGGAGGGGATATATGAGGGATATCCCCTCCCTCATACTTATATCTATATATACATATATATATAAAATTATTAATGATTTTTGCTGTTGTATGGCAGAAACCAACACAATATTATAAAGCAATTTTCCTCTAATTAAAACATAAATTAAAAAATTGAAAGCTGATATCACATTAGGTGTAGAAATCATTATCAAATTGTAAATTTAAAAATTTTATAATACTCAATAACTGATATTTGAAGACATAATTAATTTGGAGCAAAAGAAAGGAGGCATGAATGCAGCAGGGCACTCTTAGCTGGTGCTGTGGGACAAGCCAGAGGAATGGGATGGGGAGGAATGTGGGAGGGGGGTTCAGGATGGGGGGACACATGTGCACCTGTGGCTGATTCATGTCGATGTATGGCAAAAACCACCACAATATTGTAAAGTAATTATCCTCCAATTAAAAAAATAAATTAATTATAAAAAAGGGAAAATCTGGGAAAGGAGAAGTTAGAGGGGAAATCTGGGAGAGGAGAAGTTGTTTAGGCAGAAATTGAGAGGAGAAAGTATAAAAACTTTGTGGAGTGATGTCATTCCACAATAATATTGTGAGGAAAGAGAAACATGAGGGGGAAAATAATAAGGAAATAAGGCAGTGAGTGAAATCTGAAGGAGAAGGAAGACTGAGGGCAAATTCTAAGCTGAAAAAAAATCTGGGGGGAAGTGACTAAGAACTTGTTAGAGGAGGAGGCATTGAGCAGGAACTTTGAGGAGAGAAGGAAGCGAAGGGAGAAAGTGGTGAGGTTAGATTGTAAGGAAGAGGGTCTTGAGAGAAAGTGTGAAAAAATAAGGTGATGATGGGAAACTGGGAAGGGAGAAACCAGTGAGGAAAAATCTGTGAGAAATGAAGGTATCTAAAAGGAAAATGTGAGGAGACAAGGCAGAGCAAAATCTTGAGGGAGAAGGCATTGAGGGGAAAAATGTGGTGGGGATGTAGTGAGGGGATATTTTGAAGAAAAAGTTGGCAACTAGGGAATGTGAGGGGAGGTAGCACTGGGTAGAGGGACAATAGCAGAAAAGTCATGGAATGGAAAATGGATAAAAGAAAGATGTGAAGGGAAAACAGTGAGAGAAGTTTGTGAGGGGAAACTTGGGAAAGATGGTGTGAAGAAAAATGTGAGGAAATAGTGTGTCATGCAGGGAAAATGTGAGGAAATAAGATGATGAGGGGAAACTGTGAGGAACAAGGGTCTTGCATCAAAAGTGTTAGGAAATAAGGTGATGAAGGGAAACTGAAAGAAGAGAACACAGTGAGTTGGGTACTGTTAGGGGAGATTGTGGAGACAGAAAAACAAGGAGAAAAGAAGGCAGTGAGTGGGAACCTGTGAGGAGACAACTGTGAGAAAGAAATGGAAAAGAGAAGGTGGTGAGGGGAAACTGTGAAGGTAGAAGGCGGTTGGGGGAAATCTAGGGGAGTTGGTGAGGGGGAACTATAAATGGAGATGGTGTTGAAGAAAATTATGAGGAAAGAAGGTGATGACAGAAAAATGTGAGAAAATAAGATGGTGAAGCGGAAACTGGGAAGGGAGAAGGTGGTTAGGAAGAATCTATGATGAAGAAAGGCAGTTATGAGGATAATTAAGAGGGAAGTCAGTGAGTGGGCAACCTCAAGGAGAAAAAGCAGTGAGGAAGGGGTTGTGAGAGAAAAAGTCAGTGAGGGTTAATAAGAAGAGAGAGGGAGAGAAAGAAGAAGTAAAGGGAGAAGGCAGTGACAGCGAAACTCAGGGAGATGGTGGTAAGAGAAAAAATTTGACGAAAGAAGGCAGTGCGGGAGAACCTGTTAGGAGACAACAGTAAGAAAGCAGCAAAGAAGGGAATGTGGTGAAGGACAACTGTGAGGGGAGAAGATGATTAGTGGAAAGCATATGGGAGATGGTGCTGAAGGAAACTGTGAGGAAAGAGGGTCATGATAGGAAAGTGTAAGGTAAAAGATGGTGAAAGGAAATTGGGGGAGAGGGGGAAGAAGGCAGCGAGGTGAGAAGTGCCTGAGTGGAACATAAGAGCTGATGTCAGTCACAGAGAACATGTGAGAGGTGAGGCATTGAGAGGAAACTTGAAGAGAGAAAAAAGTGAAGGGGAAAATGTGAGGGGAAAAGATTGTGAAGGGCAATTATAGGGAAAGAGAGTATTGAGTGGAAAGTGTGAAAAAATAAGCTGGTGAGTTCACAATTGCATTCATCTCACATGCTAGCAAAGTAATGCTCAAAATTCTCCAAGCCAGGCTTCAATAGTACATGAACTGTGAACTTCTAGATGTTCAAGCTGGATTTAGAAAAGCCAGAGGAACCAGAGATCAAATTGTCAACATCCGTTGGATCATCAAAAAAGCAAGAGAGTTCCAGAAAAGCATCTACTTCTGCTTTATTGATTATGCCAAAGCCTTTGACTATGTGGAGCACAACAGACTGTGGAAAATTCTTCAAGAGATAGGAGTACCAGACCACCATACCTGCCTCCTGAGAAACCTGTATGCAGGCCAAGGAGCAACAGTTAGAACTGAACATGGAACAACAGACTGGTTCCAAATTGGGAAAGGAGTACTTCAAGGCTGTATATTGTCACCCTGTTTATTTAGCTTATATTCAGAGTACATCATGAGACATGCCGGGCTGGATGAGGCACAAGCTGGAATCAAGATTGCCGGGAGAAATATCAATATCCTCAGATACGCAGATGACACCACACTTACGGCAGAAGGCTGAGAAGAACTGAAGAGCCTCTTGAAAGTGAAAGAGGAGAGTGAAAAAGTTGGCTTAAAATTCAACATTCAGAAAACTAAGATCATGGCACCCGGTCCCATCACTTCATGGCAAATAGATGGGGAAACAATGGAAACGGTGACAGACTTTATTATTTTTTGGCTCTAAGATCACTGCAGATGGTGACTGCAGCCATGAAGTTAAGAGACACTTGCTTCTTGGAAGAAAAGGTATGTCCAACCTAGACAGCATGTTAAAAAGCAGAGACATTACTCTGCCAACAAAGGTCCGTCTAGTCAAAACTATGGTTTTTCCTGTAGTCATGTATGGATGTGAGAGTTGTACTATAAAGAAAGCTGAGTGCCGAAGAACTGATGCTTTTGAACTGTGGCATTGGAGAAGACTCTTGGGAGTCCCTTGGACTGCAAGGAAATCTAACCAGTCCATCCTAAAGGAGATCAGTCCTAAATATTCATTGGAAGGTCTGATGCTGAAACTGAAACTCCAATACTTTGACTACCTGATGGGAAACACTGACTCATTTGAAAAAACCCTGATGCTGGGAAAGATTGAAGGCAGGAAGAGAAGGGGACAACAGAGGATGAGATGGTTGGATGGCATCACTGACTCAATGGACTTGAGTTTGAGCAAGCTCCAGGTGTTGGTGATGGACAGGGAGGCCTGGTTGTGCTGCAGTCCATGGGGTCATAAAGAGTCGGACACGACTGAGCAACTGAACTGAACTGAACTAAGGGGAAACTGGATAGGGATAAGGAGTAAGGGAGAATGTATGAGGGAGTGGTCTGAGAGGAAAGTGCTAGAAGAGAAGGCAGAGGGAATCCTTGAGGAAGAAGGCAGTGAGGGGGACAATTGTAGAAAAGATATCTAGAGGGAAACTGGGAGGGGAGAAGGCAGTGATGGAGAATCCTTGACAAAGGAAATCAGTTATGGGGAAACAGAGGAAAGAAGGCAGTGAGTGGGCAATTGTGAAGAGAAAAAGTGGTGAGGAAGGGGTTTTGAGAGGAAAAGTCAGTGAGGGGAAAAGGAAGAGAGAAAGTGAGGGAAAATAGTGAGGGGAGAAGGTAGAGAGGGGAAAACTGAAGAGACAACAGTGAGCAAGTAACTGAGGAGAAAATTTAGTGAGGGGAAACTGTTGGGGGAGAAAGATGGTTGGGGGAAACACAGAGAAGCAGGTGGTGAGGGGGAACTATGAGGTGAAATGGTGGTAATGGAAACTGTGAGGAAATCAGGTCATGAGGGGAAAACATGTGTAAATAAGTTGGTCTGGAGTAACTGGGAGAGTTAAGTGAGGGAAAACTTTGAGGTGAGGAACCTGAGGGGAAAATGTGAGCTGATAAGTTAGTGACTGAGAACATGTGAGAGGTGTAGGCATTTAGGTAAAACTCTGTTTTTTCATACTTTAATTTTATTGGAATGTAGTTGATTTACTGTTGTGTTAGCTGCAGGTATACGGCATAGTGATTCAGTTACACATGTACATGTATTCATTCTTTTTAGATTCTTTTTCATACAAATTTTCACAGAATATTGAGATTTTCCTGTGCTACATGGTAGGTCTTTGTTGGTTATTTATCTTTATTCTTTCTTTTTAAAATTTTTATTTAATGAATGACTGAACATATTTTTGTCTGTGCCAAGTGTCTTGTGGGATCTTAGTTCCCTAACCAGGGATAGAAACTGCATTCCTTGCATTGGAAAGGAGGAGTCTTAACCACTGGACCCCCCAGGAAAGTTCCTATCTTTTAAAAAATTTTATGTTTATTTATTTGTTTAGAAAAATTAATTTTATATTGGAGTATAGTTGATTAACAATGATGTTTTATTTTCAAATGTTCAGCAAAGTGATTCAGTTATACATATACATGTATCTCTTCTTTTTCATATTCTTTTTTCCTTCAGCTTATTGCAGAGTATTGCACAGAGTTTCCTGTGCTATACAGTAGCTCTTTATTGATTATTTATCTTATATATAGTAGTGTGCGTATGTTCATTTCTAGCTCCTGACTTATACTCCTCCCTTCCCACTTTGCTAACCATAAGTTTATTTTTAATATCTGTCTGTTTCTGTTTTGTAAACAAGTTCATTTGTATCTTTAAAAAAATTAGATTCCACATATGAGTGATGTCATGATATTTATTTCTCTGTCTGACTTACTTCACTTAGTGTAATAATCTTTAGGTCAATCCCTATTGCTACCAATGGCATTATTTCATTCTTTTTTTTTATGGCTGAGTAATATTTCATTGGACTCCATTGAATGGGATTACTAGGCAATATGGTAGTTCTATTTTTAGAGATACTATGACAAAGGAAGGCAGTTATGGGGAAACTGAGGAGAGAAGGCAGTGAGGGGCAAAGGTGAGGAGAGAGGGTTGTGAGGAAGGGGTTGTGAAAGGAAAAGTCAATGAAGGGGAAAGGAAGAGAGAAGGTGAGGGCAAACTGTGAGGGAAGAAGTAGTGAAGGGAAAATTGTGAGAGAAAAAGCCAGTGAAGGGAAAAATTGAGAAGAGAAGCTGGTGAGGGGAAGGGTTAGAAGGGTGAGCAGTGAGGGGGACATTTGTGAGGGGACAAGGCTATGAAGGTGGAACTGTGACAGGAGAAGGCAGAGAGGGGAAACTGAAGAGAGAAGGTTGAGGAAAAACTATGATAATAGAAGGTGGTTAGAGGGAAACAGTGAGGGGAGAGCTGATGAGGGGGAATACGTGGGGAGGACACAGAGGGTATAAGTCAGCAAGGGCAAATAGTGAGGAATAAAGGGCCTGAGGGGAAAATGTGAGGAGAGAAGGTAGTGAAGGGAAACCGAGAGGGGAGAAGGTAGTTAGGGGGACACTGTGAGAAGAGAAAGTCCAGGGGAAAACGTGAAGAGAAAAAAGTAGTGAGAGAGAAATACGTGTTGAAGGGGACAAAGAGGGGAGAGACTTTGAGGGAGAAACTGAAAAAAAGGTACTGAGAGGGAAAATGCATTGGAGAAGCTGGTGAGGAGGACAGTGAGGGGAGAAAGGAATGTGGGGAAACTGAAAATAGAAGATGGTGAGGGTGAAACTGAAGGGAGAGTTGGGTGAGGCGGAGACTATTATGGGTGAAGGCAGTGAGGGAGAAACTGAGGGGAGAGGAGGTGAAAAAGAAATTGTGAAGGGAAAAGGAAGTGAGGGAGAAACTGTGAGAGGAAAAGGGAGTGAGGGGAAAATTTTGAGAGCAGAAGGCGAGGAGGGGGTAAGTTGGGGGTGAGATTATGAAGGGGAAATTGAGAATGTGATGAGTAGACAGTACAAGCAGAAAAGGCAGTGAGGAGAAATTATTACCAAACCAAACTTGGGTTCATTTGCCAAAGCACTAAAGTCAATCTACTGACACTGGGTTGTAGTGAAGGAAAGTGCAATGTTTATTGTAGGGTGAGGTACAGGGAGTTCCAGACTGCTTGTACTCTAAAAGCTGTATTCTCAGATGGTTCAGCAATGCATTTTTATTTTTTTGACTTATTTTAAAGTTAAATTATTTTTATCTGTGCTGGGTCTTCGTTGCCCTGCAGGCTTTTCTCTAGTTGCGGGGAGCCGGGGCTACTCATCGTTGTGGTGCGAGGGCTTTTCACTGCAGTAGTGTCTCTTGTTGTGCAGCACAGGCTGTAGGCTGTGAGGTGTGAGGGCTTCAGTAGCTGTGGCATATGGGCTCAGTAGTTGCAGCTCCCGGGCTCTAGAGCACAGGCTCAATAGTTGTGGAGCATGGGCTTAGTCACTCTGTGGCATGTGGAATCTTCCCAGTCCAGGGATGGAACTTTTGTCTCCTGCGTTGGCAGGGGGATTCTTTACCACTGACTTACCAGGAAAACCCAGCAAATCATTTTTAAAGGCAAGCTGAGGGATGGGCTCCCAGAGTGTGGGATCAGCTGCTGCCCGATTCTCTGACTGGTAGATGGTGCTTTAAGGGGGCAGTGTCATATTATCAATCCTTATGCGCCAGTAGGTCTGAGGGCTACTGGGCTCAAGGTTGTCAAGTAATTAATTTCTTTGATTTGGTAGGGTTTCTCCATCTGTAAAATAACTCAGGAACGTCTATCAGATATTATTACCAAGATACTTCAGAGAGGAACTAAAGCACAGGACAGGGTCATAGGTGTCTATCCAGGAAGTCCCCATAGTGTCCTGCTGCTGCTGCTAAGTCCCGTCAGTCGAGTCCAACTCTGTGCGACCCCATAGACCGCAGCCTACCAGGCTCCTCCGTCCATGGGATTTCCCAGGCAAGAGTACTGGAGTGGGTTGCCATTGCCTTCTCCGTAGTGTCCTGCAGGGTTACAAAACTGAGATGGAGAAGGCTGTGACGGAGAAACTGAGGACAGAAAGTGGTGAAAGGAAATTTTGAGGGCAAAAGATGGTGAGAGGAAAACGGAGGGGAGAAGGCAGTGACGGGAAAACTGAAATGAAGGGATGTTAGAGGAGAAATTATGAGGAGAGAAGGCTGTGAGGCAAAACTGTGAGAGGAGAAAGCAGGGAGGGGGAAACTGAGGGGAGAAGGTGTAGAGGATGAAACTGAGAGGAGAGGGTGGTGTCAGGAAAGTGAGAGGAGACGGTGATGAAGGGGAAACCGAGGAGACAAGGCGATGAGGGAAATAGGGTGAAGATGAGAAAGCGTGATGAAAAAGAAATCAAAGCTGGAAACTGAGAGGAGATGTTAACGCCAGGGATAGTAAAGGGTGACGCAAGCTCCGCACAGGATGACGCAAGGTCGGCAAGGTGAGGAGGAGCCTGACGCAGAGGGGCCTGGCGAGGGGCCTGGTAGCAGCTGTAGTTGGGAACCCCAGAAAGAGCTCTACCCGGAGTTGCTGCGGCCTGAGACTGTGGTTCCCCACCGGTTTGTCTGATACCTTAGATACAACAGGAAGTACACCTACTCACCCTCTGCTCCGTGTGATTAGGAGGATGCCTTCGGGATCTCGGTCCTTAGACCCACCACCGAAAGGAGCCTTGGCTTTTTAAAGGAATTCTCTGAAGGATCAGCCTCAGGAAGAGAGATTGCGCTCGCCTCTTCCAAAGAGCTAAGTTCCTTTCCACCACTTTCCATCTCTCATATACATTGGTATCTCGCAGTTTGAAACCTGAACAAATGCAATGCGTTTTGACTTGTACTTTCTTCGAGAACAGCAGGTATAATATGATCCGTTTTGCGGCTTTTCCTTTCTCCCGTCCTTCTTAAAATCTTTTTGTTTTGAATTAATGTAAGATTTACCAGTAGTGGCAAAAATAGTGTGTCCCAAACAAAGTAGCAAACAAACCATCCTCCCCCGCCCCCCAACTGCCGCTTCGACCCTACCACCCCTCACCCCTCGGCAAAGTAGCCTTCACCCATCTTTCCCCAGTGATAGCATCTTACATATTAATAGATTTTTCAAAATCAGGAAACGGAAATTGGAATAGTATTATTAAGTAAAACTACAGAACTTGTTCAGATTTCACCAGTTTTTATATACTCTTTTTGAATCTATAGTACTATGAGATTTTATCACATATGTAAGTTTATGAAATTATCACTGCTATCAGAATACAAAATAGTTTTATCATCACAAAGACTCTCCCTCAGGCTATGGTTTTTTTAGTTAGACCTTCCCCTAACTTTAACCTTAGACAACCACTGACTTGTTCTCGATCAATTTGTCACTTCAAGAGTGTTATAAATAGAATCATACATGTATAATTATTTGAGATTCAAACAGCATAACACCATGGAGGGCCATCCAGATTAGTGTTTGGGTTAGTAATTTGTTCCTTTTTTGATGGCTTATGGCATTTCCTTGTATGAACATGCCACATTTTGCCATATACCATATACATTTGCTCATTGAAGGACCTTTGGATTGTTTCCTGCTTTAGCCTGTTAGAAATGAAGCTGCTATGAATATTCCTGTACAGTTTTTTGTGTGGACATTTAGCCTAAACATTTCTCTAGGCTAAATATCCAGTAGTATGATGGTGACTAGATTATATAGTCAGTGTAAGTTTTGCTTTACAAGAAACTGACAAGCTGTTTTCCAGAGTTGCTGTGTTATTTTACAGTCTCATAGCAATGTATAAAAGATTCAGTTGCTCTAATTGTTGTAACAGTTGGTATTATAAGTACTTTAAAAATTTTAGCTAGTTTGTAGATCTCTAGTGCTACTTCATCCTGTTTAAATTTGCATGTCTTTAATGTCTGACGATGCTGACTATCTTTTCCTCTGTTTCCTCTTTGGTGAAATGTCCATTCACATCTTTTATTCAGTTTTTTATGGGATTGTTTGTTTTCTTACTGTTGAATTTAGAGAGTTCTTGATATGATACTTTCTGGAGATAAGTCATTTGTTGAGTATGTGTTTTGCAAATATTTTCTCTGAGTCTGTTTCTTGTATTTTCATCTTCTCATCAGGAAGTTTTTTTTTTTTAACTTTTTATTTTGTATTGGAGTATAGCTTATTAACAATATTGTGATAGTTTCAGGTGCATAGCAAAGCTACTCAGTCATACCCATACATGTATCTGTTCTCTCTCAAACTCCTCTCCCATCCAGGCTGCCACATAACATTAAGCAGAGTTCCCTCCTCAGGAAGTTTTGAAAACCAAGGTTTTAAATTTTGAAAGAGTCCAGTTTATCTAATTTTTCTTTTATGGATTGTTATGGCTTTTATGGCTCTTTTATGGATTGTTAACATGGCTCTTCATGTTGTATCTAAGTCACAATATTTTTCCTCTTATATTTGCTTTTAACAGTTTTAGTTTACATTTTAGATTTAGATTTATGATCAATTTTGATTTAATTAAAAAATTAAGTGTGAGGTTTAAGTTGCAGCTAATTTTTTTTGTTTGATAGAAGTCCAATTGTTTCAGTCATACCATTTATTGACAATGCCATTTTGAAAGGATCCAAAATCACCACTGAATTGCTCTTGATTCTTCTTCTGTGATCTCAGTTCTGTTGGTAACCCTATCCAGTGATTTTTCATTTTGGTTATTTTATTTTTTAGTTATAAAATTTTCATTGCTTTTTCAATTACCATTCCCATGGATGACAAGTTTATATCTACAGTTCAGATATCTCTGAGATTCTTACCTCTTTATCAATTGCCTATTTGATATTTCCTCCTGAAAGGCACATCAAGCTCAATATATACAAAATGGAAATATCTCCTAAATCTATCCATTTTTATCTCCACTAACACCGCAAGGTTACCTTCGTCTTTCATATGATTGTAGTAACATCTGATTTGGTCTTCTTATACCACTTTGGCCCTTCTTCAAACTCTCATTCAATTGCAGTTAGAGTTATATTTGGTTCAAAGTGCAAATCTAATCATGTATCACTAAAAACCTTTTGTTGGTTTTCAATTGGCAAAGATTAAAGACAAAATTTAACAGTTCAGTTCAGTCGCTCAGTTGTGTCCAACTCTTTGCGACCCCATGTCCTAAAGGTTCTAAATAGTGTACCTTCTGGCCTGCTTCTCCAACTTTGTTTTGAACTATCTTTGCTATTGGTTTTTGTGCTCTGGCCACACAGGGCTTCTGTCAGTCCATGTTGCTGACTGTGTTTGTGCTCATCAAGATGCCTTTGCAGTCCTATCCTACTCTTCTCTTTCCTCTGTTTCTAATGCTTCCTATTCCTCCTTTAGTTCTCAGTTTAAGCAGTACTTTCTTTGTTTAAAATAAGTCTCTTAAAATTAAAAAAAAATTGAAGTATAATTGATTTACAATGTTGTGTTAGTTTCTGGTATACAGCAAAGTGATTCATTTCTACATATATGTATATATATATTCTTTTTCAGATTCCATTATAGTTTATTACAAGATACTGAATATAGTTCCGTGTGCTATATCATAGAACCTTGTTTATCTTATGTATAGTAGCTTGTATTTGCTAATCCCAAACCCCAAATTTGTCCCTCCCTGCCCCTTTCCACTTTGGTAACCACAAGTTTGCTTTCTCTGTCCCTGAGTCTATTTCTGTTTTGTATACAAATTCATTTGTATCATATTTTAGATTCCATAAATGATATTTGTCTTTCTCTGTCAAGCAGTGCTTTATTAAGATTATGCCTTCCTTGACCTAGTTGACTAGGTAGAAATCTTCCTACTACAGGTCATTTTAGGAATTATGCTTATTAGAATTGCAATTTTACATGTTTTATTATTGGATTAATGTCTTTCTACTTGGAGTAAGTTTCCATGAGGGCATGAATTGTGCCCACCACTGCATTTTCAGCACCCAAGGCAATGCTTGGCATGTAATAGGCACTTGATATGTTTGCTCAATGAGTCAATCAAAATGGAGTACTAAAGTATGCAGTTGGAAATATAAGCTTGGATCTCACAGAATTAAAAAATGAACTCTACATTGACCTTATAATGGTTATTGTAGGAAGTCTCTCAAATGCAGTATAATTATTATAGGGATAGTGTAAAGCCATTATTTATTACGTCTCAACGGTTCACAAACAATTTACTATCTTTCTTTTTCTGGATTCCCCTTCTTCGATCAAGGTGCCGTCATCTTATCAGTTATCCAGTGTCAAAAAACCTGGGGTCCTCTATGAGTTTATCCATGTCGTATACATTCCGTTAGTTGTCAAAGTTAGTTCATTTCCTTTTCAAGATGATTCTCACATCTGTTTCTTTTATTTTATTGAATCACTTCCAAATTAATTTAGGCTCTTATCTTTTTATGGCTATGTCACTACAATATGTGCTTCCCTGGTGGCTCAGTGGTAAAGAATCTTGCTACCTAGGTGGCACTAGTGGTAAAGAATCCGCCTGCCAGGGCAGGAGACATGAGATGTGGGTTTGATCTCTGGGTTGGGAAGATCCCCTGGAAGAGGGCACGGCAATACACTGCTGTATTCTTGCCTCTAGAATCCCATGGACAGAGGAGCATGGGAGCTATAGTCCATGGGGTCGCAAAGAGTCAGTTATGACCAAAGCAACAGCATGCATGCAGCAGTGCAGGAGATGTGGGTTTGATCCCTGGGTCGGGAAGATTCCCTGGAGAAAGAAATGGCAACCCATTCTTGCCTGGGAAATCCTATAGACAGAGGAGCCTGGCAGGCTACAGTCCATGACACCATGAGGAGTTGGGCACAACTTAGCGACTAAACAGCAACAGCAACAACAGTCACTGCAGTAGTCTTCTACTGATCTCAGCCCCCTTTCTCTTGTCCAAACTACCAAATTACTCTTTCTGCAAGTCATCCCAGCTTATGTTGGTATTTCTGTTGCCTATCAAATAAATAAAATAAAAGCTCAAATCCCTCAAGAACCCTGGTTTTAAATTCCAACCTTATTTTCTTCTGATACCCTCAGTGTTTGGCAAATTTCAATCATTCAGATCCCGTCATCTTTTTTGCCATATCTAAGAAGATGTGTACTCTTTCAATATTCAATATTTTTCCTTAAATTAACTCACCTTTTTACTGAGTCTCATCCTAATCTATAATTTCTTCAAAGTCAAGGGCTTGATGTGTTTGATACACTTTTTTCCTAATTCTTATGATAAATATTAAATGCTACTGTTACAATGTTTACTTGGGTACCACCTGAAGTTGTCTTATATGTTAGTGGTGGTCTGGGGACTACACTTTGGGGAACTTTGCTATATACAAATTCTTGATTCTACTCCCTGCCTATAGAATATATTTTTCATGTCTAATCTTTTTTTTTTTTTTTTGTTATTGTTCCCTCACTTCCTTTCCCAGTCAATTCAATTTAGTAAATGTTGTGGCAGGCACTGAGGATGAAGATAATGGTAAGATACTGATTTTCCTTTTTCTTTCAAGGAGTTTATACTTTGTTAGAGGAATTACTAATCCACGGGCCTCAAACAATATACAAATCTTACTTGTCTTTTTTGTGATGACCAGCTCAAATTTTACTGCCTATTAGAGTCCTTCATGTATTACCTCTGTTCAAAGAGATTTTTCTTTCCTGAATTTTTCCTGTTGTATTTGACTTTCTGAATCATGTTTTGATATTTGTCTTTTAATATTGTTTTAGTATTCTCATATTTATCTTTTGATGAGATATTCTTGCATTCCTCGGATGTTGCATTTAGTAGAGACTAAACAGTTTTAGGCAATACCTAAATAAGGAAGTAATACCTAAGTACCTAAGTAAGGAAATACCATACTTAGTTGAGAAAAAGAGCTTGACATTTCTTTATCAGGGTTTTATTTCAGAAAAATTGTGTTTTGTTGACAATTATACATAATGGACTTACATTTTGAAAAATTTACATTTGGAAGCTGAAGTTTGAAATTGAGAGATCTAAGAAGATGAAATTTATGAAGGATTTTTTGTCAGGTTGCAAGCAAAGAAGCAGAAATTTTGTGGCTAAAGAAATGTGAGGAATCTATCATTTTAATTGATACTGTAAAAGACTGGAAGCTAGTTTTGAAGTTGATAGTGTTGGAGTGAAATTACTCAATTCTGTTTGTTAGTTTATAAAATCTGGTGCTGTTTTTCGTCAGTGTGACTTTTTACTGTCCTTTTTCTGCCTGGAACTTTTTCTTTGGTTTATATCCTTGTCCTCTTTGCTCATTTTTATTTTATCTCTTTTTTTCATAGAATCTCCTTTGATATTCTTGCTCTTTTTGTCCTCATCTCTCTTTATGTCCTTGTCTTTTATCTTGTCCTTAAATCCCTTTGTGTCTTTGTCCTCTGTCTTATTCTCATCTCCCTTCATGTCCTTGTCTTCTGCCTTGTTCTCAGCTCCCTTCATGTCCTTGTCCTCATCTCCCTTTATATCCTTGACTTTTATCTTGTCTTCATCTCCCTTCATGTCCTGGTCCTCTGTCTTGTCCTCATCTCCTTTCATGTTCCTATCCTCTGTCTTTTCCTCACCTCCCTTCATGTCCTTGTTCTCTGCCTTGTCCTCATCTCCCTTCATGTCCCTGTCATCTGTTTTGTCCTTATCTCCTTGCATGTCCTTGTCCTCTATCTTTTCCTCATCTCCCTTTACATCCTTGACTTCTATCTTGTCCTCATCTCCCTTCATGTCCTTGTCCACTGTCTTTTCCTCATCTCCCTTCCTGTCCTTGTCCTTTGTCTTTTTCTCATCTCCTTTCATGTCCCTGTTCTCTGTCTTGTCCTCATCTCCCTTCGTGTCCCTGTTCTCTGTCTTGTCCTCATATCCCTTCCTGTCCTTGTCCTCTGTCTTGTCCTCATCTCCCTTCCTGTCCTTGTCCTCTGTCTTGTCCTCATCTCCTTTCATGTCCCTGTTCTCTGTCTTGTCCTCATCTCCCTTCGTGTCCCTGTTCTCTGTCTTGTCCTCATCTCCCTTTGTGTCCCTGTCCTCTGTCTTGTCCTCATCTCCCTTCCTGTCCTTGTCCTCTGTCTTGTCCTCATCTCCTTTCATGTCCCTGTTCTCTGTCTTGTCCTCATATCCCTTCGTGTCCCTGTCCTCTGTCTTGTCCTCATCTCCCTTCCTGTCCTTGTCCTCTGTCTTGTCCTCATCTCCTTTCATCTCCCTGTTCTCTGTCTTGTCCTCATCTCCCTTCGTGTCCCTGTCCTCTGTCTTGTCCTCATCTCCCTTCATGTCCTTGTCCTCTGTCTTGTCCTCATCTTCCTTTATATCCTTGATTTTTATCTTATCTTCATCTCCCTTCATGTCCTTGTTCTTTGTCTTATCCTCATCTTCCATCTTGTCTTTGTTCTTGTTGCTATCTTCATCTTCTTTCTTGTTGTGGTCCTCCCTGTCTTCATCTCCCTTCTTGTCTTTATTATCTGTGTCCTCGTCTCCCTTCTTTTTCACATTCACCCTTCGTTCCCCAGTTTCACCTTCATCTTTTATACTTTGTCCTTTCTTTGATTGGCCCTTTTCTATTTTATTTTCCTTGTCCATAACCTCCCTGATACCTTTTCTTTTTTCATCTTTTACTCGCTTCCCTTCTTTACTCAGAGTTTTCTCAGGAAGCTTTTCAACTTTCACTTCAGGCTTCGGTTTTTGTCCCTTTTCATAGTTCTCTTCAGGGCCACTTAAATCTCTTTTATGCTGGTATTTAGGACCACTTTGGCTAATTTGTGGTGGGACCACTTGAATTCTCAAATAAATATCCTGTTTTGGGATAGTTTTTCTTGTTTCTCCGGTGCCACTTTTTGCCTCTGTTTTTGAGCATTCTCTCAAATTACCTGAAAATATAACAGAACATATAATAAAAGTACATAATTAACATCTTAAGTAATTTTGATCTTTTCATATCAAACATTTTTGCTTTGAGTTAAGCTTGAGTCATTAAATTTGCCTTCCCAATAATATAAAATTTGTGAAGCTGTACACACACAAACGGTTAGATAAGAGGTCCTTGAAATACAGTATTTTTGAATATTGAATTGAGAAAAGGGAAAAATACAACACAAGAAATTGGTAATTGCTCAGTAGAATATAGCTAGAGTGTATGATTAAAATTAAAAAGAGATGTAAACTGAAAAGGAGAACTTTTCCTGAGAAAATTATTATATAATATTTATGATTCCTTAAGAAAATTCCATCTCCCTTTTAGTGATAACAATTGCCAAACTAGCATTTTGAAAGACTGTGAAGCTGGAACTTTCCTTGGCTGTCTCACAGGTTTTCAAGGATTCTGCATTAAAAATAATTTAGAAATGGTAGCATTACTTAAGGTAGGAAAACAACTGGTTCTTATAGTACATAAGCATATGACAAATACATTGAGATTACTACAGTGATCTTTTAATTTAAAAATATTTAACAGTTATATGCCAATAATATTGATTGATAAGATCATTTAAATGCTTACATAAATTCTATTTGTAAAATCTCATAATTTTATAACAATCTCATATTAAATATTATTTTCAAATTTTAATTATTATAAATAATGCTGTGTTAAACCACCTAATACATATACCTTTGAAAAGCTGTCCTAGTTTTTCTTAGAAAACATTTCTGGAAGTATAAATTCTTAGTCAAAGGGTATGTACATTTTGTATTTTGAAACATTGCCAAATGTACTCTTGAAAAGTTAAACCTTAATATCAATAGGGCATAGAAACAGAAATTTGGCCAAATTCTAAAAACATTATACTCTGTAAACCTTTTCAATCTTTCACAAACTGATAGATTAAAACAAAAGAGCTCCTCTTTATCAGTATTTTTAAAATTAACTCATGTTTTTGGATCTATAGCATTCTTTCCTGTATACCCAGTTCATTTATTTTTAGATTTCTCCATCATTTTTATTGCTTGATATGTTTTAGAGAACATTTTTTAGAACTTATCAAGAGGCTATAAATGTTTGGCTTAAATAAACCAAAGAAATAATTTAGATTAAACTTCTGGATCAGCTACTGAGTCATTATTTAGACCATAAGTTATTTTCCTGAGAAATGACAAACACTTTCAGTTATATTGAAATGTATCATAAGTTCAGTATTATGACTTTAAGAATGGCTTTGGTTTTTGGGATTTTATGAACCTTCAATTTGGTAGGCTTCAGGGACAGTTGGGTAAGTGGAGCTCATTCTAATTTTTTTTCAATTCTTTGCTCCATCAAGAATTGAAAGCTTTCTTTTGACTGGTATTTGCAAATTTAAGTCCTTCCTTTCCTTTCTTTGCTAGCTACATCTGTCTCTTTATTCTCTGCTACCTCCTCATTTTTGTTTGAATCACTGAATACTGTTTTTCAAGAAGAATGCCAATTTTTCTAATAAATAAGTTTATCAATATATTTTCCCTTCATATTTATTTTCCTTTCAGTTATAAAGAGTTATTATTTTTTTTTAAGTGGCACTAATCCCACAGCAAGGGAAAGGAAGAATTATGTGGTCTCCTCTTCTGCTTAAGTGGTAGTACTAAGCTATTATGTTGTTCAAGACCGAGGTGTTTCTATATGAAGAAAATGGAAAGGGAAATTATTGATATAAGTACTTACTATAAACTTTTCTAAAGTTAAAAGTTTCTTTTTAATCTTTTATTCTTGAATATGGTATATATTTAATGTTGATAATCTTCTTTTCTTAAGAACATCAGTGGTCTACATCCCAGGGCCATCAAATCCTCTATGATATTTGCTGGGGTTGGTAAAGAATATGCTTGCAATGCAGAAGACCCCAGTTCAATTCCTGGGTTGGAAGGATTATCTAGAGAAGGGATAGGCTACCCACTCCAGTGTTCTTGGGCTGCCCTTGTGGTTCAGCTGGTAAAGAATCTGCCTGCAATGCAGGAGACCTCGGTTTGATCCCCCGGTTGGGAAGATCCCCTGGAGAAGGAAAAGGCTACCCAGTCCAGTATTCTGGCCTAGAGAATTCCATGGACAGTCCATGCATGCGTGACTTTCACTTTCAACTTTAGCTGCAGTAGAAATAGACCTTAAGAGGGCTGGGAAGGAGACTACTGCTTCTCCTCAACAAGTGCCTTTTTCCCTTCACTATCTTATTGGGAATTAAAAACTGAAAAGCATTGTAACTGTTGTCTTTAGACCACAGTTTCCTAAATTCAACAGTTAATTTCTTTCAATTTAATTTTTAACTTCTTTTCTTTTTAAAAACATTTAATTAAAACCAGGAGATACTTTATTTCCTGTTTTTTCATTTTGTGATTTAAATATTTTACTTCCCCCAAATTCCTCTATGAACTGTGGGAATTCTGGGTAAAATGGAAAGAAAGGAGACTGAGATAGGGGAGTCTGAAATGAGATAGACAGTCTGAATTGAAAGTAGACATTTTGTGAAAAGTTCCCTGGATCGTGCAGGAGATTAATACATATTAGAATTGACAAATGCCAAGACACTTACTTGAGGGTGCTGAAGCTGCTCCTAAAAAACAAAACCAAAAATTATTTAGACAAATTCCAAAATATGTTTCAAAAATATATTGTTTACTTTCATATTCTTCCAGAAAGAATGCTTTAAAATGGGACATTTGCAGGGCACTAAACCAACCCTGTTTGTTTTTAAAGCAATCTGCTAACTTTATGGATCTGGAGGAAGGATAGGAAAGATAGCACCTATGCCACATTTCTCCATGTGTTTTCACTGTTTTTCAACATTTGAAGTTTCTCTCCCTTTTTAATTCTTTCAGTTTTCCTCATGTAATCTCCTCCTGCTCTCTTCCTTATCCTAGGAAATCTGTCTGTCCTTCGCTATTAAAAATTTTTTTTTTGAACTTGTGTCACAGAGTCAATATATTGCTGACAAATTGGCTTAACACTTTCTCTATGGACAATGTTATCACAAATCATATGGCATATCTTTTTTTCTGTTAGTAAAGAATATCTACTTTAAAAATTATCAGTAATCTATCATATTTCAGAGCAATTAGAAGTCTTTGTAAGTGCTGGAAATGGTAGCCCTTAAATATTATGGAAGACAGAAAAATACCCTGGGAATAAAACAACAAAGCAGCCAATGAGTATCACTGATTCTTCCCAAAGAAAAATACTACCATTGGAGGTCCCTTTGTCTGCACGTGTTGAATATAAATTATATTGATAATCTTCTGTTCTCCCTTCCTTCCTTCATTCCCTCAATGGTTCATTCAAAGAATAGTTATTAACCATCCATCATGTTCAGGCACTGTGTCTGGCACAAGGGATCCCATTTTGATTGAGAACAACAGGTTCTCTGTCTTCTAGGAGCTTCTAGATGGAGCATCAGGCATAAGCTTTAGGATGTATGCAGAGATGTTTCACGTCTATTTAGGATAAAATTAAAATTCACAATGCAATAGTACCATTCAGTCCATAAATACATATTTTTCTACCTTTAATTTACTGTTCAGTTGAATAAACAAACATCAATAGGAAAACTAGAAATATTTCAAAGGCATAAAAATGATAGAAATCTGGTCTTAGTTTAGACATGGCCATGCACAGGCAGCTCAGTTTCCATTCTAAAATCAGATTCCAGATTATTTTATAAAGCAAAGCTCAGTTTGCTTTAGCACTCCTCAATAGGGAGTTGAAATTCAGGCCCTCCTAAATGTAAGCATTCATTTAAATTTTCTTCCTTCCATTTGTTTTCTCACTGATTCATCTTTTCCTTTACTCTTTTCATAAAACACATTTAAATGGGAAATGTGCTTTATTTATTATTTTCAGGCTAGTACGTGCTTCATGCTGAGTCGCTCAGTCATGTCTGACTCTTTGTGACCCCTTGGGCTCTATGGTGAGCCCCACCAGGCTCCTTTGCCCATGGAGTTTTCCAGGCAAGAATAGTGGAGTGGGTTGTCATTTCCTACTCCATGGCATCTTCCTGACCCAGGGATAGAACCCTCTCCTGCATCTCCTGCATTGGCATGTGGATTCTTTATGACTGTGTCACCTGGTAGGAAAGATAAAATTTTAAATTCTGTATTTGTTCTGCTCTTTTTTTTCTTTTTTCACACAGAAAACTAGAATTTGTAACCTGAAAATAATTTTCTTTTTGGTGCTTCCATTGCTTACAAAGAAAAAAATTTATTTATTTATTTATTTATTTTCCATTTGGAGAATGGTTTCTTAGGATAGTATTCCAAAGGGAGATTTTGCATACCTCTGCTGAACTCTTTAAGATCTCTGGCGTAAGCTTGCTAGGATATCTCACTTTAATTTTTTCCCCACAAACACTGAAACCTGTTTCTCTGTCAAAACCCACCCTCTTTCTAATGAGAGAGGCTTTGAATATGAAGTGACCATCTAATCATACAAGTGGCTAGCCTCTGAGCCCTGTTATTACATTGCTTTCAGACTTATTTTTTTCTAAAGTGCCATTCTGATTATGCATTCTTTGAAAACTTTTAATATCCAAACTTCAAGCATGATTCACAAAGTCCTTCATAACTGAGCCCGACATACTTCTCCAGTCTCCTTTCCTCCTGATGTCAATGCTTCCTGATTCTTCTCTGGATCCAGCATGGAATTCTGGAATCTTCTCTGGATCCAACATAGAATCAGAGGGAGATAAAGTTGAGAGAAAACTTGAGGATGTTGGGTTTATAAAATTTCAGGAATGTTTCTCTCCCTGAGATAGACTTAGAACAAGACATTGCCTGACTTCTATAAAATGTATAATATCTTATCTCAGTCACATCCCAGATGCTTTTCTCCAACTGGCCTTCACTTCATCCTTTATTAAACTGCTTTATTATTTACAGAAACCAGGGCTTCTCAGAGTTATGAACAAAGTTCTCTATATTTATGATATGATATTTTGAAATCTGATTTCAGAGTAAGCTTATGTGGTGACTACTGTTTCATTGCTGAAGTAAATCACCCAAAGTTCCTCAGCTCTTAATTAGATTTGAACCCTGGCCACTTTGCTCCAAAATCCTTGCCTGTAAATTCTGTTGTGTTGTTACCACCCTTCGCCCCAACTCCACATTGACTCCTTTGACACTGTAATCCTAGACTTCCAAATCTCTTTACTGAATTTTATTTACTTGACATATTTCCTATATGTATAGGAAATATACATATAGGATTTTTTATTTCTCTATTCCTCCCCTTCTCTCCACTTTGTTGTTGTTCCACTGTTTGACATTCTTTCAAATGAGAAAGGATCATTAACCTGTCTTCAGTCATAGACCAAGAAGGTGGCAGCTATGTTCTGGGAATCCAGAGTTGACTCCACATAATTTTACCTCTTTCTAAAATCTACAGACAAATGCAAAGACTATAATATTCCTCCTTTTATAAAATAAATATTTATAGTCCACCATGTTGGAGACAATATGTACTAGGTACACTGGAGATAGAGGTGCTATTCCTATACATTTAGACTTAATAGTTAAGAAAATAAAATCAGTCACATTAAAAGATACATAGTTTTATCAATGTGGTAGATATTTGGACTAAAGCAGCATTCAGTCTCTCTAAGGTATCAAAACCCTGTAGGAACTACTGAGATTTTCTTTTGTGGAAGTCAGCTTGGTGTGCTGGGAGACCTTAAGAAGCCTGTACTCTGCAGAGAAAAAGCATCATCAATAGATAGATTAAAATCCTAAATGGGAAAGATAAAGCTGTAGATGTAATAAAAGAAAATAAATAAAAGATCACTTCCAGTGGTCTTGGATGTAGGGAAGGCCTTCTTAGAATCTCCAAAGCACATGATGTGAAAAGCAAATGTATTTAAATACATCAAAAGTGTTTCTGTTTAACCAAAAACATTATAGACAAGGTTCATGGACATACGGTAGACTGAGAGAAGATGTTTTCAAGACAAAGGCACGAAGGCACTTTCAAGACAAGTCACGAAGAATTAATATCCACTCTGTCCAAAAGACGCTTGACAAATAACAAGAAAGAGATGGGAACCCAAACGGCAAAATGGTCAAAATATATGAATAGGAAAAGGAAAACTTGAATGGCTGGTAAGTATATAAATATGTATGTGAACTCATCAGTAGGCATTGAAAAGCAAAATAAAATAGCAAGGAACTTTCTTGCATCAACCAGAATGGAAAGATTAGAAAGAGAGATAAAAACAAGTGCTCTTCAGCATAGAAGGTGAAGGGAACATATTCTTAAGAGCTGGGGAGACTGTAGATTATTACAGTAGTTCTGAAAAGCAATCTAGGAATGAAATTATCTGTATGTCTTACCTATCAGTGATACTACTCCAGATTTACCTTCTAGATATATAATTCACAAATTATAAAGAGAACATGCTCTAGTTCTTTGATCTAGATCATTGATGGAGACTTTGCCATCAGTCACAAAGGGAGTGGATAAGTACACTGTGGATCCACTGTGGTGGATGCATACTGGTCAGTGAACAGTATGCAGTAATTAGAAATTATGATCTGGTATTTTGAAATCTGACTTCAGTGTAAGCTTATGTGGTGGCTACTGTTTCACTGCTGAAGTAGTTAGAAGCAACTAATGATTCCAAGGATAGATTTTGAAAATAAAGTGAGAGCCAACTAACAAGGTGATTATAAAGTGACATAAATATATCTTGAAAATAAAGTGATGATACATGAAAAAAGTCAAGGAGTTGGACTAGTGCCTCAGCAACACATTGAGTGGGCCAAAAAGTTTGTTCGGATTCTTTCTGTACTATTATATGGAAAAACCCCAACTTATTTTTTGGCCAACTCATTACTTTAAAAGATAAGTGTAAACACTTATGACTGCTGACAACACTACATATTTGAAAGTGATAGGTGTAAACAGACCAACTATGAATAATTAAAGGATGAAGGACATGACAGGGTCATCAGAGGATTTACAAAAGTATAAAAATAATATGAATGCATGATACTAGTGGGTAGGATGCAATAGTGAGGGTAAGGTTGAAGATTCAGCAGAGTGGGATGATTGTTGGAGAGAGAGCTCCCAGAACTGATTAATGGTGGTGGAATCCACATCCAAGGGGGAGGAGCTGATCTTTGATCGGAGAGAGGAAGCTCTCCAGAGTAGCTACTGGCTACTACTGTAGTTGGAGGGAAGATAAATGGAAGGCTTCACCTGCAGGTTATTTGGTGGCAGAAATCTGTAATTGCATGTAATATTTATTTTTATTCATCCAACATGATGCGTGGTCCCTGTGGGGAGTGAAAGGTGTGGAGAGATTTTATATTTATTTGTGTCACAAAGATTATTTCAAATAGTTTCTGTGGAGAATGGGAGAGCAAGCAGATGTGGAAACAGTTACTGTGGCCAGTTTTGAGTATCCACTTGAGGCTGTCAGCCATGAGTCAATGGAGGCACATGTCTGTATGGCTGGTGTTATTTTTCTGTAGCACCCAGTGTAGGAACTGTTGGTGTAGAGAAGGAGGATGGCAGAATTAGTCCAAGATTACACGCAAAGCTGTTCTGATAGATGAAAAGTGGGCCAGAGGATTTGGAAGTGTTGTCGTGTAAGTGAAAAGAGTGATGTCTATGGAGTTAGGAAGTAAAGACTGGATAGTGGTAAATGAAGCAGGAGAAATTAGAAAAGTCAAGAAATTAAAGGTGTCAGTGAGGTCAGTAACTGGCGATATGGGATGAAGGCTACTGCAAAACTGGAAGTTTGTTGCTGAGAGATAATGAGAACATCAGAGTATCTACTGCTTCATCACTGGGATATGATTTTGTCAGTTTGATTTTTAAAACTTAATTGTTCCCATTTTCTTATCCAAAGTCTTTGTTTTCTGTTTTTCCTCTTTCTGTTCAATTTATTTAAAAAATACCATTCTTCTCCAATTGTGTCCTGTCAACTTGTAAAAACCTGTGGTTCCTCAAAATATTGTACTATCTTTTATTTACTTCTTACTCTGTTGTCTAGCCTCCCAGGTATACCTCTGGGTACTGAGTATAAACTTTAAATGTTTAACAAGTTCTTTCCCCCTCATTTTACACTCTTATTTATCTATATTCCTCTTTCTGCTTCAATGCATTTAACTTACAACTTTAGTATAAATTTTCCTCCCCTTTGGTTTGGAATGAGAATAATATCCTTTACAGGTTATTTTTCTATAGGTAAGTGGCGTTTAATTTCCAGGAATTCAGTAAAATTCTTAACTTGTCCCTCACTGAAAATGACAACCAGCAAAGTTAATAATAGTTCATGTACACTATAATAGTCCATTACATAAAGTAATTATAAATATGGCAGTGTTACTTACTAGGTGGTGGTGTAGCTTTTGCTGAAATACAAGCGACATGTTGTTTTAGTCAGTTATGGGTACAGCATATTTTCCCCCTGTTAATCTCCCACTGAGGAATCTTATAATGACAACTAAGAAGCACAAGGATTTCTGTTACAATTATTTTGATGCTGGAATCCCTGTCAACATGATCACTTATGAAGTATGTCTGATGTTCAGTTTTGATGTCTTCAAAGCCTGGCAAATACTTGCTTCTTTCTGTTTCCTCCTTTTATAGTTTTCCCATTTTGCATTCTAACTTTTCTTACCTTTGGTCCTCTTTGTCAGTTACCATCTACTCTTTCAAAAAAGAATGTGTGACTTAAACTATGATTTATTGGTTCTGCTTTTTATTCTTTTTTGTTAATCAGTGGAGTTTTGGTCTACAAATTCATTGGCAAATCTTAATTAGCATAAAACTAACTTTAAAAAGATTAGAGACTTCATGAAAAATTGAAAATAAATTAACACTATAGAAATCTATTACAGAATTTTATTTACTTTAATGGATTTAATAATTTAAAGATAGAAAATCAACTTATTAGTTAATTTAGCAAATAATAATTTAGAGAAAAATGTGTTAGAAACAATCTTAATGCATTATATTGTTGTATTAATAAACTACTACATTTAGGCATCTAGACTCTTCCTAGATACTAAATATTATATGCAACTTAGTCCTAAATATATTACTAGAATCTCTTTATGTCCTTTCATAAAAAACATACTATTTTAGTTGTAGTTTTAAACATAAAAACATATTATTTTAGTTGTAGTTTAAAATTTTTGTCAATTCTAACCCTCTGTCCTCTCCCCATTTCAGCTTAAGCTCCCAAAACTCTTCCTGAGCATTAAGAGCTATCTGAGCATATTTTGTAATAATTGGTCCCTTATCCTCAGTTCTTGAAAATGCTTCAGAACCATAAAGGTATAATGGGTGTCTTGTTATTCATAATGAACCCCTTTTCACCACATCTGTGTTAGTCACTGAGTCTTGTTCAACTCTTTGTGAACCCATGAACTGTAGTTCGCCAGGCTCCTCTGTCCATGGAATTCTCCAGGCAAGAATACTGGAGTGGGTAGCTATTACCATCTCCAGGGGATCTTCCCAACTCAGGGACAGAACCTAGGTTTCCTGCATTGCAGGTGGATTCTTTACTGTCTTTGTTCAGTTCAGTTCAGTCGCTCAGTTGTGCCCAACTCTTTGTGATCCCATGGACTGCAGCATGCCAGGTTTCCCTGTCCATCACCAACTCCCACAGCTTTCTCAAACTCATGTCCATCAAGTTGGTGATGCCATCCAACCATCTTATCCTCTGCTGTTCCCTTCTCCTCCTGCCTTCAATCTTTTCCGGCATCAAGGTCTTTTCCAATGAGTTTGGGTTCATGTTAATGAGGTAACTTCTGAAAATCACCTAAAGACAGGGGCTGGTTGCCAGAACCAACCTTGAATAGAGGGTTAGAATTTTCAGTCCCACCCCTTGATTTCTGGGAGGGATGGAGGGCTAGAGGTTGAGTTAATCACTGATAGTTAATGATTAACTGGTAATTTTAATGTTATAAAGCCTCCATAAAAACCCAAATGGAGGAAGTTCAAAGCCCTTACAGGCTGGGAAGTCAGAATGCTTCCCCAGATTCAAAGGACAGAAGCTCCTTTGTTTGGGGCCTTGCCCTATGTATCTCTTCATCTGCTGTCGATTCTTGTCTTTTAGTATCCTTTGTAGTAAATCAGGAATCTAGCTTGTAAATGGTTTCTTGAATTCTGTGAGCCACTCTAGCAAATTAATCCAACCCAAGGAAAGGGCCATGGGAATCCTGCATTATAACTAAATATAGGTAACAACCTGGACTTGTGATTGGCATCCAGAGTTGGAGGTGGGTAATTGAAACTGCTGGTTTATAGAGCTGGTTAGTCAGAAGCACAGGTAACCTTGAAACAAGCAGGACCTGCTGGGGAACAGGCGTGGGGAACACACAAAAGCCTGTGTTCCTTGTTTCTTGTTTGTGGGAAAAAGGCTTCAGCCTTCTAGACCTTCCTTGAGTACCAAAACGCAGATTCAAACAATTGCTAACCAGGGAAGTGAGGGAATGCAGAAACAAAGAAAGAGCAAACAAGAAACAATAGTGTAATGATGAAGCAGGTTCCTGGTTCCTCCTCATGGAATTTACATAACAATATATCTTTGATTTCTCCTACAGTGAGTTTGTTAGGGAACCATTGATGAAAACCACTCACGCTGGCCAGGCACAATGATAACCTCTTGTCTGAGTTGTCTTACAATGGGAGGTCCGATAAATTCAGGAGGGGCCAAAAAAGGGAGGAGATGACCAACCTCCCAGAATCTTTCCCACTGGAATCCATCTTGGCTGAGAGATATGTGTGCCATCAGGAAGGACCCTGAGTCAGACGGTGGGCCAAGCAAGATGACTGGCCAGAGACAACCCAGAAGCTAGCCCTATTACCATAAAACCTGAGACTGTCAGCAATGTGGCAGAGCAGTTCTCTTGGGTTACCTTACCGTACTGCCCTCTGCCTGGGTGTTCCTTTCCAGTAAGGTCTCTTGCTTTTTCAGCATGTGTATCTCCTTCATTTTTGAGTGTTAGACAAGAGTCCACTCTCAGGCCTTCGAAAGGTTCTCTCTTTCTTCAACAAGTTATCTTCCTGGAGATAATCTCACCTTTTAGTTTCTTGTTGCATATGGAACTCTTACCAGAAACTAGGCCATTTAATTTCTCTTCCCCTTGTTATACTCTTGATGACTAGGATCTACCTCTGCCTATATTTATGAATATCACATTGAATTCTGATTTTGAGTTGACAAAAATTTAAACTACAACTAGAATAATATTTATTTTAATATGTACAATTATTTTCAGTGATTTAGTCTTTTCTTAACATTATGACAGTGAGGAAATATTGAGAAATATGATCATTGAGTTCTTCCACAGTTGAAACTGATGATGGTAACAGTAATTAAAGGTAGCTCATGCTCTATTCAGAATTTGAAAAAAATACCTACTGATGAATGATGCAAGGCTTTTAAAATGAAGCAAAAAGGAAATAAATGAATTTCATCTTGCTTGCAAAAAGATATAAAGAATTTAATAAAGGTTTATAAGTTAGAACAAAATTTTTATTCTTGTATCAGCGAATGCCCTAGAAAAGGGACATCAAGGAATCTTCAGAACAGATGAGGCTATATTAATTAATAAAAAGTTGTTTTAAGAGTTTGTGTGTCTTCCACGTTAACAAATTGAAAAATAAAAACCATATGATTATTTCAATAGATTCAGAGAAAGCCTTTGACAAAATTGAACATCTGTTTATGATAAAAACCCTCCAGAAAGCAGGAATAGAAGGACAATACCTCAACATAATAAAAGCTATATATGACAAACCCTCAGCAAACATTATCCTCAATGGTGAAAAATTGAAAGCATTTCCCCTAAAGTCAGGAACAAGGCAAGGGTGCCCACTCTCATCACTACTATTCAATATAGTTTTGGAAGTTTTGACTACAGCAGTCAGAGCTGAAAAAGAAATATAAGGAATCCAGACTGGAAAAGAAGAAGTAAAACTCTCATTGTTTGCAGATGACATGATCCTCTACATAGAAAACCCTAAAGACTCTACCAGAAAATTGCTAGAGCTAATCAATGAATATAGTAAAGTTGCAGGATATAAAATTAACACAAAGAAATCCCTTGCTTTCCTATACACTAATAATGACAAAACAGAAAGAGAATTAAGGAATCAATTCCATTCACCATTGCACTGAAAAGAACAAAATACTTAGGAATAAATCTACCTAAAGAAACAAAAGACGTATATATAGAAAACTATAAAACACTGATGAAAGAAATCAAAGAGGCCACGAATAGATGGAGAAATACACCGTGCTCATGGATCGGAAGAATCAATATAGTGAAAATGAGTATACTACCCAAAGTGATCTATAGGTTCCATGCAATCCCTATCAAGCTACCAATGATATTTTTCAGAGAACTAGAACAAATAATTTCACAATTTGTATGGAAATTTCAAAAAAACCTCGATTAGCCCAAGCAATCTTGAGAAAGAAGAATGGAACTGGAGGAATCAACTTGCCTGACTTCAGACTCTACTACAAAGCCACAGTCATCAAGACAGTGTGGTCCTGGCACAAAGACAGAAATATAGATCAATGGAACAAAATAGAAAGCCCAGAGATAAATCCACATACCTATGGACACCTTATCTTTGACAAAGAAGGCAAGAATATACAAAGGAGAAAAGACAACCTCTTTAACAAGTGGTGCTGGGAAAACTGGTCAACCACTTGTAAAAGAATGAAACTAGAACACTTTCTAACACCATACACAAAAATAAACTCAAAATGGATTAAAGATCTAAATGTAAGACCAGAAACTATAAAACTCCTAGAGGAAAACATAGGCAAGACACTCTCTGACTTAAACCACAGCAGGTTCCTCTATGACCCACCTGCCAGAATATTGGAAATAAAAGCAAGAATAAACAAGTGGGGCCTAATTAAAATTAAAAACTTATGCACAACAAATGAAACTATAAGCAAAGCGAAAAGACAACCTTCAGAATGGGAGAAAATAACAAATGAAGCAATGGACAAAGAATTAATCTCAAAAATATACAAGCAACTCCTGCAGCTCAATTCCAGGAAAATAAAAGACCCAATCAAAAAGTGAGCCAAAGAACTAAACAGACATTTCTCCGAAGAAGATGTACAGATCGCTAACAAACACATGAAAAGACGCTCAACATCACTCATTATCAGAGAAGTGCAAATCAAAACCACAATGAGGTACCATTACATGCCAGTCAGAACGGCTGCTATCCAAAAATCTACAAGCAATAAATGCTGGAGAGGCTGTGGAGAAAAGGGAACCCTCTTACACTGTTGGTGGGAACGCAAACTAGTACAGCCACTATGGAGATCAGTGTGAAGATTCCTTAAAAAACTGGAATTAGAACTGCCATATGACCCAGCAATCCTGCTGCTGGGTATGCACACTAAGGAAACCAGAATTGAAAGAGACACGTGTACCCCAATGTTCATCACAGCACTGTTTATAATAGCCAGCACATAGAAGCAACATAGATGCCCATCAGCAGACGAATGGATAAGAACACTGTGGTATATATACACCATGGAATATTAGTCAGCCATTAAAAAGAATTCATTTGAATCAGTTCTAATGAGGTGGCTGAAACTGGAGCCTATTATACAGAGTGAAGTAAGCCAGAAAGAAAAACACGAATACAGTATACTAACACATATATATGGACTTTAGAAAGATGGTAATGATAACCCTGTATGCGAGACAGCAAGAGAGACACAGATGTATTGAACAGTCTTTTGGACTCTGTGGGAGAGGGCAAGGGCGGGATAATATGGGAGAATGGCATTGAAACATGTAAATTATCATATGTGAAACGAATCGCCAGTCCAGGTTTGATGCATGATACAGGATGCTCAGTGCTGGTGCACTGGGATGACCCAGAGGGACGGGATGGGGAGGGAGTTGGGAGGGGGTTTTGGGATGGGGAACACACGTACACCCATGGCGGATTCAAGCCAATGTATGGCAAAACCAATACAATGTTGTAAAGTAAAATAAATAAATAATTTATTTATTTATTTATTTATTTTCTTTCATTTATTCTTTTTTTTAAAAATTTTTTCCCCTTTATTTATTTATTTATTTATTTTCAGTGGGTTTTGTCATACATTGATATGAATCAGCCATAGAGTTACACGTATTCCCCATCCCGAACCCCCTCCCACCTCTCTCTCCACCCGATTCCTCTGGGTCTTCCCAGTGCACCAGGCCTGAGCACTTGTCTCATGCATCCCACCTGGGCTGGTGATCTGTTTCACCATAGATAATATACATGCTGTTCTTTCAAAACATCCCACCCTCACATTCTCCCACAGAGTTCAAAAGTCTGTTCTGTACTTCTGTGTCTCTTTTTCTGTTTTGCATATAGGGTTGTCGTTATGATCTTTCTAAATTCCATATATATGTGTTAGTATGCTGTAATGTTCTTTATCTTTCTGGCTTACTTCACTCTGTATAATGGGCTCCAGTTTCATCCATCTCATTAGAACTGGTTCAAATGAATTCTTTTTAACGGCTGAGTAGTATTCCATGGTGTATATGTACCACAGCTTCCTTATCCATTCATCTGCTGATGGGCATCTAGGTTGCTTCCATGTCCTGGCTATAATAAACAGTGCTGCGATGAATATTGGGGTGCACGTGTCTCTTTCAGATCTGGTTTCCTCAGTGTGTATGCCCAGAAGTGGGATTGCTGGGTCATATGGCAGTTCTAATTGCAGTTTTTTAAGAAATCTCCACACTGTTCTCCATAGCGGCTGTACTAGTTTGCATTCCCACCAAAAAAATATGGAACACTTCACAAATTTGCTTGTCATCCTTGCGCAGGGGCCATGCTAATCTTCTCTGTATCATTCCAATACAATGTTGTAAAGTAAAATAAATAAATAATTTAAAAAAAAGAAAAAAAGAGTTGGTGTGTCTTGAAAATTTCATGCTCTTTCTTTTTGAAATAACTGGTAGCATCATATTAATTTCTTTTGTGGGTGTAACTTCCTCTCGATCCAAAGACAGTGAAATGCTTTATGGTATGATGTTAATTGCATTTGAACTTTGGATCTTGTCCATCATCTCCCACATTTTTGCAAAACCTGGCCTTTATTCTTCCTTTATATAGATTCATCTGCTATTTTATTATAAAAAGATTTTGTTTTGTATATTTGTTGTTTCAGTTTATTGATTTATTTATGCTTTCAGGGAAACTCTTAGGAATCTCCAAAATTGCTGACTGAAGAGAGGTAAACAGATTAGAAGGAAAAAATTAAGATTTATAAGGTTTTATAGGATTGACTTTGGCCTCCCTTATAATTCTCAGGCATAGTACCAGGTTGTATTAAACAAAGTCAGTTATAATAATATTGTTTATATATTTATAGTTTCTTTATTTGCTAATTGTTTCCCCCATAAGGTTGTAAGACGCTTCATGAGGACAAGAGTCATATCTGTTGCATTTAGTACTATCAGTGTGTCTGCATTTAATAGATTTATAAATAGGTGCTGAATGTATGAAAACAATGTGAACTAGAGCTCTGGGGTAAGAACTGCATTGGAGCTATAGATAATGGCAGTTAACATCCCACAATAAGACTTATAGGTTTTAAGACATTGCTTAAGCAACTGAGGAGGAGAAAGAGGCTCATGAGAAAGTTCTGAGGAACACAAGCATTTAAGAACGAGGAAGAGGAAGAGGAGAATAACAATGAGATTAATTCAGGACAAGAAATGTGGGAAGAAAGCAAGGAGAGTGAAATGTGGTTTCAAGGGGAAGAGAGTGTTTCAAGAAAGAGTGTTTCTCAGAATGTTTCACTGTCTTTTATTTACTTCTTACTCTGTTGTCTAACCTCCCAGGTATATCTCTGGGTACTGAGTATAAACATTAATTATTTAACAAGTTATTTCTTCCTCATTTTGCACTCTTTTATTTCTCTATTTTCCTCTTTCTGCTTCAATTCATTTAACTTACAACTTTAGTATATGTTTTCCTCCCTTTTGTTTTGGAATGAGAATAATATACTTTTCAGGTTATTTTTCTACAGGTAAGTGGCATTTAATTTCCAGGAATTCAGTAAAATTCTTAATTTGTCCCTCACTGAAAATGACAACCAGCAAAGTTAATAATAGTCCATGTACACTATAATAGTCCATTACATAAAGTAATTATAAATGTGACAGTGTCACTTACTAGTAACTGGTGGTATAGCTTTTGCTGAAATACAAGAGACATGTTGTTTTAGTCAATTATGGGTATAGCTTATTTTTCCCCTGTTAATCTTCCATTGAGGAATCTTATAAATGACAACTAAGAAGCACAAGGATTTCTGTTACAATTATTTTGATGCTGGAATCCCTGTCAACACGATCACTTATGAAGTATGTCTGATGTCTTCAGAGCCTGGCAAATACCTGCTTCTTTCTGTTTCCTCCTTTTTTAGTTTTCCCATTTTTCATTTTAACTTTTCTTACCTTTGGTCCTCTTTGTCAGTTACCATCTACTCTTTCAAAAAAGAATGTGTGACTTAAACTATGATTTATTGGTTCTGCTTTTTATTCTTTTTGTTAATCAGTGGAGTTTTGGTCTACAAATTCATTGGCAAATCTTCTTAATTAGCATAAAACTAACTTGAAAAGATTAGAGACTTCATGAAAAATTGAAAATAAATTAACACTATAGAAATCAATTACATAATTTTATTTACTCTAAAGGATTAAATAATTTAAAGATAATTTAAAGTCAGGTTGTAGTAGACTAAGAAGTGGATGTTGAAGTAGCATTAGAGGTAAGGAATGAGGACAAATCTTATGCAGTTTAGCCATGATGAGAGAGGGAGTGGCTGAGTTGGAGCAGGTGGTTGGGTCATGGAAGAATTCAAAAAAATACAAGATGACATTAAAATGTTTAAATGCTGAAAGGGAGAAATTGAAGATAACAGGAAATGTGAGTTTTGAGGTCAGCTAAGTCTCTAAGGGAATGAAATGGGATGGGATCTAGAACTCAATGAAGGAGTTGAATTTTGATACATAAAATACTGCTGTCCTTGTTGACAGGAACACTTAAGATCTACACTCAGTAATTTTAAAGCATACAATATTGTATTATTAACTAGAGTCATCATACTGTACATGGGAGCCTCAGGAAATTTTTTACCTTATAACTACGTCTTTCATTTTTCTTGCTCCCCAGCCCTTGCAAGCACCATTCTATCCTTTGTTTCTAAGAAATTTGCTTTTTTAAAAAAGATTCCACACGTATTTGATACTATACAGTATTTTCTTTCTCTGTCTAGCTTATTTCACTTAGCGCAATGCCCTTCAGGTTCATTCATGTTGTGAAAGCAAATATTTCTGAACACATGATTGTTTTCTGTCCTTCTATTCTTTTACGTTGCTGTGTCACTCTAGGACTTGTGGCCTCTCAAAGCTTTAACAACGCTGTGCTTGTGTGCTTGGTTGCTCTTTGCGTGTCCGACTCTTGTGACCCCATAGACTGTGGCCCGCCAGGCTCCTTTGTCAATGGGGATCTCCAGGCAAGAACACTTCTCCAGGGGATCTTCCTGACCCAGGGATCGAACTGGGGTCTCCTGCATTGCAGGTGGGTTCTTTACCAGCTGAGCTACCAGGGAAGCCCTTAACAATGCTAATGCTGTGAAATTTTGAAATCGGCTTTCCTAAAGTTCACATATCTGATACTTTTTAGCCATTTTCTCCTTTATAATCACACAGTCTAAGTTCATGTGATCTTTTACCAAGGCTTTCTGGTTCTTTTTCTTATTAATACAATCCATTTTGTTTGTGTAAATTAGGTTGAGAGTAGCATCATTGACTCAATGGACATGAGTTTGGGTGGACTCCTGGAGTTGGTAATGGACAGGGAGGCCTGGCGTGCTGCGGTTCATGGGGTTGCCGAGAAAGACATGACTGAGTGACTGAACTGAACTGAACTGAAGTACTCCTGTTACTTTTTCTACACATAATAAGATGTTTAAAGTCAGTTTAGATTTAACTTTGTAGGTTCCATTTTCTTATACATTATGCTTTTATTTTTTGCTCTTCTTCCATTTATCAACTTAGAAAATAGTCACAACCTAAAAGTTAAGAGTTATGTTTCGTTTGGTGGGAAGTTTTAGGACATCAAGCCCGAGAGACAGCATCTCAAGTAACCCTGAGAGAAATGCTACAAGTAGGTAAGGGGAGGAGCCAGGTTATATAGAAATCTTACAATGAAGGACCAGTAGTCTGAACATCAAAAGGTTACTGTTAATTAAAGAAAATCAGATATCCCAAGTTAAGGAATTTAGTGCTTTTCTATGTATGGAAAGATGCAAGAGTCTGGGCTCACTAAAATCATTCCTTTCATATGCATCTCAGCTATCCTGGGGCCAGTATCCTGTATTTTTCACATCCTGAGCTTCCTTGGACTCACCATAGTGATTGGCTACAATTTGATGGCTGTTATATTGCAAGTATTTTTCTCCTTCCTGAGTGCCCTTAGGCCCACATTAGAGCGCTGGAATTGCAGATGACTGTGAAATCTTTTTTTACTGATATGGTAGAAAATATTCCATTTCTCACATTTCACTTAAAATGTTACCCTTTTGAATTATATCCTATCAATTTTGATATCCTGAGAGAAGTATATATATATGGCCAGTTCTTTTATTCACTTTCTGTATTGTCTAGGCATCTGAGTGACTTTGGGGAGCTAGGAATAAGATTTATAAATTTCATCTTATGATTTTCTTCCCTTACTCTCACCCATTTCTTTTGTTTCTCAGTTTTCCTTTCCTAGCTTCAACTAAGTTAATTCATTTCATTTAAATTCTTTAAATGTCTCCTGATTCCTTTTTCTGAGAATGTTATTTTGTGGTTTGGCAAGTCAGCTAACTTGACACAATGCTGAAATTCTTAGCTATTCTTTCTACAAATCAGTGAGGTTTCGTTTCAAGAAAATTTTCAGTAACTGAGAAGTCTTAACTTGTGTCCAATTGACCATGACAACCTTCAAAGTTAGTTGAAGTCTTTATGCTATAACAGTCATTAACAAGTTAAATAATGTACTTACCACTAGGTGGTTCAGCTTTTGTTGAAATATAAGCACAAACAAGTAGTTATTTGTTAACCTTTTATTGAGCAGCACATTTTCCTTTTTAAAAGCTTCCAATTTGGAAATCTTATAAAATGATACCCAACCAGCACAAACACCTCTGCCATGGTGATGTATTGCTATAGTTCCTGGTCAAATGATCCTTTAGTGGTGTGTGCCATGCTAAGTGCCAAGACTGGAGAGAACTGTGGTAAGATTTTAGTCTCATCACCCACTTGTTGTGGTAGCTCCTCTGTGATATCTCTGCTAAGTGAGAAGCTTATTACTGGGGCTGTTTATTAAAGGGGAACCCATTACTTTCCCTAATCATTTGTATTTATCTTTGAACAACTCATTTTCATCCTTTCTTAATAGCCTCTCATATGTACTTTCTCTTTTCTCTTAATGTTGACTCCCTTTTATGTAGACTCCAGTCTACATTGTTTTTCTTTTAAAGTGAATTTTATTTGTTCTGAGGAATATACCCTCTTAGTTATTCAGGGCATTTAAGCTTTTCAGCAAACTGTCAGTAATCTCTAAAAATCCTCACCACTCAGGGCTGAGTATACAGTGAGAAATACTAATATGAGGTTTCAAATTTGGGTATGTTAATTGTCAGAGTAATCAAAAATTCTTTGTGAACTTATTTATCCCAGAATCACTTATGCTGAGAAATAGAAAAAAGCTTAAGCATGGGTTTCTCAGCAGCTCCTATAAACAAACATAAATGAGTGCAGTTTAATGTACAGATTGTATAATTCATAATATGCTTCTTTATTTCTACATCTAATTTCCTTAGAGCACAAAAACTTCCATGGCATTGCTAAGCCCCATTAAAGAATCACGTATTGTTTTATAGTTTGGTTACAGTTTTAAAATCACAATTTCCTACTAATTAGCAAACTTTTGGATATGGAAGGGAAAAAGGCAAAAGGAGACATCATAACATTAATGCTGGACACAGAAGCAGCCAGATTCAGCAAAAACATACATACAGCTAAACTGAAATGATTTGGAGTGGAGAAATGGAAAGAACTTACCTCTGGCTCTCACATCTTTTTCTATAATAAAAAAGAAATAAATGAAGTTGAAAAATCTTGGATATAGCTTTTTCTTGAGTACAAAATAATTACAATAGCTAGTGATAATTGGTTGATTAACATGTGCCTAGGCAATGTTCCAATTGATTAAACTATTTTAATTCTCACTCAAATCCCATGAGGTGGCTATAATTGTTACCTTCATTTTATCAATGAAAGAACTAGTAGAAATAGGTTAAGTAAACTGCCCAAGACCAGGCAGTTCAGTGGTCAATTCTGCGTTTATACTTAAGCATCAAAACCCCAGAGCCCATACTTCTATGGTCCTTTATATGTATATTATTTTGCGTCTTTAAAGTTCCATGTTGGCTGCTTTGGCACTATAATCCAACACAGCAAAATCTCTTAAACATTAATTCCTTCACTTTTTTATACAAGATCTTCTATGTTTATAATTAAAGCTTTTGAAGTTGACTTTCCTAAAGTTTAGTCTAGAATATCTGACAATTTTTGGTTGTTTATCATCAGTTATCACAAAATCTAAGCTTATGTGGACCATTATTTTTTAAACATATTTTTTCTTATTAGTACAACTCCTTTTGTTAGTATGAATTGGGTTGATGGTAATTCTATGTGCTTCTTCAATTTCATTAAGATAAATTATAGTCATTGATTCTTTTGCATTTTGCTGTTTCCATTTCCCCATCTGATTTTTATTTTTTAGGATTTCTGTCTTCATCCTATTTGTAATATTAATCCTAATTGATTCTATTTTATTAATTTTGTAATTTCAGAAGAAACATGTGTGTGTGTGCTAATTCGCTTCAGTGGTGTCTGACTCTTTGTGACCCTATGAACTGTAGCCCACCAGGCTCCTCTGTCCATGGCATTCTCCAGAATACTGCAGTGGGTTGCCACGCCCTTCTTCAGGGGATCTTCCCAACCAACGGATGGATGGAATCCAGTCTCTTTTGTCTCTTCCATTGGTGGGCGGGTTCTTTACCACTGGTGTCACCTGGGAAGCCCCAGAAGGAACATAGGTATAGTCTATTCTTTTATTCTCTTTACTTGTTCAGATTCTCAACTAAATTTTTGGGTCCTGTGTGTAAGATTTAGAAGATTTATCAAGGTGTTTAAAAAAATTATCCTTCATTGTATTTCTCTATTTTTAATTCTCAGCTTTGACTCATTTTTATCTCTAGTAAGAACATTCTTCTTTGTCGCTGGTAAGTCCGTTGACTTGATTGAATGATAATGTACTTTTATGTTTACTTTTTTGGTTTGGTTTTAGTTTCAAAATAATTGGCAGCAACAATAAAGTTCTTGATTTCTGCCCCACTGTAAAATAGCAATCATAGAACGTAATAATAGTCCTGTGCATGCAGCAACAGACTATTGTCAGTAGAATTATAAGATACTGTACTTACTAAGAGGTGGTGAGGTTTTTCCTAAAATAAAAGTACAAACAATTATTGTTATTACTTTTAAACTATTAAGTATACAATGTATATCCCTTGTAAATATTCATTAAGGGAGTCTTATAAAATAATATTCAAAAAGCTCAAAGACTTCTACATCAGTTAATTTGATGCTGTGAGTCCTAGCAAGGTGGTCCTTTATGAGAATGTAAGACACACAGTCTTGGGACCGGAAAGTACCTTAATTCTTAGGTTTTGTGCTACTATATCATAACATCTTCTTTTGAAAATTGAAGTACAGCTGACTTACAATACTATATTACCTTCAGATGTACAATATAGTGATTCAATATTTTTATAGATTATGCTCCATTTAAAGTTATTGCAAAATAATGACTATATTTCCCTGAGCTGTGCAGTATATCATTGTAGCTTATATATTTTATACATAATAGTTTGTGTCTCTTAATCTCATACCTCTATCTAACCTCTTCCCTGTTTCTTCTCCCTACTGATAACCACGGGTTTGTGAGTGGTTACCATTCTCTGTATCTGTGAGTCTTTTTCAGTGTTGTTATAGTCATTCATTTGCTTTATTTTTGGACTCCACATATGAGTGATAACATAGAATATTTGTCTTCTTCTGTCTGACTTATTTCACTGAACATAATACACTCTGTCCATCCATGTTGTTGCAAATGCAGAATTTCACTCTTTTTTTAGTAACTGAATAATATTCCATTGTACATATACACCACATCTTCTTTATTCATTCATCTGTTGATGAGCACTTAGGTATGGCTTCCATAGTTTGGCTACTGTAAATAATGCTCTCTGAACATGGGAGTACATCTGTCTTTTTGCTTAATCTTTAGCTTTTAGATGAAGTGGACCATAGTCTATTTACCCACCTGCAGTGGGTCTATAAAATTCCTGCCAACTAGGAAATTTATGCTTGAGACTCTTCATTAAAGAGGAGCTCATTCCTTTGTGCATCCTTTGTATAGTCATGTCCAGCATGGTGACTATAGTTAATAATAATATATTGTATATTTGAAAGTTGCTAAGAGAGTAGATCTTAAAAGCTTTCAACACAAAAAACAAATGTAACTATGTATGGTTATGGATGTTAACTAGACTTATTGTGTTCGTTTCATGATATCTATTAATATTGAATCATTATGCTATACACTTGAAACCAATAGGATGTTGTATGTTAATTATATCAGTAAAAAACTATAGGGATAACTTTCAGGCTAGTATTTAAATTAAAAGACATAACAGTTGAGGAAAAGGAAAACTTACCAACTGGTTCAGCAAATCCTGATTCAGAGAAAAAAACATTTGTCAGTTCTAATTATAAAGTCACATGTTATCATATCAACAACAAATTCTATGGTATTTGGATTCTCTTTTACATTTTAGCTATGGTATTTACTTAGTTATAAATATATTTCTAGAAATTGTGTTCTTTTCTTTTATGTCCTTAGTAATGCCCAAATTGGGGACCCGCTGCCTTAAAAAATTGAAAATAGAGCTACTACAAGACTCAGCAATACCACCACATACAATCAATTTGAAGATTTGCTATGTACCTTTAAATCTATAGATAACTAAATCTAGAAACACATTGAAAATTTTTTTACTAATAGCATCACTGATTTTCATTTATGCTCATGTAATACATATAAGTAGTACATCATGGTAATTAAAATTGGAATTCTTTCAGTGACACAAAAAGTAGTAGTGTTAGTAGTAAGTCATTTCTGACACTGCAACCCCATGGACTGTAGCCCTCTAGGCTCCTCTGTCCATGGAATTCTCCAGGTAAGAATACTGGAGTGGGTTGCCATTCCTTTCTTCAGGGGATCTTCCCAACCCAGGAATCAAACTTGGGTCTCCTGCACTGCAGGCAGATTCTTTACCACCTGAAGCCCCTTTTAGTGACAGTTGAGGCTTAATACTCCTCCAAATGTTTACTGTTTGAATTTTTCTCTTGGGCAAATTAATGGTACCTGTTCTTCAACCATTTGTCAATAGAGAAACTATTGACCTATACAGATATTTTTGGTAGGTCAAACTTGTGCTTGCTGTGGTATCATTTCTACTCTGTTACTTTGAAGAAATTGGATTATACAGCTGATGCTTCTGTTGTGTTCTAAGAGAAGACCCGATGTCTGGAGTTAGGGCTCCTTTATTCTGGTAGAAGGGCAAAGTGAATTATCTTCTTGGAGCCTATTTAGATATTGTTTTCTTGCCCATTGCAATCAGTTTATACTATTTTTGGACCTGTCAAGAAGTCATACCACTTAATCTCCCTTCTTCTTATATTTTTATTAATTTTCCTCATCTCTTTGTTTATACTTATGAACGTCACATTGGATGCAGTATCAAAAACTGGTAATAGTATTTCTCATAGTGTGTGTGTATATATATATATACATATAACATATATACAAAAATATATATATACTATACATATATAGTTGTTTCTTAATCTTTTACAGCATCATCAATTATTCATCTGTATCACACAGAGAAAGCATAGAGAAATATTAGCATTGAGGTTTTAGACCACTGACACTGTAATATCCAATAGTCTATGGATCTTAGGATTTAAAAGGAACTTACTGATTGTTGATACAGGTGCTTTAAAGCAGAAAGAAAAATAAAGACATAAGTAATGTGTAGTATATGAAAATATACCCAATCAAGAAATTTCTCTACGTGTGTGTAGAAATAAAACTGTCAATCATGTAATTTTCAGAGGATGCTCCAAAAACAAAAGTCAAGGGAATTTCAAAGCAGTTGAGATTCTTTGTGTTTCATGAAAGATCATTTTAATGTCTGATTAATCTCAGAAATCGTAGTGTTCTATTTGAAGGGCCTCTGTTGTGAGGCTATTTTTTGTGTACTTTACTTTTCTTACCCAGAGCAAAGAACTATTAATATTAAAATCTTTTAGGAAAGCAGTATGTTAAAGTAAAGTTTTACCTGTCTATTTTTTTTTTTTCATCATTGGACTCTTGTCTTCTGCAATGCAGATGTCTTATGCATTTTGAAAGTATTTTTATTTGTTTTGTGGTATTTAGTCTTATAATGGATACTTTTAAACTTTTCTGAAAATTGTCAGTAATTTCTAAAGAAGGCTCACTAATGTGAGAGGAACATAGAAAGTGAAATAATAGCATTAGAACTTGCAAAGTTGATTTATGGGTATGGATGGACTTATCTGTCAAAATGTCTTTATGCATATGTTTTCCAGATACTAGCCACAGAAAAGTAACTTACTGGAAATTTTCTCAACAGTTCCAAACAAAACAAAATCAAGACCTACTATCTTAGGCTTACCTAAAATATTTCTTTGCATTTTTTTAATACTTAGCTTCCAAACCAGTTAGTTACCTTTTTTTGGAAGTCCTAGCAGAAACATAGTATATGCATTATTCTTGTATTCTCCTCTCCTAAATTTTCTATTTTTTTAATGAACAGTATAATGTGTATAAAATTTAGATAGCTCTTCAATTAGTTCCTTCTTCCTCTCCCCTCTTTTAATTATATGACTAGTTTCCTTTCCTACTTCCATTGCATCATTAAAATATTAATATTTTTCTTTCTGTCCTAGTATGGACATGTAAATTTCTTTAAATAGACAAATCAGTTCTCTTGATATAACAATTTATTTGTCAGTTTATTCTTTATATAAGCCATTGAGGTTCATTCTAACTCTAAATTAACTTTTGATCTGAAAGTGAAAAATCCGTTAATAAAACCTTATGTATCCAATAATGGCCCAGTATATGCTAGTGTTATAAAGAAGCCAATAAACTTACCGATAGGTAGTATAGTTCTGCCTGAAATATAAAACAAGCCAGCATTAGCCCATACATGTAAATACATTTTTTATTATGAATTTAGCTTTTGTTCAAAATTAAATAAGCAAAAGCAAAAAGTTAAAGAAACTTTTTACAAATTACTTACATAAAACAAAGTTAAGAGGGACAGTCACAAGTCTGCAACAAATAATTGCAAAAGTATCTAGGGCAGCATGAATACAGACCATATCATAGCACAGTGACCTAACTGTGGTATGAATAAGGCATAACTAACATTTGCACCAAGACCAGGATTAAAAAAATCAAAAGACATACTTTAAAAGCTTAGTTCTACATTAAGCTTCTTCTCTTCCCTCAGATCCTTAATGGGTTTATACTATGTACTTTTTTTAAAACAAACACATCATGTCAGACTATAAAGTACACAAATGGGTAGTTAATGTGAAAAGCACCCTCCCACAAAATGTACAAATGTACTGAACTGAGTTCTCCATTTACCTTTATGTACTGCTGCTACGGCTAAGTCACTTCAGTCGTGTCCGACTCTGTGTGACCCTATAGACGGCAGCCCACCAGGCTCCCCAGTCCCTAGATCCTCCAGGAAAGAACACTGGAGTGTGTTGCCATTTCCTTCTCCAATGCATGAAAGTGAAAAGTGAAAGTGAAGCTGCTCAGTCGTGTCCGACTCTTAGTGACCCTATGGACTGCAGCCTACCAGGCTCCTCCGTCCATGGGATTTTCCAGGCAAGGGTACTGGAGTGGGTTGCCATTGCCTTCTCCACCTTTTTTTGGTACTGTGCATCTATTCATAAAACACTTAAAACTAAAAAAACAAAAAAAAAAACAACCAAAAAAAACCACACTTAAAACTGTGAAAATATGCTTTGCAGTGTGAATGCTTTGCAGTGTGAAAATATGGTTTACACTTAACCCTAAACCATATTTCCAGAGTTTTAAGTGTTTTATGAATAGATGCACAGTGCCAAATCAGGTTTGCAGTTGTTCCTGAAAACTGGCTCAAGGTTCTGCATCCAATGCCCATCGGCTATTGGGATGCAAGTATTTACATAAAAAAGAAACTGTGTCTTAGTCAATGATCAAGACAGTTCAGCACGAGTGGTATTTCCAGCTCAATACCGTAGCTTAAATACTTGTGCAAACTAAGCATTAGGACAGAGAAATCCGAGGCAAATTCATTTTGCAAAAACTTGTATCACTACTGTTGTAAACTTGGGCAATAAATGACCCTTGGCAAGTACTGCTCTCTATGGCTTTTTATTTTTCTTTAAAAATTTTAAAGCCAGAGAAAATGCACTCATACTACCCCCACATGCAGACACACACACACACACGCGCACACACGCACCCACACCACATACATACACACAGTTCTCATTTCGTTCAGAGTATGGTACATAGTTCATCAGAGTGTAGAGGTTTAACACACATTCAGTGTGTGTTTTTCTGTGCAAGTTCTTAGTGGTCTAAATCCTGGTTGAAGGTATTCGTTTGCAGAACCACATGACTCAGGAGGTTGAAGAAAAAAAATGAACAGAACAGTTTCCTTGCATTTCTCAAACTAGCAATGGATGTGCAAAGGCATCAGACAACCTGGCTGTCACCCCAGCCAGATTAGGGTAATTTTAGAGGAGGATCTGATACATTATTTTTTTAAATATTCTTTTCCACTATGGTTTATGATAGGATTATTTTTTAAATTGGAGGATAATTGCTCTACAATGTTGTGTTCGTTTCTGCTGTACAACAATGTGAATCAGCTATAAGTGTACATATATTCCCTTACTCTTGAGTCTCCCAAAGCTCATTTTAATACTTGAAATATTTTGCAGATTTTAGTGTTCTTTGTTGGAGAACGTCTGTTGAAACCTCTGTAGAAGTGGGTAAATTCCTTTGGGTGCCTTTATGTTCCCAAATAGTATAGGCAGAAGATGGAAAGCTTTTAGAAAAATAGTCAGTAGTTTAAGCAATAGAGAAATTTCTCTTAATTAGTCTAAAGGAAAAAAAAGTCTAGTTTGAGAAAAAAAGAGGAAGGAGAAAGATAAGAACAAAAAAAGTACTGTAATAGCTTACATTTGCCTAAATTCTTTTGATCTCTGTGCCCTGGATGAGAAAGTGAGTGTACAAATCAATTTACCAGCCTCTAGAAAGTTATTCTGAACAGAAGAGTGAAACCTCCAGACTTATTTCTTTTTTTTTTCTTTATTTTTTTTTTTAATTTTTTTATTAGTTGGAGGCTAATTACTTCACAACATTTCAGTGGGTTTTGTCATACATTGATATGAATCAGCCATAGATTTACACTTATTCCCCATCCCGATCCCCCCTCCCACCTCCCTCTCCACCCGATTCCTCTGGGTCTTCCCAGTGCACCAGGCCCGAGCACTTGTCTCATGCATCCCACCTGGGCTGGTGATCTGTTTCACCATAGATAGTATACATGCTGTTCTTTTGAAACATCCCACCCTCACCTTCTCCCACAGAGTTCAAAAGTCTGTTCTGTATTTCTGTGTCTCTTTTTCTGTTTTGCATATAGGGTTATCGTTACCATCTTTCTAAATTCCATATATATGTGTTAGTATGCTGTAATGTTCTTTATCTTTCTGGCTTACTTCACTCTGTATAAGGGGCTCCAGTTTCATCCATCTCATTAGGACTGGTTCAAATGAATTCTTTTTGATGGCTGAGTAATATTCCATGGTGTATATGTACCACAGCTTCCTTATCCATTCATCTGCTGATGGGCATCTAGGTTGCTTCCATGTCCTGGCTATTATAAACAGTGCTGCGATGAACATTGGGGTGCACGTGTCTCTTTCAGATCTGGTTTCCTCAGTGTGTATGCCCAGAAGTGGTATTGCTGGGTCATATGGCAGTTCTATTTCCAGTTTTTTAAGGAATCTCCACACTGTTTTCCATAGTGGCTGTACTAGTTTGCATTCCCACCAACAGTGTAAGAGGGTTCCCTTTTCTCCACACCCTCTCCAGCATTTATTGCTTGTAGACTTTTGGATAGCAGCCATCCTGACTGGTGTGTAATGGTACCTCATTGTGGTTTTGATTTGCATTTCTCTAATAATGAGTGATGTTGAGCACCTTTTCATGTGTTTGTTAGCCATCTGTATGTCTTCTTTGGAGAAATGTCTGTTTAGTTCTTTGGCCCACTTTTTGATTGGGTCATTTATTTTTCTGGAATTGAGCTGCAGGAGTTGCTTGTATATTTTTGAGATTAATCCTTTGTCTGTTTCTTCATTTGCTATTATTTTCTCCCAGTCTGACGGCTGTCTTTTCACCTTACTTATAGTTTCTTTTGTAGTGCAAAAGCTTTTAAGTTTCATTAGATCCCATTTGTTTAGTTTTGCTTTTATTTCCAATATTCTGGGAGGTGGGTCATAGAGGATCTTGCTGTGATTTATGTCGGAGAGTGTTTTGCCTATGTTCTCCTCTAGGAGTTTTATAGTTTCTGGTCTTACATTTAGATCTTTAATCCATTTTGAGTTTATTTTTGTGTATGGTGTTAGAAAGTGCATTCCTATATACTAACAATGAAAAAACAGAAAGAGAAATTAAGGAAACAATACCATTCACCATTGCAACAAAAAGAATAAAATACTTAGGAGTATATCTACCTAAAGAAACAAAAGACCTATACATAGAAAACTATAAAACACTGATGAAAGAAATCAAAGAGGACACAAACAGATGGAGAAACATACCGTGTTCATGGATTGGAAGAATCAATATTGTCAAAATGGCTATTCTACCCAAAGCAATCTATAGATTCAATGCAATCCCTATCAAGCTACGAACGGTATTTTTCACAGAACTAGACCAAAGAATTTCACAATTTGTATGGAAATACAAAAAACCTCGAATAGCCAAAGTAATCTTGAGAAAGAAGAATGGAACTGGAGGAATCAACCTGCCTGACTTCAGACTCTACTACAAAGCCACAGTCATCAAGACAGTGTGGTACTGGCACAAAGACAGAAATATAGACCAATGGAACAGAATAGAAAGCCCAGAGATAAATCCACGAAACTATGGACACCTTATCTTTGACAAAGGAGGCAAGGATATACAATGGAAAAAAGACAACCTCTTTAACAAGTGGTGCTGGGAAAACTGGTCAACCACTTGCAAAAGAATGAAACCAGACTTATTTCTTCATCTGTGCGATTGCTTTAGAACGTCTGTTGGTAAGTTCCCATTCAGCATTCACAATCTGTGGGCTTCAGTCTTCCCAGGGCACATGTTACCAAAGCTTCCAATGGTTGTTTGTGGTGCTAGTGGTAAAGAATTCTCCTGCCAATGCAGGAGACTTAAGAGATATGGGTTTGATCCCTGGGTCAGGAAGATCACCTGGAGGAGGGCATGGCAATCCACTCCAGTATTCTTGCCTGAGGAATCCCATGGACTGGGGAGCCTGGTGGACTACAGTCCATGGGTTGAGAGGAGTTGGACGCAACTAAAGCGAACTAGCGTGCTCATGCTCATAGAATATTAAATGTAGGAAAATATAATGCCAGTCATCTTGACAAGACTGAAGTCCCAAAAAGACAACGGCTATCTTCATTTTAAGAGTGTGAATGAGGTATTCTTGATAGAGCGAACGGTTCATTTTTGGTAGTATCTCCAGTACTACGCAGAAATATCCTTGTTTACTGTCACTTTGAGTGTCCTTTGATTTCTTGAAGAATACAGAGATTCCTTTAAAACCTTAAAATAGTTTTTTTTACTGCTTAAAAATCTGGTTTGATTTTGCAGAATTTTGATAATCTTTCTTTAGTTCTTGGATTCCCTAGCTTCTGTGTTATCCATCAGTCCCTTAGCTGCTGATAAATATGAAAAAAACTAAATGCCATCAGTTATGACAAAGTTCAGGATTAAACCTCCTGGGATTAGTTATAATGACTTAAGAGAAATACGAATTTTCAGGCTAACTGATTATGCTTAGGAGAGTGATGGTATAAGAATGCGGAGAGAATAACAAAAGAGGCAACATTAGTCATTGGTTGAAGTGTTGGAACTAAGAGAACTCTAGCCCAGGTCCTGCTGCTCAGAAAAGGGAAAGAAAGGGTGCTCACTTTTTTCCCAAATAATGGAAGGCTCAACTTATAATTTATTTATCAACTCCCACAAAGGAGAGGTACAATATCTCCCACTGAAAAGAATTCATCCTTCATTCCCAGGTAGAAAGTATTTTCTTTCTTTTTTATTGTATTCTAAGAATAGCTGATGTAGCCCAAATTTCCTTTCAAATTCTAAATTCTGGTTTCCTTTAGCCTTCCAGATTTAGTAGTGACTAGGAGGCTGTTGCTCAGCTGGCAGTTTTCATTTCCAGCTATTTTTATATTGATAAACCCCCTTTCTTTCTTATCTTCTTATTTGTTGTTAGTAATTTTGAGGACTAACTCATATTATAAATAGAGAAAAACATTATCCTGGTAACTAATAATTATAAAACTCAAGATTTACAAGAATGGTGTACAATTACTGAAAAAGGCAGCAACTGAATTAAAGAGTGGAAAGAAAGAAATGACAAGTACAGAAATTAATTTCAAATCAGTTTCTCTCACTTCTTGCATAGTGTCAGGAAGTGAAATAAAAGAGTGGAGTCCACCTACCAAAGTCTCTCATACATTAGGAGCTGGACACAAGGCTCCTATAGCTGCTGAAACATAAAGGAACTTATTCTTCCTACACATTTCACTGCCCATGAATAATTGCCCTTGATTGCTCCTTCCCCCACAAAAAAAGGCCACAAGTGGAAACTGTCTTCATTCACTCCACCAATTTATCCAACAAACAGGTCTTAGAATATCCTCTCTGTACTAAGTAACAGGGTTGTGAAGATAAATAAGTTGGTTCCTCTCTTCAAATGACTCATAGTCTAATAATCTAATAGACAAAAATATTTAACTAAATTAATATTATCAAATATTCACAGGTGCCAGGTAGTATTTATGTGCTAAGGACTCAATGGCAAAAATGTCAGAAAAAGGTTTTTTTTTTTTCCATTCGATTTGTTTAAACTAAAAAAAAAAAAAATCGGTTCATCCATTTCTCTCACCTCCCAGCCCCAACCTCTTGTAAGCACTAATCTATCCTCTGAATCTATGAACTTGATTTTTTGTTTGTTTCAGATTCTATGTATAAGACAGATAGTATGGTCTTAGTATGATTTATTTCACTAGCATAATGCCCTTAAAGTTCATTCATGTTGTCACAAATGGCAAGATGTCATTCTTTTTTTGTGGCTGAATAATATTCTATTCTCTATATATGTAGATCTCACAAATTTATTTAGCCATTCATAATCTCAGATGGGGCTTCCCAGATGGTGTTAGTGGTAAAGGACCTGCCTGTTATTGCAGGAGATATAGGAGACGGGAGTTTGATCCCTGGGTTGGGAAGATCCACTAGAGAAGGGCATGGCAACAAATTCCAGTATTCTTGCCTGGAGAATCCCATGGACAGAGGAGCCTGGTGGACTACAGTCCATAGGGTTGCAAAGAGTTGGACACAACTGAAGTGACTTAGCATGCACAATCTCAGACAACATTCTTATTCACGTGGAATTTACATTGAACTGGAGAGAGACAACAAGAAAATAAATAAATGCAAAGGACAATTTCAAAAAGTGATCATCGTTATGGAGAAAGTTAAAGGAGATAGTATAACAGAGTTACTGGGGAGAGTTAATTTGTCTTGATTGAGAAGGCATGAAGAAGTGACATTTGATCTGAGACCTAAACAAGGAGCTAAGCATGTACATATCTAGAGAGAAAGTATTCAAAGGGCTTGAGGTGGGAATGAACTTGAGGAGTGGGGAAGAAAAATAGTGTGATTAGAACCTAGGAAGCAGAGAAGAAAATAAAGAAGAGGTCAGAGAAGTAAGGACCTAGTAAGTCTTGAAAATACATTGATATTTTACCCTAAGTGAAATGAAGATTCACTACAAAGTATCAGACAAGGGGGTTACAAGTTCTGATTTTTTTTTTGAGAAGGTCTCTCTGGCAATTGTGTGCATAATGTATGTCTGAGAGGAGCAAGAGCAGAAGCAAGATAGGCTGCCAGGTGTTGAGGTGGTTAATTAGGAGAAAACAATAACGATAAGAATACTGAGATTTCCAAAGCTGGATATTTTCATGGACTTCAGTTCAGTTCAGTCGCTCAGTCGTCCAACTCTTTGAGACCCAATGAATCGCAGCATGCCAGGCCTCCCTGTCCATCACCAACTCCCGGAGTCTACCCAAACCCATGTCCATCGAGTTGGTGATGCCATCCAGCCATCTCATCCTCTGTCATCCCCTTCTCCTCCTGCCCCCAATTCTACCCAGCATTAGGGTCTTTTCCAGTGAGTCAACTCTTTGCATGAGGTGGCCGAAGTATTGGAGTTTCAGCTTCAGCATCAGTCCTTCCAATGAACACCCAGGACTGATCTCCTTTAGGATGGACTGGTTGGATCTTCTTGCAGTCCAAGGGACTCTCAAGAGTCTTCTCCAACACCACAGTTCAAAAGCATCAATTCTTCGGTGCTCAGCTTTCTTCACAGTCCAACTCTCACATCCATACATGACTACTGGAAAAATCATAGCCTTGACTAGGCGGACTTTTGTTGGCAAAGTAATGTCTCTGCTTTTAAATATGCTATCTAGGTTTCATGGACTTAGGTGTTTATAAATAATTCAAATTGAGAAACAGAAATTGAACTTACTGGTAGTGTCTGCTGTTGTTTAGTCACTAAGTCGTTTCCGACTCTTTTGTAACCCCATGAACTGCAGCCCTCCAGGCTCCTCCATCCATGAAATTTTGCAGGCAAGAATACTGCAGTGGTTGCCATTTCCTTCTCCAGGGAACCTTCCTGACCTAGCGATTGAACTTGTGTCTCCTGCATTGCAGGCGGATTCTTTACCACTAAGCTACCTGGGAAGCCATCTTTATAGTTAGACTATTTCAATTCTTTTTTGTTCATGCATGTAATTAAATTTTTTACTAAATAGGTTTCTGAGAAAGGAAAGAGAAGATCAAAGAAAATACGAGATCTTATATTTGAAAAATGAGACTTATTTAAGTTAAAGTTTGGAAAATAACATTTTAGGTTATTAAAGAATATTGAGCAGAGTTCCCTGCTCTATACTGTAGGTCTTTGTTGGTTATCTATTTTAAATATAGCAGTGTGTATTTGCAACCCCAAACACATGATCTGTTCTTCCACCTAGATCATCATAAGACCCAAGAGTGGGATTGGCTGGGTCATGTGGTAGGTCTATTTTTAGTTTTTTAAGGTGGCAGTCCCCAACCTTTTTGGCACTGGGAACTGGTTTCATGGAAGACAATTTTGCCATAGACCAGTGGTGGGATGGTTTTGGGGTGATTCAAGCACATTACACTTATTGTGCACTTTATTGTTATTACATTGTGATATATAATTAAATAATTATACAGTTCACCATAATGCAGAATCAGTGGGACTTGTGAGCCTATTTTTTTTGGCTCAAAAGTAACACAGGTTCTGGGGAGTGACTGTAAATATACCTCCTGCTGTGTTGCCCTGTTCCTAACAGGCCATGGACTGGTACTGGTTTGTGACCTGGGGGTTGGGGACCCCTGTTTTAGGGAACTTCTATACTGTTCTTCATAGTAGCTGTATCAGTTCTCACCAACTGTGCCAGAGTGTTCTCTTTTTTCCACACCCTGTCCAGCATTTATTATTTGGTGATGGCCATTCTGTCTGGTGTGAAGTGGTCCCTCACTGTAGTTTTGATTTGCATTTCTCTGATAATTAGTGATGTTGAGTATCTTTTTGTGTGCCTCTTGGCCATCTGTATGTCTTCTTTGGAGATATGACTATTTTGATTTTCTGCCAGTTTTTTGATTGGGTTGTTTGGTTTTTTTGGATATTGAGCCACATGAGCTGTTTATAAATTTTGGAAATTAATCCCTAATTGGTTGTATCTTTTGCAAATATTTTCTCCTATTCTGTGGGTTGTCTTTTCATTTTGCTTATAGTTTCCTTTGCTGTGTAACAGCTTTTGAGTTTAATTAGGTTCCATTTGTTTGTTTTTATTTTCCATTACTCTAGTAGATGAATCAAAACAGTTATTGCTGCAATTTATGTCAAAGAGTGTTCTGCTTATGTTTTCCTCCTCCTAATTCTAAATGATAAAAGAATTAGTTAATGAATGTAAAACTTACCTGGGGTTGCTGAATATCTTCCTAAAATAAAACATAAGCAAGTGAGTGTGGCAAGGTTTGCAAAAATGCTTGATAAAAGCATTGTTTAAGCTTAAATTATCTTGAAGCATTAAATAATATTGGGTCATTTTTATTGACAAATGACCATGTGCTAAGCACTTGTATAAGAACTTTATGTATTATATCATTTAATTCTCAACAACCCTATGATAAGGATTCTGAGCACAGAGGTTACCAAGGGTCACACAGCTAATAATTAGGGGAGATAAGATCTGCCCAAAGCAACCAGGATCTACCCTTGCTTTGAAAAATGGTTTTTTGGCCAATTTGGCACCATTATCTCAGGATTGGTCTGAATCTGCTGGCCTTTTATGCGTAATATCATACTCTCATTCTCTTTTTTTAATGGTAGACCTGGAACTGGAATCCAGGTTTGCTCTACTCTAGTCTTTATGTAATTCAGGCTGTTCACAAATTTTTTAGAAGAGGAAATAGTCTACTTGCATTTGTTCTGCAGATGTGTATTGAGCATCTGTATGTTCCAGACACAATACTAGGTGCTGGCAACAGAATTCAAGATGGAACACTGAGCTGACTCTTGAAGAATTGAGGAGTCTATCAGGGGAATTAGCTATCTTAATAAATTATTGCATCAGGGTAGTGAGTACTCTAATAGAAGTGCAAACATGGTACTTTAATAACAGAGAAAGAAGTACCACTCTTATTCCCTTTTCTTTCAGCCCTTTTAAGGAGTTGACACATATTGGGATTTTGAGCTCTCCCCTTATGTGTGTCTTAGTCATGTCTGACTTTTTGTGACTGACTCCAAGGACTATAGTCTGCCAGGCTCTTCTATCCATGGGATTTCCCAGGATAGAATACTGGGGTGGCTTTCCATTTCCTTCTGCATGGGATATTCCTGACCCAGGGGATATTCCTGACCCAGGGATTGAATCTGTGTCTCCTGCAATGTCAGGTGGATTCTTTACCACTGAACCACTCGGACTGATTCTAAAGGAAAAATGTTTCTTTAACAGCAGGCAGAGAGGGGATAGAGCATGGTACAACGAAGGGCATTGGTAGATGCTTTAAAGAAAAAAGTGAAAGATTAAAGTGAAATATAAAAGTTATGGAATAAGTTGTAGAAGAATATCCTCATGATGTTCAAGTTGGGAAAGAATTCAAACCTCCATAAGCCAAATCATATTGTGAAAAGCTGAGTTATTTGATTACATAAAAATCTAGTGGGAAAACCACTAGACGACTCAGGTATGACCTAAAGCAAATCCCTTATGATTATACAGTGGAAGTGATAAATAGATTTAAGGGACTAGATCTGATAGACAGAGTGCCTGATGAACTATGGATGGAGTTTCGTGATTTTATACAGAAGACAGGGATCAAGACCATCCCCAAGAAAAAGAAACGCAAAAAAGCAAAATGGCTGTCTGAGGAGGCCTCACAATAGCTGTGAAAAGAAAAGTGAAAAGCAAAGGAGAAAAGGAAAGATATACCCATTTGAATGCAGAGTACCAAAGAATAGCAAAGAGAGATAAGAAAGCCTTCCTCAAAAAAAAAAAAAAAAAAAAAAAAAGAAAGCCTTCCTCAGTGATCAGTGCAAAGAAATAGAGGAAAACAATAGAATGGGAAAGACTAGAGATCTCTTCAAGAAAATTAGAGATACCAAGGGAATATTTCATGCAGAGATGGGATCAATAAAGGACAGAAATGATATGGACCTAACAGAAGCAGAAGATATTAAGAAGAGGTGGCAAGAATACACAGAAGAACTGTACAGAAAAGATCTTCATGACCCAGATAATCATGATGGTGTGATCACTCATCTAGAGCCAGACATCCTGGAATGCAAAGTCAAGCGGGCCTTAGAAAGCATCACTATGAACAAAGCTAGTGGAGGTGATGGAATTCTAGCTGAGCTATTTCAAATCCTGAAAGATGATGCTGTGAAAGTGCTGCACTCAATATGCCAACAAATTTGGAAAACTCAGCAGTGGCCAAAGGACTGGAAAAGGTCAGTTTTCATTCCAGTCCCTAAGAAAGGCAGTGCCAAAGAATGTTCAAACTACTGCATAATTGCACTCATCTCACACAGCAGTAAAGCTCAAAATTCTCCAAGCCAGGCTTCAGCAGTACGTGAATTGTGAACTTCCAGATGTTCAAGCTGGATTTAGAAAAGGCAGAGGAACCAGAGATCAAATTGCCAACATCCCCTGATCATTGGAAAAGCAAGAGAGTTCCAGAAAAACATCTATTTCTGCTTTATTGACTATGCCAAAGCCTTTGACTGTGTGGATCACAACAAACTGAGGAAAATTCTTCAAGAGATGGGAATACCAGACCCCCTGACCTGCCTCTTGAGAAATCTGTGTGCAGGTCAGGAAGCAACAGTTAGAATTGGACATGGAACAGCAGACGGGTTCCAAATAGGAAAAGGAGTATGTCAAGGCTGTATATTGTCACCCTGCTTATTTAACTTATATGCAGAGTACATCATGTGAAATGCCAGGCTGGATGAAGCACAAGCTGGAATCAAGATTGCCAGGAGAAATATCAGTAACCTCAGATATGCAGATGCCACCACCCTTATGGCAGAAAGCGAAGAAGAACTAAAGAGCCTCTTGATGAAAGTGAAAGAGGAGAGTGAAAAAATTGGCTTAAAGCTCAACATTCAGAAAACTAAGATCATGGCATCCAGTCCCGTCACTTCATGGGAAATAGATGGGGAAACAGTGGAAACAGTGGCTGACTTAATTTTTCTGGGCTCCAAAATCCCTGCAGATGGTGACTGCAGCCATGAAATAAAAAGATGCTTGCTACTTGGAAGAAAAGTTATTACCAATCTAGACCACATATAAAAAAGCAGAAACATTACCTTGCTAACAAAGGTCCATCTAGTCAAAGCTATGGTTTTTCCAGTAGTCATGTATGTTTGTGAGAGTTGGACCATAAAGAAAGCTGAGTGCTGAAGAATTGATGCTTTTGGACTGTAGTGTTGGAGAAGACTCTTGAGAGTCCCTGGACTGCAAGGAGATCCAACCAGTCCATCCTAAGGGAAATTAGTCCTGAATATTCATTGGAAGGAGTGATGTTGAAGTTGAAACTCCAACACTTTGTCCACCTGATGCAAAGAACTGACTCATTGGAAAAGACCCTGATGCTGGGAAATATTGAAGGCAGGAGGAGAAGAGGATGACAGAGGATGAGATGGGGTAGATTGCATCACTGACTCAATGGACATGACTTTGAGTAAACTCTTGGAGTTGGTGATGGACAGGGAGGCCTGGCCTGCTGCAGTTCATGAGGTCGCAAAGAGTTGGACATGACTGAGAAACTGAAGTGAACTGAACTGACTGAACTGAGTTATTTGATTACATCAAAATTTAGAATTTCTGTTCAAGGAAGCACACAATAGACAGATTTCAGAGGTAAATGACAGAGCGGGAGAAGATATTTGCAACTCCTAAAACCTGGAATGTAGCAACTGAGCTGTGTGGTGGCACCTGAAAACCAGTAAGAAGAAGTCAAAAATCCAATAGAAAAGTGACAACCAATATGCATTCGAGTTCATGAAAAGGAAACAATGGTTAGCAAGGATGTATTGAAGTGCTCAAACCCATGGAGTTAATATTGCAAATTAATGCAACATTGATATACCTTCCTTCCACCTGAGTGGCAAAATTTGCAAGTGGCATAATTCAAGATGTTGATAGGAGTGGGTTGACTGCCACAGATCACAGGTGGGAATGTAAATTGTACAACAGTTATGGAAATTATCTAGCCTATTCTGTACACCAGAAATACATTTGCTGAACATATTTCTCAAGGAATTTGAACTCAAGTCCTCAAGAGATCACATATCAGGATGTCCAATTAGTGTTTTTGTGACGTTAGGGCATTGAAGGTAGTGGAGATATCACTTTTCTATTGGATTTTTTTTGTCCTTTTCTTACTGATTTTCAGGAGCTACTAATGTACCTCAATTGCTACATTACATTAGTGATGTGTCTACTACCAGGAAAATGGAAATGTGAGAGATATATTCTTTGTAATCCTCACAAAACTAGAAGCAAAGCATGGGATGTACATATAGCAACATGGATCTTTAAGGCTATTAACAGCAAAAAATGAGATATAATTGGTGAAATTAGATATACATACATGCAAATAAAAACTACAGGTTATTTAGGGATGGAAGAATACTAAGAATCACAGAGTAGTTATACATGGAACTGAGGGTTCTGGGTGAATGTGAAATATTAAAAAAACAGAAGAGTTTGTATTTTAAACCCACTTTGATCTGATTTCAGCCTTGGTTTTGCTTAATAACTGTATGGATTTGAATACATATTTTATTCAGTATGCATGATTTCTTGCCTCTAAATAGGATAAGTGATAGAACTACTTTGAGTTTTAGGAAAATACTCTATACAAAGTTCTCTTTTCCTGTTGTGTGCTTTCGTTCAGGCATGCATGCATGCTAAGTTGCTTCAGTTGTGTCTGACTCTGTGTGACCCTACGGACTGTAGCCCGCCAGGCTCCTCTGTCTATGGAATTCTCCCAGCAAGATACTGGAGTGGATTGCCATCCCTTTCTCCAGGGGATCTTCCCAACCCAGGGTTGAACCTGGGTCTCCTGCACTGCAGGCAGATTCTTTACCATCTGAGCAACTAGGGAAGCCCATGCTCAGTTCATATCCTTTCCTTTTCTTCTCTCTTTCCATCCTTCTCTTTATAGGGATACCATGTTTGTTTACCTGCTTTTATTACCTTTTATTTAATCTTACTTTCTTTGTCTTCTTTCTAATCTTGTTCTTTTCTCCTCTATTTTTCTTTCCACTCTCATTGTCCCTCATGCATATTAATACATTTACTGTTCTTGATGATGAGCTACTATAATCATTCTAATAAAATTGCACATTTGATCTTTTCCTATGTCTCTGGAATTAAGAAAATACTTCACTAGGAAATATTTCATGCATATATATATATATATATATATATATATATATATGAGTTTATATATATTTGTGTATAGTTCAAAGAATAATATCCATCTACCCAGCATCCAGGTGCTCCTATACCTGTTTGTCCTACCTGATTGCACATTTTGTCCCCCTTACACCTCTTCATTCTTTGCTTAAATTAACCATGGTCCTGAATTTTGTTTTAATCCTTCCTGATTTACTCTCCATTCTTTTTTTTTAGTGGGTTCTCTTCATTTGCTAAACATTTATAAGCAGTCTAATGAAATTCTGCTTATATAAAATTAAAAGAGGTGAAAATACCTGAGTCTAAATTTGAATCTACCCAGAAGTGAAAACAAAAAATTCCAAAAAATTTCCCAGAAGGCACTGAGAAAACCGTATTTAAGAATTAGAAAACTTACCAAAAGATGAAGATACATCTAAAAGTAAGTCAAAGAAATAAGTAAGGTTAGGTTTTCTGCATCAGTTACCCATGTCTTATCTAATCTTTGTATGGGAAGCATAAACATTTAGGGAGTGCGTCATCTTCACAGTTACTCAGTTGTAATAAAATGTACTGGGTGCAGCATCTTTGACTTTAAGAATAGTTCTAGTTCTTCCCTATCTCTGAATAATTGATTTGGTGGACCTCCAGGGATGCTAGAGTGGGTATAATTTCTTCCAGTTTTTCACTTCATTTTTTAGCCCATCATTAAAAAACATTGCAGTGAATTAAACTTAAAGCATTCAGTATATCCCTGTTTCTCACTATTTTTTAAATCATCATTCTTTCTTTTTGTCTTCTCTTTGTTCTTATTTCCACCACCAAATACAGAAATACGTGATCCACTAGTTTTTGTTGTTTAGGAACTATTTTCAGTTTTATCAGTGTATTTCCCTCTTTATGTCAGAGCTATCTTTACTTTCTAAATGTGTTAGTAACCTGTCAGGATAAAGAGAAGACTTATGGTCTAAATCTTTAGTGTGACAATGCTGGTGATCAGAGCATTGTACAGTAAGTCAATAGAAAAAGGGAAGTTACTGGGGGTAAGTACAGACATTTTGAAAGTAAAACATATTTTAAAATCTCTTTCACTTAACACATGGAGAAGTAGCATGTGTTGATTACATTTTTTTTCATAGGGTTACCAAATCCTTCACAACAGATTCTGTGGCATTTTTAACTCTACCAGGAGAGAGATAACCATTCTTTTCTTTAAGTTTTTGAAGACAGTTATTGATTGTCAAAACTGCTCTACTTAAAAATTTTATGCCCTTGGTTTTTTCTTTCTTTATTTTTCTTAATTTTTAGGTCTGTTTCCCATCTTTCTTTTTTTCTTTATTATGTTGGAAGTTTCAATTAATAGCCCATTACAATCAATCTTTGGAGACATTTCTCTTACTTCTGTTCTTTTGGCCAGTCATTGGGATTTTGTCTTCTAAATATGCTCAATGAATGGAAAGGATTTTATATACTATGAAACCAAAGGGAATAGAGAAGTATGTTTCTCAGGTAAATCAGAGCCAGAATAGAAAAGGATTAAGTGTGGAATGTGCTATATATGTTTCAAAAGACTGAAATACATCAAAATTGATAAAGAAATAAGCAACTCACTGCAAGTTGTAGAGATTTCTAAAAGAGAAAAAAATACATATGAATTAGCTCTAAAAGGTTAGTATTGCATTTTTGAGATTAATAGCTATTTTCTCTAATATTCCTCCAATAAAAACACAAAAAAGGATGTTTACAGAACATGTTTCCTCTCAATGAATGATTATGACATTGTAAGAGATTGATGTGTATGCCTGCTAAGTCGCTTCAGAGTAGCCCAGCAGGCTCCTCTGTCCATGGGATTCTCCAGGTGAGAATACTGGAGGGGGTTGTTGTGCCCTTCAGGGGATCTTGTGTCTCTTGCATTGGCAGGTGGGTTCTTTACCACTAGTGCCACCTGGGAACCTTAGTAATTCTGAACAATCCCATAGTGGGGTTCCGTGGTCCTTAACTTGGAAGAACTATAGGGAGACTAGACAGATGGAACTCATTATACCCTTTCACTTTTCTTCATCTGCTGAGCATCTCTTTCCTATCCTTAAATTTTTTTTCTCCTTTATGATTTTTTCCCTTTTTACACACTTTTGTTTTCTGAATGGCAAGTATCAGTTTATATTGACAGTCTCTAGAAAACCTTTCCCAGACTAATGTTATTCCATACTGTGTTTAATTAGAAATGATTATGTTTTAAAGAAAATAATAATATAAGGGCTTCCCTGGTGGCTCAGATGGTAAAGAAGCTGCCCGCGATGCAGAACACCTGGGTTTGGTCCCTACATCAGGAAGACACACTAGAGAAGTGAATGGCTACCCACTCCAGTATTCTTGCTTGGAGAATTCTATGGACAGAAGAGCCTGGCCAGTTACAGCCCATGGAGCTGCAAAGAGAATTGGACATGACAGAGACTGACACCTTCACTTCACTTAATAATATAGCAGAATTCTGAGAAATAAGGTGCTAGGAATGAATATTAAACTTTTGGAAGGTTAGAAATGAAAACCCCCAGACATTGTGGAAGATCAAAATATATTTGGGAAGCATCTTATCTGTTGTTTTTACTGAAATATAATAAAGATATAGATGTTTTTGGTCTAAGAAGAGACTAGACTTTTCTCTAAACCTTTAAAAAGTGCAATAGGTTAAAATTAATATAATTTTAAGTTTATAATTTAGTCTTATAGAAGTAATACATATATATTCTTAAAAACTTCAAATAATTTTATAAACATAAGAAAAAAACCCAACAATATCCTGACCTACACCCTTTATTCCTATTTTTCTTTCTTGGAAGGAACTACTTTTAACATTCTCTGATTGTTTTTTCTTGTGTTTTATATCTGTTTTTCTAAATAAGATATTTATAGAGTTATTTTTTGATTTATAATAGTCCATTTTAATTTTTGACTGCTTACCAGGCTTTATTTCTCATATTCTCTTTCCTTTCCCTTACGATGCATGTTCCCTTCTTCAATCCTTCCAATATATTTTGTCACAATTTTTGATTAAAATAATATATTCAGTGATTACATTGTTACAAACCTATATCCAGAGTTAAGGCTTATAATGCTATGGTGGTTTTGTTTACTGTACAACTCTTTGTATTTGTAATTAACCTTTTTCTTTGTTTTAAAAGAAGCTTGCCTAGATTATCCTTTGGATTTTATGCCATTTTAATGCCTTAACTGTCACTTTCTTTGCTTTTAGAAAGCACTGATTTCATTAGAGTGGTTAAAACTAGTGTGTTTGAACTGTTACATCTTCCTAAATCTCCTGTAATACTTTTCTCACAAATGGTTTTACAATTGGATCTGGTAAAAGCCAGAGCAAGCAAATATCTTTCACATCATTAGATTAAAGCCATGAGAGATGAAAGTGAAAAAGGAAACTGTAACAGGGAAATACAAATCAAAAGCACAATGAGATATCACTCACATGTTAGAATGGCTATTATCAAAAAGGCAAGGATGTGAAGAAGAGGGAATGCTTGTGGACTGTTGGTGGAAATGTAAATTGGTGCAGCCACTATGGAAAACAGTATGGAGGGTCCTTAATAAGTTAAAAAATAGAACTGCCATATGATTCAGTAATTCCACTTCTGAGTATTTATCCAAAGAAAATGAAAAAAACTAACTTGATAGATATATGCACCCCCATGTCTATTGCACCGTTATTTACAACAGTCAATATATAGAAACAATTTGTGTCCATCAGCAGATAAATGGATGAAGATGTGGTGTATGTATACAATGGAGTACTGTTCAGTATAAAAAGATGGATGGACTTTGAGGGGATTATGTCAAGTGAAATAAGCTAGACAAAGACAAATACTGTATGATTTCACTTAAGTTGGAATGTAAAAAAAAGAAAGCAACAAACCCCAAAACCCAAGATATAGAGCGTAGACACAGAGAACAAATTGGTGGTTGCCAAAGGTTGAGGGTGGGAGTTGGGCAAAATGGGTGAAAGGCATCGAAAGGCACAAACTTCCAGTTGTAAAATAAATGAATCATGGGATATAGTGTACAGCATGGCAACTATAGTTAATAATGAGAGAGTAGATTTAAAAAATTTTTGTCATAAGAAAAAAATTCTGTAACTATGTATGGTGAGGAATGTTAACCAGATTTACTGTGGTGATATACAAGTATCAAATCATTATGTTGTACACTTGCAACTGATATAATGGTCTATGTCAATTACACCACAGTAAGAAAATAACAAAAGAAAAAGGAACTGGGTAGCAAGTTGTGTGGTCTTTCCCCAGCATAAACAAAAGCCTAAGTGTAGTTTGTATGGAAGAAGATTGTTCTTCTAAAGATTCTCTACCAGAGTAAATTTTAAGACCAGAAGTAACAGAGAGAGTAGTAAGATTTCCAAGCAACTAGATATGAGAAATATGAGAGGAACTTACTCCTGGGTGATTCTTTAGTTGTAACTGAAATGCAAACACAGATAAGAATTAGTGTTATTCTGTGAGGAAGAGAAAATAGCTCTTTAACAGTTTTTCATTATCAGCAAAATGCATAATTATATAAAAATTTAAAAATTGTGTTTTTATAATACATGTATATATGTTTTAAAATTAAAAACTTTATTGGCCTATAATGAAATTTAAACATATGACTTAATTCTTTATACCCCCAATTCCCTCCCCTAAGAATTAAGCACTTTCAGAAATTTCAAAAGGTGTTTTGTTTTCTAGTGTCATTTTTTTGTCTTTTAAAAAAATGGAAATATAGCTAACTTATGATATTATGTTGGTTTCAGGTACTCCATAGTGATTTGACATTTGCATCCATTACAAATCTGTCCCCATACACAGTTATTACAACATTGATGACCATATTTCTTATGCTGTATATTACATGTCCATAACTTATTTATTTTGTAATTGGAGATTTGTGCCTGTTAATTCCCTTCACTTATTTGGCTCAACCTTCCACCCTCTCCCCTTTTGTAATCACTCATTTGTTCTCTGTATCTACAAGTCTGTTTTTATTTTGTTTGGGTTTTTACATTCTACGTATAACTGAGATCATGCAGTATTTGTCTTTCTTTGTCTGGCTTATTTCACTTATCATAATACCCTCTTGACTTCCCTGGTGGCTCAGACGGTAAAGAGTCTGCCTACAATGCCAGAGACCTGGGTTCAATCCCTGGGTTGGGAAGATCTCCTGGAGAAGGAAATGGCAACCCACTCCAGTATTCTTGCCTGTAAAATCCCATGGAGGAGCCTGGTAGACTACAGTCCATGGGGTCGCAAAGAGTTGGACACTACTGAGCGCCTTTTTTTTTTTTTTTTAATATCCTCTAGGTTTATTCATGTTGCATGTGGCAAGATTTCAATTTTTTTTAAAAGCTCAGTAATATTCCATTGTGTGTATGTGTGTGTGTGTCCATCAGTAGATAAATGAATAAAGAAGATGTAGTATATATATATTATTCATCTACATCAATAGACAAATGAATAAAGGTTCAATATCTATATATTAAATGAACACTTAGGTTGCTTCCATGTCTTGGCAATTGTAAACAGTGTTGTAGTGAACATTGGGGTACACTTTTCAAATTAGAATTTTTGTTTACTTAGAGTAACTACTTAGAAGTAAAGTTGCTGGATCATATGACATTTTTATGTTTAAATTTTTAAGGAAACTCCATACCGTTTTCCATAATTCTACACCAATTTACAATCCCACCAACAATACATGAGGGTACCCTTTTCTTCATATCCGTGCCAAAACTTGTTATTTTATTTATTTACTTTTAGTGATAGCCTAAAGATGGGCACAATATCACTTTTAGTGATAGCCTAAAGATGGGCACAATAAAGGACAGAAATGGTATTGACCTAACAGAAGCAGAAGATATTAAGAAGAGGTGGCAAGAATACACAGAAGAACTATACAAAAGAGATCTCAATGACCCAGATGATGTGATCACTCACCTAGAGCCAGACATCCTGGAATGTGAGGTCAAGTGGGCCCTAGGAAGCATCACTTTTAACAAAGCTAGTGGAGGTGATGGAATTCCAGCTGAGCTTCAAATCCTAAAAGATGATGCTGTGAAAGTGCTGCACTCAATATGCCAACAAATTTGGAAAACTCAGCAGTGGCCACAGGACTGGAAAAGGTAAGTTTTTATTCCAATCCCAAAGAAAGGCAATGCCAAAGATGTTCAAACTATGGCATAATTGTACTCATCTCACACAGCAGTAAAGCTCAAAATTCTCCAACTGAGGCTTCAACAGTACATGAGCCGTGAACTTTCAGATGTTCAAGCTCTGGATTTAGAAAAGGCAGAGGAACCAGAGATCAAATTGCCAACATCCGCTGGATCATCAAAAAAGCAAGAGAGTTCCAGAAAAACATTTCTGCTTTATTGACTATGCCAAAGCCTTAGACTGTGTGGATCACAACAAACTGAGGAAAATTCTTCAAGAGATGGGAATACCAGACCCCCTGACCTGCCTCTTGAGAAATCTGTATGCAGGTCAGGAAGCAACAGTTAGAACTGGACATGGAACAACAGACTGGTTCCAAATAGGAAAGGGAGTATTGTCACCCTGCTTATTTAACTTATATGCACACTATATTATGAGAAATGCCAGGCTGATGAAGCACAAGGTGTAATCAAGATTGCCAGGAGAAATATCAATAACCTCAGACATGCAGATGCCACCAGCTTTATGTCAGAAAGTAAAGAAGAACTAAAGAGCCTCTTGATGAAAGTAAAAGAGGAGAGTAAAAAAGTTGGCTTAAAGCTCAACATTCATAAAACAAAGATCATGGCATCTGGTCCCATCAATTCATGGCAAATAGATGGGGAAACAGTGGAAACAGTGACAGACTTTATTTTTTTTGGCTCCAAAATCCCTGCAGATGGTGATTGCAGCCATGAAATTAAAAGACGCCTACTCCTTGGAAGAAAAGCTATGACCAACCTATACAGCATATTAAAAAGCAGAGACATTACTTTGCTAACAAAGGTCCATCTAGTCAAAGCTATGGTTTTTCCAGTGGTCATGTATGGATGTGACAGTTGGACTATAAAGAAAACTGAGCACTGAAGAATTGATGCTTTTGAATTGTGGTGTTGGAGAAAACTCTTTTTTAAATTTTTTTTCATTTATTTTTATTAGTTGGAGGCTAATTACTTTACAATATTGTAGTGGGTTTTGTCATACATTGACATGAGTCAGCCATGGATTTACATGTATTCCCCATCCCGATCCCCCCTCCCTCCTCCCTCTCTACCCGATCCCTCTGGGTCTTCCCAGTGCACCAGGCCCGAGCACTTGTCTCATGCATCCAACCTGGTCTGGTGATCTGTTTCAACCTAGATAATATACATGTTTCGATGCTGTTCTCTCGAAACATCCCACCTTTGCCTTCTCCCACAGAGTCCAAAAGTCTGTTCTGTACATCTGTGTCTCTTTTTCTGTTTTGCATATAGGGTTGTCATTACCATCTTTATAAATTCCATATATATGTGTTAGTATGCTGTAATGTTCTTTATCTTTCTGGCTTACTTCACTGTGTATAATGGGCTCCAGTTTCATCCGTCTCATTAGAACTGATTCAAATGAATTCTTTTTAATGGCTGAGTAATATTCCATGGTGTATATGTACCACAGCTTCCTTATCCATTCGTCTGCTGATGGGCATCTAGGTTGCTTTCATGTCCTGGCTATTATAAACAGTGCTGCGATGAACACTGGGGTGCATGTGTCTCTTTCAGATCTGGTTTCCTCAGTGTGTATGCCCAGAAGTGGTATTGCTGGGTCATATGGCAGTTCTATTTCCATTTTTTTAAGAAATCTCCTGGAGAAGACTCTTGAGAGTCCCTTGGACTTCAAGGAGATCCAATCAGTCAATCCTGAAGGAAATCAGTCCTGAATATTCATTGGAAGGACTGATGCTGAAGCTGAAACTCCAATCCTTTGGCCACCTGATGCAAAGAACTGACTCATTGGAAAAGACCCTGATGCTGGGAAAGATTGAAGGCAGGAGGAGAAGGGGACAACAGAGAATGAGATGGTTGGATGGCATCACGGACTTGATGAACCTGAGTTTGAGTAAGCTCCAGGAGTTGGTTGGTAATGTATGGGGAAGCCTGGCATGCTGCAGTCCATGGGGTTGCAGAGTCAGACATGACTGAGCGACTGAACTGAACTGAACTGATTCTGATGGCTATCTCATTGTTGATTTGCATTTCTTTGATAATTAATGATATTCGGCATCTTTTCATGTACCTTTTGGCCATTGCTGTGTCTTCTTTGGCAAAACTGTCTATTTAGGTCCTATGCCCATTTTTTAATTGTTTTTTTTTTTGGAGGGAGTTTGTTTGTTCTTTTTAGATGTTGAGTTGATTGAATTCTTTGTATGTTTTAGATATTAGCCTTTTATCACATATCATTTGCAAATATCTTCTCTCGTTGAATTGCCTTTTTGTTTTGTTGATAGTGTCCTTTGATGTGCAGAAGCTTTTTAGTTTGAGGTAGTCCTGTTTGTTTACTTTTGCTTTTATTTCCCTTGTTTGAGGAGATATACTCCTGAAATATTGCTAAGAGTGATGTCAAAGAGTATACTGCCTATGTTTTCTTTCAGATTTTTTATGGTTGAACATCTTACATTTAAGTCTTTAATTAAAGTTTATTTTTGATTTTATTTTTGAGTATGGTGTGATAAAGTCCAGTTTGACCCTTTTGTGTGTGGTTATTCAGTTTTCCCACCACCATTTACTGAAAGAAAGAAAGTGAAAGTTGTTCAGTCATGTCCAACTCTTTGTGACCCCATGGACTGTAGCCTGCCAGACTCCTATGTCCATGGAATTCTCCAGGCAAGAATACTGGAGTGGGAAGCTGTTCCCTTCTCCAGGGGATCTTCCCAACCCAGGGATCAGACCCAGGTCTTCTGCATTGCAGGCAGATTCTTTACTGTCTGAGCCACCAGGGGATTCTTCATTGCATATTCTTGGCCTCTTTGTTTTAAATTAATTGATCAAATATTCATGGATTCATTGCTGGGCTCTCCTTTTCTTTTGATCTATATGTCTGTTTGTATGCTAGTATCATATGATACAGCTAGTATCATATCATATCATACATGTTATGAATATTATAACATAATAAAGTTTGAAATCAGAGAGCACTTAAGCTTTAAGAATTTTGTTTCAAATTTTCTTCTGCTTGCATTCCTCTGTTATTTCTTAGACATAACAGTTTAGCCTTTTAAAATAAGTCTTTTCTCTCAGTTTAATGGGTTCCCAAGCATGCCTGGAGGAAAATGAAATTTTAATTTTCAGCCTCCGTGTCCCAATAGTACTCTTAATAACAAGATTTATAAAAGTGTAGGAAAGGAAATGTTTTCTTTTTCCTAAGAGAGCAAAACATCTCTTGGTGGTAAGCAATATAGAGGGAACTTACCTGTTTGTGTTGATACAGTTCCTATAGAAACAAATACAAAAAAACATATAAGTTAACTTAAAGGTGATACAGCAATTATTTCTAATTTTTAAATGACAGATGAAAATCTAGAAATGAAATGATGACAGATGGAGAACACAAGATCTCGTGTTAACTGATATAAAAACACAATATTTGAGATTCAAAACAGGAACTTACTGACAGGTTTTGAGGTCACAACTGAAATAAGAAGAAAAAGAAAAATATATGCATTTGTTGGCCATTAGGAGGAAATTAATTTTCTTTGTTATATTTCTAAAATCATACTATTGAATTCAAAAGTTACATAAGTTATTTAAGTCAAACTTATCCTATATCAAAGTTTATACACGTATTTTAAAAGTAAGATTATTTTATGTGAGGAAAAACAGCAATTCTCTGACCATTTCCTTCTTGCCCTTAATTTCCTTTCCATTTACATCCCTTTGGAATGTCAATTTAACTAATATTTGGATATAGAAGGTCTATTTTAGGATTAAAAAATATGGATAATGTATAAAGGCTTCCTACTATGGGCAACTGTGCTTAGCCTCTTTTTTTCTACCATTCTCCAATTTAATTTCCACGTACCTATCTTTTAAAGAAAACTGTTGCCCAGAGGAATTGGGTGGAGAGGGAGGTGGGAGGGGGGATGGGGATGGGGAATACTTGTAAATCCATGGCTGATTCATGTCAATGTATGGCAAAAAGCAATACAATATTGTACAGTAATTAGCCTCCAACTAATAAAAATAAATGGGAAAAAAAACAGAAAGAAAAAAAAATAAAACTGTTGAACTTTTTTTTGGGGGGGGTAAATCAGTATATTTTGTTAGCAATATCATGATTATGTCAATTATTTTTATTGCTGAGTCATAATATTCTAGCTTTCATGTGCAAAATTTTCTTTTCTCTGAGATAATTCTTTGTTTTTTGGGATTTCTTACATAGATTTAGAAGATTTTTGCCTTTTGTTATTTTCCTCAGTCATTTAAGTGAGTTTCTGGAGGGAAAAGAAGATGGTGTCATATTCAATTATCTTTTTAATAAATATATTTTATTTTTAAATTTTTTGGCTATGCTGTGTGGCTTTTGTGGGATCTTAGTTCCCGACCAGAGGTTGAACGCAGGCCTTCGACAATGAGAACACAGAGTCCTAACCACAGGACCACTATGGAATTTCCCATATTTAGTTATCTTAATATGGGTTCTGATATTCTTCTTTGGTGATTATACAATTAAAAATGGTCACATTCCAAAATTGCAAATGCTTCACAGTTAGTGATCCAAATAATCCCAAGATTAAAAATAGAAAAAGAAGGTACTTAGTGAAAAAATAAAAATATTTCTAAGTTAGAGTGATTTAAAAATTGAAGTTTTAACTTGCAAAACTCAAAAGTTGTCCTTTTCACAGACAGAATGTGCAGATTTCAAAACTAACTTACAGATGGATTTTGAAGTCTCAACCAAAACACAAACAAAATCAATGCAAAATTCTTTGCTTAATGAAAGAAAACTAGATTTTCTTATAATATTTTTGATTTAGTCACAATGTAAAATGGACATACTCAAATATATTATTAATGTTTACTTGTTTATGAAAGTCATATGTTTTCTAATTTTAAAGTCAACTTGTTTTATAGGTGTGTAGCAAAAGTAATTAGTTCCTTAGTGAATATATTTATAGTTGGATTTTTCTCCTCAAAGGCAGTTGCGTGCAATCTCTTTTTCCGGGACTTACAAGAAATATTTCAAAACTGCTTTCTCGATATGTGGTTTCTTGTATTTTTAGTTTTAAATATCATGTACTGATTTCTTACTCTCAAGATTAGGGCTTCTTGTTCCTCCACTTAACATATGTGATAGCCATATTTTAAGGTATATCCAATGAATCACACCCTTGTGTAATGCACTCCACTTGAGTGAGAATAGAACCTATAGTTAATAGCAGTTGGCAAAGGTTATAGGACAGTCACTACCATGATAGTGTTATAGCATCTATGGCTTAGTTCTAGGGGCTGGAGTGAGATTCTGCTGGCTTTGAAGATGTAAGCTTCTATGTTGTGCGAGTGTCTTTGAGAGAATAAGGTAGGAAGGATCTTTGGAAGTCTCTAACATCTGAGAGTGGTCTCAGTTGACAGCCAGGAAGAAAGTGGACACCTAATGAAAGAGACATATAGTATATTGTGAAATAGCCTAACATGACCTTTTAGTTATAGAAGTGAGGCAGAGAGAATAGGGCAGCCACTAAAGGGAATGTTAAATGAAATAAAAGGGAAATAATTCCTTATGGAAGTATGGTCATTTGGGATGCAATGAGCATAACACAAATTAGAAGTAAGTAAATATTATATGTTTAAAAATAATGAAAAAGCATTATCAGGTTAAAATAAATGCTGATTTAAAATACATCTTAGCAAAAATGAAAGATGAAAATCATATGGCCATCTCAAAAGATAGAGAAAAAGCATTTGACAAAATTAAACATTCATTTATGATAAAAACTCTCAACAAATTGGAAACAGAGGGAATGTACATTATAGCAAATACCACATATGACAAACCCATATCCAATATTACACTCAACAGTGAAAAGCTGAAAGCATTTCCTTTAAAATCAGGTACAAGACAAGGATGCCCACTCACACCACTTTTATTCAGCATAGTTTTGGAAGTCCTAGCCACAGCAGTTAGACAAGAAAAAGAAATAAAGGGATCCAAACTGGAAAGGAAGAAATAAAACTATCACTGTTTGTAGTTGACATAATGCTATATATAAAAAATCCTAATGATACCACTGAAAAGCTATTAGGACTCATCAATGAATTTAGTAAAATTTCAGGATATAGAATTATTATATGGAAATCTGTTGCATATCATATACTAACAATGAACTGTCAGAAAGATAAAGGAGACAATCCCTGTATCCAGGGCTCCTTTGATCCAACTTTTCCTGAGAATTGTGGGATCAAAGTAGAAGCTTGACTGAGAGGAGTGGAAGAGGTGATTTATATAGACTTATTTTTAACACATTTTTAGCTGATCATCCTGTCTTCATTTCCACCTTTACATGGTTGGTTAAATGTTACCCAGTCTGGAAATTCTGAGTTCTCTGTTTCTACTGTTAAATTTAATTCTCTTGAATTTTCTGGGATTCATGTTTTGTCTTAGCTAAGTTAGTTATTACTCATCCATCTGCTTTTAAACTTGAATAGTTTTGTTTCAGATTTTCATCTGCTTATTTCTTTTGTTATTTCCAGACATCATAGTTTTGCCTTAAATTCTTTAATGTTATTTAATGTGATTCCAGGAGTGCATGGAGGAAAATATAGTTTTTCAAGTGTTCATTTTCAACCTAAAGTACTCCAGTATTACTCTTATAATAATGGGATTTAAACTATTATGACAGTCATCAGTATATAATTAAAATATTTTTCTACTCATCAGATACCAAAGTGTATTAGCAATAAGAGATAGATAAGGAGCTTACTGGTTTGTCCTGAGGTAGTCCCTACAGAAACAAACACAAATAGACATATAAGCTAACAAAGGTATTATTTTCTCCAGTTCTCTAAATAGTATATTTATAAAGCTAGAAATGAAGACAACTAAAGTATGCAAGTATTCCTTGTAGGTTGTTTTCAACACAGGATATTTGAGGTTTAAAAGAAAACTTACCAACAGGTTTTGAAGTGACAGCTGAAATAGAAAAAAAAAAAGGCATTTATTATCTCTTAGAAGACTACTTTTCCTTAATATTGTTCTGAAATCAGCCTATAGAATGCAAAGTTTGCATGAATTATTTAAGTTTAATTTTTCTTAAAGCACATATACTTTTTAAAAAAAAATTTACTTATTTGGCTGTGTTGGGAACTTCATCGTGTCATGCAGGCGCTTTCATTGTGGTGCATGGGTTCAGTAGTTGCAGCATGCAAGCTCTCTAGTTGTGGTGAGTGGATTCAGTAGTTGTGGTATGTGGGCTTAGTTGCCCTGAGGCATGTGGGAGCTTAGTTCCCCAACTAGGGATTGAACTTGCATCCCCTGTATTGCAGGGCAAATTCCTAAGCCCTGGACCACCAGAGACATCACCACACGTACTTATTTGAAAAGCCAAATTATTGAAGTTAAGACCACCAGTTCTCTTACTCATCTGTTCTTACCTGTTATTTTCTTTTACTTACATACTTTTGTGAGGGAGGACTTTAGAACTAATATTTAGTTGTGGAATAATTGTACGATATTTCATAATTTTCCTATTTTGGGTAATGAACATTTTTAAAGAAGGAATACTTCTGAGCTTATTCTGAAACCGGTATCACTCTGATACTAAGATTAGGCAAAGTCGTACAAATAAGAAAATTACAGCTTAATATCACCGATGAAATAGATGCAAAAATCCTCAATAAAACATTCAGCAATGTCAACTTATTGACAAGTTTGAAAGCCACAACTGAAATAGGAAGACAAATAAAAGTATAGGTGTTTGTTCATTAGAAGGCAATTACTTTTACTTTGGAGCTTCCCTGGTGGCTCAATGGTAGAGAATATGCTGGCCAATGCAGGAGACTCAGGAGATATGGGTTTGATTCCTGGGTCAGGAAGATCCCCTGGAGAAGGAAATGGCAACCCCCTCCACTATTTTTGCCTAGGAAAATCCCATGGATGGAGGAGACTGGCGGGCTACAGTTCATGGGGATGCAAAAGAATCTGACACAACTGAACAACTAAACAACAACTTTTACTTTATAGCTTTCTAAAATTATGCACTGGAATTAAAAATTTACCTTAATATTAATTTTAATATACCAAAGTACCTGTATGTACTTTAAAAATCAAATTGTTTTTTAAAATTAATATGCCAGTCCTCTTACCAATCAAATCTTACTCCTTGTTTCTTCTTTCATTTTCACTATGTTAAGGAGGTTTGGCTATTAAGTGATATTCAGTACTAGAATATCTACAAGATAGTTTATGATTTTTACAATTTGAACAATGTACACTAGCTTCCTCATGTGGAAATCAAGGTTTTACCTCTTTTTCTACCTTTCTCTCTTTGCTCTCTCTCCAACAAAGTCATGTCACATTAAAAAGAAAATCAATATGTTAGCAATACCATGATCATAAAATAATCTTTGTAGCTGAGCCATGTATCACTTTTCTTGTGCAAACTTTTCTTTGACTTGCAGTTAATTTCTGCAATCTTTCCTGTTTTCTTAAAATGTTTTACAGGTTTGTGGCTTTTATAATTTGCTTAGCCATTTTAGCAAGTTTCAGGAGGAAAAAGAAGAAAGTGTCCAGCTTTTGATTTGTATAATATTGTCTCTGATACTGTTCATGGGTAGTTTTACAATCAGAAATGGTAATACGTGGAAAGCTCAAATCCTCACAATTAGCAGACCAGATCACCCACATCTTAGAAACACAAACAGAGGGTACTAATAGCTTCTAGGGTTTTTCCTAGAATACAAATAATAACATAAGTGTAACTTGTCTGAGATAAGATTATATTTTTATTCTCTGATCTATTCTAGAGAGGTTTTTAAAATGTAAATTATAACAGCTTGAGAGAGTGAAAAGTTTCTTTTTATTTGGGAGACTAAAGCATGTAGGGAAGGTTGAAAATGGACTTACTAATGGATTAATGGATTCTGGTATCTCAACTGAGACACACACAAAATAAACAAATGCATATTGTTACTTGACCCTAAAAAATAGACTAGTTTTCTCCAATAGGATTTCATGATGAAGGGAATGCAGTATTGACACAATCAGATGGTATTATTAAAATTTAATTGTAATAAAATATATTTTCAAAAAATTAAGAAGTCAGTTGTATTAATCATACTTTTATCTTTTCTGTATTTCTGATGCTTTGATGTCTGAGCCCTTGCTGCCTCTTCCAGGCCTAGCCAATTCCTTGAGACCTTAAAATAACTCTCTTGCCAGCATACCTTTAATATGCAAAGTAACAAATCCAGAACCTATACCCCCAAACCACTTCCTTTATTGGGCTCTTGTACTCTGAGCCATTGTTTCCGTGCCCTAGTTTCCCTGGAGCCAGGTATCAGACAATTATGTGCAACTGCTATACCTTGGAGCTTGCTGAAATTCTTCAAATTAGCCATTCCTAGACCTGCTTAGCTTGTTTACTGTCTTGCTCATTTCCAGGAAAGCCATGATAAAGCCTCTTGCCTGGACCACCCCTCCCCTGTTGTATTCCCTTGACTCCCTTTATCTTCTTCCTGACCCTGATGATTCCCCATGTGGCCCTGCCTAATGTGGCATGTCCTGTCCTCTGGGGACCTGTGAGTAATAAACGATGTTTTCACTGTAGTCATCTACTTATCTATTGGCCTTGTCACACACAAATAATAATAAACCCTGCAGATTAAAACACTAACTTTGTATGCTTATATTGGTTCCTTACACCAACCATTTGAAATCAGATTTGCTCTTCCAAATTATATGTATCTTTTACCTAAATGTAGGCTTCTTTTGTTGGAAATAACTTTCTGAAAATGTGATTTCTTTACTTGTTTTATACAGTATTTACTGAGTTTCTACTCAGATGAGACCTTCCTGTTCATTCACTCAGTACCTCACTCCCTTTCCCTTTCTGTGGTACTCAGAATTTCCCTAATCAGTCACCCCTTGTTAAATGCCCTCCCTTTGAGTGAAGGAAGAACCTTTGACTTGCTTCCAGCTTAGAAACTTGGCCAAGGCTGTAGCACAGTCACTCCCATGATCATGTTGCATTATTTAAGACTCACTGTTAGCAGATAAAATTGAGAGATTCTGCTGCTGGGCTTTGAAGAAGTAAGCTACCTAGTTGTGAGACTACCTTTGTGAGGGCAGTGGGGCAAAGAAGTTCAGGGTTTCTGGGATTTGAGTGTCCCTAAGTGACATCCAGTTAAGACATAAGGGACCTTAGAGAAGATATATAAGATATGACAAAATCATCTAACAAGCATAAAATATAAGTCGTACATGGATGGGGGAGAGAATGGTTCAAAAGTATTAAAAGATTTTAAAGGGGATAAAAACAAATTTTTTGAAGGAAGCATAGAAATGCAGGAAAGAAAAAAGTAAATATGTGGGTAATATATTTACTGCAGTTAATTTTTACATTCTTTTATGCTTTCTTAACATGTGTTATAAGTTTGTGACTTTTGTTATTTCCCTGTCATTTTTGTGAACCTCAGGAGGGAAGAGAAGAAGTACCCCTTTTCAATTTGTTTCATAAGTACTCTGATACTCTCTACACAGAATTTTTTACAATCAGAAATAGTAACATATAAAAGTTCAAAACCCTTGCAGTTAGCAGACCAAATCACCATAGATTAGACATAGAAAGAAAGCATTGAAGAAAGAAACTTACTGGGTTGTTGTGAGATATGTCCTACAAAAGGAAAAAAACCCCACAGATAAACATGTAAGCTAGCTTAAAGATAACATGACTATTTTCTCTAATTCTACAAAAGATAAATTAATAAATCTAGGAATAATGATGACCAGAGAATGCAAAAGTCACATAAATGGTGATGAAAACACATAAGGTTTGAGCTTCAAAAGACAAACAGGTTTTGAAGTTGCAATTGTAATAGGAAGAAAATTGTAGGGTTTGATTGCCATTTGAAGGAGATTGCTTTTAAAAAACAGCTTTCTAAAATCAATCTATAGAATGCAAAGTTTACATGACTAATTTTTCTTATATCAAAATACATCTTTATTTTAAAAATAAAATTGTTTTACATAGGTAAAAATATCAGTTCTCTTACTCATTCCTTTTCATCTCCAGTTTTTCTTTTACTCTTTTGGAGGGCTAGCTATATTTGGTCATAGAATTCCTAAATAATATTTCATGGTTTTTCAAATTTGGAAGATGTAGATTGGTTTTCTACTATGCAGAGGGCTTTATCTCTTTTCTTTAAAAGTGATTTTCTTTTAACTTTCTCTTTCTGATATTTAATTATTGGTTTTAGAAACACAAGAGTTTTCTGTATATTAAACTTATATTCTGCAACTTCACTGGATTCATTTATTAGTTCTAGTAGTTTTTGGGTGGAGATTCTAGGGTTCTCTATGTAGATTATCATATCAGCTGCATAGTGACAGTTTTACCATCTTCCTTTCCAATTTTGATACTTTTAATTTTTTTGTTGTCTGATTGCTGAAGCTAAGACTTCCAATGCTGTGTTAAATAGAAGTGGTTAGAGTGGGCATCCTTATCTTGTCTTTGAATTTAATGGGAAAACTTTCAACTTTTCTCCATTGAGTATGATATTTGCTGTGTTTCTCATAAATGGCCTTTATCATGTTTTAATGTGTTCCCCCATAACAACTTTGATGAGAGGTTTTTAAAATTGTGAATGAATGTTGAATTTTGTCAAGTGTTTTTTTCTGTGTCTATTAAGATGATTACATAGTTTTTGTCTTTCCTTTTGTTAATGTGCATCACATTAATTTGTGAATGTTGAACCATCCTTGTAACCTTGGAATAAAGCCAGGTTGATCATGGTTATTTATCCTTTTTATATTTTATTGAATTTCGTTTGCTAATATTTTACTGAGGATTTTTTTGTTCTATATTCATCAAAGATTTTGGCCTGTAATTTTCTTTTTTTGTAGTATCTTTGATTTTGGTATCAGATTAATAGTGGCCTCATAAAAGAATGACTTTGGATGTGTCCCCTCCTCTTCAATTATTTGGAATAGTTAGGGAAGGATAGGTATAAGATCTCCTTTATATGTTTAAAAGAATTCTCCAGTGAAGCTATCTGGTCCTAGACTTCTGTTTGCAGGGAGTTTAAAAAATAACAGATTCTATTTCACTTCTAACAATCGGCCTGTTCAAACTGTTTGTCTTTCTTGACTTGGTCTTGGCAGGCTGTGTGTTTCTAGAAATTTGTCCATTTTTCTCTAGGTTGTTCAATCTGTTGGCTATAAACGTTCATGACATACTTTTATGATTTTTTGCTATCTCTATTTAATTGGTTATTATTTCTTCTCTTTCATTCCTTATTTTGTTTGGGTCCTCTCTTGTTCAGCCTAGCTAAAGGCTATCAATTTTGCATATCTTAAAAAAACAGTTCTTTGTTCAATGGATCTTTTCAATTTTTTTTTAATCTCCATTTTATTTATTTCCTTTCTGATCTTTATTATATCCTTCCTTCTGCTGACTTTGGGTTTTGTTTGTTCCTTCTTAAATTCCTTCAGGTGGTAGTGTAGGTTGTTTATTTGAGATTTTTCTTATTTCTCAAGGAAGTACTGTAATGTTATAAACTTCCCTCTTAGAACTGCTTTTGCTGCTTTTGGAGTGTTGTTAGAACAATTAGTTTTAAGTTGTCAGATGATTCCTGGATCTCCATTTCTTTGGGACAGTAACTGGAGGTTTACTATATTCCATTTGATGCAGTCATGTTTCCCTAGTTCTTCATGATCCTTTGCGTAGGTGTCTGAATAGAGAAGTTATCTCTTCCAGACTTTGTGGACCTACTTTGGTAACAGAAGACTTTCACCTACAGGTAAGATTATGCTGGAGCTTGGTCTAGTGATCTAGCACTTTAGGTCTAGTGGTGCTAGGTACCATGTGTAGAGGCACATGGTGATACTGCATCAGGGAGGGTATGATATCTGTTTGACTTAGGCCACCAGTGTCCACAGCATCAACAACTGGATGCTGTGGGGGGGTGTTTGCAGTGGGTACACGGGTTGTTGTTGACCTTAGTGGCACCTCCGTATCTAACAGTGAGGGACCAGAACTGGTAGTGGTGGTGGCTGGAACCAGTGGTGTGCACATCCTGACACCATTTGGCAGTAGAGACCAACTGCAGGTGCCTGTGTTGTGGTATGCACTGGTTGCAGACATACAGGTAGTAATGGAGGCCAGAGCAGTCAGCAAGGACTAGGAGCAATTGTGGGCACAATAGCAGCTGTGGGGGCCCTGGGTGTCAATATGCTCTCCCATGGCTACATAGAGTCCTCCTGGGTGTGTGCATGTGGTGGAGGCCAGAGACTTGTGTTTGGTTGACACTATGTCTTTGCATATCTAGAGGTGTTATCCCTGAGTGGATGCATGGTGGTGGGGTCAGCTGCAGTGTTCTAGGCTGGTATCTTGCACTTGCAAAGCCACAGAGTACTGGGCTAGATGCTATTACGGTTCCCAGACTCTGAATGGTCAGGGCGGGGGTTGGGGAATGGGGAGGGACTCAGTTGGGTGGCATCAGGGAAGCTGAATATCTGTGGGGCAAAACCTCATGAAACTGCAAGGTTCTGTGGTGGTTGTGCTGACTGATGATTTCTTTAGTGGCAATAGCTCTGGGTTTGTCTATAGAGCAGGATACTGTGAACTGTGGTTGCTCTTGATTTGTAGCTGCTCTTGGGAACCCTTACCTTTCTTCCTTGTTCCAGTTGTCTCTATATGACTCAGTTATGCTGGTCTTTGTGGGGTGGAACTAAAGCAAGGCTTTACTTATTTTTCTTTTATTCCAACTTTATTGAAGTATGATCAGTAAATTAAAATTGTATACATTTAAGGTGTGCATGGAGTGTGAAGCCAAGTGGGCCTTAGGAAGCATCACTACCAACAAAGCTAGTGGAGTTGATGGAATTCCAGCTGAGCTATTTCAAATCCTAAAAGATTCTACTGCTAATGTGCTGCACTCAATATGCCAGCAAATTTGGAAAACTCAGCAGTGGCCACAGGACTGGTAAAGGTCAGTTTTCATTACAATCCCTAAGAAAGCAATCCCAAAGAATGTTCAAACTACCACACAATTGCACTCATCTCACACGCTAGCAAAGTAATGCTCAAAATTCTCCAAGATAGGCTTCAACAGTACGTGAACCGTGAACTTCCAGATGTTCAAGCTGGTTTTAGAAAAGGCAGAGGAACAAGAGATCAAATTATCAAAATCTGCTGGATCATTGAAAAAGCAAGAGATTCCAGAAAAACATCTATTTCTGCTTTATTAACTATGCCAAAGACTTTGACTGTGTGGATCACAACAAACTGTGGAAAATTCTTCAAGAGATGGGAATACCAGACCACCTGACCTGTCTCTTGAGAAATCTGCATGCAGGTCAAGAAGCAACAGTCAGAACTGGATATGGAACAACAGACTGGTTCCAAATAGGAAAAGGAGTACGTCAAGGCTGTATACTGTCACCCTGCTTATTTAGCTTACATGCAGTGTACATCATGAGAAACACTGGGCTGGAGGAAACACAAGCTGGAATCAAGATTGCCGGAAGAAGTATCAATAACCTCAGATACACAGATGCCACCACCTCATGGCAGAAAGCAGAGAAGAACTGAAGAGCCTCTTGATGAAAGTGAAAGAGGAGAGTGAAAAAGTTGGCTTAAAGTTCAACATTCAAAAAGCTAAGATAATGATATCCAGTCCCATCACTTCATGGCAAATAGATCAGGAAACAATGGAAACAGTGACGGACTTTATTTTCTTGGGCCCCCAAATCATTGCAGATGGTGACTGCAGCCATGAAATTAAAAGATGCTTGCTCCTTGGAAGAAAGCTATGACCAACCTATACAGCATATTAAAAAGCAGAAACATTGCTTTGCCAATAAGGTTCATCTAGTCAAAGCTATGGTTTTTCTAGTAGTCAATGTATGGATGTGAGAGTTGGACTATAAAGAAAGCTGAGCACCGAAGAATTGATGTTTTTGAACTGTGGTGTTGGAGAAGACTCTTAAGAGTCCCTTGGACTTCACGGAGATCTGACCAGTCCATCCTAAAGGAAATCAGTCCTGAATATTCATTGGAAGGACTGATGTTGAAGCTGAAACTCCAATACTTTGGCCACCTGATGTGAAGAACTGACTTGTTTTGAAAAGACCCTGATGCTGGGAAAGATTGAAGGTGGAAAAAAGGGACGACAGAGGATGAGATAGTTGGATGGCATCACCGACTTGATGGACATGAGTTTGAGCAAGCTTTGGGAGTTGGTGATGGGCAGGGAAGTCGGGTGTGCTGCAGTCCATGGGGTTGCAAAGAATCAGACATGACAGAGCAACTGAACTGAACTGAAGGTATATATAGGCATTTTCTTTGAGTAGTCTGTTTTTTTTCCCACAAAATTTTCTCTAAGGTTCTACCTGGTAAACAAGTATATACCTGATTGCCACTGTACTAAGAACTATGTAGAATGATGTATTGTATTTATTATTTGGAAATTTTTGTGTTTATTATGTAGTTTCTTATTTAACTGCCTGATAGCAGTACTACTTCTGATCTCAACTGTGTATTGTGTTCGGAAGTTTTAACCTTCTCTTTCAACCTCTCTAGTCTTTGACTTCTTCTAAAGTGCAGTGTTTGCCTGGCTGTGAGGAGTGAAGAGGATATTCAAGGTTCTGATAAAGACTTCTAATTAGTCATCTTGTTTTGGTCTCACCCTTCACATCTGCCATCAGTTCTTGAGCCTCTCTGGAGTTCTCCATTTGAATTGATATTTTTCTTGCCTTTCTCCATTGTTTAGGTGCAGGCTTCTTCTGTCTGCTAAGTTAGTCATCTGCTTTTGAAAAACTCAGCACTTAAAAATCATTCTCATTTCCTTTTGTCCTTCTGTTTGTATTTTGTGTGTATGCTTTTTCCATTTATTTTCATTCCAATGAGATTTTAGCAGGGAGTTTAGATAAATGCCTTGTGAAATAGAACTCACCCTCCCTGCCCACTCTGAACTCATTTGGAGGTTCATATTTAAACACAATGGACATGGAACTAGTAATAGCCACTGGGGTGAAAATTCTTCCACACACCATTCACACAAAGTCAGTTACAAATAAGAAACAAACAAGAAAGAAACTTACTTCTGGGTTCTGATTTCTCTTCTGAAATATAAACACAAATAAACATATAAATATCATTTGCTTAAGGGAAGGAGATTCTAGTTTTCTTTAGTATTATTTTGTTGTGTGGTATGTAGGACTAAAAATATTAGTAATTGGATCAAAAACTTTTAAATAATTAATAAACTGAAGTTCATCAGAATTAAGGAACAGTAGAGGAACTTGCCAATGGCAACCCACCCCAGCACTCTTGCCTAGAGAATCCCATGGACGGAGGAGCCTGGTGGGCTGCAGTCCATGGGGTTGCTAGGAGTCGGACACGACTGAGCCACTTCACTTTCCCTTTTCACTTTCATGCATTGGAGAAGGAAATGGCAGCCCACTCCAGTGTTCTTGCCTGGAGAATCCCAGGGACGGGGGAGCCTGGTGGGCTGCCATCTATGGGGTCGCACAGAGTCGGACATGACTGAAGTGACTTGGCAGAGGAACTTGCTGAAGATTCTGAATTTTTCATAGAATAGAAACAAATATACAACTGTTGTTTCCTTCATAGAAGGAGCTCAATGTCATGTTTTCCTCTAATAGTCTTTTGGGTGAATTCATTTTAAAGTTAGACTATTTTGGGACTCTAAGTCATCTCTATCTGTTGTTCCTGGTCTCTATGGTGGAAATGTCGTAGGTTTTGGAAATCTGTGCAACCATTCTGTTTTCCGTTTCATCTCTTTTCACCTCAGGGACTATTGAGATTTCTGTAAATTTGCTGAGAAATAAAGTAACTTCTAGTTTAGATCAGATAGTTTTGTCACAAAGGTATCAAAGCTTTTTAATTTGTTTATGTTTTTAATTAAGAACAAAGCTTCTATTTACATTTTCGGTGAGGAACACCAGAAAAATGAATCTTTAATTTTGCATCAAAAAAATTAGCTTCAGTAGAATTAATCAGTTTGTGCATCCCTAATGTGATTTAAGAACAGAGTAATCTGGGGGTTTTAAGATTTCTTGAGTTTTTTAGATTGAAGACAATAACATCCATAAATATTTTTATTTATCTTTGATTGAAACTTTTCATTTTAGGTAAAAGCATTAGAACATGCAAATCCTATTGTATCCACATTTACATCATTATTCTTACTTTTCTCCTGTTAGGCAGCCTACATCAGAACAGCTCAACCATATACAGATGGTAGGAAAATAGATTTTGTTAACTAGTCTACTTAAATGATTTTTTCCACTGTTAAGCTAGTATGTAAGCTAGTGGCAAGGTGACTTTCTAGGGAAAGCTGACTTACTAGGGCAAGGGAAAGAGGGAATGATATATAGAAACATCAAGATTTTGGTAATATCCATAGTTATTAATATTATCTTCTGCCCCTATCAATCATGGATTAAAAAAAAACAACTGGAGATGTTAAAGAATTGCTAATAGTTTTTGCATGTTTTTCCCATCTGTCTAAAATACCTACCAAAATAAATGAATGTGGTTTGTCTTGGGTAAGAAGTTATGTTTCTTTTTTTCTTGCCTTTGTTTTTTTTCCAAACTCAGAATTCTCTTTAAGAGTGAACTGGGATTTGAATTCAGCCTCTGAGATGTTTAAACACTGCACTATGTTGTATTTCCACTTCTGTTTTCTTCTCTCTGTTCTAATTTTGCTTCTCATGCCTGCCTACTCACACCACCACCACTTTCCTACCCAGACTGAATATTTGTTGTTGAAAAGGCAGTATAAGTAATCCTGAGAGGGAGTTTTGATATGGTCATTGTTCCTAAGGCATGATACTTGCTTAGTGCTAAAGGGACTCTTAGTGCTAAGGGACTCCATGTGCTAAAGCTCCAGTGGGCTCTTTTCTATTGTTCTTCAAAAATGTTTAGCAAATATTTACTGTATTTGAGAATAAAGGATATTGATATTTGGTGATGTGAGTACATTGTGATTCCCTGTCCTTACCTTTGAGTCTGCTGCTTCTATAGTGATCTTCAGGGAGAAAGAGTAGGAACACCACCTTCCTATGATAGAGCTGAGGTATTAGTACTAGTGGTGAGGACTTTTCTGTCCTTGAGGTCTGGGGAAAATGTTAAGATTTACTGGTTCTTTGCCCAGAGGAATCGGGTGGAGAGGGAGATGGGAGGGGGGATCGGGATGGGGAATAAGTGTAAATCTATGGCTGATTCATATCAATGTATGACAAAACCCACTGAAATGTTGTGAAGTAATTAGCCTCCAACTAATAAAAAAATTAAAAAAAAAATAAGATTTACTGGTTCTTTGAGGGTGCTTAGCATGTGAAAACTGTGAAGCCCATTGGGAAAGGCTGTTCCTTTATGCTCATTTGTTTTCCTGGGAGAGTATCCTTGACCCTGCCTGTCTTGCTGGGCCAGATTGCTCCCAGTTCTTGTAGTTAGGAAAGATCTGGTTAGGGGAGAAACATGATTGCAAGGATCCTTCCTTCCTGTGTCACAGTAAGGAAGAATTTTCCACTTTGTACACAGACAGGTCAACAGGCACTGCCATGACTTTAATAGCATAGTGATTGTCAATAGAAATCTTAAGAGTTTGATAGTTAATCTGATGGTTTAGGGGAGATTAGCCTGAATAAGCAAAGAAGGATATTTCACTCAAAAGCCAGAGGGAGGAAAACCAAACCGAATATCTAAAACATGTCATCTTGTGAAGTAGAGCAAATAAAAATCTCAGGTAAGAACAGTAAGAAAAAAATTAAAGGACTCCAGATCAAGCTAAAAAAGATATTTGAATTTAGCTTGGACTTGGTGATGACTTTTTGGTTCAACATGCCAAAGGCACAATTCGTGAAAAAAATAATTTATAAGCTGGACTTAATTAAAATAAAAAATTTCTGTGAATGATGTCTGTTGACCTGGAGTGATATATGTGACATTATTAAGTGAAGAAATCAAGTTGTAGAAGGCATATGTTTGATTTCTTTTTCATAGATGTTTATATGAGCATGGATTAAGATATGGAGAGATTCATAGGAAGTTACACTAACATTTTGAGTTTTTAATTTTTAGAGAGAAGTCTAATAAATATTTAAATATTTTTGAGGCCTGAGTAACAGTGTGTGTAACCTGTAGTGTAATTTGACTTCTCAGTCTTGACAGATGCTCAGGACTCTGGATGATGATAGATAAGAATATTCCTTAAACATTACAGAATAGGTTTTTATTTTTTCAAAACCTAATTGGAACCTCCCAAGTAGTGAGTAAGGACAGTGGTTGTTTTTTCTACTCTTAACTACTTGAAAAGAAGAGAGTAATGAAATTTAATAAAATATAAAACTGTATATTCTAACCAGTTTTTTAGTTTATTCTTTTATTCCTTTGGATCTTGTTTTAAAATTCTATACTTTTCCCCTTTCAATAGCTCCCTGTATTTGCTTCCTAGACATGCCAGTTATTATCTGGTGAGAAGTATTTTGGAACAACGGGAAATTGTATTTTTAATGCAATTCTAACCCAAGAAATACTTTTTTGGGATAGGAGTCACAGTAATTTTACATGAATCATTTATTTCCCAATATCTTTTCATTTCTTATTTAATTTTGTTGTTTCTAAAATCACTTTCCTTTTTTCCTTTCCTTATGTTTGTCTTCTAAATGCAAAATGACTAATGGTAAGGCTTCCACTTATTTCCTTTTTCTTTTCATCTTTACTGAGGTATAACTGACAAATAAAAATTGTATATACTTAAAGTGTAATACTTTATTTCATCCTTAGTTTTAGTGAGATATAATTGACATATAACACTGTGTAAGTTTAAGGTGTACAATATATGATATATATGCATATGTTATAGATTTCTATAATAAGTTTAGTTAACATCCATCACCTCACACAGTTACAAATTTTCTTTTTTCCATGTGGTGAGAACTTTTAAAATCTACTCTCTTAGCAACCAACTTGAAGTTTTGGTGTATGTTCCTGCTTCATCTTGTGAACCAGGCACTTGATGTTTGTTAACTTACTTGTAAGATAAAATTTACCACCACTGATTTTCTGTTAAGTCCTATATTCCTACCTTTGTATCTAAACCATCTTGAAAGTACATATATTCATTTTACTAATATTTACATCATTTTGCTAAACATGGTGCTATTTTGATAGCTCACCCTTTTCACCTTCCTTTTTTGGGAGTCCTTTAAGATTTTTGTGTGTGTTAGTCGCTCAGTCGTGTCTGACTCTTTGCGACCCCAAGGACTGTAGCCTGCCAGGCTCCTCTGTCCATGGGATTTTCCAAGCAAGAATACTGGAGTAGGTTGCCATTTCCTTCTCCAGAGGATCTTTCCAACCCATGAATTGAACCTGGGTCTCCCATGTTGCAGGCAGACTCGTTACCATCTGAGCCACCAGGGAAGATTTTCATATCTATATCTTAAAGGGAGGATTAACAATTGTTTTTAACTAGTCTGTTTTTTGGTGGTCTTTAATGTTCCATTTTCATAGTTGGTTTCCTATTGTATGACTTATTTGCTTTCAAAGAAACCTCTAGTGGGGATAAAAATGTTTTGACTGCAAGCTAGAAATTTTGGAGAAGATACAGGAAGGTTTCCATGAATTCATCTCTTCTGAATCCTTGGTTCAGAGGGATATACTCTTCAGTATGGAGTCAGCTGAGCTGATTGCTAAAGTCTGTCTGCTGTTTTTTTTTTTTAAGTAGTTGCCTTGGCAGGGTCCCTACTTCTTAGCAGAAATCCTAGAGAAACTGCATTTGTCAGAGCCTTCTAAATCCTCTAGCTAACTACCAACAAAGGTCTGTATAGTCAAGGCTATGGTTTTTCCAGTAGTCATGCATGGATGTGAGGGTTGGACTATAAAGAAAGCTGAGCACTGAAAAATTGAAGCTTTTGAACTGTGGTGTTGGAGAAGACTCTTGAGAGTCTGTTGGACTGCAGGGAGATCAAACCAGTCAATCCTAAAGGAAATCAACCCTGAGTATTCATTGGAAGAATTGATGCTGAAGCTGAAACTCCAGTACTTTGGCCACCTGATGCGAAGAACTGACTCATTTGAAAAGACCCTGATGCTGGGAAAGATTGAAGGCAGGAGGAGAAGGGGTTGACTGAGGATGAGATGATTGGATGGCATCACCAACTCAATGGACATGAGTTTGAGCAAGCTCCCGGAGATGGTGAAGGACAGAGAAGCCTGGCATGCTGCCGTTGGTGCAGTTGCAGAGAGTTGGACATGACTGAGCAACTGAAGAACAAAAAAACCACCAGTTGAATCCAGAGAGATAGAAAAATGACATAAGGATCATGAAAACCTAAATATTTTAAACTATATTAAAAGCCTTCTGGTTACATTTTTTCCTGATTAGCATAATACATGCAAGAGATATCAACCAAGATTCATAAAAATCTTTAAATGTGTATATTCCAGAGACATATATTTGTGTGTGTGCTAAGATACATTATAAAAATTTCATGTTCAATATTTATTCTCCTCCTCTGCTCCATTTTTTTTTTTTTCCAATGCAGTCTTGCTAATAAATCCATGTGGTTTATCAAAGGTCTTAAGGAGTTTTGAGACTCCTGAAATTAACTTAGGATTATACACCAGGTGCGGGACTCTGAGCACACAGGAGGGGTCCACACAGTGGTCTAACTTGTGGAGCTTCTCCTGTCAGCTTGTGGTTGAATAGCATGAGCCAGTTATGTAATGCTTTATACTTTGGGCAGGTACTAAAGTATGGTTTCTTTCTCTCTGTTTTTGGTCAAACCTCTTTAAAGAATCCTAGCATATTATTAGTTTGAAAAACTTCCCTGGAAGACATCCAGTTAGTCCAAAAGAATTTTGTACTTTGAAATATAAACTCATATTTGGAAGAAACCATAAAGATAATCTATTCCAACCACTTAGCTGATTCCTTAGAATCTCCTCTGCAGCATTCCCACTGATTGACCATGCACTCTTTTCTTCTTTTTTTAAAAAACTTATTTTTAATTGGAGGATAATTGTTTTACAATATTGTGTTGGCTTCTTCCATATGACAATGTGAATCAACCATAAGTATACATTAAACTCTTGCTCAGACTCTTTTAGGTATCCTGCTTTTCCTTATTGCTGACATAAAAATTCATTACTTTGAATCTTCCATTCATTGGTCTTATTTCCTTGAGGTTATACAAAATACTCTAATCCATGATGAACCTTCATATATTTGAAAAAAATTCCCATTTTCTCCCTGTGTGTCACTCTCCTACCACCCTGGGTGAGACTGTAGAACTTTCTGCTTACTTGAAATTATTTGAATTCCCTTATCATCATGGGCTTCCCAGGTGACACTAGTGGTAAAGAACCTGCCTGCCAACGCAGGAGATATAAAGAGATGCAGGTTCGATCCATGGGTCCGGAAGATCCCCTGGAGGAGGACATGGCAACCCACTCCAGAATTCTTGCCTGGAGAATCCCATGGTCAGAGGAGCCTGGCAGGCTATAGTCCATAGGATCACAAAGAGTCAGACAGGACTGAAGCGACTTAGCACGCACACACACCATCATAGTCTTTCTCTTCTGAAGACACTCTACTTGATCCACACCCCATGACAGAACTGAGTGTAATATTCAGAATATGGGTTAACTAGCACAGAATAATAGTAGCATGAAAATAAAGTTCCTAAAATCCCAATCAGACTAAAACTGACTTTATTGTAAGGTATATCCTGTAGCTACTTAATTTGTCTCTGTATTCTGCCTACTTACATTCCTTCTCCTGGCTACCCCATTTTGTAAAGTGCTTTTTACAAGTTTAATCAGTCATCTTCAAAACAGCAACTTCGCTGGTCTATTTCTGTTCTTATTCTCCTTGGAGTCCCAGCTATCCTTTAATTATACTTTCTTTTTGAAATTCTCATCTTCCTTAATTATCATAACGTTCATTATATAGATCCTCTTTCTGTCTTCCCATACCTTAATTTTCTTCTTCAACATAGTACAAGTAACAAGGTTAGTTCTTAGACCTGTGCTTTTGCTAGCTCTGTACTTTCTCCTTTGGGAGGGTCATTTACTCTTAAGGCTTCAAATGTGACCTCTATTGGACTGGCTGCAGACCCCTCAAGTGACAAGTGTTATTGTTTGTCCTCTTAAACTCAATATATGTTATTCCCTTCCTGCTCCACAAATTAGCTCGTTTGTTATTGTCTGCCACTGTGTTCCAGTAGTCATGGAGTCATCAATTATTTTGCTTTTCCTTACTCATATATAGTCATTATGAAGTAGTGATTCTTTTTGAGAAAATATGTCATATCTATCTCTTCTATTTATTCTCTATCACTTACTACTCCAAGTAACCCTTAACTAGTTTTACTACCTATGATGTTTCTCCTCTTCAGTCTATTTTGAGTATTGTTCTTTAAGTGAAACCTTATTTACTTCTGAGCTACCAGGGAAGATCTGGGTTTGATCCCTGGGTCAGGAAGATCCCCTGGAGAAGGGAATGGCAACCCACTCTAGTATTCTTGCCTGGAGAATCCCATGGACAGAAGAGCCTACAGTCTGGCCTACAGTCTGTGGGGTCGCAAAGAGTTGGACACAACTGAGCGACTAACACTTTCTAACATGACTAACACTTTATTTGCTTCACTCTCCTTCTCAAACACTCAAGAAGGCTTCCAGTTACCTAATAAATAAAATATAAATTCTGGGTTTATTTTTAAAATCGCTTCAGAATCTTCTAACCCTCCTTTTCAAGATTATACCACCACATGCTTATGAGCCTATTGCAACAATAAAATTTGCTACTTCCCCTGGAATATAACATGGTAGTCTTTAATCCCTTTGGTTTTCTTCTACTTGTTCTGCTTCACTCAGCATTTCATCTCTCTTTTTAGATACATCATATACTACTTCTTCCTTCCTCATGAGGGTATCCCCTTCATCTTCTCATCCAAAGAGGTTGCTAACTTGTATTATATTGTCCACATAAACTTCATTCTGATGCTTAGATTTTACTGAAAAAAACTGTCACATGTATACATACTATGTCATTGTATATGCTACAAGCTACTTGATTTATAGGGACTCTTATTTTTCTGTACACCCCTTATTGCTAGAACAGTGCCTTGCAAACAGATCCACCAGGAGTAATTACTGGTTGGTTGATTGATCAGGCTATCACAAAGATAAAATATTTGTCAAAGGAAATTATTTTAATTTTTAAAATAGAAATGTTTTATTTCAGAAAGTATCCAGTCTTTCTTGACTGAGTAAATCCAAGTATCAACTTATAACAGAGGTGGAAGCTGAGGTTTGTGACTGAAGAGATCTAAAACTTGAAACTTCTGGATAGCAGAAACTCTGCAGATGTATAGTTTAAAGGCAATCTACTATGATACAGATAAGTTAATGGCTAGTATATAACTTGTATTTGGAGGACAGAAGTCATAATAATCAGTTGTCTTATGGGCCTTTTATTTGCCACTGCTCTTCCCTTTTGTTGTACTTTACAAGCAAAGGAAGCTTTACTTGGTTTTGCGCCTTTGTGAAGTTTCCACTTTTTTATCCTTGATTGTCAAGTTATTCTTTCCTAGAACTTTGTCCTTTTCTCCATGACCATTCTTGTTTTTGGCATCATTTTCTTCTTTATCTTTCCCTGTATTTCTCTTTTCATTGTCCTGCTTTTCTTTGTCTTCTGAACTCTCCTTTTCTTGGGCCGTTTGTCCATTTGATATTCTGGTCTCACTCTTCTTTACTTGGGACCCCTGTCTTATTGGTATTCTAGTTTCACTCTTCTTTACTTGGGACCCCTGTCCTATTGGTATTCTAGTTTCACTCTTCTTTACTTGGGACCCCTGTCCTATTGGTATTCTAGTTTCACTCTTCTTTACTTGGGACCCCTGTCCTTTTAGTATTCTGGTCTCTCTCTTCTTTACTTGGGACCCCTGCCCTATTGGTATTCTGGTCTCACTCTTCTTCACTTTGGGCCCCTGTCCTTTTGGTGTCTTGGCTTCACTTTCCTCTGTTTGGGCGTCCTGTTCTTGTGGTATTTCAGCTTTACTTTTCTCTACTTGGACTTCCTGTCCTTTTGGTATTTTGGCTTCACTTTTCTCTGCTTGGGCTTCCTGTCCTTGTAGTACGTTGGCCTCAGTCTTTTCCACTTGGACATCCTGTCCTTTTGGTATCTTGGCTTCACTTTTCTCTATGTGGGTGTCCTTTCCTTGTGATATTTCAGCTTTACTTTCCTCTACTTGGGCTTCCTGTCCTTGTACTTTGGCCTCACTCTTTTCTACTTGGGCGTCCTGTCCTTTTGGTATTTTGGCTTCACTTTTCTCTGCTTGGGCGTCCTGTCCTTGTGGTATTTCAACTTTATGTTCCTCTACTTGGGCTTCCTGTCCTTGTGGTACTTTGGCCTCACTCTTTTCTACTTGGGCATCCTGTCCTTGTGGTATTTCGGCTTCACTTTTCTTTATTTGGGCTTCCTGTCCTTGTAGTATTTTGACCTCACTCTCCTCTTTTTGGGCTTCCTGTCCTTTTGGTATTTTGACTTCACTTTTCTCTGCTTGGGCGTCCTGTCCTTGTGTTGTTTCGGCCTCATTCTTCTCTGCTTTGGCTTCCTGTCCTTGCGGTATTTCAACCTCACTCTTCTCTACCTGGGCTGCTGCTTCTCTTGGCATTTTCATGTCTCTCACTTTTTCTTGGGATTCTTGTCTTTTCCTTATCTCAGCATTACTGTCCTTTACCTTGACTCCCATTTCTATCTTACTTTTCTGCAACTCAACATCTTGGAAACTGCTTGATTCATTTTTGTGCTCTGCTATCACGACTTCATCAGAATCTGTAAATGAGATTTTCTTCTGTAGTTCTTCCTTGTTTTTTTCTTGGCTACTCTGAAACTTTGTAGTGCTTCCACTTTTTAGAATCTGGGCTTTGGAATCTGATTTTTTTATAAGTTCTCCATCCATGTAACCTGGAAATATAACTGAGCACACAACAAAAGTGCATGATTCAGATATCAAGTATTTTTGTTTTATTCCTACATAAAACTGACAAGTGGAGATAACTTGTGGAGATAACTTGAGATTTTCATTAAAATATAAAATGGTGGAACTCTACGCATAAAATTATATAAATATTGATAACTTTCCAGACTTCTTTCAATAAATCAAAAAATTAATGGAAGAAAAGGTAAAATGTTATCAAAATGAACTGGCATTTGTTCAGTATATTGTGTCTAATAATATTTGATAGCTAATGGAGGATATATTCCAAAAAGAAATAGAATTCAATTTTAGAAAAATTGTAGAAAGCAATGATTGTTTCTTAAAATAGAAAGAAGAGATGCAAAATATGCTTTCCCTATTCAATGAAAGCATATCTCATTAATATGCAAAAGTAATACTAGTGCTAGATGATAATTATTGAGTGCTTACTATATACCAGGCAGTAATGTTCTGAGCACTTTGTATATATTAACTCATTTAATCCTCACAAAAACCATATAGGGTAGATACTATTACTATTCCTATTTTACAGATTAATAAACTAAGGTACAGAAAGTTTAAATAGGTGTGAATATGGTCATGAAGTTAGTAGGTGGTGGAGCTGGGATTTGAACCTGAGTAGTCAGACTTCAAAGGTCAGTTTTAGCCAATACCCTAGACATCTGCTAATGCACTATGCAAAAATTTCAAGTCCCTTTTTTCATGTATAGGTAAATGAACTCTGCTGTGTCTCAATTTTTGTGTGTTCTATAAACTTGAATTTGCTAGTTTTTGCCTTTTTTTTTTTTTGATGATTTGATTCCCTGGATTAAGAAAAAACAGTATCTGTAGTACCAAGGAAAATTGTGTGGGTTCTTGCCATGAAGCAGAGGCATGCCTTGCTTTGAACAAATTCAATATTTAATATTTAATGGCATAGTCAAGGCTATGGTTTTTCCAGTAGTTATGTATGGATGTGAGAGTTGGACTATAAAGAAAGCTGAGTGCCGAAGAATTGATGCTTTTGAACTGTGGTGTTGGAGAAGACTCTTGAGGGTCCCTTGGACTGCAAGGAGATCCAACCAGTCCATCCTAAGGGAGATCAGTCCTGGCTGTTCAGTGGAAGGACTGATGTTGAAGCTGAAGCTCCAGTACTTTGGCAAGCTGATGCGAAGAGCTGACTCATTGGAAAAGACCCTGATGCTGGGAAAGATTGAGGGCAGGAGGAGAAGGGGACAACAGAGGATGAGATGGTTGGATGGCATCACCGACTCGATGGACATGAGTTTGGGTGGACTCTAGGAGTTGGTGATGGACAGGGAGGCCTGGCGTGCTGTGGTTCATGGAGTTGCAAAGAGTCGGACACAACTGAGTGACTGAACTGAACTGAACTCAGTGGCATAGAAAGAATACTGAATTTAAGACTTAAATCAAAAACATCCCTGTTAGCTGGGTTTATTTGGGTAAATCAGTTAACCCCCAAAGACTTACTTTATTCATATTTAGTCTTTTATACCCACTTTGTTCAGCTGTTTAAGGATTCTAGACAGTGTTTAAGGAGCATGGCCTTTAGAGACAGACTGGTTTAAATCTGACTCCATACTTGACTAGCTGGGTGACCTTGGGGAAACTTCACTTTTTAATCTGTAAAATGAGAACAGGTACTTCACAGAAGTATAAGTAGCTACTTCACAGAAGTGTAAGGAGGATTAAATATCAATAATATCTAAGTTAATTAGTCAGTTCAGTGCATGAAACATAGTATGTAATGAATAAATGTTGACTATTATTACTGTCACATGAGACAGACACTTGTCTGTCTGTCTCTGTCTCTGATCTATCAAAACTCTCTCTGATCTATCAAGACATTCTTAGTTCCAACCAAATAATTTAGAGAAATGGTTAATTGCATTACAGAAAGATTTACTGCTTAAAATTTAACTATTCAGTTTTTAAAATAGGAAGCTCTTTGGTACATTTAGGGTTTGATGTTTGAAAAATTAATATATGCATAACTGAATTCTACTAGTTATAAATAAGTAAGATACTTGAATTAGGTAAGAAGGTAACTCTGAATCAAACGGGATATTGTAATTCAGTGTTTTCTGTTTGGTACTTTAAAACTTTTGACACCAAGATAAATATAACATTAAGAGCCCTGAAGTAATGCTTTCTGAGCCCTTTTGTATATTTTCTTCCCTAATACTGCTCAGCAAGATATTAATATGGATATTTTATTCTAGAAAAACCCATTTCCAACTTTCTAATGAAAATCAGTGGTAATATATCTTAAGCATTTCTGTATTGAGAAAATCCAGAATATTTTGATTTTGACAGCACTCCAGTGGACACTTTGTTTGGGGGTGTGGTGTGGTAAAGAGCATGCTTTTCTACTGAACCTTCTAATCTAAAATACCTCTTAGTTACTTCTAACAGTATCTTCATACCCTTGGTTATTTTAATATCTTTGCTATATATTTTCTACTTTAAAGTTAATTAACAGAAATAGATTTTTCTAGGATTTATTTTTTAGAAAACTAGTTATCCCACAAAGTGAAATTTACCCCTATCAACCTTGAATTGTAGAAGTAAGCCATAGATCATTCTTTCATCAAATTCTAAGTTCGTCTCTCCCTTCTCCTAAATTTCTAGATAATACACAAATCTTTCCTTTCCCTTGAACCACATAATCTCCATATTATAAAAATTTGTAAGCCCTGGTTGAAAGTCCATTTATTGCAGGTAATAGCCTATACAACAAAATTATAGTACAATCAAAAGAGTTAAAATTTTAGTGATCCTTGTATTCAGGCTGATTAAAGACTTTAAATTGGATTAATTTTTACTAAAGCTAAGTGATATCATGAAACAACTGTCACATTAATAATTATAATTCTTTGATAGTTAAATAAGGTAGAAAATAGATCTTGGGCTTTGTTGGATATTAATCTTATTAGGTTTTTAATTTAGTGATCGTCAGAGGGAGCACAATCAGATATAAACTCTAAAAGATCTTTAAGTATTGGAGAGATGAATCATAGTTCTCAGGCTTTGGGTTAAATTTTGAAAGAGCATGTACTTATTAGTTGAAAGTGGAGGTGAGAAAATAAACTCAGCTTGAGAGAATGATGAAGTTTGATGGGCTGATCTGTCTTAAATCTTTCTTTGAACTATGAATTAAATCTTAACTTCTTTGCACTGAAAATATCATCTGGGAATAATATGTTTGAAATATTGTCAATAAGAACATATTTTTCACCAGGAAATAATTTAAAAGATTAATCTGGTAATTAAGAAATATTCATTAAAAATGAATCCCCCTGCAATCCTTCTCATAGCCCACTTTCTTTTTGTTAGGAAAACATACACAGTAGTATCACCTTCCCCATGTGGGGAGGGCATTTGAGAGCTACAGACACCTCAGGACTAGTCTGAATGTATGTTTCTTGTTCTGTGATTCAAAAGAAAATAATTGTCCCTTTCAACTTTGCCTCCTTCCCCCACCTACATACCCACTCTCCTTCTAAGTGTGAACTGAGAAAGAACAGTAAGCCTTAAATATGATTAAATATAAAGACATATTTTAGTTTACCAGTGGTTAGAACATTTGAGAGACTTGAAATGTATCTCATGACATTTAAGTATTGTTTCTTATGGTGACATTTTCCACAGTTTTAAGTTATTGTTCTGTTTTGTTTTATAAGATTTCATTGAAGAATTGAGCTCTTAGTTAAATAATGCTGATACAGACAAATCTGAATTTAAAAAAGTTAAAAGCATACTCAATTTAAATGAGATGTCTTTTATTTTTAAAAGGATTCTTTACACATTTAATTATATAACTTTTCTAGTAGGTATATGTTTGTGTTTAAAAATATCTGATTTGTAGATAAGGTTTCAGGTCTAATTACAAAAAAGGCATTGGTGGTTCAGTATAGGAGGCAATGTGTTGATGTGGAAAAGATGTGTACTTCAGAGACAAGAAGTCCTGGTTTTAGATCCTGACACTGCTGTTTACAAATTCTTTTAACTTGGACATGTCTGAACCATTTTCCTGATCTGTAAAGTGGGGGATAATAATAGTTGCTGGCAGGGCTATAGTAGAAATAAGACATACTGTTTTTGAAAATGCCTAGCATACACACACATGCACGCTAAGTCGCTTCAGTCATGTCTGACTCTGTAGACCCTGTATGGACTATATGGACTGCAGCCTGTTAGGCTCCCCTGTCCATGGGATTCTCCAGGCAAGAATACTGGAGTGGGTTTCCATTTCCTTCTCCAGTTCCTAGCACAGTGCACAGTATATAAGAGGTGCCCAGTACCTACTACATCTCTCAAAGGTAAAGTTATTTAGAAGGCAACAGGAAGTCCATAAAATTTTGTTTTTAAGTAGTTTTCTTTTTCTTATCAATGTGATTCAGTAGAACTTCATTTATAACTAAAATAGAGTTCTAAATTACCAGCAAACAGCTAACAGAATTCAAAAATCAATCTTTCATTGTTTTTTCCTGGGAGTCAGTAAGGAGATTCTTTTTCAGAGCCTAGAAGATGGCCAGATACTATAGCACCCTTTTAAAAATCTTAAATTTTTTTTTCTATTTTCTTAGTCCATTATTTTTTTTTTTTTGAAATGAGAGTTAGAGAGCAGAGAAAATTGTCTTGGCTTTAGGAACATAGTATAAAAAATAGTAAAGTATTGTTTCAAAAATTGGTGTCATATATCTACGACATGTTGGAGAAGACTCTTGAGAGTTCCTTGGACTGCAAGGAGATCAAACCAGTCAGTACTAAAGGAAATCAATCCTGAATATTCATTGGAAGGACTGATGCTTAAGCTGAAGCTTCAATACTTTGGCCACCTGATGCGAAGAGCTGACTCATTAGAAAAGACCCTAATGCTGAGAAAGATTGAAGGCATTAGGAGAAGGGGACGACAGAGGACGAGATAGTTGGATGGCATCACTGACTCAATGGACATGAGTTTGAGCAAACTCCAGGCATTGGTGATGGACTGGGAAGCCTGGCATGCTGCAGTCCATGGGGCCTCAAATAGTCAGACACGACTGAGCAACTGAACTGTACTGATATATGACATAAGGCAAAATTTGTCTCCAGTGTGTTTTCCAGTGGTATTGATGAATAGCAATACCTACAACTTAGTAATCTATCACACTCTTTTGTGTAAACTTATCTCCTCTACAGCAACCTCTCCAAAAATAGTTGCTGAAAGTGTTGGAAAATTCTGGAGAATAGGGACATTTAAAATGACCTTAGAAGCACAAGACTATTTGGGGAGTAAAAACAATCAGGCCAGACAATAACTATAAATAATGTAAAATATCAGAGTTGTGAATAGATAATGAACTTACCCATAGGAGATAGTGCTAAAAATGAAACACAAAAGGAAGTCAGTAGGAATTTTGTAACTCAAGAAGAACCCAATTCTCAATGATACCCTTTGTTGGTTGTTGTTCATGTCCGACTCTTTGTGACCCCACGGACGTTAGCATGCCAGGCTTCCCTGTCCTTCACTATCTTTGTTGGTGAATCCAGAAATAGGACTTCCAGGGAGTATAAAGCCCTCTGTTTCTTACTCAGGAATCCTGGTGGCCAAAACTCCATATGCTACTCCATAGAGAAGTAACATTATGCAAACATTAGTAAGCCATTTAGTGGATTTGAATCTGTGGGTAAGTAATATTCTACCAAAATTCAAACAATTTCCCACCTTTCATTATTCTCTCACAAGTCAGATTTTTACCCACTCTACTTCAGTTTGAAAAATACATATCATTAGTCAGTTATCAAAATCATCATCTTTTTCTGACATCTATCATTAAGTCAATCCTAGGGTTTTGTTTTGGGTTTTTTTTTTTTTTTTGTTAGTAAAAATTATCTATTGCCAGATTTCAGCACAAAGAAAATGGACTCTTTTGTGATAGACTAGCTGGTAATATACACTGCCAATAATGTTTGGTAGTAAATAATCAGGACCAACTATAAAACTGTCATATTTGGTGACAAAGAAAAAATAGAGAAAAGGAAATAAAAATAAGAGAAAATCACTTATTTAAGAAATACTGATTACTCTAAGGTAGAAGAACTTGGAATACAAAAATATCTGGGAACAAAAACTCAAAGTATCTAGACATAGAAATGGGTAAGGCAAGGAAATGATCCAAACTTACTGACTTTTCCAGAACTGTCCACTGAAAGAGACAAAGATAAACACAGCAGTAGGTATTGGGTTTCCCTTCTTCAATCCTCAATCCTCTGCACTGGTTGCAATCTATGTCATGAACAATTAAGTTCTATTTATTTGAATATGGAGAACCTTCCTTTCCCTTCCTCCTTCTCTTGGTCTGTTGTGATTAGCTACTTTATTTAAAGATGTTTTAATGAATATATATATAATTGAAATACAACATTTTGCAAATTTGAAATATACATGTTAATTTGATATATTTATATATTATAATATGACAGTCTTTGCAGGATCATTAGCAACTCTGTCACACTACATAATGATCCTTTCTTTTTAGTGGTTGGAATTCTTATGTTGTAGTCTCTTAACAAGTTTGACAGTTATAGGTTTGTTGTCTATATTCACTACACTGTGTATCAGATCTCCAGATCTTATTTACTACTTGTTGCAAGTTTGTATCCTTAAGCATCTCTCCTATACCTGCACCCCCAATTCCCTGGTAACCACCATTTTACTTCTGTGTTTTACTAGTTTGACTTTTTTAGATTCCACATATAGAGTACATGTAGTACTTTACTTCCTCTGTCTCTCACTGCTCCACTTAGCATAATATACTCATGGTCCATCCATATTGTTGCAAATGGCGATATGTGCTTTCTCATGACTGTGAATAATATTTCACTGTATACATACAATCATACCTCAGTATCTGTGGGAGATATTTTATTCTCTGCACCCCCTGCCCAAATCCATGGAGCTCAAGTTTCTTATAAAATGGCGTCATATTTGCATGTAACCTATGAACATCCTCCTGTATACTTAAATCATCTCTAGATTTATTATAGTACCTAACAGTGTAAATGCTGTGTAAGTAGTTGTTTGCATGTGGCAAATTCAAGTTTTGCTTTTTGGAAGTTTCTGGCATTTTTATTCCCAAATGTTTTCCATACATGGTTGGTTGAATATGTAGATGTTGCACCCATGGATACAGAGGAATAATTGTATGCCACATCTTCTTTATTAATTCATCCATTGATGGGCACTTGGGTTATTTCCATATCTTGGATATTGTGAATATGATGCAATAAACATTGGAATATGTATGTCTCGTTGATATCCTGTCTCATTTCCTTTGGGTATATAGCAGAAGAGGCATTGCTGGATAATTTGGTAGATCCACTTTTAATTTTTTGAGGAATCTCTTTATTGTTTTCCATAGTTATTGAACTAATTTACATTCCCATCAACAGTGTACAAGGGTTCCCTTTTCTCTGCATCCTTGTTACACTTGTTATCTCACACTCTTGAGTATAGCCATTCTACCTGGTGTGAGGTGATACACCATTTGCTGAAGAGACTATCTTTTTCCCATTGGGTGTGCTTTGCTTCCTTGTTGGATATTAATTGACTGCGTATGTGAAGGCTTAATTCTGAGCTATTTGGTTACATCGATTTATTTTTATGCCAGTACCATACTGTTTTAATTACTATAGTTTTGTAATATAGTTTGAGATCAGGAAAGGTGACATATCTAGTTTTGTTTTTTCCCATCAGGATTTGAGTTCTTTGTGATTCCATACAAATTTTAAGACTTTTTTTTTTATCTTCTATTTCTGTGTTGCATATGAAGAATACCATTTTAATGGGGATTGTTTTGAAACTATAGATGGCTTTGGGTAGTGTGAACATTTTAACAGTATTAATTCTTCTGATCCACGAACATTGGGGATGGCTTTCCATTGTTTCTTCTTTGATTTTTTTTAGCAAAGTATTAATAGTTTCTGTTGTACAGATATTTCCCTTCTTTGGTTAAATTTGTTCCTAGATATTTTATTGGCTTTGACATTATTGTGAATGGGAAAGTTGTCTTTATTACTTTTTCTGTTGTTTCACTATTAGTGTGTAGAAGTGCAATTGATTCCCAAATGTTGATTTTGTATTGGAAAAGTGAAAGTGAAAATGAAGTTGCTCAGTCGTGTCTGACTCTTTGCGACCCCATAAACTGTAGCCTACCAGGCTCCTCCATCTATGGGATTTTCCAGGCAAGTGTACTGGAGTGGTTGCCATTTCCTTCTCCAGAGGATCTTTCCGACCCAGGGATCAAACCTGGGTCTCCCACATTGAAGGCAGATGCTTTACCATCTGAGCCACCAGGGAAGCCTTTGTGTTGGAAGCCTTACTGAAATTGTTGACTAGTTCCAAAAGTTTTTTGGTTGCATCTTTGATATTTTCTATATATAAAATCATACCCGCTATAAATAGTGACAGTTTTACTTCTTTCCTGATTTGGATTTCTTCTATTTCTTTTTGTCCTATCCTATGATCTGTCTCTGAGAGAGTTCCAATTGCACTTGAGAAGATTGTGTATTTTGTTGCCGTTGAATGGAATGTTCTATATATGTCTGTTAAGTTCATTTGATCTAGCTTATAATTAAATTCCAGCACTTCTCCGTTGATTTTCTCTCTTTATGATCTATCTATTGCTGATAGTGGGATATTGAAGTCTCCTGCTGTTATTGTATTGTTATTTCTTTCTCCCTTCAATATTATAACTGACAATATATTTAGGTGCACCAGTGTTGGGTGCATATATATTTACAATGGTTACATTTTCTTGATGTAGTGACCCTTTCCTTATTATGTAATGACTTTGTTTGTCTCTTATTACTGTTTTGGCTTAAAGTTTATTTTGTCTCATGTAAGTATATCCAAGCCAGGCTTCAACAGTACGTGAACCATGAACTTCTAGATGTTCAAGCTGGATTTAGAAAAGGCAGAGGAACCAGAGATCAAATTGCCAACATCTGTTGGATCATCAAAAAAGCACGAGAGTTCCAGAAAAACATCTACTTTCTCTTTATTGACTACACCAAAGCCCTTGACTGTGTGGATCACAGTAAACTCTGTAAAATTCTTAAAGAGATGGGAATACCAGACTGCCTGATCTGCCTCCTGAGAAATCTGTATGCAGGTCAAGAGGCAACAGTTAGAACTGGACATGGAACACAGACTGGTTCCCAACAGGGAAAGGAGTACGTCAAGGCTATACATTGTCACCCTGCTTATTTTACTTATATGCAGAGTACATCATGAGAAATGCTGGACTAGATGAAGCACAAGCTGGAATCAAGATTGCCGGGAGAAATATCAGTAACCTCAGATATGCAGATGACACCACCCTTATGGCAGAAAGTGAAGAACTAAAGAGCCTCTTGATGAAAGTGAGAGAGGGGAGTGAAAAAGTTGGCTTAAAACTCAACATTCAGAAAACAAAGATCTGGTCCCATGGCATCTGGTCCCATCACTTCATGGCAAATAGATGAGGAAAAAGTGGAAACAGTGGCAGAATTTATTTCTTTGGGCTCCAAAATCACTGCAGATGGTGACTGCAGCCATGACATTAAAAGACGCTTGCTCCTTGGAAGAAAAGTTATGACCAACCTAGACAGCTTATTAAAAAGCAGAGACATTGCTTTTCCAACAAAGGTCCATCTAGTCAAAGCTATGGTTTTTCCAGTAGCCATGTATGGATGTGAGAGTTGGACTGTAAAGAAAGCTGCTGCTGCTGCTGCTGCTAAGTCACTTCAGTTGTGTCCAACTCTGTGTGACCCCATAGACGGCAGCCCACCAGGCTTCCCTGTCCCTGGGATTCTCCAGGCAAGAACACTGGAGTGGGCTGCCATTTCCTTCTCCAAAGCATGAAAGTGAAAAGTGAAAGTGAAGTCGCTCAGTCGTGTCTGACTCTTAGTGACCTCATGGACTGCAGCCTACCAGGCTCCTCCATCCATGGGATTTTCCAGGCAACAGTACTGGAGTGGATTGCCACTTCCTTCTCCAAAGAAAGCTGAGTGCCGAAGAATTGATGCTTTTGAACTGCGGTGTTGGAGAAGACTCTTGAGAGTCCTTTGGACTGCAAGGAGATCCAACCAGTCCTTCCTAAAGGAAATCAGTTCTGAATATTCATTGGAAGGACTGATGTTGAAGCTGAACCTCCAATACTTTGTCTGCCTGATGCGAAGAAATGACTCATTTGAAAAGACCCTGATGCTGGGAAAGATTGAAGGCGGGAGGAGAAGGGGATGACAGAGGATGAGATAGTTGGATGGCATCACCGACTCAGTGGACATGAGTTTGAGTAAACTCTGGGAGTTGGTTATGGACAGGAAGCCTGGCGTGCTGCAGTCCATGAGGTCACAAAGAGTCAGAAATGACTGAGCGACTGAACTGACTGAAGTATGTCCACCTCTGCTTTTTGTTTCCACTTACATTAAGTATATTATTCTGTCCCTTCACTTCACACAGGCCTCTGTGTGTTTAGAGCTGAAATAAGTCTCCTATGGGCAGAATATGGTTGGATCTTGTTTTTGAATCTATTTAGCATTTATGTACCTTTTGATTGGCGAATTTAGTGTGATTATTAATTGATATGTAAGGTTGTCCTACTGCTTTATTGTTTGTCTTTTTATTTGAGGGATATTTTCATTGTTTTTTTTCCCTACCGTTTCTGCCTATCTTTGTAAGTTGGTGGTTTTCCATGGTGATGTACTCAGTTTCCTCTTTAAAATTTTTTTGTGGATCTACTCTAGATTTTTCCTTTGTAGGTTGAATGAGGACTACATAAAACGTCTCATAGATACAGGAGTCCATTTTTATGCCAACAGCAACTTATTTTCATTTGTTTAAAAGGCTCTGTCCTTTGACTCTTCCATGTATATGTACTTTTTTTTTTGGCAAATCTTTTAAATGTCTGGCTAAAGAGAATATGGCTGAATTCTCATATCTGCTTCTGCATTCAGTTGTTGTAATAGGCTGTTTCAATTGAATTATATGAAGAAGATCTGACCTTGCATATCAAGTATTAACTTTGAATCCCTTTTTATATTTTTCATGTCACAGCTTATACTTTTTATGCTATGAATTTGTCAATGAATTATAGCTATAGTTATTTTTAATGTTCTTTTCCTTTAACTTTTATACTGTAGTTAAGTAAGACATCATTCAAATACAGAGTAATACTTTTCTAATTCTGTTAAATTTTCACCTTTACAGGAGAATTGTGTACTGTCACATATTTTTATGTAGCTGATAATTATTTTTTCATTTTAGCTTGAAGAATTAGATTAGATTTTCTTAGATTTTCTTGCAAGGCAGGTCTTGTCATGGCGAACTCCTTCAGCTTTTGTTTTTTTTTGAGAAAGCCTTTATTTATTCTTCATTTCTGAAAGATAACTTTGCTGGATAAAGTATTATTGGTTGATAACTTTTTTCTTTCAGCACTCTGAATATGTTATTTCACTCTCTCCTGGCCTGTAAAGTTTCTGCTAAGAAATCCCCTGATAGTCCACTGGGGGTAACTTATAGGTTACTTTTTTTTCTTGTCTACTTTTAAGATTTTTATTAGTGATTTTTGGCAACTTCATTATAATGTGTCTTGGAGAGGCCTTTTAGCATTGAGATAATAAGGTGTTCTACTAGCTTCATGGATGCCTATGTCTAAGTCTTTCACCAGGTTTGGAAAGTTCTCAGCTATTTTTTAAAAATAAACTCCCTGCTTACTTTTCCCTCTCTTCTCTTTATGTTACACCAATTATTCTTCTGTTTGCTTTTTCAGATTGAATCTGATAGCTCTTATAGGGTCTCTTCACTTAAAAAAATCTAAGTCATCTATCTTCTTGTAACTGAATTATTTCTGTATTCATGTCCTCTAAGTCATCTGCCCCATCTTCCATTTGGTCTGCCTTGTTACCTTTGCTCTCTATTGTATTTTTCATGATCTTTCTTGGTATACCTAACTTTACAAAGTGAAAAGAAAGCATGGAATTTACATAAAACCTGGAAAAAATGTTTTTACACTGAGGAAAATGAGTATTTATATTCTAGAGAAGGGGTTAGCAAAGTACAGCCAATGGAATAAATCTATCCAGTCTGCCACATATGTGTACATCCTGTGAGATAAGAATGGAACTTACATTTTAAAAATTGTTGAAAAAATAAGAATAATATTTTGTAAGGTGTGAAAATTATATGACATTCAAATTTCAATGTCTACAAATAATGTCTTATTGGGACAAATCCATGCTGTTTCATTTACATATTATCTCTGACTGCTTTTGTGCTACAACAGCAGAGTTGAATAATTGTGACAGAGACCTTATGGCTTACAAAACTTAAAATATTTATTATCTGTCCTCTACCGAAAAGTTTACTCACCCATGCCCTAGAGGAAACTAAAATACCAGAAATAGATTAGCAATTTTATTAATAAGTACTTGAGGTATTCCTGAAAATCAGAACGAGAAGGTATGTTAATTTTTGGATCAGAAACACAATTCTTCCCTACTTCCATTTCCCTAATTCTTTCTTCTATGGTACCAGCAAGATCTCTAATAGGATAGAGTGCTATAATAGGACAGCAGATTCCTCAATGTGTTGTAAGAATCTGATGCTTCCTGCTACCTTAATGACTCACTGTGACTCAAGTTACTGTCATCCCCCTAATTGGTCTTACTGCTTTCACCCTTGTCTGCCAGTCAACTTCCCAGTATAGTAGCTACAGGTATCCTTTTAAAGTTTCAGTCAGATCGGATCACTCTGGTTAAGATCCACCAATGATTCCTCGTCTTGTTTAAGCCAAAGTCATTACAGTGCCTTTCCAAGGAAGGCCTTAGAACATCTGTCCCCTCATAGCTCTCTGATAGCTTCTCTTTATCTCTTTATACTCCAGCTGCGTGTGATTTCTTGTTTTTCTTCAAAGAGTTCAGAAATGTTACTGTCACAGAGTGGTTTGCTCATCGTCCTCTCTGCCTGAGATACTGCCTTTTAGATATCTACCTGGCTAATTCTCTCACCTCTTTCATGTTCTATTTTGTAGTTCTTTCAGTTGCTGAGAATGGGGTTTTGAATTCCCAGCTGTAATTGTGAGTTTTATTGTTTCTCTTCTCATTCCTATTAGTTTTCTTTCCCATATTTTTTAAAGCTCTGTTTGTTGCGTACATATTTGGGATTTCTATGTCTTCTTGGTGTTTTGATTTTTTTCTTATCTTACTGTCATGTCCCTCTTTGTTTCTGGCAAGTTTTGCTTTGAGGTATACTTTTTGTGATATTAATTTACTCATGCTTGCTTTTAAAAAATTGATACTTTCATAGTATAGATTTTATATTCTTTTACTTTTTTATAATTTCATAGTTGGATCATTAAAAATATACTATGCTAATTTTTTAGTAAAGCATTTTTAAAGCAGTTTTAAGTTCACAGCAGTTTTAAGAAGAAAGTATGATTTCCCATATTCCTTCTACTGCTACAGATGCACAAACTTCTGCATTATCAATATCCGCCACCAGAGTGGTACATTTGTTAAACTGACAAACCTAGATTGACATTATCATACTACCAAAGTCTGTAGTTTACATTTTGATTCACTTTTTTTTTATCTTTGTCTGATTTACTTCACTTAGCATAATAGCCTCTAGATCCATCCATGTCACAAATTGAAATATTTCATTTTTATGGCTGAGTAGGATTGCAGCCATGAAATTAAAAGTTGCTTATTCCTTGAAAGGAAAGTTATGACCAACCTAGACAGCATATTAAAAAGCAGAGACATTACTTTGCCTACAAAGGTCTGTCTAGTCAAGGCTATGGTTTTTCCAGTAGTCATGTATGGATGTAAGAGTTGGACTATAAAGAAAGCTGAGCACCAAATTGATGCTTTTGAACTGTGATGTTGGAGAAGACTCATGAGAGTCCTTTGGACTGCAAGGAGGTCCAACCAGTCCATCCTAAAGGAGATCAGTCCTGGGTGTTCATTGGAGGGACTGATGTTGAAGCTGAAACTCCAATACTTTGGCCACCTGATGCGAAGAACTGACTCATTTGAAAAGACCCTGGTGCTGGGAAAGATTGAAGGCAGGAGGAGAAGGGGACGACAGAGGTTGAGATGGTTGGATGGCATCACCGACTCAATGGACATGAGTTTGAGTAAACTCCAGGAGTTGGTGATGGACAGGGAGGCCTGGTGTGCTGCAGTCCATGGGGTCGCAAAGAGTCGGACATGACTGAGCAAATGAACTGAACTGAATATTCCATTATATATATATGTATATATATCTTTAAAAAATAATTTAATTGGAGGCTAATTACATTACAATATTGTAGTGGTTTTTGCCATAAATTGACGTGAATCAGCCATGGGTATACATGTGTCCCCCATCCTGAACCCACCTCCCACTTCCCTCCCCATCCCATCCCTCAGGGTTGTCCCAATGCACCGGCTCTGAGTGTTCTATTTCATGCATATGATTCACTTTTAGTGTGATATATTCTATGGGTTTGGGGAAATGTTTAGTGACATAATAGCATTATATTATCATATACAGTATTTCATTGCACTCAAAATTATTGTGGTCCACCTATTCATGTTTCCTTACACCTTTCCCCACTCCACACCTCACCCCTGGCAATGACTGGCATTTTTACTGTCTCTGTAATTTTGTCTTTCAAGAATGTCATATAGTTGGGATCATACAATATACTTCCCTTGTGGCTCAGACAGTAAAAGCATCTGCCTACAATGTGGGAGACCCGGGTTCGATCCATGGGTTGGGAAGATCCCCTGAAGAAGGAAATGGCAACCCAGTCCAGTATTCTTGCCTGGAAAATCCCATGGACAGAGGAGCCTGGCAGGTTATACAGTCCATGGGGTCGCAAAGAGTAGGACACGACTGAGCGACTTCACTTGACTACACAGTATATAGCTTTTTCAGATTGGCTTCTTTTATTTAGTAATATTCATTTAAGTTTCCTCTCTGTCTTTTCATGATTTTATAGCTCATTTATTTTTAGTGTTGAATGATATTCCATTGCCTGGATGTACCACAGTCTGAAGAACATCTTGTTTGCTTCCAAGTTTTAACAATTACAGATGAAGTTGCTATGAACATCTGTGTGCAGGTTTTAGTGTAGACATATGTTTTGAATCCCTTGAGTATATACCAAGGAGCATGATTGCCAAATTATATGTTAAGAGTATGTTTATACTTATAAGAAACTGCCAAATTGTCTTCCAAGATGGCTATACCATTTTGCATTTCCATCAGCACAGTTGCCTCATATACCTGTCAGCATTTGGTATTGTCAGTATTCTGATTTTTGACCATTCTAAATAGATATGCAGTGGTATCTAACTTTTAATTGGCATTCCTTGGTGACATATGATGTTGAACATCTTTTTAAATGTTTATTTGCCATCCATATATCTTCTTTGGTGAGGTATCTGTTAAGGTCTTCAGCTCATTTTTTTTTTTTCAGCTCATTTTTTAACTGGTTTTCTTATTATTGAATTTTAAGAGTTCTTTGTATGTTTTGGGTTACAGTGTCTTTGCAAATACTTTTTGTCAGTCCATGGCATATCTTCTAATTCTCTTGATAGTGCCTTTGCAGAGGAGAAAACTTTAAAGAAGTCATCTTATCAATTATTTCTCTTATAAATTCTGCTCTTAGTTTTGTATCTAGAAAGTTATTGCCATTCCCAACATCACCTAGATTTACTCCTATGCTATCTCTAAGGAGTGTTAAAGTTTTGGGTTTTATATTTATGGATGTGATCCATTTTGAGTTAAGTAAGATCTGGGTCAAGGTTCATTTTTTGCAAGTGCATGTGCAGGTGTTGCAACACCATTTGTTGAAGTTTATCTTTGCTCCAGCGTATTGTCTTTGCTCCCTTGTCAAAGATTAGTTGACTCTATATATGCAAGTAAGGCTATTTCTGGGCTGTCTATTCTGTTCTACTGATCTGTTTATCTGTTTTTTTTTCACCAATACCACACTGTCTGGATTACTGTAGCTTTATATATAAATCTTGAAGTTGGGTAGTGTTGATCCTCCAATTTTGTTCTTCTCTTTCAATATATTATATTGGCTATTCTGTGTCTTTTGCCACTTCATATACACTTTAGAATCAGTTTTTCAGCATTTACAAAATATCTTCCTAGGATTTTGATTGAAACTGCATTGAATCTATAGATTACTTTGAGAAGAACTGACATCTTGGTTATATTGAATTGTTCTAGATATGAACATGGACTATCTTTCCATTTATTTAGTTATTTGATTTAATTCATCAGAATTGTGTAATTTTTGTTTTTCAGTTGATCCATTCAGACCAACTCTTTTTGGAAAATGGAGACGTATTCATTTTTTAAATGTTTGCCTGAATATTACATAAGTTCCTCTTCTGTTCTTTCAAGGAGGGAGCCTCAGAAAAGGCTTCTACAGTAGTGCTCCTAACATTTACTCTCTGAGAAGCAGTGGTGATTCAGGTTTAGAGATGAAGGAAGGGACAAAGATCAACTTTTCTTTCTATATTCAACTTATTTTAATTAGTTTTTCTTTGTTTACATTGTGCATCTGTCCTTCCTTATACTCTCAACTTACTCATATTTCCTAATTTTATTTTTCCACCTTTCATCTTTTGGAATTTTGTTTTGTGACCCTATATTTCAGATTAAAATATAAATTTGTTATTATGTTATATCCATGGTCTTTCTGGTGATCTGACTTCAGCATAGTTTGCCAGCATTGTTTCCCTTTGTTTCTATTCTATAACTTAATTCTCTAACCAAAGGAACAATTTTTTTTCTTTATCCTTGACATATGGTTTCCTGTTTCTATAGGCCTTTAATTTACAGCCTTCCTCCCTAAAATCCCCCAAACCCAACAACCCTCTAAACTATTTGTAACCTAAAGTAATACTAAAAATTGTGAAAGAAAAGTGGTGGAAAATAGTCACTCAAGGTTCAGACTAGTCAGATGTTAAAAGTATCAGGGCAAATAAAGGAACACAGGTATTACAGATGGCTGGAAGAAACTGAGAAAGATTATTAGAACTTACCAGCTGCCACTGGACCAATTACTAAAAAAGTAAAATAAAACAAATTATTATTAAAAAAAAATTATGTACTTTGTTTCCATTGAAAACCCCACTAGGAACATCAGAAAAGGGACTTTTGGGAAACATTACATCTTATATCAATATTCTATTCTGTATTAATTCAATATTAACTCCACTTGAATAACCTAAATATCGAGATTATTATTATTATTTTTTGTTATTGTTCAAGTTGCTAAGTCGTATCCGACTCTCCGAACCCATGTCAAATTCATGTCCATTGAGTTGGTGATGCCATCCAACCATCTCATCCTCTGTTGTCCCCTTCTCCTCCTGAAATCAGTCTTGCCCAGCATCAGGGTCTTTTCCAATAAGTAAACTTTTCACATCAGTGGCCAAAGTATTGGAGTTTTAACTTTAGTATCAGTCCTTCCAGTGAATATTCCAGGTTGATTTCCTTTAGGATTTCCTTTAGGAAGCCCTGTTTAATGGGTTATATGAGTGAAATTTACTTTTCTAATGAAATAATTTTTGTTTTCAAGATTCTTAACTAGGCCAAGAGTCACAACCTTTTAGGAGAATGATCACCAACCAGTTCAAGATTACTATTTTAAGTTTCTCTTCTTTTTTTTTGTCTTTCAATATTCTCTCTCCATTTTCAAACCTCTAACCACCATGTCAGCTCTCATCATATTCCTTTTGCAGTGGAGAACATTTATTTATAATTGTCAATTTAAAAATTTTTGTCATAACTTTTCAATTTTTTTTCTTTCTGATAACCTCTGGGTTTTAACCGGAAATTTTAAATATGGCTTAGTAAGTAGCATGTGTGAAACGTAACCATTTAACATTAGAGTTCTTACTTGCACATCTTTCAAGGGTGTAGAACAGGGGAAATCCAGGATCGGTTATAATGACAAATGAAAAGTCTCAGGAACTTCATTTCCTAATCTTTTATAGGCCTAAGTCTTTCATATGTTTAGAGTGGGCAAATGGAGTTAAGCTCCTCTTACTTTTCTTTATGAAAATTTAAAGTATTTATTTAAATTTTGCTCCTTCTATTTTTTTCTACTTCAGAATCTAATCTCATAATATGTCTGTTCTGTTCCTCACTTTCCATTATATAATTCTTCTTAGTCTATCACCTAATTTACTTATTCCTTGTCTTATCTTGAAAATATTTGAGCTAAAACCTTTGCTGTTTTAGGACATTTTTTCTATTAAAAATAAGGCCATATTATGTCTGTTCTCTTTATTCTTTGCATGAATATATTTCTCACTTAATATCAATAATTTTGGGAAATACAGAAAAATTTAAAAGCAAAGGAGATGGGGAAATATGCTACTTAGATTTTGCATTAATAAAAGTGATTACAGCCAATCAAAGCATGGGACTGGAACCCTATGGGGGCCAAAGGACACTAGGATTGCTAACCAAACAGCATGTTGGTGGGTTTGGAAAAGAACTCTACTCAACCTAACACAAAACTCAAGCTTCCAAAAATTGAATTACTCATCAGATTCTCTATAGTGGAAGAGGAAAAATTCCTGAGACCACTTTCTCTTCTAAGAAGGAAGCTGCAATGAAACATCATAAATCAACCTCTCTACTGTTTTTGTCCAATAATTGAGGGCTGAAGGACAAATGTGGAGGCATTAATATACCCACAGTTCAGTTCAGTTCAGTCGCTCAGTCGTGTCCGACTCTTTGCGACCCCATGAATCGCAGCACACCAGACCTCACTGTCCATCACCAGCTCCCAGAGTTTACTCAAACTCATGCCCATCGAGTCGGTGATGCCATCCAACCATCTCATCCTCTGTCGTCCCCTTCTCCTCCTGCCCCCAATCCCTCCCAGTATCAGAGTCTTTTCCAATGAGTCAACTCTTCGCATGAGGTGGCCAAAGTATTGGAGTTTCAGCTTCAGCATCAGTCCTTCCAATGAACACCCAGGACTGATCTCCTTTAGGATGGACTGGTTGGATCTCCTTGCAGTCCAAGGGACTCTCAAGAGTCTTCTCCAACACCACAGTTCAAAAGCATCAATGTTTCGGTGCTCAGCTTTCTTCACAGTCCAACTCTCACATCCATACATGACTACTGGAAAAACCATAGCCTTGACCAGATGGACCTTTGTTGGCAAAGTAATGTCTCTGCTTTTTAATATGCAATCTAGATTGGTCATAACTTTCCTTCCAAGGAGTAAGCATCTTTTAATTTCATGGCTGCAGTCACCATCTGCAGTGATTTTGGAGCTCCCCAAAATAAAGTCTGACACTGTTTCCACTGTCCCCCTATCTACTTCCTATGAGGTGACGGGACCAGATGCCATGATCTTAGTTTTCTGAATGTTAAGCTTTAAGCCAACTTTTTCACAGTTTCATATAAATAGGAAAGCTGGGGGATGACATGCAGTAATTGCTATGGTAGAAGTTATTAATATCTAGATGTTATTAATAGTTTGCATTATTATCAAGTATTAAAATTTCAAAGTTATTATGGATAAGCATTATTTATGAATTATAAGCTAATAGTGACTGTAAAGACTGTTATTACACTAAGTTAAAGATTTATTCTTTGCTTATAGGTCATTTAGAAAAGAGTTGAAATATAGTCATTAGAATGACTGGCCTTGTATGTGGAGGGGATATGAAAAGCTGCTGAAAAATAGGCAACTGGTGAATTTATACCTAAAATCTCATCCAAGTCAAGGTCATACTTCCACCTAGTGTATTGAACAGAGTTTGTATTAATGCTGTTACTTTTGAAAGTAGTAAAAATGGCCAAACATTTTATCATTTGATAAGAATAGCCAGTTTCCTCACAACACTTAGAGGGCACGTAACTAACGTCAACCAAGAAGCAGCTCTGTGTGACTGCCAAATAAAGAACTAAACTCCTAGAGGTACTTCAAAATCCTGTGTCAAAAACGTAAAAATATATCTCTCTCGGGGTGTTACTTTGCAAGAGTAATGTAGTCTCTCTGACTAAAAGAGTTAGAGAGGCTATCATCCTCTAGTAACTGGAACATGAAATTTTAAAATCTATTTTAGGAGACATAGGTAAGAGGGTAAAGTATGTATATATACACGTTTCTTAGGAAATTGAGAAAAAAGAATTTCACATTCGTTGGTAATTTTTGAAAAATTATTCCTTTTAAAAGTTCTCCACTGCAAAGTATGTTAAAGTAGACCTCGAGGATAGTAGGAGAAAGGTATCAGATGTTACCACATTCGAATGTAGCTCATAATTTTCCTGCCTCTCTCTTTTGGCAATGAGATTTGACTTCCTGCTCTCATCTCTTCATTGTCAGATTTTCCTCACAGCTTGACTTGCATTGATGAAATGTTTAAACTGTCACCAGCACTTGTTTCTCCCTATTTTTTTTTTCTGTCAATAGGGGTTTATGTTTTCCACTAATTTATAAATAAAATAGTTGTTCCAGTAATGTGGAATAATGAGAATGAGAACTTCAAATTTTCAAGGAAATGATTAAATACCAAATAAAGATAATATAAATTAAATTTTAAGAGACATTAAATAATTTACCCACAGCAACATGACTGGTAAATGTTTTAACTGAGATTTGATTGGTCTGTCTGATTCCTTTCTTAAACTCTGAAATATATTACCTTTCCTTTTTTTTTTTTAAACCAATTAGCATCATACAAGTTGTTTTGTTCCATATTTAGAATAATTCCTTGGAGCATGTATATGGAACTACGAGTTTAAAGGATATTCTATTTTTTATATCTTACAACATACTACTTCTGCACGTTTGCATTCTAAAAGGGTTATGTTAATTTAAATAGGATCAGTGATGTATCAATGTATAATACTTACCAAAGCAATGCTGACATTGCTTATTCTATTTAAATTTGTTTCTTCTTTGGGTGAAAAATACTACCTCAAGGTCTTAATTTTCTATCCTTTATTTTTTTTAACCAGTCATTGGGCATACTATGGTTTTGAAATTCATCAGTAACTTAAGGGTACTGGATAATGGGGAGGCAAATTGGGTTGAAAAATGTGAATATGAAGTCCTTTACTTGAGGGCTAATTTTCAAAAAGACATTGGAATTAAGGACTAGATGAATAATAACTTACCAATAGGTACTGGAGTAACTGGCAGAACAACATGAAACAAACATATAAGAGCAGAATTTTAGGATCAAGAATATAGTTACCTTCCTTGTTTTTCCAAGGCAACAGAGAGATGTTTGGAAGACACTAAACCTCCCCCAGAAAGATATCCAAAATGGAATAAGAGGAATTAGCATTTCTTTGTGGTGAAGTAGTAGTCCTAGTCTGATGCGACAGTCTTCAGTGTATTTCAATGTAGTAGAAAGGCAGACTGGGCTAATAACATAAATGCTTATGTCATTCTTTCTCTTTCTCCCCTAGTATACAGGATTTAAATCATGTGGAGAACTTTCAAAAAATTTGAATGCTAATTGCAATTATTCTCTTTCCTCTTCCCACACCTAACATATCATACTAAGTTTCCCTCTATTTTTTATTGGTATCTCCATATTTATTATATCCCCCCTATATATCTTTCCTTTTTGTTGTGTGGAAGGTTCTTGTTATTAAAAGCTCTTTGAATAGTTTTAGAAAACAAAATATTTTTTTATACTTAGTCTCAATCAAATATTTATTCTTTTTATTGAAAAATTAATAACACAGTAGGTTGCCAAGTAAAAGAGAGAAAGACTGTTTATAAATAGAATAAATGCAATTGGTCATATTTGGGAAAAAATCTCAGTTTATGATCCCAATTTGTACCAAATTTATGAAATGAAAAAGGACTTACTGATAGGTACTGCTACATGTGCTAAAATCCAAACACAAATGATTAGTATGGGTTGACGTTGATAACAGAATTGACACTGATAATAGAATTCTTACTGTTTCTAGACAAGAATTTCTGGGATGAAAAAGGAAGAGTAAGTTCCAAATCTTTTACATGAGTTACTTAAATCTTTCTTGTACAGTAACACAAACATTTTAAAAGGGTAAGAAAGGGGGAGGTTATTTTACTTTTATCATCTAATTTCTTATGGAAATTAAAATACCACAGAGCTTGGAAAAGCCTCATATCCTTTGTTAACTTTTTCATGTGAGTTTTCCCACTTTTCTCTGTCATTCCTGTCTTACATTTGTTGAAAACATATTCTTTTCTTGAAAAGTCAGTACAGCTAATTTCAAGATTTTCTTGGCAGTCTTAATTATTTCTGCTTATCAGCTTCATCTTCTACATATTATTTAATATTTCAAGTGGGAAGAAGTTGGTCTGTGTGTTTGCAAAAATTAATGAACTTAAGCAATTCCAGCTGTCAGAAATGAAGATTGACTTCACTTTCCCTGTGTTTCTCCTTGGGCAATAATATATAATCTCTATCGTGTCCTTATCATAAGTCTCTTAAAATATATGAAGTCTAGTTTGTTTTTAGTAGGACATTTTAACTTACTATGAAAAAAATCAATCATGTTAATTTTTCCCACTTATCGTTGTAATATGTGCTTTGTATAGACTCATAAATATTCTAGTAGGATTCTGAGGAGAGGGTGTGAAAAATATAAATGTCAATTTTTTCCTTGAAATGGAAACAATCATTTTTAGGAAAAAGCCCACAGTGAGTGCATAACAAATACCAAACAGAAAGGAAATTTCTTAGAATTGCAGTTGTCATTAATGTAGATACAGAGAACATGGCTCTCATTGATCTAATTGATGTTGTTTGGTAAATAAAGATGGAAATATACTCTATAATACTACTGAAACATATTTGTCAGATACAACAGTTCCATTTCTAGAAGTGAGAGAAATAAGCTACATTTTCTTCCTATTTTCCCCAACTTCTCTGGATGAGAAACATGTCTAGAATGATCTAATTTACATATGAACTCTAAGACAGGAGTGTCTTTTTCTATTTTTGGTCCCTGCTATATTCCCAGTGCCTGGCACACAATAAGACCTCAATAATTATATTTTTTTGAAAGAGTAAGATCTCAATGACTTTAACTTTGCCGATTCAGCTTTATTTCTGTCTTATGCTTTTAAAATTTTCTACCAAAGAGAATTTATAAACTCTAATAAAAATACTAACAGTTAACACTTTTTTCCATAGGTAACAATTTACAAAAAAATAAAAAATGTTCAAAAACATTATATCAAACTCCAGGTCACCTTTAACCTGTTTGTTATTTGCCATTTGTGAATTTTTTACTTTCAAAATATTCGTCAGTGACTAGAGGAAGTTAATCAATATTAATAGAGAAATTGAAAAACTTGAATGTCAAGGTCTTACTTGTTCAGAAAAGGATATAATCAATACAGGAACCAACCCCAGAATTGATGGATAGATATAAAACTTACTTGGTGGTTCTTGCCTTACTGTGAAAGAGAAATAAAATAATTAAATGAATGAGATGCGAAGAACGAGTTACTTCTCAAACTCTTTATGCTGGAAGTTTTAAAAAACAGAACTTTGAGAGATCACCAAACTCTCTATTTAGAATTAGTTAAATCAGTGGGAGAATAAATGTCTTCAGATTATTCTGCTCAAGTACCTTTTGAATGCTTTTTTGGAAAGAAAAGATCAGAGAGGAATCATTGGAAGATGCTATTTCTTCCTTTTGATTTTTCTCTGCTAATTCAAACTTTCTGGTAAGATTTTTATGTCACACTTTATTGCCTCCTTATTATCATTCCTTGTTTTCTCATCACTTCTTTGGAATGATCGTATTGATTTATCATGATCATTACTGTAATTCTTATTTGCTGATTACTGTTTTGTAGATTAATTTTAGAGAAGTTCTCTTTTTCTCAGTCACATAGGTATCTTAGGGCTGGTGACTCCCCATTTGAATGGGATGAAAGCAGTACTTGCTTTTAGATTCAGGTAAATAAATCTGAATTTGAATCTCAACCTCTTCTGCTCATAATTGTGGGGTCATGAGCAAGTTACCTATTCTTACTACTTCCTTCTTCTTACAGGAATAACAACATTTATCTGATATAATGTATATGCATATATAAAGCTAAGTACAGTGCCTGGTACCTTGCAAGTAGGTAACAACTAGTATTTGTTATTATAGTACCCCATAGTGTACCAATTAGTTTCAGTTATAGTCTCCAAATAAAAGTTTATAGTTCAAAATGAAGCAAGCTACTGAAAATATGAATAGGGAAACAAGAAGCTAGAAGGAGAGAAATACTAGAAAAAAATAAACCATAGAGTCAGAAATATAAATCTTAAGCCTTGGTGAACATTCACACTAGAAACAAGGCACAAAAGGGCCTCTAGATACCATGAAACATCAGTGATAATAACAGAGTTGAGAGAAACATGGGACCTACCTTTAGATTTTTCAGGTCTTGCTTTAATAAAAAAAGCAAATGATCAAATTAGTGTGATTGTCTAATGAAACAGAAACACATTTTCACTGATATTATGATGAGCATCATAGAGTGAGCAGTAGTGGAAAGAAAAAAAGAGTTTCTGCAAGGACCACTTTCCCTTGGAAATGTTATGGAAGAAATGGTCCATAGCTAGTGATGGAGCTCACTCTTTCTTTTCCCATCTAGGTCTCTGATTTTATTTAATTATCTATTGCTTCAATTTCAGTAACTTTTAAAAAAATTTTTTTTCGATTTCAGTAACTTTTTTCATTTCAAAGATTTCAACTTTGTTCTTTTTTTACATCTGCTTATTCTTTTTTCCAAACTGCATTAAAAAATATATATATATAACTTCTTCTTTTATCTTTTTTTAAAACATGGATAGTCTACCTTTTCATTCCCCACGAGGGAAGTCACAACCTATCAGAGCTCCCATCTTTGCTGTTCTTATGATGTTATCTTAGCTCTACCATATGCTATATGCCATATCAACTGCTTTACCATCCTAACTTTTCTCTCTCTCCTTAACCTCTTCAATTAGACTTTTGTTTCCCCTCTATCCTATTAAGATTGCTAATAACCTTCATTTTATAAAATTCAATGACCAATTCTCAGTCCAAATTTTTATTTCTTAAAAGTTTTAGGTGCAGTTGTTTATATACCCTTTTCATCATGAAATACTCTTGAGTTCTATAACCCGCTCTCCTGGTTTTCCTTCTTCCTCCACGCACACTCCTTCTTTCTATACTTTGCTAGATTTTTTCTTCTTCCCAACCTCTAAATCTGACGTTCCTGAGCACAATTCTTAGCATTCTTATCTTTATAGGCTCCATTGGTGATCAAATTTATTCCAGTGGTTTTAAATGCTATCTTTACACTAAATTTGTCAGGTTTATTCTCCACCTGCTCTCTCCCTAAAGCAAGGGGAAGAGGATGTGAAATGGGACTGTCTCTATTACCCCCACATTGACTACTGAGATAAAAATCTAAGGAAAAAGAGGCTGTAACCTCTCATATTTCCCTCCTCATACAACTTAGGTGAGACAAACCCATAGGAAGGACTGCACGACTCAGGCATAGTGGGAAGGGATTCCCTAGAGCTGTGCAGTTCAGAGATGCTGCTCTAAGGCTTTAACAAATAATGGCCAAATTAATTCTTCTGTCCCACATATCACCCTTCTTCCAAGCCTCCATGAGCACACAAGTTTAAGAGGAAGGAGATTTAAAGCAATCTTCAGGGTTGTGGGTAGTTGACCAAGAAACGATGTGGGATGGGAAAGTATGGTGATTTCCTTCCTGAAAGCAAATGAGAAGGACTTCAAGAGATTTGCTTACAAAGACTGGGGCGGGGATTGTCTGTGAAAAAAGGTGTGTGGCAAACCATTCCCTAGTTGAATGTCTGCTTGGTGGATTTGCTGATTTGTTTTGTGCATTTTGAGCATAGGGAAAAGAAAATTGAAGAGAGGGAGCAGAGTACAGTGAGGAGGATGTCTTGGAGAAGCAGGCATCTTCTTCCTTTTTCTAGTGACAAGAATACTTGAGCTTCCTGAAGGTCAGGTGGGCATTGTGGAAGATATCCAGGCTTGAGCTTTGGTACTGGTACTTCACTCAAGTTGGTGGCCTACTTGATGAGGGTACCTCATCAATGACAGGCTATGAGATATACTGTCAGGGGGACAGAACTAAGGGGTTTTGAAATAGTCCAGACTGGAGTCAGTACTTCCACATCAAGGATAGTGCAGTGGAGCCCTTAGAAATGGGCAAGCTCTTGTAGATTCCTTCCAAGAACTAAAACATGTATTCTACAAGTTGCTGTTTTTGTTCAGTTACTAAGCCATGTCCAACTTTTTGTGACCCCGTGGACTGCAGCATGGCAACTCTTTGCATCGGGTGACCACAATTTTACCATTTGTGGGAAAATTGGGTAGAGTTAAGTAGCAGCTGTGCTCTTTAGACTGCATATGGCCTTCTAATTCTCTGTAATTCCTAGGGGATGCACTTTACCTCATTCAGTTATATTACCTTTCTGGGCTCTGTTGGCATCTAAATTTTTAACCTTGACACGCACTTTGGGTTTTAATATTAATGTGATTTTATTTCAATCTGAGAAACCCTGGGGGATATTGGGCTTGCATAAAAATCACTTATAGGTATGATAACCAAATTCAAATTATGGAACACTAGAACAGTGAAAACTATGGCTTCATGAATTCTATATTAAATATCACCATGGTTTGGTTAGTTGCTAAGTTGTGTCTGGCTCTTGCAACCCCATGAACTGTAGCCTGCCAGGTGCCTTTGTCCATGGGATTTTCCAGGCAAGAATACTGGAGTGGGTTGCCATTTCCTTCTCCAAAATATCACCATGGTCAGTGCTTTATCTGGTTTAAATATTAAGTCACTGTTGGTATTTGTAATCTGAGAAGACAAGAGCTGAAATAATAGGAACTCCTATAGTTATGTATCAAAAAGGTCATTTTGCATTCCTAATCTTAAGGCCTTTGGTAATATGGAAGCAACTGAATATGAGAAACATGAGTCTCAACCTTTTGGCTAGTTAAAATAGAAACATCTAAGCTGAGAAAAAGTCTCACATAAGACAGATTGATAAAAAACTTACTTGAGGTTCTCTGTGAAATCACTAAAAAATAAACAAAAAGAAATCCATGTAATTTTTCTTAAATACAAAAACATAATATTATAAAATATATTCTGTCTGTGTCTGTGAGGGGAGGACTTGGGTGGGAATAAGAAGAAAGCATTGCAAATGGCCTTAGAAAGCAGTTGCAGTGCAAACTTAGATATGAGATTAAGCAGTGATGATTTAATGATGAAGTCAAGGCAGGGTTTTATCAAAAGTCTTCTTCATATACTGGATCTGAACAACTTTGGGTGTAGTGCCAGGCAAAGATAACTGGATATTTCTGTTTTAGATAGCAATATATTCTTTGAGGGAACACTCAAAAGTCTGTCTCCATTTAAACATCATTTTGGACTTCCTTCTCTCTCAAAAAAATCTGCCTACCTCTGTTATTTCATAATATTCAGTTTTTTTGTTGACAAATGCTACCTTACTCCTTTTTGTTCTGGCTGTACCACATGGCATGCAGGATAGTTCCCCAACCAGGGACTGAACCCCTGCTCCCTGCACTGGGAGCACAGAGTCTTCACCACTAGATTGCCAGGGAAGTCCCTAATCAGTATTTTCTTAAATTATGTATAATGTAAGGGAAAGTGTTAGTCACTCAAGTAGTCATGTCCAAATCTTTGTGACCCCATGGACAGTAGCCCATCAGGCTCCTCTCTCCATGGGATTCTCCAGGCTAGAATACTGGAGTGGGTTGCAATTTCCTTCTCCAGGGGATCTTCCCGACCCAGGGATCAACATGGCTCTCTCACATTGCAGGCAGACTCTTTACTGACTGAGCCATGAGGGAAGCCCTTAATAATAATGCCCATAAAATAATGTAGGGGAAGCTGACTAATAAGAAAATAAGAGAGCAATGAGAAAATCAAATCACTATAACAGAAAAAAGTCCCTCAGACTTTGAAGATCAAACATAACCAAAGTAGAGAGAGAGATGTTATACTTACTTATGGGTGCCAGGGGCAGACCTAAAAAACAAGTCAGATTATCAGTGGATATTTGTTTGAAAAAAACAACTTTCTTTTTAAGGAATTATATTTGTGTAGGGGAGAAGCTTATTTGTCCCATAGCTCTTTGTTTAAATTATGGTTCTATGACTATGTATTCTTGGGCCAGATTGCGGCCTCAGTTTCTTAGTCTTTACAGAGAGGTCAGTGGAGTTACTCTAAGAATTAAATAATGTAAAGTATTAATAATTAAAGCACTTATATAGTTCTGATCACATAGGAGATGCAAGGTAAATACATGTTTGCAATTAAGTAAATATAAGTTGATTTCTCAGAGAAAGAAGTTGGATGAGCAGAAGGCAGAGGGAATTGAGAGCTATGAGTCTCAGGTTTCTACACAGAGTTAGAAATGAGGAGGACAGGGTCTGGTCCCTAGGCCTTGTAGAGAACAATTACAATGGGAAATAGTGGAAAAACGGATGAAACTTACCCCTGAGCATTGAAGGTGGACAAGCTGAAAGACAGAAAAATATCATCACAACTCTTTTCTCTCCCACTGTATTTCTGTCTGCTTTTTTAAAGAGAGTTCCTTCTTGATAGGTCATTATAATAGTAGGAAAAAATGTTACCTTTGGTCTTTATTTGCTTTTAACGTAAGTCAGCAGGATTTGGACTTTTCAAAAAATCATTTATAACAATGGAATTTTGACCACGTGAGGGTAAGCGGTTAGTTAAAGCAGCATGTACCCTATGCCCAGAAATTCCAGCATAACTGGGGAAAGGAGAAATAGGACCCCTCAGTGGAAGAAACACGGAGTGACTTACTGAGGGCTTGTGGAGCTGGTCCATCTAGAAAATACAACCGAGAAAATTTTTATCTTTCCCCCTACTTTTTCCCCATTCAATATGTTTTTCATTTTGTGAAGTCCCTTGTAGCATATCATTTTTAACTGCTGGGAAGCTTTCCTCTCTGCTCTTTATTTTTTACATGAATCAGTGGAGGTTTTTTTTTCCCCCCACAGAGTTATTAAAAAGCTGATAGACTTACTGAAAATATGAATGTGAGACATGAAGGAAACAGCTACTTCTAATCTTTGAAATACCTGTATGGTCAGGGAAGTTTCCTCGAGTATCTTGGAATTCAAACTTGGAAAAACAGACTAAGTAGGGCAGGAGGTCCAAATGAAAACTGTCTTAGAAACTTCTTATCCCCTCTTTTCTCTCCCGTCATTTTTTCATTGTCTGTAGGTATTCTTTTGTTGGTCTTTATAACTAAGCAAAACTTTTTTCTCCCCTCTTCATTTTTACGTAAATTAGTAGTGTCAGACCTTTCCTGGTCAAAATAACCCAGAGGCATTTTGATAGCCAGGTTGCAAGAGAACAAGATGTACCTCAAGCCCTTTGTATTTCAGTGTGACCAGGTAAAGACTTTTGGACCCCATTAAAAATCAGTTAAACTCTGGGGCAAACAATCAAACAGACTTACTGACTGCATGAGGAGTTGATCCCGCTGAAAACAAGCAGAGATATTTTTTTTATTACTCATTTCTTGTCTACTCTTCTGTTCATTTTTTTCTGTCAGAGACAGAAAAAGTTTTTCTGACCAGACATTTGAACTTTCCAGAAAAATTATAATCAGTTGATGGAATACTGGTTAATGGAGAAGCAAAAGGGAAAATAAAATAGGAATTTCAAATTCCTATACCAGAACTCAAGTTCCAATAGACATTTCTGGACCTTGATAAGTACACAGCAGAAAAATAAACAATTTACTAATTGCTGATATAAATGACCTAGTGCTGATATAAATGACCTAGCAGGAAAATAGAAATATTATCTGTATCTTTTTCTCTCACTCATTTTTCCCTTCTGCATGGAAAGTCCCTAACTAACAATCTTTAGAACCATGGAGAAATTTTTTTTCTGTTCTTTATTTTTATATGACTCAGTGAACATTCTGGAAACTTGTTAATAACTAAGTGGAATTCTGAATAATGGAAAAATAAAAGGTCAAGGAAGTGGGAGCTTTAAGTTATTGCAATCCCAATAAGGATGTATAAATTTTGGTTCAGGTAAATCTGTTAGATACTGCTGGAAACAACTGAGTTCCTTTGGAAAGGGCGATATTCAAACTTACAGGATGATCTTGAAGCTGAAAAGCAAAGAGAGAAATCAGGGTGTAAAGGCTGATGAAATAAGAACTAGTTTTCCTCTTACTATTCTGAGAGAGAGTATCCGAAATATCTGTGGAGATAGAATCAAATCCTTGTAGGTGTTGTAGCACACTGTGGTGGGGAATACAATTGCCATCATACCTTGTAGGTTGAATTGTAGGATTCTGCCTTCTGCTTAGTCTGGGAGGCTGCAGGAAAGGGAGATGACTTATCTCTTCCCTTTTTGCAGTGGCTGGTCAACTACTTAAAATCTTACAGTGGTGTAGGTAATTTAAACTGTATTGCCTTTACTATTTTTCTTCCTTTTTCTTCAGCCTTCTCAAGGTCTCCTTCACTCATGTAAATATACTCCCTCTCTTACTGACAAGTCACAGTAAACTTCAGATAGTTTCCTCCATTTTAAAATATAATATTATATATATATACACTTTATATATGTATATATTTGTATATAATGTATGTGTGTATGTATGTGTGTATGTGTTAGAAATGCAAAAAAGCAAAATGGCTGCCTGAGGAGGCCTTACAAATAGCTGTGAAGAGAAGCGAAAAGCAAAGGAGAAAAGGAAAGATATTCCCATTTGAATTCAGAGTTCCAAAGAATAGCAAGCAGAGACAAGAAAGCCTTCCTCAGCGGTCAGTGCAAAGAAATAGAGGAAAACAACAGAATGGGAAAGACTAGAGATCTCTTCAAGAAAATTAGAGATACCAAGGGAACATTTCATGCAACAATGGGTTCAATAAAGGACAGAAATGGTATGGACCTAACAGAAGCAGAAGATATTAAGAAGAGGTGGCAAGAATACACAGAACTGTACAAAAAAGATCTTCACAACCCAGATGATCACGATGGTGTGATCACTCACCTAGAGCCAGACATCCTGGAATGTGAAGTCAAGTGGGCCTTAGAAAGCATCACTATGAAGAAAGCTAGTGGAGGTGATGGAATTCCAGTTGAGCTATTTCAAATCCTGAAAGACGATGCTGTGAAAGTGCTGCACTCAGTATGCCAACAAATTTGGAAAACTCAGCAGTGGCCACAGAACTGGAAAAGGTCAGTGTTCATTCCAATCCGAAAGAAAGGAAATGCCAAAGAATGCTCAAACTACCGTGCAATTGCACTCATCTCACACGCTAGTAAAGTAATGCCCCAAATTCTCCAAACCAGGCTTCAGCAATATGTGAACCATGAACTTCCAGATGTTCAAGCTGGTTTTAGAAAAGGTAGAGGAACCAGAGATCAAATTGCCAACATTTGCTGGATCATTGAAAAAACAAGAGAGTTCCAGAAAAACATCTATTTTTGCTTTATTGACTATGCCAAAGCCTTTGACTGTGTGGATCACAATAAACTGTGGAAAATTCTGAAAGAGATGGGAATACCAGACCACCTGACCTGCCTCTTGAGAAATCTATATGCAGGTCAGGAAGCAACAGTTAGAACTGGACATGGAACAACAGACTGGTTCCAAATAGGAAAGGGAGTACGTCAAGGCTGTATATTGTCACCCTGCTTATTTAACTTACATGCACACTATATCATGAGAAATGCCAGGCTGATGAAGCACAAGCTGTAATCAAGATTGCCGGAAGAAATATCAATAACCTCAGATATGCAGATGACACCACCCTTATGGCAGAAAGTGAAGAGGAACTAAAAAGCTTCTTGATGAAAGTGAAAGAGGAGAGTGAAAAAGTTGGCTTAAACCTCAACATTCAGAAAACGAAGATCATGGCATTCAGTCCTGTCACTTCATGGGAAATAGATGGGGAAACAGTGGAAACAGTGTCAGACTTTATTTTTTTGGGCTCCAAAATCAGTGCAGATGTCTGATTGCAGCCATGAAATTAAAAGACGCTTACTCCTTGGAAGGAAAGTTATGACCAACCTAGATAGCATATTAAAAAGCAGAGACATTACTTTGCCAACAAAGGTCCATATAGTCAAGGCTATGATTTTTCCTGTGGTCATGTATGGATGTGAGAGTTGGACTATAAAGAAAGCTGAGTGCAAAAGAATTGGTGCTTTTGAACTGTGGTGTTGGAGAAGACTCTTGAGAGTCCCTTGGACTGCAAGGAGATCCAACCAGTCCATCCTAAAGGAGATCAGTCCTGGGTGTTCATTGGTAGGACTGATGTTGAAGCTGAAACTCCAATACTTTGGCCATCTCATGCGAAGAGTGGACTCATTGGAAAAGACCCTGATGCTGGGAGGGATTGGGAGCAGGAGGGGAAGGGGACGACAGAGGATGAAATGGCTGAATGGCATCACCGACTCGATGGATGTGAGTTTGGGTGAACTCTGGGAGTTGGTGATGGACAGGGAGGCCTGGCGTGCTGCGATTCATGGGGTTGTGAGGAGTCAGACATGACTGAGCGGCTGAACTGAACTGAACTGATGTGTTAGTTGCTCAGTTGTTTCTGACTCTTTGTGATCCCATGGACTGTAGCCTGCCAGGATTCTCTGTCCATGGAATTCTCCAGGTAAGAATACTGGAGTGGGTTACTATCCCCTGCTCTAGGCGATATTCCCTACTGGGATTGAACCTGAGTCTTCTGCACTGCAGGTTGATTCTTTACTGTCTGAGCCACCAGAGAAGCCCATAATATATGTTACATATACGTGTATATTACATTATGTATTTTGGGTTATTAAGTGGGATTGTAGTCCCCTCAATTCATTTATTCTTGGGGTGAGGTGCAGCTAGATAGTGGAAAGAGCAAGGGACTGGGAAACGTAAATTTCTATACCCAGACCTGGGAGGAAGCTGAAAGCAACTATAAGAACAGGCATGGAACTTACAGGTCATTTCTGAAGTTTCAGCTGGTGGAAAAATGGAAGGAAAAAAAAGCAGAAATTAGTTTGTAGAATCAAGAGAACTCAGTTCTCACATTATGGGCTTAAAAAGAGTAACTGCAGAGAGGATGCAGGGAACTCTGAAACCTGCCTGTTAGCTGAGGGTCTGGGCTTAAGCACCCACCCCTGTTCTTTGTATTCTCAGGTCTGTATCTCCTGCCTGGGGCAGAAGAGTGGCCATCCTTTCCATCCCTTTTGGGTCTTGTAAATAGAAGAAACACTTTCAGATGTTGATAAACTTAAACTTGTGCTTCTGCACTTCTGTGTACTTTTGCCATTCTTATCTTCACTAGTCTTTTTCTTTCCTAATGTTTTAATTGATTTGAAAAGTCTTCTTCCAAATGCTTCTCTTTCCTAGTCCCATTTGAAGCACTTGTTTTTGTTAATTAAAAAATTAATCAATGTGTTTTGTGCATTCTCCAAATCATGGGTAATCTTGGGGAAAGCTTAGGAAGGAATGAATGTAGCAATATAATTCATTTAAACATTGCTATGTATTTAAAAGTGTTTACACATAGGGAGAGGGATTAAGCAGGGAGAAAAAGAAGGGAAAGGGAATTGATGTACCTATATAGATTCTCTGGCACACGTGACCATTAGGGGACTTGGACCAATGGAGCCCTTCCTTTAGCCACAGTGGGATCCTCTGAGGTGAACTGATTTAGGATTTTTCCCCCTTATAAGAATTATGAGAACTTTCAAGACTGTAAGTCTTGGTGATAATAAAAAGTACTGAGAAAGGCAGCCTTGATTTAGGGGAACAGTCAGTAAATGATGGCTGGTATTCATCCACAACAAGAAGCATTTAGGGCAGGTAACATCCATTTCAGCAGTCATAGTATGATTGTGTGGGAGATCGCCTGTAGTCACCACATTTTGAGTTCCTTTTTCCAAGACATCCTGGAGGACTGTAAACTCCACAGCAACAGAGGTCAACCACATCTTTCTCTCTCTTATTCATGACTTTATCCCCGGGGCACATCAGTTTCTGATACATGATAGAAGCTCAGCTAGTTGAAGTAATGTCTGAGTACACCCGACTTGCTTTCTGATAATTTTTTCCTATTTGGCTTGAACTTGGGGATGCTATCACTTAATTTCCATACTAAAATTTTTCTATCACATGGGATTGGTTTTGACACTCCAGATTTTGACACCAGCTTTGCTCTTTCTAGCTGCAGTACAAACTTAACCTTCCACTTTCTTCTACTTGTAGTTTGTAGGTACCTGATGAATCTGTCAGTTCCTGTAATTGCAGCCCAACTACTGTCATATCCTGTTCCCCTGAGCTCACGTGTGTGTGTGTGTGTGTGTGTGTGTGTTGAGGGTTGTTTGGGGTGATTGGGCAGGATGGGACTTGAGAAAGAAAAAGGTCTTGGGGGAAAAGATGAGGGATCCCAGGGTAGACTAGATCCTGAGCAATATTCCTAGAAACTAGAAGGAATCTGGTAAGGCCTCTTTCTGTTTACATTTGATTGTCTTTTCCCTCTTTTACATTTATTTTCAAATATTGCCTGCCTTTTCTCATTGTCTTTACATTGTCTCCATTATCTTTGAGTAGGCCCTTATAAACTACAAAGCACTTCAGAACTGGAAAGTCATCCTTACTATTCTTCTTCTGTCACATTAGAAAATTTTATATTGTTTTAGAAGCCATTACTGATCATTATTGAGGGAATTTTCTTATTCCTTCTCTATAAAAAATAGCCCTGGAAAATTCTAGGCAGGTAGAAATTGGGAAGCATGAAAACATGTCTAAAATCACTATCTTTCTGGCAATAGATACATTTAAGACAGAAAACAGGCCCTTTAGACATTGCAGAACACCAGAGGAAAGAAATAGGTAAGGGACTTACCACTGGGTCCAGTATATTGTACTAAAAACAGAAATAAACATAAATTATTGTACTTGTTAAACATGAAAAACACATGTGTACCATTGATGTTTTCCAAAGGAGAGCAATGAAAACGGTTTCTCTGGAATAACTAAATCCCAGTTTTCAAGATCAAATATTTTTTACTGCACTGCTGTTGGACTATAGCCTTTCCATAAGAATCGCATCTTCCTCTAAGAGATTTGTAACCTTGTTTTAGTTGGCAAGATAACCACTTCATTGTTGCCTTTCCAAGTGTTTAAGGTAAAATCTTAATTATATTCTCTTCTCTCCATTTGCCTCATTTTTTTTTTCTTCACATCATTTTTTATCCTTCTCTGAGCCATCTTTCTATTGTCTTCTTCATCATTTCTTACATCATCCTCCCCTAGATTCTGTTGCATCTTTTCTTTGGAATGGTTCTCTAATAATTATTGACAAACCACTATTATCACTATTATAATTATCACTGTTATTAATTTGAGTAATATGTAAGAGTGGAATATATGTACCTTATTAATGTACATATGCATCTTATTAATATATATGTATATATACACATACATATGGGCAACTTACCAATAGGTCCTGGAGTTTGCACTAAAAAGAAATCCAAATTGACAAATGAGTATAGGTGTTCGGATGAAGAATACATCTTTTAATGAATTTTATTTAGGGATGAGACTTGGAGGGGTAGAGTATGGTAGAGGAAGTTGTATCAGTAATGAGAACATCCGGGAGCTTGGTTAACTATAGAACAAAAAAGGGATGTTCAAATATACTGCAATTCAGCCTGAGGTGAGGGTTTCCTAGGATCCTTGTCAACCAAGGAGACAGAAAAGAAATGTGAAAGTTTATACTTTTCTTTCCTGTCAGTAACAGAAGATATTGCTTTTTCAAGGGACCACCCTGTACTAAAGTATTTCTGACCAGCTAATATGTTCTAGGAGTAGGTATTAGGGTAGGAAGATAGAAGTCCTGTCTTCTCACAGCTTCCAGCTTACTGGGAACTGATAAAGGGTCAAAGACTGCCTTGATTAGTTTTAGTGTCTGTGGACAAAGGGTCAACAAAGTCTTCAGTTTTAATGAGAATTTAGCCTTCAGTTGATTTTCTAGCTCTGATCCTTTGGTGACCTGATAAAGATTGTAAATCTGCCATGTTACTTGGCAACATTGGTTTTACACAAGAATGATCCTTGAACAGTGAACTGCATCTGAACTGGGAGAACTATAAATACCTATTAGAAAGCCATGACTTTGGGCTTCCTTGAGTGTAGTGCCCATGTGTTTAGGGATTTTCTTATGGGATCTCTTTAGACATCTGCACAGACCATTGTCAAGATTACTGTAGCAGAAGAGGAATGGGTATAATATCTGCCTTACCCACCACCGTTGAATCTAACAACATAATGCATTTGAAATTTAGAAAAGTCATAAAGCATTATACGAATCATTCAAAGAATGTGACTAGATACAAATACAAGACTCATATTCATTTTGTCAAATGAGCATAGAGGAACCTAAAATCATATTTCTTTAATTTTATAATTTAAAAATATTTTCAGTTTTTGCTAGGAATACTATAATCCAGTGTGTGAAGCTATGACTGTTTGCTCTTGTTTATAAGCATATAATGATGGATAATTGTATCTTGAAGCCTAACCATTATTTATAATGTTTCTATGGAAAAATGCAACAGGGCAAGTTGCTAAAAGTTGGTGAAATAGAACCTACCTATCCTGGAGAGAACTTTTCAGAGTAGTTAGAAATGAAAAGAATCTGAAAATTTCTTTTTTTTTTTTTTTAAACAAAATGAAGATTATATAATGAAAGATTACATGCACAGAAAGCAAGAAGTTTAGAAGCTATGTTCTAAATTTTTATTACATATTGGTTTTAAAGAGCTAGATTATGTACTAAAGTGGGAACAGCTCACAGAAGACCATTCTTAGGGGACTTTTTTTTTTTTAAACTTGTTTTTCAGCTTCATAGTTAACATCTTTTATTGCAGAACCTGGTTGAATCTAGCCTTTAGGAATTCCGGGTGGGATAATGAGGCAGTGGAAACACTTGGTCCTGGAGACTGTGGGCATGAATCATTGAAATAAAAATAGACTGATGTTTTAAGCATTATAAAGGATTAAACGGTGTTATAATTTGAGACTTAAGTGACTTACCGATGGTCTTTTGAGAGAGTTCTATAAAAGAATAAAAAAGAAGAAAAGAAGTGAAAAAAACTGAGGAGGTGCTTTCAGGTTCCGGTTTGCATTCCCTAGTAAGACTCTGTACCACCAAACTTGGGGAAAGCTGCAGCTGGGTAGTGGGGCTGTTGCCTTTCTTGCTGGAATGGTAAGAAAAATCTATTACATATAAGAGCTCCTCATCTAATGGATCCACTGAGAGGGTAAGTAGTAAAGAGAGATTACCCTGGTGGTCCATTAAAATCTCTGTAGAGGACTGGAAAAATCCTTCTCCGTTTAAACTTGGTTATCTTCCTTTCTCCCTTGTTTCATTTCACTTCATCTCATTCTGGTCTTAAAAGTCCTTTGTATGATGTTGACAAGTCTTTGGAAATCTACAAGTGTTTGTCTTTTACTTTATAGCTTGTATTTAGCAGTGGAATGTACATTCACAGAATCATTCATGACTTGCGAAAATGCTTGTAGAAGAAAATTGAAAGGTCAAGAAAATGTGGACCCCCCAAACCCCTGAAGTTCCAACATGGAATCCAAGGGAGGATCTTTAATATACTGAAGGCAATTAAAATGCTTTACAGTGAAGAATTAGACAGCAAACTTACTGATAGGTCCTGTACCTCCAGCTGAGAAACACAGAGAGAGAGAGAGAGAAATCAGTATGTTGCACAACTGTGAAAGATACCCATTCTCCAACACTTACTCGAGAGGGAGTGTCATAATGAAAATCCCAGGGAGATCAAAGGTTGTGTGTATGGCAGTACTTGGATAGGGTTCCTATTGCACAACCTAGGAGACCTACAGGAATGGAGGCCTTCCCTTTTCAGTGATGATCTAAACTCTTTAGAGGATTTGGAAAGACTCATTCCCACTAATTTGTAATGCCTTTTTATTTTCTTACAATTTTTTCTTTTTTTCCTCATTCCTTTAGGGACTTACTATTTGAAAAGTGAACCTTCCCTTGCTGACAGCATTAGGACTGCTTCTAAGAGGGTCCTTTTCTTTTCTACTTTCTTACATTAGCCCATAGAAGCTCTACTTCATTCAGAGCTTTTTTGGAAACTGTGATAGGAATACTAGGGGAGTCAAGAAGCATGATATCAAGAAAAAGGGCAGATCAGTTCTAAAGACCTGTAGGTCAGACGTCAAAGGAAACAGAATAGATAAACAAGTTCAGTACTTACGAATAGGTGCTGTGAATTGCACTGAAATATAGAGAGGAAGGAAATTGGTGTGGTTTGATACTAACTGAATTCTTATGCCACTAATATTATTTTTAAGAACCCAGGAAGACCCATAATCCACCCACTGGATCAAATCTTTCAGCATTCATCTTAAGTGATAAGTCTATGGCAGAGAAGAATGTATAGAACCTAGTCTGAAGGTCATTATCTCTTCTCCTTCACCCTCATCCCTTTCCCTCTTCTGTTTTCCTCTTTTCTCTACCTTTCAGCTCTCTCAAAGGATTCTGACTATTTAGGAATTGGTAGATGTCAGTTCCTTTATCTTTTTTTCATCACCATCTCTTCCTTTGTCTTCACCATGCTTATTCTTTTGCCTTCTCCTAGAACTACCTGTTTTTCTTGTAGTTCTTCCCTCAATTTAGGAAAAGCCCATAAATAACAGTTTTGATTATTTTGATCATAACTCAGATAATTTTTTCCTGGTCATTATTTTAAATATAAATTATTTGGCTTTCCCTTGTCTTAAACTCAGTTACAATTCAGGGTATCTATTTCTGATAGCTTAGGCATCAGGAGATTGAAATGCAATCAAGAAGCATGACTGGGAAAGCCTAGAGATGCAGAAATGGAAACAGGGTAAAGAGAGGGTCCCCTATCCCACAGAAGACTAAAGGGTGTCAGAATTAGGAAACAGAAAAGGAACTCACTTATTGGGCCAATAGTTCCAGCTAAAATATAAGAAAAACAAGACAGAACTAATTAGAATGGTTCTTTGGCATAGGAAAATACAATTTTCATTGAAATTATTTCTGGGAAAACATGAGAAGTATAGACACCAGTACCAAAATTTCCACTTCCCTGGAAAAGTAAATGAAGTTTATTCTTCATTCTCCATCTTGGAGGATCCCAGGACTACTGGCTCTGGCAGCTGGAGCTGCAAGGGTGCAGTGGTCAGTGTTCCTTCCCCAGTGGGTGCCTTATTTGTAGCTCTGTAGATTACAGGCCGTTGTCCTTCCTCCAGCTGGGCTAATTTGAACTTGTTTAGCTAGAAACCATAACCTCATCTTCTGAAGGAGGAAGTGGAAATTTCTGTCTCTTTTAAGTGACCTTGGTTCCCTTATTCGACAGATTAACTTCACCTTCAATATCTTAGTGTCTAAGAGGGAATAGAAACTTCTAGATAGACTCAAGACATTCACAGGTATAGTTGGAGGCTAAAGAGATTGAGGCATGAGATACCCATGCTTAGCATTAATAGCCTTCTCTTTCTTTACACACATACACACGTACCCCTCTATACCTCCTAGGTGCACTTCTGTGGCACCTCTCCAATATTTATGCTTGAAGTTTGAATTTTGATTATCTTAATCATGTTTCGTGTGCATAAACGCTCCAGGAGGAGTAGACACAGGATGTGATTTGCCATGAGCCCTAACTCCTCAAATTGTTTTTCTTCCTCCTCCCTTCAGAGCTGGCACTGCCCAAGTGCTCAAGTTCTGAACATCTTCGGGAGTGATGGATAGAGATGTGTTAGGAAATTAATCAAACCTCTCTGAGTTTCATCTTTCTTATTATTGGCTTTAAGGATACTCTTTGTGTGGAGAATCTTTAGAGATAGAGGAACTAGTTAAACTTAGGTCAAGTACACTCAACTTTTTATTTCCTTTCCAAATGCGAAAGGATTGAAACTTTGTAAAGCAATAGTTCTAAACTTTACTGTGCACACAAATCACTTGGGGATCTTGTTAAAAAGCAGATTCTGATTTAATAGTTCTGAGAATGGGTGTTAGGCCGAGACTCTGCATTTCTCATAAACTCCAAGGTGATGCCAACACAGGTCCTTGGACTCACTTTATACAGCAAGGCCATAAAGGACTGGTAAAATTTCAGAGCATTTGTACATTTTTACCTTTTACCATTTTTTTTTTTTTTTCATTTCTAAATCAACTGCCTCTCACTCATCCTCACTCTTTCTTCTCCCCTAGTGCTTCTACCAGAAATGTTTGGCTGTATCATTTAAAATGCTATCTGGACACTTCTTCCAGATTTACTCTTTGATAATAGCAGGACATATAAATTCCACACAACTGTCAACAATATCCTGGGTATCCTAGGTCAGCCAGTTGGAACTCACTATCTTCATCCTCTGAGTGTTACTGGGATTTCTAACACTTTTCTAACACTTTTCTAACACTTCCCTCTGCCACCGAATCTCAGAATTTTTATATAATTAAAACTGACAGTACTTCCTCACAGAGGAACCTAGCTAGTTAAGATAATATTAGAGAATAAAGAGAAAAGAATTAACAAGTTGTGCAGGAGGGGTTAAAAACATCCAGGGATAGGAGTGTTTTATATATTCTAACAGTAAAGTGATGCAAAACACAGGAGGATTAAAATACAGAAAAAGAACTTACTTATGGGTCCTACAGTGCCAGCTAAAATGTAAACATAAACAAGTTCAACTGAAGAATGTACATTTCATGGAACTTCAGAATAAGCATTTACTACATATCAGATTTACATGGAGGGCAGTGAGAGGGTGAATCTGCATTTCCCCCCCAACCCTTTCCCTTAGGAATCCAATAAGATCATATTCTCTCCAATTATTTTTTGTATTCTCAATTTTTGTAGTTGTCTTGCTGTCAGATCCTTCTGAAAGTTTGTTTTTGCCAAATAACCCCATTGAACTGGGGATTTTATTTTACTTTTTGGCTAATTACTTTATTTTTTATTAGCGGAATTTCCACTTTGCAAAATAAGAAAATCATTAGTTACTTAGGGGCATCCTGAAATCAACATCAAGTTCCTCATACCAGTAAAGGAGAGCAATAAAATAATGAGTAATTGTTCTCTTTCTTCCATCTTTATGTGCCTCCTCAACTCCCTCCCCCGTAACCCCCTAATAGTAGGCATTCCCCCCTCCCCCCAGCCCAGTCCCACAGTAGTTGGCACTTTGTAAAAATGGAAACAACTGAGTTGAGGGGAAACTTACATAAAGGTTCTGGAGTTGCTTTTAAGTCATTTGTATCACCTATGATGAAAATTGACAAGAACTTTGAGAAATAAATGCTGTTTGACCAAAAGAGAAAGAAAATTGACAAATATAATCCCACTTAGATTTAGACTTTCAGAGGGCATGAGGTACAAATACCCTTGAGGTTAAAGATCCAAGGTTAGAGAGTCCTGGCTTTGCTACTTTCTAGCTCTTTGACTGGGTAAGTCACTAAACCTTTGAAACATAAATTTTCTAATCTTTAAAATGGAAATCATATCTCCTGTCTTACTTACATTGCAATGTTGCAGTGAAAAAGCAAGCGTAATAATGGATAGGAAAGCTGAAAAGTTCTAATAGAAATGTTATGGAAAGAAATATTCAGTGACTATAAGGAATGAAATTCTTTTGCAAAATAGTAAGTTTTCACTGCATTTAAGGTATTTTGCTTAATTTTACTTTTCTTCTACTTTCTTACTTCTCTCTTTTATTTCTTACTGTCATTTAGAAAGTTCTGAATGTTGGTGACAGGACATAATTATGGGCATTTCAGTGTGTTTTTCTGATTTATTAATCTGTGTGATTTTACTCTTAAAAAACTATCCTTTTGTTTTCCTTAGTTACCTTGCAGTCTCTTAACTATTGTTTCTGGCTTGAAAAACCCATCTTATTTTCAGATGTCAAAAGTCTCTTTACTGAATCCAGTTTTTTTTAATGAAATGAGTTAATTTTCTCATGGAATTCCCAAGGTTTTGCATATATATAAAATTATGACTTGGACTTAGAACCTACTTTGGTCTTTAACTTTCCTGTTTTAGAGATTTTCACTGATATTCTTGCTCCCTATTACTTTCCTCACCTTGTCCTTTTTTTTTTTTTAACCTATTCAGCTCTTTGTTTTTTATTTATTTTTATTTCTCTTTGTTTATCACTGTTTGAGTGCTGAAGTCTTACTTAAACAATTATATTTAGTAGGAAATATTGTGAGTTGCAAAGTTTACAATTTCTTTTTCTTTTTTTATTGAAGTATAAAGTGAAGTTGCTCAGTCATGTACGACTCTTTGTGATCCCATTGACTGTATCATGCCAGGCTCCTCTGTCTGTGGAATTTTCCAGGCAAGAGTATTGGAGTGGATTGTCATTTCCTTCTCCAGGGGATCTTCCTGACCCAGGGATTGAACCCAGGTCTCCCGCATTGCGGGTAGATGCTTTACCGTTTGAGCCACCAAGGAAGCCCAACTATACTTATTGAAGTACAGTTGATTTAAAATACATTAGTTTCAGGTGTATGGCATAGTGACTCAGTATTTTACATATATTTTACATATTATGCTCCATTAAAAGTTATTACAAGATAATGGCTATAATCCTCAGTGCTATATAGTAAATCTTCATTTTCATTTGCATATTTATGACTCTGTTTTTGTTTGTTTTTTATGTTAGGTGGGAAATAATAGCTTTTTCCATAAACGGTGAGATCTACTTCAGCATTTGGAAAGAGATGTCAGTTTTCTAAATGGTATAAATTGAAGTAACATGTCATGCCCACTACCAAATAAAGGTAGTTTAAAAATACATATATTGTTAAGAATGACAAACACATTTGAGTTGTATGCTAATTATAAGTAGCAACTCCCTGGAGATTAGGAGAATTTTAGGTTGCATATGGGCTGAGCAGGAATGAGCAGGAAAGAGAACTATGACCCATTATTGAAGTCTGCCACCGGCAAAAGTGTGAACAGAGGTGGCATGCATATCATATATTTTCTATTCTTGACCTAAAGTACTGTAGAATAATGAGGACAGGAAAATTTTAAACTGAGAGTTTTGTGGCCTTGTCTAGGTGAAGATAATAAGTAGGACAGTGAAAGATAACCACTTACTGACTTTCAGAGTGGAGAAGTAGCTAAAAAATGATGACATGAGTATCTTGCCTAAGTACTACTATGTGCTTTTTTAAAATTAAGATTGTGGTTTGAGAATAGTTACTCTTCTTAATGAAAATGTCAGGATTAGTTCTCTTAGAAAGTGCTAAATTTTCCATACTGGACAGAAATCACAATACTGGTTATCTTTGGGGTATCACAAACTTAGTTGCTGTTAGGATCCAGCAGTTCTCACGAATTATGAATGTTAGTTATGGGGCTAGTGGGGATTTTGGCCATTTGAAAAATGCACACCCTATTTAAAAACACAAAATACAAAACTTAAAATAATGCTATGCTGTTCAAACAAAATACATCTACAGGTGGCATTTTATATGACATAGGTAAGATAATTAATGAAAGAGAAGGTGGAGAATTGTGAGCCTCAATCCTGGTCACTCTGACAAAGCAGGGAACAGATAAGACAGGGAGATTAGCTCTGCCTAGTATAGGAGACCTATAAACCAGATTAAAAAAAATTTTTTTTTATTAAAAAATTTTTTTTACTGTGCTGCATGGCATGCAAGATCTTATTTCCCTGACCAGGGATCGAACCTGTGTCCCCTGCAGTGAAAGTGCAGAGTCTTAACCAGTGGATCACCAGGGAAGTCTCCAGAACAACATTTTAAAATCACAGATTCACTAAATTTTCTAGGCTGCAATTCAGTTCACATGATTTTATCTCCTCTCAGTTTATATAGAGCTCTTACAAATCAGATTTTGAAACAAAAAGAAAACTTACTCACAGATTCTTGAGGTAAAACTAAAGAACAATAGAAAATATTTAAATCAGTCTTGAGTTAATTATTTAAATAATCCACCTATTTCCCAAGTCTTTCCAGAAACTGTACATTAGACCCTCCATTCTCCAGTAGGTACAAGTTACCACACCTCTCAAATCTTTAAGTCTTGAATCTTCTTTCCTCTTGGACACTATCCAGGAGTGGAAATTTTTGGGAGAGAATTCAAACTTACTATATTCCCGATATAATGATTCTATTCAGCACCTTTTATTTCCCCTATTTTCCATTCCTTACCCTTTTTCTCTTTTCAGTTTGGAGAGTATCCTCTCCAAAATGTGATAGCTTCAAGAACCAAAGAAAGGCCATGTTACTTTTATAAAAATGAAAACCAAGACTGAGAGAGGCAAAGGTTTGTGCCTGAATATCTGAAAAATTATAGGCAGTTTTAGCCTCCAGTGTCTCTGACTTTAAGTTAGTGCACTTTCCTCTGTACCCCACTCAGTTTTCTCCTGTTTCTATTCTTCCTGGAATATTCTTTTAAAAAGTAATTTCTTTCCTACTTGTAAACTCATTTTTTTTCCTATTCTTTTCCATTGGTCTTTGGAGTATTCTTATAAAATAAATTATAGAGAAAGTTTGTGATAATTATTAATGATAATAATTATGACAGTAATAGTAACATACAAACTTTGGTAGAATGAATCCCCACTATATTCAGTGCAGAAAAGATGAGCATTTGTCTTACTTGCCTTGTTAAATTTTAAATTGCTATGTGAAATTTGATAATTTTCATTATCTTTCAGGACCTTATTTAGTGAATCTGTAAAATAATAGGGTTTAGCAACACTTTTTGGCTCAACTTTTAATGATTTACTTAGTCTGAATTCACAGACTGAAGTCCTATATTCCTGGGCCTTTCATCATTAACTGATAAAATCTATGATAATGGAGAAGCAAAAGGGCTGACATTCTTCATGGTGGAGAAACAACTGGGAACATGCTCAGTCCCTGATCTCTGTTAAATGGGCACACAGATAAATCCTTGAGGCCAACTCCTTTAAAATGTCAGAGTTAATTCCCTTTTGAAGAGAAGCATGAGAAAAAGACTCTCACCCTCCCCTCCTGAGGGAGCACCCAATTCTCTGTTCCACCTGTGGTGAGATTTGGTCACAGATTTTTAAAGATCCTGTGCTTTGGTGCTGTGACTGAAGCCCAGAGAAATATTTAAGACAAGTGATGAGCATGGAGGCCATTTACTCTTTCTTCTCAGCCTTTGTAAAGGTTGAAACTCTTCAGAGAACTTGGAAGACCTTAGCTAAACCTTCTTCAGTTGCCCTATGTTGAAACTCTTCAGAGAACTTGGAAGATCTTAGCTAAACCTTCTTTAGTTGCCCTATGTTCTCCTTTGTTTTTACTCAGTTGCTCTCATTTCTCTTTCCTGAACTGAGAAATAGAAAGAAAACTTAATTCTGAAAGTCTGAATTAATTGATTTAAAAAGCACATAATTCTCACGAAACTCTTTAAAATGGGACCCTAATTAGTTCTCTTTAGGTACTGTGGGGGATCAGGTGCTAGAATGCTTGAATTTACATCCTCATTCTTTTACTTGCTAGCTGTGTGACCCTGCACAAACTGCTTAACTCTTTTTTTGCACCTAAGTTTGTTCATTTAAAATAGAGCATTTGTAATAATGTCTACTTCATAGGGTTATTAAGAAGATGTAAAGTACCTGGTAAATGTAAATGGTAGATGTAAAGAAGATGTAAACTGCTTATTTAACTTAAATGCAGAGTACATCATGCGAGATGCCAGGCTGGATGAAGCACAAGCTGGAATCAAGATTTCTGGCAGAAATATCAATAACCTCAGATATGCAGATGACACCACCCTTATGGCATAAAGTGAAGAAGGACCAAAGAGCCTCTTGATGCAAGTGAAAGAGGAGAGTGAAAAAGTTGGCTTAAAACTCAACATTCAGAAAACTAAGGTCATGGCATCCTATCTCATCACTTCATGGCAAATAGATGGGGAAACAGTGGAAACAGTGACAGACTTTATTTTTTGGGGGGCTCCAAAATCACTGCAGTTTGTGACTGCAGCCATGAAATTAAAAGACACTTGCTCCTTGGAAGAAAAGCTATGACCAACCTAGACAACACATTAAAAAGCAAAGACATTACTTTGCCAACAAATTTTCGTCTGGTCAAAGCTCTGGTTTTTCCAGTAGTCACATGTGGATGTGAGAGTTGGACTATAAAGAAAGTTGAGCACTGAAGAATTGATGCTTTTGAACTGTGGTGTTGGAGAAGACTCTTGAGAGTCCCTTGGACTGCAGGGAGATCCAACCAGTCCATCCTAAAGGAAACCAGTCCTGCATATTCATTAGAAGGGCTGGTGGTGAAGGTGAAACTCCAATACTTTGGCCACCTGATATGAAGAACTTATTCATCGGAAAAGACCCTGATGCTGGGAAAGATTAAAGACGGGAGGAGAAGGGGACAACAGAAGATGAGATGGTTGGATGGCATCACCGACTCAATGGACATGAGTTTGAGTAAGCTCCAGGATTTGGTGATGGACAGGGAAGCCTGGCGTGCTGCAATCCATGGGGTCGCAAAGAGTCGGACATGACTGAGCAACTAAACTGAAAGGAACTTACCAATATTGGATTGAGACAGTGCTAAAAGAAAAAAGAAAAAGAAGAAGATCTGTGTATCTAAGAGAGAACTTAAAATTCTGCTGTTGCTTCTGCTGCTACTGCTAAGTCACTTCTATAGCTACTATATTAGGAAGAGGTTATGGAAAGAGGTCACATTCCCTCTTCTATTATCAGTTGCAGTGCAGTCTGGTGGGAAGATGGATATCCATCTATGGATTGCTTTTTGGGCATGAACTTCAGATTTTATTTATTCTATCAGTAATAGTCTTAAGATAGGGCAGGATTGCAAGATCTATGCAATCCATCATTTAATTTCTTTTATTAAAAGAATAACACTGTTTCAGGGATTAATAGTTTCTCAGACCGTGGAAATTTTCCTGCCTCCATGTCTTCTTTCATTTCTGATCCTGCTTCTTTTGTCCTTTCCCCTGTTCCTTCTTGTCTCTCCTCGTCTTCCTTTTCCCTCTCCTTAATTTTCTTTGTCTTATTTTCTCCTTTGAAAGATCCTTTGTTGCACCAAATTGTTACTATATAACTGCTTCAACAAAAGGTTTCCATTTCAAAATCATTTATGTCCTATGGGAATGCTGAATAACAAGAAAAAACAGGATGTACCTGAATGTTAGAAGATAAAATGTCAAGGCTCACTGTCAGGATGGATATTTTACCCTCTTCTCTAACCACTTGGAAAAGTTGGGCATAATATTTCTTAAAAATTTAAAATATAGAGCTGAGTTTGAAAACTAGGAAAAAAAGTCTCCTAGAATAATATATCAAGAGGTAATCCATACTTGGGATAGTGAATGGGAAGTTTCATCACTCGTGTATCTGAACAGGAGGCTGGGATGTCAACAGCTGATCAGAAACATAAATGAAGGCCATATGTCTTATGCATTATAAGAGCCTGGGACTAGTCTTCTTGTATATCTAAGACTCACAAAAGCTCAATCTGTGAAAAGGGCACCATTAATTCTCACCTGTTGGTTAGGTGGTGTATGCCAGGAAGTGACCTGTTTGCCCCAGGCCATGGTTGGAAACGGAGTTATCAGCAATGGCAGAACCTCAGTGTAAGCTGAGTTCAGGTATAGAGCCCACATTTGAATCCCTCATGTAGGGAAGAAACTATGCATGTAGAAACTGTTGTAAAAACTGGCCTATAAAGTCTGTGCAGTAGTAGGATTATTATACAACAAAGATTTATGAGAAACTCAAACAGATGATAACCAGTGAGCTCACAGACAGAAGTCAGAATACATCTGAGGAAACCTACTGTTGTGATAGACAGTAGCCACAACAAATGGGACAACACATGAAGGAAGAGCTATTCAAAAGAGATTTTCAAATAGTGAAGTAAAGTGAATTGGAAATCACTCAGTCATGTCCAGCTCTTTGTGACCCCATGGACTGTGTCCATGGAATTCTCCAGGCCAGAATACTGGAGTAGGTAGCCTTTCCCTTCTTCAGTGGATCTTCCCAACCCAGGGATTGAACCTAGGTCTCCCACATTGCAGGTGGATTCTTTATCAGCTGAGCCACAAGGGAAGTTAATAAAGGATAGAATCCATAAAGCAAGAATAACATTAATTCAGAAGAAGCTATATTTGATAAAGAATAAAACAGAATGAGCAAATGTAGCAAATGTAGTCATCAAATTATAAAAATCATTAGGTGGGTAAACAAAGAGAAGAGACTCAGAGAAAGAATTGGGCTTCCTCAGTGGCTCAGTGGTAAAGAATCCGCCTGCAATGCAGGAGATGTAGGTTCAATCCCTGGGTCAGGAGGATCCCGTGGAGAAGGAAATGGCAACCCACTCCAACATTCTTGCCTGGGAAATCTCCATGAATAGAGGAGTCTGGCGGGTTACAGTCCATGTGTAGCAAAATAGTCGGACACAACTTGGTAACTAAACAACAACAACAAAGAAAGAATTAGTGAATGATATAATCTGAGGAAACATCCAGGGTCAAGCATCGAGAAATAAGGAAATGATATAGAACTCCTCCACTCCCCTGTCCTCCATGGTCACATCCTAATCCCCAGAATCTGTGAATATGTTAGATTACATGGAGAAAGGGAATCAGGGTTGCAAATGGAGTTAATGTTGCTAATCAGTTTACCTTAAAAAAGGGAGATTATTCTGTATGATCTGTGTGGGCCTAGTGTAATACTAAGAAGTGTTAAAAGCAGAAGCAGGAAGTTGAAGGGAGTCAAAGAAAGAGATGTAATAATGAACAAAGTTCAGAGTGATATGATGTGAAAGTTTAGCTTTTTTAAATTAGCTTTGAAGGTGGATGAGGGGGACCATAAGCCAAGGAATGTGGGCAGCCTCTAGAGGCTGAAAAAACGAGGAAACAGATTGACTCCTAGAATTTCCAGAAAGAATACAGCCATGCTAACACCTTGATTTTTAGTCAAGTGAGACATGTCAGATTTCTAATCTATAGAACTATAAAAAAATAGATTTGTGTTGTTTTAAGCCATTAAGTTTGTGACAACTTGTTATAGTAGCAATAAAAAATTAATACAACATGGTTAGACTATTGCCCCCATATTCCCTTGCCATTAGGTGTAGCCATATGATTGAATTCTAGCCAATTATTTGGAAGTGATGTGTGAGACAACATCCAGGCTTATCCATAAAAGTCTCACACTCATGATCTAAAAGCTTTTTCCCCTCTGCTCACTTCAGGCAGGCAAGATGTAGAAGCCATTAGGTAAAGATGGTGGAGATATAAGATGAAATTGAATGCTTAAGTCATTGCTGACAGAAGAGCTAAGCATCAACCAGGCATATCTGATATTACAGAATAACGGGATTTTATGAATAGAATCACTGAAATTTTAAGATTTATCTATTACAGGAGCTGGAGTTAACTAATGCAAATGAGGAATATGAAAGAGAAGTTACCAGACCTGTGAGGAGAATCTTTATACATATTTGACAGTTATTTTAGAAGAAGAGATTATAGTTTGTGAGATAGATGCAGCTCCTACATTGCAGGCGAATGCTTTACTGCTGAGCCACTGGGGAAGCCAATGGCTTATATATATATATATATATATATATATATATATATATATATAAATTAAAATGCAGACTGTAAGGATAAAATCTTAAAACCATATTTACAGTCATCAAAATAGTAGCATATTCTTATCATCAATAGTAAATGCCACAAGACAATGGAATAAATCTTCAATGTGTGAGAAAAATAATTGTTAATTATTTACTCAGCTTAACTCTTGTTTAAGGCTGAGGGTGAAGTAAAACTATTTTCAGTCATACAAAGGCTTAGAAAAATTTTTACACACACATGGGGCTTAAAGAACCACTAAAGGATTGTCTTTGGGCCAAAGTAAAAGAAGAAAGGCACAGGATGAAGCAAACAATGATAAACAGGAAAAATGCCCAAACATTCATATACAGCTATGACTGTAAAAAGTAATTTAACTTATCAAAGTGGCAGTAGTGTAAAAGCATGACAAAATCGAGGTTTGAATTGATGCAGGGAAATGGGAAACTTTTATACATTTTGCTATGCTTCCTGTGTAAGTACCATGGAATTCACACAATAGTAAACTTAAAATGTCCCTAACTTATGTAAATGTTCATACACAGTGTGATTCATTCATCTCACTTCAGGGTAGGTACCTTGAATAAACTATTTTCTACTTACTGAAGGACATTTTACAGTATTATTTGTGACAGAAGAAATTGGAAACATTAAGAATGTATCAGTAGGGGAAAAAATAATAATGTGTATTTGTAAGTTAGAATATCATTCAATGATTATAATAATAATCTGGGTTTCTATATATCTCAATATTACCATGTGTTTTGGGGGAAAAAGCAGGTTGTAATGATGGTTTTAGAATGATGCCATTTTAGTAAAATTTTTAAAGATGTATACAAAACAATATGTTGTTAAGTGTTACAGAGAGATTATATAAATATGTGAAAATAAGCAAAAGATTTATAATACACTTATAACTCTTTGGGAAGAGGAGAGAGAAGAATAGATCTACAAATGGGTACAGAAGATTTCTACCTGACAGTTAAGAATTATGACAAAAATAATACCAGTTATCAAATTTAGGGTGTGGGTTTACAAGTGTTAATTATTTTTGTACTTTATTTTTAAAACTTCTTTAAGAGAAAGAAAAAAAATTAAATACAGGAACTTCAGGACTTGCAAACCAGATGACAGTAGAATTGAAAGAAAGCCACAAAGAACTTACCGAGGGAGCTGGTTGATGGCACTAAAACACACACAACACAGGGACACAGGAGGCAAATCATCAGAATTTGGATCCCTAACCTTTGCCTATTAGCTTCAGTCATTGCAGCCTTCCAGGAGATGAAGCCCAGGCTCAGGGAAATCTACTGACTTGGTGGTGGGTACTGGAAGTCATATCCAGCAGATCTCTCATCCCTTCAGTCTCTATAAAGGGTTTCGTGTTTTAGTAGATGGATGCTATTCCTGTGAAACTTGTGGCTTGCACTTTTTTCTATTCTCCTTTCTGTCTCTTTTTCTCTTCTCCCTGTTTATCTCTATCACTTCCTTTTTCTCACACTCAACAGTTTCTCCAATTTTTTTTTCCTTTCCTTTCAGTCAGTTTGGAATCGTGTTACTGACAGATCATCCTAAACCAGCACTGGGTGACCTTGTCTAATGCTTAGTAGTCATATAAACCAATAGTATTTCTCTTTCCCCAAACCTTTAACAACCTAGGGAAATGTCACTTAATGGGAAACACACTTTTGTTGAGAAATAAGAGGATACTCACTGTAATTTCTGTTGTATCCCTCTAAAAACACAAAACAAAGAAAAGTCATTTTGAATTTTCTGTTTCTATAGCTTTGATATCATTATGGAGAATTACTCAATCAACACCCTCAGTATCCAAGTAATCAAGAAACTAAGGCAAAATCTCTTCATGCCTTAGTTTATGAGCCAAATAACAAGCCAAAAGAAAAAAAAAAAAAGGGCCGCAAAGGTTAATTAAGGTAAATAAGTGTAGTGAGAAGAAATAATGAACTATATACATGGAAACACTAAAACAGTACATATTAGCTATAAAATAAGTTGAGGCCAAATAAGAGAAAAAATGGAAAAAGATTTACTCAGCTGATTGAAAATTTAAGTTCAATGATGATATGGCAAATTATAATGAATCCATATGCATATACTTATTGTGATTTGATGTATATCCTTTCATCTAAAACTTGTTTTTTTAGTGAGTTCATAGAAATAGACTTTCTGCAAAAGCTCCAGAGACATACAAAGCTTGACGTGTTATCACTACTACACAAAAACTTGTCATATTATTGCTGTTATTTTCATGAAAATGTAAAAATAAATAATACTGGCACTCTAGAAGTGACTTAAATTATGTGGCTTAATGGTATCATTTGTTATTTTACTAAAGTAGTTAAGGATCCACCCAGAACTGTGAAGACAGCATATATTTTTTTCCCCAGCTCTTTTTCTGAAAATGAGTGCTTTGCTCATTTGTATGAGCATTTGCATGAGCTCATTTGTTGGAGAAGATACTTGGTTGTCTTTGTAATGTGAATTAAGACTAAAACACATAAAATCTCTGCTTTCCACTAATGCTACTTGTTTCTTATGGTTCTATAGATATTTTAAAGATAGAAAATGCTACATTTTCTATAGAAGTTAATAACATTAAAAATAAATTCAGTGCATTCCATGCACAGATCATACCCTAATGTGATGAATTTTCAGGGGTTTATTCCTTTGTTTTTTAGCATTTATATTAAGAAAGGCTCACTGAATATTTAGCATTTCTGAACTCTAAGATACTGAATTTCTCCTGAGTTACTCAGATTCCTTTTGTTAAACCAATTAGGAAGTAAATAGGTGAGGAATTGAATAGCACTTGGGAAAAAGTGTCTCACAGTGTGAAGGTAAACATTTTTGAATGTCACAATCTTCTGTATGTTACTTTGGTTTCTTATCTTTTACCTGGGTAGGTTTTATAGCCCTTCACGTATAACAGGAAACAAGTATAGATTTTCCTTTAATTTTACCATAATCTCTAGATAGACTTACCTCGATCATCATATGAAATGTCTAGAGGATTGAGGGAAAAAAATAAAGATTCTTAATTTCTCATAAACAATTTCTGTATTAATTTCTTAGCAAGCTGGGTTCTAATTTATTTACCACTTTCTGTTGAGTATAAATTCCGGAATCCTAAAAAAGAAGAGGAAAATATAATGAGATTCTACCTTGACAACTATTTCTACGTTATTTTCTTATTAGGTGAAAATATATTTACCTCTTCCTCTTTTAGATCTTGGAGAAGAAAAATCTTTTTTGGGGGAAAAACAGATTAAGTTAACTAATGGCCCATCAAGAAATGTTTCATCATTAGTTTCAGTCTAGCTCCTAAGAGATTTTTCTAGTTTCCCAGATAGTCTCATTTTCTTTGGATTCTGTTTCAGAAAAGAAAGAGGAAATTGTCAGGGCCCTTTGCTCCTCAGTCTTGTTGGTTGAGACAGATGAATCATAGAGATAAGAAGAGGGGAAATGGGCCAAGAGTCCAAATGTGGGACAAGCAAAGTGACCAAGTTACCTTCTTTTTTCTTTCCTCTTGGGGATATGAATCTATGTGCTTGTAGTGTGTGTGTTGTGTGTCCCTACAAAGAAGTAGAGTGTGCCTTGGAATATCCTTAGAATCATTGGATTTCTGAATGTTTTATTTCAAATAAGCTTTATCATTTCACTTTATCACTCATGTCAGACCACATGTTCTGATTTGAGGGACAGAGTGTAACTCTATAATAATAAATACTCAGTATAAAATAAGCCTTTTTTTGTCTTAAATCAATTTTGGATAGTATGATGTAAGAGTGTGAATATTGAGCTCAGGGCCACAAATTGGCTTCACTATTCAACTCCTTCCTTTGTTAGGTGAATTTGGATAAGTATCTTAATCCTTTGTGTATCAATTTTATCTTCTAATATGAAGATAATAATATAAGTTGTGCTCACCTCTTATACTTTATCCTTATAAAGTATCCTTCATGACAGCTCAGGAATTATGTATTTTATTCTCATTTTACACATCCAGGCAATTGTTTCATTTCAAAAGTTCATTAACCTTTCCAAGATCTTGGGATTAACAGAAACTGGAAAGAATTCTTTTCGTGGTCTTAAGAAGGGAACATATTTGTCTATTCTCACAAAAAAATACACAATCTTTCACGTGTTTGTATATGCAGAAGGAGATGATTTGGCAGTTGGAAATTATAACAGCAAAAGACGTGCTATGTAATAAGACATGCTCAAAGGGAGATGAGTCCATTTTATCCCCTCAGGAGCACTTTCCCAGATTTTCTCTAGTATTTCCTAGTTTATTTACCTCTGTCATCCTCATAGTCCAGCAGACCAGCACCTGGAGGAAAAAGGAGAGAGAGCTCCATGATTTTGCTTCTTGAAAATTAGTGGGGCTTTAAGACTCTGAGACCTAATGTAGACATGAACTCCTGATAACAGGTAATGATGGGGAATTAATTTTGCAGGAACTAAGAACTGTGCCTAAATAGCAGGAGTAGATTATGCTAAGTGACCATGCCAGTCACCATTTTCATAATATTATCTGGGCTGAATAATAATCAAAAGGGGTCTCAAAGTTGCTTTTTCCTCTTGGTGAAATTCTCCCAGTAACTTAGAAGTTCAGTTCATGGAATGATGCACTATGCAAGGTGCTGGAAATGCAATGGTAAACAAGACAGATTTGGTCCCTGATTTATGGAAATTTCATAAATGCTTTTTTTTTCTCATGGGTATAGGTACTTACTTTGTTCAGAACTATATCTTGAGATACCAACTTCTGTGGAAGAATTAAGCAAAAATATTTCTATTAGCCACTTGTGAGAGGTGTTCTTTATCCTGTTTCAACTCTCCTCACTCTAAACCATGCTTCTTTGCTTCCCAAATAGTCTTGACATCATGCATTACCGGTTCCTACCTTTTTTCCCATGCCTCCAGTCAGCCTTGTTTTATCCTTCCATATGACCTACTATTCTCTGAGAGCTTATAGGCATTGAATATGAGAAATAAGGAGGGGATGCAGTTGACTAGAAGGAAGTGGGAAAGATGCTAAGAAAATTCCTGAAGGTGTCTCATAAGTCATATCTCTGTTTCACTGACAACTATTACTCTATATTTGTTTCTTCTTATCAGCTCCCTAATCACTAAAAATATTGAATTCTTTCCATATAATATTAACCAGTGGCATCTACTAGTGTAGTGCCTTCTCTCTTCTGTTTTCTTTTCCTAAGGTAATTTCCCTTGGAGCTCAGATAACTTTTAGACTATTCATATTATTTCTCTTGTTAAACTCAATGTGATTTTTTTTTTTCTGTAATGTGAGATGCAGGGGGAATCACTAATAGGTCATCACTAATAGGTCAGAGATTACACGTATTGAAATGGATTTCCAGAATATTGATAAAGTCTCTAGATATCTGGTAAATAGAAACAAACTCAGACTGAATCTTGACATTCCTACTTCTGTGGCTTCCACAGAGGATCTCCATTTTCACTCATTGTTACTCACCATTTTGCTTGCGCCGTGTCCATCTTGTTAACAAAATAGCGAGAATGGCAAATCCCAGTAGCGTCAGGATAACAGCCAAAACTATTTCTGAAATGAAAACTCACCTGTAGCCTGTTTATTTAGACCTGGTCATTATCAGAGACAATTTCTGGGTACCTCTTACATACAGATAGACATTTCCCCTTCACCCTTTTTTGTGCTACCTCAACTCTATTCTTCCTTTTTCATCATCTTATTGTCCCCACATATTTTCCCTCCCATTTCTTGGCTTTTCTGTTGATCCTTTTGGTCAGATACTAAGACCCACAGATGCTTTACCCTTGGTTTAGAGTGGGAAATCTGACAGATTTCCTCCTCAATGAACTCCTTACTCTGTGGGCAAGAGATGGTTAGCAGAGCCAGTGGCATGTAAAGAAATCCATTGGGATGTTAGAAAGAAATATTAGTTTTATTTTTATGTAACTTACAACTTAAAATTTCATAGACTTTGTTTTAAAGTCTGTAAAAATTTTTTATAGACTTTCTGCTTTCTTTATTTATTAGTAGAGTAGTATGTTCATAAAATGTGCATTATACATATATAAGAAATGAAGGCTCATAAAGTTTTCATGGGTGATCAAAAAATTTGACTGTAGGTCATTCAGTTCATACTAATGCAAGTCACAGCAGAGGACAGAAATTTCTTATTGAAAAAGACCCCTCAAATATCACTTACCAAGTCCTTCATTATAAGATAGATATTTGTGAGGGTTGCTACTGTGGTCAGTAGGAGAGAGCTCAGTGAGACTATCTAACCTTAGTGTATGTTTATATGTCACTAGAGAGAGAATCTTAACAAGATTGTATTGCTGTGGTTATGAAGAGCATAGACTGTGGAGGCTTTGGGAGAAGGAAAAAAAGGAAGGAAAGATGGAAAGAGAGAGAAAACAAAGGTAGGAATGAGGAAGGATGGGAGAAAGAATGGGAGGAATGAATGAATGAAAGAACGAACCGTAAATCTGCCTATGACTGTGAAAATTGCTGAAGAAAAGTGGACTTTGAAGGGCTAAGAAAATTACACCAAGATTAAGGATACTGCAAAAAGGCAAAGCAATATGTGAATTCACCTCAAGATGTAGCAATATACCTCCAATTAGGGCAAATTAGGAATATGTTTGCTGAGTCTTCTAGGTATTAGGTCAGAAGAGAAAATTATCTTAGCAAATAACCTTCAGAGATTTGCTCTTAACAGACCACTAAAATGAAGAGCAAATAGTTTGGCCTCTATCATGAAAGTAACAATTTCATATCTGATATGAAATAATCCTTAGGGGAAGAAGGAGTAAACACGTAGTATATTGGATCAAGCCTCTTGAATGGTACCTGGAATGTTCTTATGTTAGACCACTAAGAAAATGCTCCACTCTCTTCCTGAAGAAAATAAGAGAAAGAATTGAGGAAGATTATAAAGTGAGCAGTATTATAGGCAGTGAGATAAAAGACTGAGGAATTTTTCTGTTTCTCCAGAAAATAGCTATTTTCTTTGACCAATTCCAACTCCAGAAACTGAAGGAGAAATCAACACTCACTATACAGGTTGAATGTGGGTTTGTTTTCCTCAGGCTTCCAGAGGAATCAATGAGAGTGAAAGAAAGGATATTGAATTTGAAAGAAAGCAGGCAAGGGAGGGAAAGCAGTTGTATTAAGTTCCCAAAGAGAAGACTCCTGATCCAATAGGGTCAAGGAGGCCTCAGAGAAGGCGTCAGTCCATACCCAAGACTGCCATGTTCCAGGTATTGTCTTCAGTGGGTTCTGTGTCATCTGGATTTCTTTGTCAGAGGGCGATCAAGATAAAACAAACACCCCAAGCTCACTGTTTCTGAGCAGTATGAACTTGGATGTGGGGGAGGCCCTTGTAAACAAGGATGCAGAGAGTCACAGAGGAATCGTGTGGCTCAGGTTGATCAGACCTAAGCAGACTACAGGAATATGGCCTATGAAAGTTCTGGAATGTGTGTCATAACAAAGAACTAGAATTTAGAGGCAGGAGGAAAGGAAGAGGGGAACCAAGAGGCTGTAAAGATTTCAGAATACTTTGGAGGATCTTAAACTTAGGATACTGGAAAGGAACTTACTCTGTCTGGGCTCTGGAATAATTTCTAATTTTCAGGGATTTTGAGACCAGAGATTGTGTTTCATTCATCTTTGTAACTCTTGAGGCAGTTAGGGACTTAATAAATGTTTGATGATTAAAAGTGAAAAACATTTCTAGGTTCCTTGAAACAAATGAAGGGTGAATCATGAAGCTGAGGCAATGGAGTTAAATGTAGTAAGGGAAAGCTCAGAGGTCTGTGGTGTGAGGAAGAATGAGCCAGTGAATGGGATTTCACAAGCAATTGTGGAGGACAAAGAGAGCAGTAAAACCCCCTTTTATTAAGTATTTAGGAACCATAAGGCTCTGTGGTGGTTTAGTTGCTAAATCGTACCCGACTTGCGACCCCATGGACTGTAGCCTGCCAGGCTCCTCTCTCCATGAGATTTCACAGGCAAGAATATTGTAGTGGGTTGCCATTTCCTTCCCCAATATAGCTCTGTAGTAGATACTTTCCAAGGACCAACACATTTAATCCCCAATAACCTTCACAATGAAATCCTTTATTACTGAGACATCTGAAACTGCCCAACCAGCAAACAGTAGAGTTTCTGACTCCAGAGTCCATATTCTGTTTACAAAGCCACATTTCATTTCAGTTTTGGAGGCCTACTGTCCATGGTGATATATTTTAGACTAAGCAGTGAGGTGCAGGAGGAAGAGAGTAATGTTCTCCAGTTATAGGATTCTCCACCTACCTACTTTGTTTTCTAAGATTGAGTTTGATAGTTGAAATCCTTATTTAGCCTATTTTTATGACCTAGGCTGATGAGGAAGGAGTCATTTAAAATTTTTACATATATAAATTACTAGTATTTAAATAATCACCCCATATTTTGACTCATGTATTGACATAGATTAATTCTAGTTATATCACAAAGTTATTAGAACCACTGTGAATACAATAGTCAATTACAAATATTAGCCATATAATTTTTTTTTTTTTAGCCATATAATTTTGACTGTGTTAATAGCATACCATAATAGAATTATGTAGAATTTGATTGCATAACATTTTGCAAAATAGCTTAATATCTCAGCAGCCTGGTTTCTGAATTGCAGCTATCTTACCATAGTCTGAATGTGAATATGCAGAAAAATTCTAATGGAGGAAATAGTTCCTTGATATTACCATTATAACTACTACCACCGTCATAAATCTGAACCCAAACTCAACTAAACCAAACAAACCTAAACAACCCCTGTGATGGTTAATGTTATCTATCAACTTGGCTAGGCTATGTGCCCAGTTATTTGGTCAAGGAGTAGTCTAGATGTTGCTATGAAGGTATATTTTAGATGTGATAAGCGTTTACAATCACAAGACTTTAAGTAAAGCAGGTTATTCTTCATAATATGGCTGGGACTCATCCAATCAGCTGAAGGCCTTAAAAGCGAAGGCTGAGATTTCCTAAAGAAAAAAGAATTATGCCTCAAGAATGCATCATAGAAACTTTGCCTGGGTTTCCAACTTGGTTGGCCTTTCCCGTGGATTTCAAACTCAAGACTGCAATATCAACTCTCTTGTGCTCTTATAGCCTACTCACCAGCCCTATAGATTTCAGACCTGCAAGCCATCACAGTTGTGAGCCAATGCCTTACAATAAATCTCTTTTTCTAGATATATTAATACTTTATTCATTCTGTTTCTCTGAGAATCATAACTAATACACACCTGTGCTAAATGTCTCTTTATTGTCAATATGATGTAGTGTACATGTTAAAAAAAATTACGTATGGGCCCTTTGTATACTTCCAGTGGGGGTGGGGAACATTTGATCTATTTTAGAAAACTGACCACACACAATAGGAATTCTAAAATACTAACAGGGAGAAAGAACTAATGTGGAAAGAGTTCAGATATGTACCTTTCAATGGATTTGATTTGTTAGAGTTTGCAGTTTAAGAAATGTACATTAATGAATAACAAGTGTCACCTTTGATCTATACACTTCATTTGTCTAAGACTGATAATCAAAGATCACATCTTAAAGGCATATTTGTCTGTTACTTTAGGCATTTGGATGAGATTAGAAAATTTAAAGTTACTATTGCCAGCCCTTCCCGGATGGTGTAGTGGCAAAGAACTTGCCTGCCAATGCAGGAGACATGTCCCAACACAGAGATCGAACAGTAATTCGAGATGGTATATGCACTCACATTCATTGTAACATTGTTCACAATAAGCTAAACTATGGAGACAATCTAAGTTGTTATTCATTGATAGATGGATAATGAAGATGTGGTATACATATACAGTGGACTATTACTCAACCATGTAAAAGAATGAAAAGTTTCCATTTTCAACAACTGAATTGACCTAGAGGGTATTCAGTCAGTTCAGTCACTCAGTTGTGTCCAGCTCTTTGCAGTCCCATGGATTGCAGCAGGCCAGGCTTCCCTGTCCAACACAAACTCCTGGAGCCTGCTCAAACTCATGTCCATCGAGTTGGTGATGCCATTGAACCATCTCATCCTCTGTTGTCCCCTTCTCCTCCTGCCTTCAGTCTTTCCCAGCATCAGGGTCTTTTCCAGTGAGTCAGTTCTTCACATCAGGTGGCCAAAGAATTGGAGCTTCAGCTTCAGCATCAATCCTTCCAATGAATATTAAGGACTGATTTCCTTTAGGATTGATGGTTTGATCTCCTTGCTGTCCAAGGGACTCTCAAGTGTCTTCTCCAACACCACAGTTCGAAGACATCAATTCTTTGGCTCTCAGCTTTCTTTGTGATCCAACTCTCACATCTATACATGACTACTGGAAAAGCCATAGCTTTGACTAGATGGATCTTTGTTGGCAAAGTGATCTCTGCTTTTTAATATGCTGTCTAGTTTGGTCATAGCTTTTCTTCCAAGGAGCAAGAGTCTTTTAATTTCATGGCTGGAGTCACCATCTACAGTGATTTTGGAGCCCAAGGAAGTAAAGTCTGTCACTGTTTCCATTGTTTCCCCATCTGTTTGCCATGAAGTGATGGGACCGCATGCCATGATCTAGTTTTTTGAATGTTGAGTTTTAAGCCAGGGTTTTCACTAGCCTCATAATACTAGAGGGTATTATGCTAAGTGAAATGTCACACAGAGAAAGAAAAGTACATCATTTCATTTATACATGAAATCTAAAATACAAAACAAATGAACAAACATATGAAAATAGAAACAGAAACATAGATACAGAGGAAAAACAAGTGGTTGCTGGAGGGAAAGAGGATGTGGAGATGAGTGAAATTAAGAGGTAAAAGCTTCTAGTTACAAAATGAGTCAGAAGGGTGAAGTGTACAGTGTGGGAAATTAAAGAAAAGAAAGAGAAACCTAAATGTGCTAAAACAGAGGGATTATTAGATAAATTATTGTATACCTGAATATATTACACAACACAGAAAAGCATGTTTTTATAGAATTTTTAATGACAATGGAAGAGCATATGATATAATTAGTTACATGGAAAAAAGAAGCTCAAATAAGTTAAAATACAAATTAATCTGAAAGTCAAAACATGCATTAAATTAATAATAATGATCTTTCATTGTGGTGTTATGCAGAATTAATTTTTTATTTTTCTAATATTTATGAAGAATTAATTTTTTGTATTTTCTAATATTTTCTGTGTTTGCACAGTGATTTTGCTTTTGCTTTTTTTTTTTCTTTTTTTTTTTTTTTGCTTTGGCTTTTAAATCATAAAAGTAGTAGATAGATAGATGCATAAGTAAAGATAGATACATAAAATTTCTCATAGGGAAACATTTATAGTCTTCTCTGCTTGATTTTGTGGTTTGAGTATGCCTGGATAGGCGAAAGTTGCCTAGAGTGTTGCAGGGAAGGTCTCATTGCATAAGAAGGATGCTCTGAGATGAGTGGCCTTTGGAGACTCTATTCATGGTGGTTCACTAGGCTACAACAGTTCACTTTACCATTTTGGTAGATTATACTATTACGTAATAAATATAATGCACATGAGCTGACAGACTTCTTTAATACTCCTGTTTGTTCATAAAGTAAATATTTATTCCATACTTACTGCATGCAATGTCCTATAGGTCAAGTAATACCTATTTAAAATGACATGAAATAACATATTTAAAAATCTAATACAAACCTTGAAAAATGTAACCCTCTGTCAGTAAACCCTTCCACAATTTCCTCAGAAATACTATGTTTTGTCTCATCTTCCTGTCCTGGTGCTCCTGGTAACAGTTATGGCAAAGGACAGCTCTGCCAGTCAAACTTTAAACATTTTTCCCTCCTATAAAAGCAATTCATGCTCAACACTGCATGCTGAAAACAGAGAAAAAGAATAATAAGAAAAAATTAATTACTCCTTTTTCTGGAGAGAAAAATCATTTAACATTTCAGTGTATTTTCTCCTAGTTTTTTGGCCATTTCATAGTTGTAATAAATGACAGCTAAATTGTAATGTACAGTTTTTTTAACTGACATTTGTAAATTAAAAAGTGTGCATACTGTTATAAAAATAAAAATTACAGACAATCATAAAGCTGAAAAGAAAAAGATTTCCGTTTGGAAATTCTGGAACTGGATCTTAACCATGTTAAAATTTCAGAGTTTGTTGTTAAATCTCATATATGTATAGAAAAGTGCACAAACCTTAGGTGCACAGCTTAATGTATTTTTATGTGAAGGTATATCAGTTAGACTCCACCTAGATCAAGATATAGAGCACTTTTAGCCCTCTAGAAAGCTCTTTTTTTGTTCCCTTTCCATATCACCCCCACCAAAAGTACTTATGGTTTGATTTCTATTCAAGGGTTGGTTTTCTCTGTTCTTCAGTTCAGTTCAGTTCAGTTGCTCAGTCATGTCCGACTCTTTGTGACCCATGAACTGCAGCACGCCAGATCTCCCTGTCCATCACCAACTCCCGGAGTTTACCCAAACCCATGTCCATTGAGTCGGTGATGCCATCCAACCATCTCATCCACTGTCGTCCCCTTCTCCTCCTGCCCTCAATCTTTCCCAGCATCAGAGTCTTTTCAAATGAGTCAGCTCTTTGCATCACGTAGCCAAAGAATTGGAGTTTCAGCTTCAACATCAGTCCTACCAATGAACACCCAGGACTGATCTCCTTTAGGATGGACTGGTTGGATCTCCTTGCAGTCCAAGGGACTCTCAAGAGTCTTCTCCAATGCCACAGTTCAAAAGCATCAATTTTTCAGCTGTCAGCTTTCTTTATAGTCCAGCTCTCACATCCATACACGACCACTGGAAAAACCATAGCCTTGACTAGAGAGACCTTTGTTGACAAAGTAATGTCTCTGCTTTTTAATATGCTGTCTAGGTTGGTCATAACTTTCCTTCCAAGGAGTAAGCGTCTTTTAATTTCATGGCTGCAGTCACCATCTGCAGTGATTTTGGAGCCCAGAAAAATAAAGTCAGCCACTGTTTCCACTGTTTCCACATCTATTTCCCATGAAGTGATGGAACCAGATGTCATGATCTTAGTTTTCTGAATGTTGAGTTTTAAGCCAACTTTTTCACTCTCCTCTTTCACTTGCATCAAGAGGCTCTTTAGTCCTTCTTCACTTTCTGCCATAAGGGTGGTGTCATCTGCATATCTGAAGTTATTTATATTTCTCCTGGCAATCTTGATTCCAGCTTGTGCTTCCTCCAGCCCAGCATTTCTCATGATGTATTCTGCATATAAGTTAGACTTTATATAAATGGAATTATAGGTTATATACTCTGCTGTCTGGCTTCTTTAACTTAAAATTATGAGGTGAGATTCATCCATGTTGTTGTGCTTGCAACTGTAGCTTATTCTTTTTCATTGCTGCACAATATTCCATTTTAGAAATATACTACAACTTATTTATCTATTCCTCTGTCATGAACATCTGAGTTATATATAATGTTTGGTTCTTATAAATAAAGTTTCTATGAGCACTCATACATATTGTTTGATAAGTATTTGCACCAAGTTCTGTTGGGTATTTATCTGGGAGTGAAATTGCTGGGTCATAGCTAGACTATGTTTAGCTTAAGTAGATACTTACCAAATAGTTTTCAAAAATGGCTACAATAGTTTACACTCCCACAGCCAGTGTATAAGAGTTCTAGCTGCATGTATTCTTTGAAAATGCCTGTTGTTGGATGATGAGGTAGTGCTTAGAGGGTATGACATTAAAGATGATTGACTTGGACCATAAAGAAAGCTGAGTGCCAAAGAATGGATGGTTTTGAAATGTGGTATTGGAGAAGATTCTTGAGAGTCCCTTGAACTGCAAGGAAATGAAACCAGTCAATCCTAAAGGAAATTAGTCCTGAATATTCATTGGAAGTATTGATGCTGAAGCTGAAGCTCCAATTCTTTGGCCACCTGATGCAAAGAGCTGACTCACTGGAAAAGACTCTGATGCTGGGAAAGATTGAGGGCAGGAGGAGAAGGGGATGACAGAGGATGAGGTTGTTGGATGGCATCACTGACTCAATGGACAGAGTTTGAGCAGGCTCTGGGATTTGGTGATAGACAGAGAGGCCTGGCGTGCTGCAGTTCATGGGGTCGCAAAGAGTTGTACACTACTGAGCAACTGAACCAAACTGAACTGACTTCACTCATTGTGAACTTACTTAACAATTGTATCTGACCGTCTGGTCTTATTATCACATCTGTTGATAAGAAACAAATTACCCCAAAATTTAGCAGCTCAAGACAACAAACATTCATTATCTCACTTATTTTCTAAGGGTCAAAAACATTTTTTTGAGGGTAAGCGTAGCTTAGCTGGGTGGTTCTTGTTTAAAGTCTTTTATGAAATTGCAGTCAAGCTGTTGACTGGGGTTGCAGTCATTTGAAGGCTTGATCAGGGCTGAAAGGTGTGTTTCCAAGATATCTTACTCATGGCCGTTGGAAGAAGGCTTTGATTCCTTGCCATATGGGCTTCCTTAGGAGGGCTGCTCATGACATGATAGCTAGTTTTCTTTTGTGAGTGATCCAAGAGAGAGATGAAGAGAGCAATAAGACAAAGGCCTCACTGTCTTTTAAAATCAAACTTTGAGGGGGTGGGTGGTCCTAACATGGAGGAGGAATAGGACCGGGAGACCAATTTCTCCCCAACAAATTCATCGAAAGATCATTTGAATGCTGAGTAAATACCACAAAACAACTTCTGAATGCTGGCGGAGGACACCAGGCACCCAGAAAGCCAGCCCATTGTCTTTGAAAGGAGGAAGGACAAAATATAAAAGATAAAAAGAGAGACAAAAGTGTTAGGGATGGAGACCCCACCCAGGGAGGGAGTCGTAAAAAAGGAGTTTCCAAACACCAGGAAATCCTTTCACCGGTGGGTCTGTGGGGAGTTTTGGAATCTCAGAGGGCAATATAACTGGAAGAAAAAAACTAAATAAATAAAACCCAGAGATTACGCATGTAACTGCAACTCCCAGTGGAGAAGTAGCCCAGATGCTCACGTCTGCCACCAGCAAGCCGGGGCTGAACAGGGAGGCGCGGACTGTATTGCTTAGGGTAAGGACCTGGCCTGAATGCCCCGAGGGCAATCTGAGGGAGCTAATGTGAGAAAGCAACCTAAACTGTAGGATAGCCAGAGAGAAAGGGAGAAAAAAAAAAAAAAAAGGAAGAAAGAGAGAGAACTTTCCCACGAAAAGCTCTAACCTAAGGCACTGCCGGCCTGCTCACAGAACAAAGGAATGAGCGAATACCAGAGGAGAGCTAGCTGGCAGTGAACCGGCCCATCCTCCGACAGAGGCAGAGAGGCAGGCAGGCGACAGCCAGAGCCAGAAGGAAAGGGGTAAGCTTGGCCCCAGAGATGGCATCCTCTACCAAACTGCAAGCAGGCTCCCAGTTGCTAACCAAGTCTTCCTGGGATCCTGGATGGTTGACATACACCAGGAGGGTCACAGCCAGAGATCAGCTCCCCAGAGGAGACACACGGCACACCTGAGACGGTGCTCCCACTGCGCACCTGGGAAACCGAGCGGCCAGGACCGGGGAGATGATAAGACGCACCGCCCCACCTGGGGAGAGTGAGCTCACCAAGCACCTGGTTGCCTGAGCTGCTCGGACCTGGGAAGGGCACAGAACGCAGGCCCAACCGAGTCTGTGCCTTTGTGGAGTACTCAGGAACCTGAACCTGAGTGGCTTAGACCTGGGAAGTGCACGCAACCCAAGGCCTGCTTTAGACAGTTCCCTGCAGAGCAACGTGGAGCTTGAGCAGTGTTGATGGGGAAAGCACACATGTGGGGAGCGGGGGCAGACCCAGTGTGGCCCAGACACTGTGAGCACTCCCCACACACGCCAGTGACATTTGTTTGCAGTTTTCCTCCCTCCCCGCAGCACAACTGAACAAGTGAGCCTAAATAAAGGACAACCTTTGCCCCCTTGTGTCAGGGTGGATGTTAGACACTGAAGAGACTTGCAAACAGAGAAAGCCAAAATAAACAAAGAAGAAGGAACTGCTTTGAAAGTGACAGGTGCAACAGATTAAAACCCTGTAGTTAGCTAGCACTGACTACATTGGAAGGGACCTATAGACCTTGAGAAGAAGTATAAGCTGGAACAAGGAACTATCTGAAACTGAACTGCCCTCAACACTGCCCTCAACAGCTCCAGAGAAATTCCTAGATATATTTTACTATTATCATTTTTAACTTTAAATTAAAAAAAAAAATTTTAAGCTCTTTATTACTCCTTTAATTTTCATTTTTAAAACTTACTATTACCTTGTAAAAAAATCCCTATTTTTAAAGCAAATTTCATATTTTTTCTTTTATAACTTTTGCGGTTTTGTTTGTATTGTATTTTTGAGAGTCTAACCTCTACTCTAGATTTTTAATCTTTGCTTTTTGGTATTTGTTATCAATTTTGTACCTTTAAGAATCCAATCTTCAGTACCCATTTTTACTTAGGAGTGTGATTACTGGCTTGATTGCTCTCTCCCCTTTTGACTCTCCTTTTTCTCCCCCATGTTACCTCTAGCTCCTCACTCCCCTTTCTCTTCTCTTCTCTACTTAATTCTGTGAATCTCTTTGGGTATTCCAGGCTGTGGAGAACATTTAGGGAACTGATCACTAGCTAGATTGGTCTCTCTCCTTTTAACTCCGTCTCCTCTCCTCCTGGTCATCTCTACCTCCTTCCTCCCTCTTCTCTTCTCTGTGGAACTCTGTGAACCTCTTTGAGTGTTCCAGACTGTGGAGAGCAAATAGAGAATTGATTACTGACTAGATTGCTCTCTCCCTTTTTGATTTCCCCTCTTCTCCTCCTGGTCACCTCTATCTCCCTCCTCCCTCTTCTCTTCTCCATGTGACTCTGTGAACCTCTCTGGGTGTCCCTCACTGTGGAGAATCTTTTCACCACTAACCTAGATGTTTTATCATCTGTGCTGTATGGATGGAAAAGTCTTGAGGCTACTGTAAGAATAAGACTGAAAGCCGGAGGCAGGAGGCTTAAATCCAAAACTTGAGAACACCAGAAAACTCCTGACTCCAGGGAACATTAATTGACAAGAGCTCATCCATACCTACACTGAAACCAAGCTCCACCCAAGAGCCAAGAAGTTTCAGAACAAGACATACCACGCTAATTCTCCAACCAAACAGGAACATAACCCTGAGCGCAAAAGTACAGGTGGTCAAAAGTCACACCAAACCCATAGGCACCTCAAAACTCACTACTTGACATTTCATTGCACTCCAGAGAGAAGAGATCCAGCTCTACCCACCAGAACACTGACACAAGTTTCCCTAACCAGGAAACCTTGACAAGTCACTCATCCAACCCCACCCACAGGGAGGAACCTCCACAATAAAGAGAACCCACAAACTTCTAGCATACAGAAAGGCCACCCCAAACACGGAAACCTAAACAAGTTGAAAAGCAGAGAAATATTCAGCAGGTAAAGGAACATGATAAGAGCACAGCAAACCAAACAAAAGAGGAGGAGATAGGGATTCTACCTGAAAAAGAATTCAGAATAATGATAGTAAAAATGCTCCAAAATCTTGAAAACAAAATGGAGTTACAGATAAATAGTCTGGAGACAAGGATTGAGAAGATGCAAGAAAAGTTTAACAAGGACCTAGAAGAAATAAAAAAAAGTCAATCAACAATGAATAATGCAATAACTGAGATCAAAAGCACTCTGGAGGGAACCAACAGTAGAATAACTGAAGCAGAAGATAGGATAAGTGAGGTGGAAGATAGAATGATGGAGATAAATGAAGCAGAGAGGAAAAAAGAAAAAAGAATGAAAAGAAATGAGGACAACCTCAGAGACCTCTGGGACAATGTCAAATGCCCCAACATTTGAATCATAGGAGTCCCAGAAGAGGAAGACAGAAAGGCCATGAGAAAATACTTGAGGAGATAATAGTTGAAAACTTCCCTAAAATGGGGAAGGAAATAGCCACCCAAGTCCAAGAAACCCACAGAGAGTCTCAAACAGGATAAACCCAAGGCAAAACACCCCAAGACACATATTAGTAAAATTAATGAAGATCAAAGACAAAGAACAAATATTAAAAGCCACAAGGAAAAAACAACAAATAACTCACAAGGGGATTCCCATGAGGATAACAGCTGATCTTTCAATAGAAACTCTTCAAGCCAGAAGGCAATGGCAGGACATACTTAAAGTGATGATAGAGAAAAACCTATAACCCAGATTATTGTACCAAACAAGGATCTCATTCAAATATGAAGGAGAAATCAAAAGCTTTACAGACAAGCAAAAACTCAGAGAATTCAGCACCACCAAACCAGCTCTTCAACAAATGCTAAAGTATCTTCTCTAGACAGGAAACAAATAAAAGGTTTATAAACTCAAACCCAAAATAACAAAGTAAATGGCAACAGGATCATATTTATCAATAATTACATTAAATGTAAATGGGTTAAATGTCCCAACCAAAAGACAAAGACTGGTTGAATGGATAAAAAAAAAAGACCTCTATATATGCTGTCTACAAGAGACCCACCTGGAAACAAGGGACACATACAGACTGAAAGTGAAGGGCTGGAAAAACCTATATCACACAAATGGAGACCAAAAGAAAGCTGGAGTAGCAATACTCATATCAGACAAAATAGATTTTGAAATAAAAGCCATGAAAGAGACAAAGAGAGACACTACATAATGATCAAAGGATCAATTCAAGAAGAAGATATAACAGTTATAAATATATATGCACCCAACATAGGAGCACCGTGATATGTAAGGCAAATGCTAACAAGTATGAAAGGGGAAATTAACAGTAACACAATAATAGTGGGAGCCTTTAATACCCTACTCACACCTATGGATAGATCAACTAACCAGAAAATTAGCAAGGAAATACAAACCTTAAATGACACAATGGACCAGTTAGACCTAATTGATATCTATAGGACATTTCACCCCAGAACAATGAATTTCACCTTTTTGTCAAGTGCACACGAACCTTCTCCAGGATATGCCACATCCTAGGCCATAAATCTAGCCTTGGTAAATTAAAAAAAAATTGAAATCATTCCAAGCATCTTTTCTGATCGCAATGTGGTAAGATTAGATGTCAACTACACGAAAAAAACTAATAAAAATACAAACAGATAGAGGCTAAAAAACACACTTCTGAATAACCAGAAAATCACAGAAGAAACCAAAAGGAATCAAAATATGCATAGAAATGAATGAAAATGAAAAGACTGTAACCCAAAACCTATGAGACTCAGTAAAAGCAGTACTAAGGGGAAAGTTCATAGCAATACAAGCCTACCTCAAAAAACAGGAGAAAAATCAAATAAATAACCGAACTCTACACCTAAAGCAACTAGCAAACGAAGAAATGAAGCACTTCATGGTTAGCAGAAGGAAAGAAATAATAAAAATTAGGGCAGAAATAAATGCAAAAGAAACAAAGGAGACCATAGCCAAAATCAACAAAGCTAAAAGCTGGTTCTTTGAGAAGATAAATAAAATAGACAAACCATTAGCAAGACTCATCAAGAAAAAAAAAAAAAAGGGAGAAGGATCAAATCAACAAAATTAGAAATGAAAATGGAGAAGTTATAACAGACAACAGAGAAATACAAAGAATCATAAGAGACTACTATCAGCAACTATATGCCAATAAAATTGACAGCTTGGAAGAAATTGACAAATTTTTAGAAAAGTATAACTTTCCAAAAGTGGACAAGGAAAAAATAGAAAATCTTAACAGACCCATCACAAGCACAGAAATCGAAACTGTAATCAGAAATCTTCCAACAAACAAAAGTCCAAGACCAGGTGGCTTCACAACTGAATTCTACCAAAAATTTAGAGAAGAGCTAACACCTATCCTACTCAAACTCTTCCAGAAAATTGCAGAGGAAGGTAAACTGCCAACTCATTCTATGAGGCCACCATCACTCTAATACCAAAATCAGACAAAGATGCCACAAAAAAGAAAAACTACAGGCCAATATCACTGATGAATATAGATGTAAAAATCCTTAACAAAATTCTAGCAAACATAATCCAACAGCATATTAAAAAGATCATACATCATGGCCAAGTGGGCTTTATCCCAGGGATGCAAGGATTCTTCAATATTCACAAATCAATCAATGTGATACACCACATTAACAAATTGAAAGATAAAAACCATATGATTATCTCAATAGATGCAGAGAAAGCCTTTGACAAAATTCAGCATCTATTTATGATAAAAACCCTCCAGAAAGCAGGCATAGAAGGAACATACCTCAACATAATAAAAGCCACATATGATAAACCCACAGCAAACATTATCCTCAATGGTGAAAAATTGAAAGCATTTCCCCTAAAGTCAGGAACAAGTCAAGGGTGCCCACTCTCACCACATTCAACATAGTTTTGGAAGTTTTGGCCATAGCAATCAGAGAAAAAAAAGAAATAAAAGGAATCCAGGTTGGAAAAGAAGAAGTAAAACTCTCACTGTTTGCAGATGACGTGATCCTCTCCATAGAAAACCCTCAAGACCCTACCAGAAAATTACTAGAGCTAATCAATGAATATAGTAAAGTTGCAGGATATAAAATTAACACACAGCAATCCCTTGCATTCCTATACGCTAACAATGAGAAAACAGAAAGAGAAATTAAGGAAACAATTCCATCACCATTGCACCAAAAAGAATAAAATACTTAGGAATATATCTACCTAAAGAAACAAAAGACCTATATTTAGAAAACTATAAAAAAAACTGATGAAAAAATCAAACAGAACACAAAAAGATGGAGAAATATAACATTTGTGGATTGGAAGAGTCAATATTGTGAAAATGAGTATACTACACAAAGCAGTCCATAGATTCAACGCAATCCCTGTCAAGCTACCAATGGTATTTTCCACAGAACTAGAACAAATAATTTCACAATTTGTATGGAAATAGCCAAAGCAATCTTGAGAAAAAAGAATGGAACTGGAGGAATCAACCTGCTTGACTTGGCTGTACTACAAAGCAACAGTCATCAAGACAGTATGGTACTGGTACAAAGACAGAAATATAGATCAATGGAACAAAATAGAAAGCCCAGAGATAAATCCACGCACCTATGGAGACCTATCTTTTACAAAGGAGGCAAGAATATACAATGGAGTAAAGACGATCTCTTTAACAAGTGGTGCTGGGAAAACTAGTCAACCATTTGTAAAAGAATGAAACTAGAATGCTTTCTAACACCATACACAAAAAATAAACTCAAAATGGATTAAAGATCTAAATGTAAGACCAGAAACTATAAAACTCCTAGAGGAAAACATACGCAAAATACTCTGATGTAAATCATAGCAGGATCCTCTATGATCCACCTCCCAGAGTAATGGAAATAAAAACAAAAATAAACAAATGGGACCTAATTAACCTTAAAAGCTTTTGCACAATGAAGGAAACTATGAGCAAGGTGAAAAGACAGCCTTCAGAATGGGAGAAAATAATAGCAAATGAAGAAACAGACAAAGGATTAATTTCAAAAATATACAAGCAACTCATGCAGCTCAAGTCCAGAAAAATAAGCGACCCAATAAAAAATGGGCCAAAGAACTAAACAGACATTTTTCCAAAGATGACATACAGATGGCTAACAAACATGAAAAGATGCTCAACATCACTCATTATCAGAGAAATGCAAATCAAAACCACAATGAGGTACCATTTCATGTCCGTCAGAATGGCTGCTATCCAAAAGTCTACAAACAATAAATGCTGGAGAGGGTGTGGAGAAAAAGGAACCCTCTTACACTGTTGGTGGGAATGCAAACTAGTACAGCCACTATGGAGAACAGTGTGGAGATTCCTTAAAAAACTGGAAATAGAACTACCATATGACCCAGCAATCCTGCTGCTGGGCATCACACTGAGGAAACCAGAATTGAAAGAGACGTGTTTACCCCAGTGTTCATTGCAGCACTGTTTACAATAGCCAAGACATGGAAGCAACCTAGATGTTCACTGGCAGATGAATGGATAAGAAAGCTGTGGTACATATACGCAATGAAATATTACTCAGCTATTAAAAAGAATGCCTCTGAGTCAGTTCTAATGAGGTGGATGAAACTGGAGCCTATTATACAGAGTGAAGTAAGTCAGAAAGAAAAACACCAATACAGTATATTAACGCATATATATGGAATTTATCCAGCAGGGCCTTTGCCCAGGCCCCCAGGCAGTATGCTGACCAACACCCAGCAGCCAGTGAAGGTTTACACACTCAAGAGGACCAGCAGTGGGACAAGCAGGGCGCCCGGGTACGTGGAACAGATGGAGGGCACGTCCTTGCTAGTCAGGGCCTGACAAAACACGGTCCACTGGAGAAGGGAACACCACTTCAGTATTCACTCAGTGAGAATCCCATGAACAGTATAAAAAGGCAAAAAGATATGACATTGAAAGATGAGCCCCCCCAGGGTGGTAGGTGTCTAATATGCCACTGGGCAAGAGCAGAGACTTAGCTCCAGAAAGAATGAAGAGGCTGAGCCAAAGCAGAAATGATGCCCAGTTGTGTCTGGTGGTGAAAATAATGTCTGAGGCTATAAAGAACAACATTGCATAGGAACCTGGAATGTTAGGTTCATAAATCATGGTAAATTGGATATGGCCAAACAGGAGATGGCAAAAGTGAACAACAACATTTTAGCAATCAGTGAACTAAAATGGACGGGAAAGGGTAAATTTAATTCAGATGGTCCTCGATTACAAAATGAAGTTGGGCAAAGGCTAAGTTTTGCCAAGAGAATGAACTGGTCATAGCAAACACCCTCCTCCAATAACACAAGAGATGACTCAACACATGGACATCACCAGACGGTCAATACTGAAATCAGACTGATTTATTCTTTGCAGCCAAAGATGAAGAAACTATACAGTCAGCAAAAACAAGACCTGGAACTGACTGCGGCTCAGATAATCAGCTAATTCAGGCTCAAACTGAAGTAGGGAAAACCACTAGGCCATTCAGGTATGACCTAAATCAAATCCCTTATGATTATACAGTGGAAATGACGAAAAGATTCAAGGGATTAGATCTGGTAGACAGAGTGCCTGAAGAACTATGGACAAAGGTTCGTGAATCTGTACAGGACCTAGTGACCAAAACCATCCCCAAGAAAAATGCAAGAAGGCATAGTGGTTTCTGAGAGGGCCTTACAAATAGCTGAGAAAAGAAAAGAAGGAAGAGGAAAAGGAGAAACGGAAAGATACACTCAACTGAAAGCAGAGTTCTAGAGAATATCAAGGAGAGATAGAAAGCCTTCTTAAGTGAACAATGGAAAGAAACAGAGGAAAACAAAAGAATGTGAAAGACTAGAGATTTCTTCAAGAAAATTAGAGATACCAAGGGAACATTTCATGCAAAGATGGGCACAATAAAGGACAGAAATGGAAAGGACCCAACAGAAGCAGAATAGATTAAGAAGAGATAGCAACAAAACACAGAAGAACTATACAAAGAAGATCTTATGACCCAGATAACCACGATGGTGTGGTCACTCACCTGAGCCAGACATGCTGGAGTGTGAAGTCAAGTAGGCCTTAGGAAGCTTTACTACAAAGCTAGTGGAGGTGATGGAATTCCAAGTGAACTCTCTCAAATCCTAAAAGCTGTTAAAGTGCTGCACTCAATATGCCAGCAAATCTGGAAAACTCAGCAGTGGTCACAGAACTGGAAAAGGTCAGTTTTCATTTCAATGCCAAAGAATGTTCAAATTACTATACAACTGCACTCATTTCACATGCTAACAAGATTATGTTCAAAATCCTCCAAGCTACCCTTCAACAGTATGTGAACCAAGAAGTTTCATATGGATTTAGAAAAGGTGAAGAACCAGAGATCAAATTGCCAACATCCGTTGGATCACAGAAAAAGTAAGAGAATTCCAGAAAAACATTTACTTCTGCTTCATTGACTACACTAAAGCCTTTGACTGTTGTGAATCACAACAAACTGTGGAAAATTCTTAGATAGGAATGTCAGACCACCTTACCTGCCTCCTGAGAAACCTGTATGCAGGTCAAGAAGCAACAGTTAGAAATGGACATGGAACAATAGACTGGTTCCAAATTGCGAAAGAAGTACATCAAGGCTGTATACTGTCATCTGCTTATTTAACTTTTAGGCAGAGTACATCATGTGAAATGCAGGGCTGATGAATCACAAGCAAGAATCAAGATTGCTGGGAGAAATACCAACAACCACAGATATGCAGATGATACCACTTTAAAGGCAGATAGTGAAGAGGAACTAAAGAGTCTCTCGATGAAAGTGAAACAGGAGAGTCAAAAAGCTGGCTTACAACTCAATGTTCAAAAAACAAAGATCATGGCATCCGGTCCCATCACTTCACAGCAAACAGATGGGGAGAAAATGGAAACGGTGACAGATTTTTTCTTGGGCTCCACAATCACTGCGGATGGTGACTGCAGTCTGAAATTAAAAGACGCTTGCTCCTTGGAGGAAAAGCTATGACAAACCTAGACAATGTATTAAAAAGTGGAAACATCACTTTACTGACAAAACTCTGAATAGTCAAAGCTATAGTTTCTCCAGTAGTCATGTGTGGATGTGAGAGCTGGACCATAAAAAAGGCGGAGTGCTGAAGATTTGACGCTTTTGAAATGTGGTGTTGGAGAAGACTCGAGAGTCCCTTCGACTGCAAGGAGATCAAACCAACAGTAAAAGAAATCAACCCTGAATATTCATAGGAAGGACTGATGCTGAATCTCCAATCCTCTGGCCACCTGATTCGAAGACCTGATCCACTGGAAAAGACCCTGATGCTGCGAAAGACTGAGGGCAAGAGAAGGCGACAGAGGATGGGATGGTTGGATGGCATCACTGACTTGATGGACATGGGTTTGAGCAAACTCAGGCAGATAGTGAAGGACAGGGAAGCCTGGTGTGCTGCAGTTTGGGGGCACAAGAGAGTCAGACACAACTTGGTGAGTGAACAACAACAGTAATTCAGGTATCGCAAAAAAAAAAATTAGCCTCTCTGCCTTTTCTGTTATTGTGATTGAGGCCAGTCTAACTGGCTTTGCTAACTTATCCTAAATATGACACAGATAAGTTAAGGACACGGGTTTATCCCTACACAGGCTTTACTGTATTTCACATCCCTGAATCTGGGGACAGTCATGCAAATACACACACTACCATTTACAGGAAAATCCAGACATGCGAATGCTGACAAATGAGTGCAAAGTCCAAATCATTATCAGGTAAAATACAACCAAAAAGTAAAAATGAACATAATGAGCATTTTCTTTCCAAGGTAAATGTATAGTATCACTTCCATATAGGAAGAAAACTGGTTCTGAAAAATGTAAATACAGTCAAAATGGCTCAAGACAGCAGACGAGTGGTATGTGGCTCTCATGTTCTCCCACAAATACATCAAAATACATCCACTTGGGACAATTCTCACGGAACATCTACTGAACACCGCAGAAGATCTCAGACTTCCAAAATGGTAAGAAAACCTTCACATAACTGGGTAGGACAAAAGAAAAAGGGGAAAAGATAAAGAGAAGGGAACTGGGATGGGACTGCTCCTGGGAGGGAATGGTGAAAAATAAAAGGTTGTCATCCCTGGGGAAGTCACCTCACTGGTGGGGAGATGAGCTGGGATGGGGGAGAACGGGGCAAGGAGCCTTGGAAGGGAGCACAGCAACCAGTCTGTGGAGGGCAGAGTGGAAAGACCTGCATAGTCAGTTGGGATGGGTGCCTGGCAGTCCCCAGCCTCAGATGTTCCTCTGATGGGGCAGGTGGAGGCTGGGTGCTGAGGCTCAGGTTTCATCATGAAAATTACCCAATCAAAGCAGTAGACGGAAAGCCAAATGGGGGGAAAAAAAGCATTATAAGAGACCAATGGGATAATACAATAAAGTGTGCCAATCTACACATAAAAGTGATTCCAGAAGAGGCGATTGTATTTGTATGTATTTGATGAAATTGTAGCTGAAAAAATTTGATGAAATTATAGCTGAAAACTATCCAAACCTAAAGAAGGAATCAGATATCCAGATACAGAAAGCACAGAGGGTCCCAAACAAGATGAACCCAAACAAATCCACACCAAGACATATTATAAAAACAGCAGAAGTTAGACAAGATTCTAAAGGTAGCAAGAGAAAAACAGAGTTAATTACAAGGGAAATGCCATAAGGTTATCAGTTGATTGCTCTACAGAAATGATGCAAGCCAGAAGGGAGTGGCAAAGTATGTTCGAAGTTTAAAAAGGGAAAAATCTGCAACACGAAGTACTCTACCCAGCAAGAATATCATTAAGGATGGGGAAATAAAGAATTTCTCAGATAAGCAAAAAATAAAGAATACAGCAATACTAAACCTATCCTGAAAGAAATATTGAAAGGTCTTCTTCTCTAAATAGAAAAGAAAGATACAGTAAAGAGGAACTCACAGTTGGAAAGTAAATCACTTAAGTTAGCCAGTATAGAGATCAAATTGGAAAAAAACCTATTTATGAAAGGAAGATAAACACAAGGAACAGTAAAAGGATAAACAAGACGTGATGTAAAAAAGGACATCAAAATCATAAAATGTGGGGAAGGAGAGTAAGAAAATGTTGATTCTTATTTTTTAGAATGTGTTTGAGCCTATATGACTATCAACCTAAAGCAAGCAGATATAGGAAAGGGTTAACAAACCTGAAAAACGGGGCAACCACAAATCAAAAACATACGATAGTTAAAAAAAAAAAAAAGACCAAAGAGAATACAAGGATAAGAGAAAAGGAAATCATCAAACCACAAAAAGAAACAGAAAAAGACAAAGGAACAAAAAGGAAACAGAATAGACTGGGAAACAAGGTTTAAACTGGTGGTAAATATGTAAGTATCAATAACTACCTTGAATGTCAATGGACTGAATACTCAAACCAAAACAGAATGGCAAACTGGATAAACAAATAAGAGTCTACAATATGCTGCCTACAAGACAGCCACCTTAGGGCAAAAGACACACACAGATTGAAAGTGAGAGGAAAAACATATTTCATGCAAATGAAAATGACACGAAAACAGGAGTTACAATAGTCTTATCAGACATATAGATGTTAAAACAAAAGCCATAAAGGAAAAGAAGGAAAATATATAATGGTAAAAGGATCAATGCAAGAAGAGGATTTTACACTTGTCAACATATATTGCCCCAAACACTTAAAACACTAACAAATAAAAAGGGAGAAACTGATGAGAATACAACAGGAGACTATCACCCCATTCACATCAATGGGCAGATCTTCTAGACAGAAAAATCACTAATGCAACAGAGATCCTAAATGATATAACAGTTAAGACTTAACTGGTGTTTTCAGGACATTATTTCAAAAAAACCCAGAATACACATTTAAGTGCACATGGCATATTCTCTAGGACTGACCACATACTAGGACACAAAACTAACCTCAGCAACCATAAGAGTAAAGAAATTATTTTGAGCATTTTTCCTGACAACAGCATACAGTTAGAAATCAACCAAAGGAAAAGAAATCCATATGTTATTAAAAACAAAAACAAAAACAAAAAAAACAAACCCAACAGGTCAATGAGGAAAACATAAAAAGGAATTTACACACCTCCCTCAATAAACAAGAAAAAAAATCTCAAATTAACAACCTAACATACAACTTATAAGAATCAGAAAATACAAAACCCAAAACCTCAAGTCAGTAGGAGGGAAATAATAAAGATCAGGAAGGAAATAAATTGAGATTAAAAAAAAAATAGAAAAAAAAGAAAACAACCCAACATCAGGCTTCCCTCATGGCTCAGAGGTAAAGGATCCAACTCCCACTGCAGGAGACACAGCATGGGATGGATCCTTGGTTTGGGAAGATACTACATGCCGCAGAGCAACTAACCCCGCATGTCACAACTGTGCTCTAGAGGCCAGGAGCTGCAACTACTGAAGTCCCGAGTGCCTGAGAGCCCATGCTCCGAAACAAGAGAAGCCATTCCAATGAGAAGCCTGAGCACTGCTACCAGAGTAATCCCCACTTGCCAGAACCAGAGAAAGTCCGTGCAGGAACAAAGACCCAGAAGAGCCAAAAAAAAAAAAAAAAAAAAAAATCAGTAAAATCAAGAACTGGGTCTTTGAAAGGATAAACAAAATCGACAAACCTCTGGCCAGTCTCACCAAGAAGAACAAAGATAGAATCCAATAAATTAGGAAATGAAAAAGGAGAAATTTCAACTGATACTGCAGAAATAAAAAAAACCTTAAGAGAATACTATGAACAATTATAAGCCAACAAATTTGCCAACTCAGAAGAAATGGACAACTTTCTAGAAAGATATAGCTCACCAAAACTGAATTAAGGAGAAAACATAATCTGAACTGACTGATCACTAGAAGTGAAATAGAATCTGTAATTTAGAAAAACACAAAAAACAAAAACTCCCTACAAACAAAAGTCCAGGACCAAGTGGCTTTACAGGCAAATTATTCCAAACACACAAAGAACTTCTTACACTCATCCTTCTTAAACTCTTCTAAGACTGGAGAGGGGAGAACACTTCCTAAGACATTTTAGTAATATGAAAGCGTGTTAGTCACTCAGTCATGTCTGACTCTGTGACACCATTGTCTGTCCATGGAATTCTCCAGGCAGGAATACTGGAGTGGATTGCCATGAAGCCATTATCAATCACCTGATAACAAAACTAAACAAATACCACCAAAACAGAAAATCATAGGCAAATACCTTCAATGAATATAGATACAAAAATTCTCAACAAAATATTAGCAAACTGAATCAAACAACATATAAAAAAGATCATGTACCAAAACCAAGAGGGATTTATCACAAATTCACAAGGATGCTTCAACATACGCAAAATCAATCAAACAATGCTCAGTCATGTCCAACTCTCTGCAACCCCACGGACTGCAGCCTGCTAGGCTCCTCTGTCCATGGGAATTTGGGAAGCAAGAATACTGCAGTGGGTTATCACACCCTTCTCCAAGGGATCTTCTCAACCCAGGAATCAAACTTGAGTCTCTTACATCTCTTGCATTAGCAGGTAGGTTCTTTACCACTAGTGCCACCTGGGAATTCCCAGTGTAATACACCATGTAAATGAAGGTCAAAAACCATATGATCGTCTCAACAGATACAGAAAGAGCACCTGACAAAATTCAATCCATTCATAATAAAAACACAGTAAAAGCCACTTATGACAAAGCCAAAGCCAATATAATATTCAACAGTGAAAAGCTGAAAGTCTTCCCACTAAATCTGGAATAAGAAAACAAGGAGGCCCACCCTTACTACTTCTATTCAATGTAGTAATGGAAGTCCTAGTCACAGCAAACAGACAAGAAATAAAAAGTATTTAAACTGGAAAGGAAGAGATAAAATTGTCATCATATGCAGATGACATGAAAATGCATAGAAAACCTTAAGGAGTGCAGGGAAAAAAAAACTACTAGATCTATAAATGAATCCAGCAAAATAGCAGAATATAAGATTAACATTTGGAAATCAGTTTTACACTAATGATGAAATACAGAAAAGGGAATGTTAAAATTAAAGAGGATTCAAAGAAATGGAAAGATATCCCATGTTCTTGGATTGAAAGAATATTGTTTAAATGGCAATACCACCCAAAGTAAACTACAAATTTAATGAGATCCCTATCTAATTACCCATGACATTTTCACAGAATTAGATTTAGAACTTTTTAATCCAAAAATCTATATGGGGGGGGGGGGGGAAGCCCAGAACTGCCAAAGAAATCCTGAAGAAACAGAAACAAAACAGGAGGCATAACTCTCTCAGACTTCAGACGATACTAGGAAGCTACAGTAATCAAAACAATGTGGTAACCCGTACAAAAACAAGACTATGGATCAATGGAACAGAATAGAGAACCCAGAAACAAACCCACACACTTATAGTCAATTAATCTTTGACAAAGGAGGCAAGAATATACAACGGGAAAAAGACAGTCTCTTCAGTAAGCAGTGCTGGGAAATTTGGATAGCTGCATGTAAGTCAATGAAGTTAGAATACACCCTCACACCCTACATAAAAATAAACTCAAAATGACTTAAAGACTTCAAACATAAGACATGATACCATTAAACTGTAAGACAGGAAAGGCAAAACATAACCTGACATAAATCGTACCAATATTTTCTTAGGTCAGTCTCCCAAGGCAACAGAAATATTTATAAAAAAGAATAACAAGTGGTACCTAATCAAACTTAGAAGTTTTGCACAGCAAACGAACAATTAAAAAAAAAAAAAAAAGACAACCTACAGACTGGAAGAAAATATTTGCAAATGATGCAACTGACAAGGGTTTAATTTCCAAAATATACAAACAGCTCATACAACTCAACAACAAAAACCCAAAACCACATAACCCAATTGAAAAATGGGCTGAAGACCTTAACAGACATTTCTCCAAAGACATGAAATAGTCAGTAGGCACATGAAAAGATGCTCAACATCACTAATTATTAGAGAAATGTAAATCAAAACTACAATGAGGTACCACCTCACACTACTCAGAATAGCCATCATCAAAAACTCTACAAATAACAAAAGCTGGAGAGGCTGTGGAGAAAAGAGAACCCTCCTATCCTGTTAGTGGGAGTGTAAATTGGTATGGCCACTATGGACAACAGTATGGAGATTCCTTAGAAAACTAAAAATAAAATTATCGTATAATCCAGTAATCCCAGTCCAGGGCATGTATACCTGGACAAAGCTATAATTCAAAAAGATATATGGACTCCAACATAGCATATTCATAGTGTAGCAGCACTATTTACAACAGCTGAGACATTGCAACAATCTAAATGTCTGTGGACAGATGAATGAATAAAGATGTGGTACATATATACAATGGAATACTACTCAGCCATAAAAAGAATGAACTAGTGCCATTTTTGCAGCAACATGGATACAACTAGAAATTATCATACTAAGTGAAGTCAGAAAAATAAATACATATGATATCATTTATATGTGGAATCTAAAATGTGGCATAAATGAACCTATCTACAAAACAGACAGAGAGAACAGACTTGTGATTACCAAGGGGGAGGAGGGGACAGAGAGGGATGGACCGGGAGTCTGTAGCAGATGCAAACATTACATACGGAAAGGCTAACAACCAGGTCCTACTGTATAGAACAGGGAACTATACCCAATTTCCTGGGATAAACCACAGCGGAAAAGAATCTTAAAAAGGAATATACATAAGGTGTGTAACTGAGTCACTCTGCTGTGTAAAATTAGCACAAAATTATAAATCAATTATATTATACTTCAGTTTAAAAAAAAAAGTTACTAGTTTTTTTCCCTTCTTTAGTTATACCCCCAATCCTACCAAAGAGGATAAGCAGGAATGAAGCACTGTGTAAAAGACACTTATAAAGCATATTAGAGTTGGATTGGCTTAAGAAGGAAAGTGAACAAGAGTTCAAGTGTTCGAGTTTCTGCTACTATATCTATCTGTTAGAATATCAAGGGTTACAAAGCCCTTTTTGTTTCCTTATTAAGATATAGATAACTAATTTCTCAAAATAATTAAAAAATCTGTACACTCTAGGGAAACTATGGACATTACAAAAGTGTCTGTATTAAGCTCTGATACTGATAGTTACAAAGAACAAAAACATTTGAAAAGGCAGCATTTAAATTTGAGTATACACAAGAAGCATACATGATTTTTAAGTTCATAAGAAATGAAAGGTCTATAAGAAGAGTGTTTTTGTATTAACCAGACTTATTAACCAGAATCTGTGCCAATGTCTCACTCGCCTCCCTGCACTCCATCCACCCTTTTCCCCATCTCTCCCGCTGACCTCTCTAGCAAAGTTAGCTGTGTCTGTCACTCTGTTGGTCTGTGTTTATCTTTACAGTTGTTGTATACAGAGCAAGCACTTAATAAGTCTTCATTAAATTTAATTAGATGCAATACGGAAAAGGAAATAATGAAATGGGATGAAAAGTGCACCTCTATTCTAGAAAAATGTTCTTCTTTATAAAAAGTTATCTGAAGAAGACGACTGATTCTAAGAGAAAAACTAACAAAGCATCACTGGTCACTCACAAGACTTGTGGGTCACTCCACTTTGTCAGGCAGAGCTCTTCCAGCAGCTCTTCTTCATCCAAGATCTCTAAGATGGACTCTTTGAAGATTTTAATATCCGTTTCTAACTCTGACAGGCTGTAAGAATAATTGTACAGAAATGATCAATAACATAAGCCTATAAAAAATTTCCCTACAGGAGTAGTGCCTTTCTAACGTCTTATCAAGCAGACTCCCTTAAACATTCATGATAAACACTGACTTGTAAAAAATTTCTGGTATTTACTATGCAGTTTGAGAATCAATTCCCAATACAAGGCTGTTAATATATTTAGTGATAAAATTAAATAATGATACAATTTTCAGCATATGTTATTTATCTCAGAAACATACAATCACTGTGATGTAAACTTTTGGGCCCAGAAATTTACTTTTCTTCTTAATTATGGCAGTGATAATACAAGAAGAGACCATTTACTTTTATTTGGTAAGAACATCCTGATATTTTTGGACAAAACACTGACTCAGGAATTTTAACTGTTAACTCTTGAAGGGATTTTAGGGGGTACAAATCCTGAGGAACTGATCATTCAATCTATAATACAAGTTAGTAGATTAAATTCTAGAATGCATTATGATCAACAAACAAACAAAAACCTCATGAACTTTGGAGGGAAAAAAAAATACGATTTGAATATAGACCTGTCATTTAATAGCTATTAAAGTTTAGACAAATTACTTAGACCTCGATTTTCTTATTTTCAAAATGAGAACCATGTCAACAGGACTGATGACAGGTTAGGATGAGATCACACACATGAGAGAGACTGATACAGCATTTCACTGAAAACAGCCTTTCAATAAACATCAGTTGGTGTGCCCCCTTCAGCTCAACTTCCCACCTAGGCTACTTTCCTACTTTAGAGTTATGGAAGACAGACTTTTAACAATAATGAAAACCAGATATGGCAATGAAGGCATTGAGAGTAAGTTTCAAAGTAAATAATGTCATTACCATTTGCAAGACTAGTTGGTATTTTTAAGATAGTCAATAGTTACACTGATTTTGGACCTGAATTTACGTTAAACATTTCACTCTTAAGACTACTGACAGAGAAGTTTAAGACATTTGTGTCCAATTCCCAACTTGGTAAATCACCCACATTTACCTTTTGCCGTTTTGTAGCAAGATGTGCAGTTTGCTTCTGTCTACGGAAGAATGTTTGGGATCCACTAAAGCGTCCAGCGTCTCAAGGATCAGTGGTTGCAAAAGGCTAAGTTTCCCCTGAAGGGTGTTGATCTAGATAACAACATGACCTTTCATAAGAATTAAAACAATCTTTTTAGAATACTCAGGGTCAGTGAATCCTCTGATTAAATACAGAAATCTAAAATAGCTAGGAAGGCTGGTAACATTTCAGAACACGGTTATTGTTGGAATGCCTATCTCAGATGATTAAAAAACTCACTCTCCTAGGTTAAACGATAATCATGCATAATGTTGTTGCCAAGCTCCCATCTGGGTGAAAGAAAATTAACTCCCATAAGAGTCCTCCCCCTACAGACATTTAGTATCAAAGGAATGGAAGACTGATTAAAAGAAAAGCTACCATCCCCTGTTTAACATGAACTTCACATCTGGTAAACAATACCTATGTTCTTTGTAAACAGAATAGGAAATAGTTCATAATTTCTATGAACAAAGCACTTTTGGAAAAAAGAAAAAAAGCTCTTTTAAAAAACAAAACATACCTTAAACTTTAAAAAGTAAAGTTGAAAATTCAAATGTATATTTATTATTCACGTTACTATAGGCACAGCAGGATCAACCAGCAAGTATGCACTGATACAGATATGTGTATGTGCATGCGAAGTCGCTTCAGTTGTGTTAGACTCTCTGCAACCCTATGGACCATAGCCCTCTGTCCACGGGATTTTTCAGATAAGAATAGTGGAGTGGGTTGCCCTTCTCCATGATATAGCTATACTAGTTGTTAAAATATTAAAATACTTCCAATAACTGTTGGCACACAGCATAACAGTAGCTGAAGTAGTGAAATTAATTAATACTGTAAATTCCAACACTCTCTCCAGCCCAGCATGAGCTCCTGAGAGCTGACTCTGTGTAGCTTCACCACTGACCACTGTTCATGTACCTTCATTTCTTTCCTTCTATTATTTCCCTGCTTAGTGAGTGGGCTTCAACTAGCCACCATCTCATTGGCTGGTACTAGCTGGGGCTATTGCCTCATTAGCCCCAGTAAGGAATGGAGCCCCCTCCACCGCCTCAACAGAGCAACTCAGACACAGAGAAGGGGGCCAGGTACCACCAACCCCCCAGGCACCTCACGCCCCCGTTATTCCCCCCTCTTCCCCCCTCTTCTCCCACCCTGGTTAGGATGCTCATGGCACTGGCTCTTGCTTGTAGCCAGGTCCTGAACAGTACTATCCTGTTGGGGGAAGAACAGATGATGAAAGATTTGTCACAGCCAAGAAAGCAGTGACCATCCTTGTTCAGAGCTTGACAGGATCCCCAGACCCTGAGTGATTATCAATAGAAGAGCTGTGAGAAGTGTACCCGATTTCTATGTCAAACTAGATCTCAAACAGAGGCATCATTTAGCTACCTCAGACAAAGGACTGTACAAACAAATCAAAGAATGGTTGGTAAGTACCAGAATGATCTGATGAAATATTTGTATTGTATTTATCATGTGTAAGCAGTTACCCAACATACAATTTAGTTAGAGAATAAAATGGAATACAGCTAAAACCTTTTGGTATGTCCATTATATCACATTTAAGATAAGTATTTTGAATTAGTATCCCTAAACAGGATGTCAGGATAGACAACCTGAGATGTGTTTCACTGAATGTCATAACATGATTATTAAAGAGACTCTGTGTACTATACCTAGAGACTTTAGATCTATTTGAGTCATAAACTTTAAGAATTAAGTACCTTCTGCATATAAGACCCTGAGACGTTTCTATTTGGGGGGAGGGTGTGGTTACGGAAAGTGCCATTAAAACAATACCAGTGATTCCCTGGTGGCTCAATCATAAAGAATTCACCTGCCAATGCAGGAGACATGGGTTGGATCCCAGATCTGGGAAGATCCTACATGCTGTGAGGCAACTCAGCCTGTGCACCGCAACTATTGAGCTTGCTGTCTAGAGCCCAGGAGTCACAGCTACTGATACTGAAGCCCTAGCACCCTGGAGCCTGTGCTCAGAAACAAGTTGTTGTTTAGTGGCTAAGTCATGTCCAACTATGATCCCATGGACAGTAGCCCACCAGACTCCTCTGTCCATAGGATTTCCTAGGCAGGAATACTGGAGTGGATAGCCATTTCCTTCTCCAGGGGATCTTCCCGATCCAGGTATTGAACCCCAGCCCCCTGCATTGCAGGCAGGTTCTTTACCGTCTGAGCCACCAGGGAAACCCTGAGCAACAGGAGAAGCCACGACAATAGAAGCCTGTGCACCACACTAGAGAGAAGGCCCCGCTTGCTACAACTAGAGAAAAGCCACACAGCAAGAAGACCCAGCACAGCCAAAAAAAGAAAAAACCAAAGTGTCTTCCTCCTCAATAGCATTGTAAAACCAGAAAACATTCAAGAAGCTAGACAAACACAGGCTCACCCGATACTGCAGGAGTGCTTCTATAGCTCTAAACTCAAAAGGTAAAAGGTATGTGACAAGTTGGCCCTCTCCAGCCAACTGTGAAGGAAGCTCCCGGAAAAGCCACTGCTCCAAGTTCAAATTACGGTAATCGAGTATCAGAAGACACTCCGGAGTTATCACAGCTTTCAAATACTGTAAAGAAAAAAAAAAAAATCTATATATCTGTAGATAGATATATGTACACAGGCATATATGTAAGTTGTAGAGAAAAAATAACATTCATAAAAATATTTAGGATTTAATACTCTATTAATTTTTAAAAACTATTTATTTGGCTGCACCCAGTCTTAGTTGCAGCACGTGGGATCTAGTTCCCTGACCAGGGATTAAAGCCAGGGTCCCTGCATTGGGAGCAAGGAATCTTAGCCACTGGATCACCAGGGAAGTCCCAATACTCTATTAATTTTGGACTAGCCTAAACCAAACCACCGGAGAAGGCAATGGCACTCCACTCCAGTCCTCTTGCCTGGAAAATCCCATGGACGGAGGAGCCTCGTAGGCTGTAGTCCACGGGGTCGCTAAGAGTTGGACATGACTGAGCGACTTCACTTTCACTTTTATGCACTGGAGAAGGAAATGGCAACCCACTCCAGTGTTCTTGCCTGGAGAACCCCAGGGATGGGGGAACCTGGTGGGCTGCCGTCGATGGGATCGCAGAAGAGCCGGACACGACTGAAGTGACTTAGCAGCAGCAGCAAACCAAATCACTGTTCATTTGGTTTTTCAAAAATAAATCAACAAAAACAAAAATCCAAGACTTTTTTTTTTTAAAGAAAGGAAGCCTAAAATAAATGCCAATCTTAATACCTCTAACTCACTCTCAACAGAACTAGAATTAAACAGATTATGTATTTACTAGGATTTCCAGGGTAATCAAGAGAAATATAGAGAACAAAGGAAACAAGATAAGGTCTTTTTAAAACTCAAGCATTCAGTAGACTTTTAGAAAAGATTTAGTTTAATCATGATTGGTTTGGCTGAAGTGGGGAAGTTTCCTTTTTAAAATATCACCAAAACATACTAAGCTAATTTGAAATCATAAAGATAAAATGTAGCCTTAGTGCTCTAATTTAGAACACGATGAAGTTAAAATTCTGAAGAGTAAGGCTAACATATTCTGTGTTTGGGTCATTTTACATGCAGATGTTTTTCAGTAGTAAACACCACACAAATACACCATCTGCGGTGGCTGAATCTGAGGAGAGGGTACAGCAGGCATGGAGGAACTCTAAGGTATACATGTATTTTTGACTGCGTGGAGGTTCGGTGCCCCCACCCCCATGAGGCTCAAAGGTCAACTGTAAAGTGAACATTTTTATTCAGAAAAGTTGAAAAATTATACAGTGAACACCTATACACATACCAATTAGATGCTATAATTAACGTTCTTCTATAACCCATGTAAAATGAGTTCTACACAAGATCACCTGAGAAGACGGTTTCCCATTTTTAAATTAATTCTAAATAAATGACAAAAAAACCTGCCAAAGACTTTTTGGAGAAAGCAAGTCTTGAATCCACTGCAGGAATGACGCTGAGACCTGTGATCCCTCATCTGTTTCCAAACCTTAAACGTTAGCCCACCAAAATAACTTAAAGCTTTCTGTAAAAATAAAAAAAATTGAGATGATAAACTTTAGGGACTTTCCTCGTGGTCCAGTGGCTAAGATTCTGCACTCCCAATGCAGGGGGCCCCCAGTTCAATCCCGGGTCAGGGAACTAGATCCCACATGCAGCAACTAACATCCAGCACAGCCAAATAAATAAATATTTCAAAAACAAAAGATGATAAAATATAAAGGTTACTTCTAGGCTCTTTAAAAAACCAGAATATATTCTTAGTAGCTGAAGTTACAATGCAATTATATATATACTGTATACGACTAAAAAAGTCTGTTATAAATCAAGAATCTTTCTCTTATTTCAGAAACCAGAGACTAAATTCAAACAGTGAGAAAGGAGAGCGCAGTCAGATCCTTTCATTATTAACAGAGCAGTGCTACACCTGCTGAGTACGGGTGTACAATTCAGTGAAATGAGTTCTGCTTCTAACAACATGTTATATTATGAAATAGTTTCACACATCTGTCTTTTATTGCAAAATTACTTTTAAATTACTGATCAAGATAGTAAGGAAGGACTTTTAAGACTGCAGGGGAGAAATGTAGATGAAATAAAATCCTTTACCTCCATTCGCATGATAATCCTATTGTTTCTGGTTGTGATGCTCATTAAATGCTGAAACCTCAAATCTCTGGCTTGAAGACCTAATTCTTGATGTAAGTCAGTTTTCTTCCTTTCTAAAAAAGAAATGTGTTCAATAAAAGGAGTGGGTAAACTTATAAACCAAAAAGTTTAGCTTTTTATATCAGAGTACCCCTCCCAACACCAGTGAGATAATCTTCTATTACTACCAGAAACAAGAGCTAAAATGAGTCTTTTTGCTTTTTTTGCAATTTATGCCACTGCATTAAAAAAAAAAAAAAAACTTTTAATTTTGTATTGGGGTATAGCAGATTAACAATGTTGTCACAATTTCAGGTGAAGAGGGAAGGGACTCAGCCATATAGATACACATGTATCCATTCTCCCCCAAAATCCCCTCCCATCCAGGTTGCCACATAACACTGAGCAGAGTTTCATATGCTATATGGTGGGTCCTTGTTGGTTATCCATTTTAAATATAGCAGTGTGTACACGTCCATCCCAAACTCCCTAATTATCCCTTCCCCCGACTCTCCCCACTCCCCCTACAACCATAAGTTTGTTCTTTAAGTCTGTGAGTCTCTATTTTGTAAGTTCATTTGTATCATTTCTTTTTAGAGTCCACATATAAAGAATATCACACGATAATTCTCCTTTTCTGTCTGAATTACTTCACTCAGTATGACAATCTCTATATCCATCCATGTTGCTGCAAATGCCATTATTTCATTATTTTTAATGGCTAAGTAATCAAAATGGGTCTTTTAAACACCCATTTCTACCCCATTTCTACTCAGGCTAAATCTGGTCAACTAAGTTTTCTTTTCTCCTCTTAACCATACTTCATAAAATTTCTCTGCACTTGGGAAAACCCCTTGGGACCAGTATAAAAACCATAGTTATATATCATTAGAACTTACAGTAACAATTCCTAGCTCTAGATGCATGGATTTTTAAATATGAACTGTACAGAACTACATTTTCTATTTTTTCCTTACTACAGTATCCAGTTCAGCATTTTAAAATCTATGAACAGATAGGTCCAATTGTCTTTTGTTTTTAGACTAATACAAAATGAGAAAATACAATCACTAGATTCTCCTACCTGAAAACTCAATTTATCACCTAAGAAAAAGCAAAACAGATGAAGAAACTCAAGAAATGATGCTGGTAATAGTAGCATCTATTCCTATAGTATCAAGCCGCACCTGTGATAGAGCTCTAAGTAGAACAACCTTTTGAGGAGACACTGAGCCAAAAAATACCCAATATACCCCACTAGGATCTCAGCATAGCAGGAACAGGACTAAGGGTGGGAAGGACAGGGAGATCTGAAACCTGCACCTGAGGTCAGACAGTAAAGTAATGCTGAGTTTTATTTTAAAAACTAACCGTCCACAAGAGCCATCGTTGGCAGAGTTCAGTGACTACCATCCAGTGCCCCAGTCCCTCCTGTCCCGTCCCCTGTCGCAACTGCAATGGCAGTGGTGTTACTCGATCCTGCCTTCAGCACAGCACAGGAGGAGGTGAACATGGGGACCAGGGCAGTGAGAGGGGGCTGAGGAAGAGAAACAAAAGGGAAAGTGTTTCTCGCTTGGCTGCATACCAGCCAACACCCTTCCTTTAACATTCTATTGAGAGTGAAAGTGGCTCCTAACCTCCCCCCAGCCCCCCCAAATTACAGTACAGGTCAGGTGCTGCCAGTAATTAGGGCTAATGGACAAAAGCTTAAGAAAGATCATCTTCAACACATCCATATATGCACACAATATTCTACTCAAAATAGTTTACTTCCAGTGGGTTGATTTAAAAGAAAATTACAGATACTCACCAAAAGAAGTCACCTTTCCTTCTTTGTCAAATTTTGTCTGGAGACAGATAATAAAAACATTATTTTCTCCCAAATCAGTACATGATTTGTGGTATCATATCATATGGTATTATGAAAATAACTCTAAAATGATGAAGATATAAACCGTATCTGCTGTTAAGTTAAATTTGGTTATGAGTTCAGGATTAAAACACGAAAGTCCCCTTTCCTTTGCCAGGACAAATCTGACCTCGGATTAACTATCTAACTTGGTTCCTCAGAAAATCTGATAAAGGAGTATCAGCTGTGTTACTAGGCCATCTCGCTTGTGGAAAATGCCCCATCACTGCTCAACGGGCTGCACTGGGAAGACGGAGAATGGATCATGATACCTGGCGGGGAGCCACAGTTCTGCCTTCCCCGAGGACAGTGGCTCTTGTGACTGACTGTGCTCCTTGCAGAAGCCTGGGATATGCCTCTGGGACAGTGACAAGAGATACTGGCACTAGAGGGCCTCAGGGGTCTAAGCCAAGGTGGATCTTGCACCCACCTCTGAGAATATGCTCTCCTCGTACCTGAGCTTTACATAGGGGGCCACAGGAGCCCCTGGATGGCTGGAAGGACTTCTTTCAAAGAGAAAACACCAAATACTGCCCTTGTGAATTTCCTATCCTTTTGCCTTCTGAATAGACTGGGACCAAACGTGGCTTATCTTGGGAATCTAAGTATTAATATCTGCGGGATGCTACGAGGTCTCTCTGGTAGGTGCTGCAGAATCAATAAATATTTACAGAAAAGACCTCTTCTGATAGTGCAGAGAAGACACAGTGCAGAAACTGTACTTACTTCCTATAAAGCAGAGGGAACATTTTCCCGTAACATTTGTCCACAGTCAAGTCTGAAGATGTCAAAACAATGTTAAATGAATCACTATGTGCTGGGCTGCACTAATTACTATTTAAATATGCATTCTCAGAAGACACACTCTAAGATATAGTCGAGGTACAAGTCCTAAATACGCATGCTATGTTAATAATACCACAATAAAACTGCATAGTATATTTCAGCTTGCTTCTTGTGAACAAAGATAACATCAATAGGAATATATAAGCACCATGAAACATCAGAGTTAAAGGGAAACCTACATCAAGGGAAGTTTTATTTTGTGTAATATATACTAGCTTTCCTCTTTAAGCTTATTTCAAATACATACATTTGCTGCAGAAAATTTGCAAATAAAACTATTTGGTCACAAATTTTAGAGAAAACCATGCTAACATTTTACTAAATGCCCTTCCAGAGTTATTCTTACTAAATACATTCACTCTACAACACTTCTTTGCAGTCTCTCCTCTGCTTTCAACTTAACAATGTATGGTGAAAATTTTTGCATCTCTGTATTTATCTGTATCATTTTTAATGGGAATTAAAATGGGAATGAGATCAAACTGATTTTTTAAAAAATGTTTACCTTGTAAAGGAACTCACATTATTTCAAATAGCATCAACTGATTTTCTTAAGTGTTCTTGGTAGACAATGATTTCACCTGCAAAGAACCTTCTTTCAATATTTAACATCTGACTTTGTATTGTTTAATTAAACTGGCTAACTCCCAGAACAGTGAATAACAGTGACAACCTTTCCGTGCAATTCTCGGAGTTGCCCTGTTCTGTACAGTTCATAAAGAAAAGCTATGTTACAAACCCTAAATGATGATGATGATATATAATGGCTAATATATAGACTGAATGCTTACCACGTGTGAGGTATTATTTTTAAGGGTTTTACATATTTGAATTAATTTAAATCTCACAATTCTACAAGGCAGGTACTATTACTCCTAGTTTACAGGTGAGAAAACCAAGGCACAAAGATAGTATTGTAACTTGTCCACGTCCACCCAGTTAGTAAGAGACAGGGTTCAGACCAGAATTTACAAACTCCAGCTCAGAGCAAGCACTTTCTCTAAATAAGATTTAAAAAATTAAGTCTACAAAAATGTTACAAGAATATTACAACCAATTTCCATGTAACCTTGACCCAGAATCGCCCTTTGTTAATATGTGCCCCAATGGCTTTATTTTTCTTTCTTTAAATATGTGTGTGTGATACACACTATTTATGTTGTTTTATTCAATTTTTTTCTCTGAATCATTTCAGAGAACGTTGCAGAGATCAAGACCCAACAAAGCGTGCAGTTTTAAGTAATACCCTGTGCTGCCTTCAAAATGCTTCTGCATGTATTATGTTGCATAGCACAGGTTCAAGCCATTTTGTGGCTAACAGCCTTCAGGGACTTCTGAATAGATTTCTGGAGAAATATTGAGTATTCAACTAGGAAGCTCTGAATTGTGATTTGAGCCACCTGTTCTGGTACCAGGACAAGCTCTGCAGATATTAGCAGAGACTCAAGAGTGCTGTGCGGCAAATCTAGCTGGCACTCAAGTCACTGGCTGAACACAAGACAATGACTTAGACATTATAAAACTAAGTAAGTAGTATCATGGCTGATCAGTCCAGCCCAGTTAACATAACAAGTATGTACTCTCTGTAAGTCATCAAATGGACCACACACACTCACCACAGTAAACACCGGGGATACACTGGCTAAAGTGGCTTGAGACACATCAGAAGTTCCATTCCGGTAAGTTTCACCTGAAGAATGAATTAGAGAAGTCCTTGTGAGCATATGATTGATTTTCACATATAGCTAAGATACAACTCTCATAGTCTATAGAGGTCTTCAAACTATTTCACTATGTTTTGAATTTTTTTCCCAGAGGGAAAATAAGAAACACTTTTAACATTTACAGGGGATTATGTTAGGTTTGGCAAAATGTGGTTTTTAAAAGTAATAGTTCAGGTGAGGCATTAGAATAATTAACGGATCCAACCACCCCTTTTCCTTTCTAATTATTATATCTTGTAGTTGGACATCAAATGTGTAACAGCATTCTGAGATTAAAGTAAAACGCCCATACCTTTTCATACGATGTAGAAAGGTTGTCAAGGAAAGTTACATTGGAAGACATAGTTTAGAAAACATACATTCCACGAACTACCTGACCTCTCAGCCTTCCAAATATCAGGACTATTTGATTAACCTATAAATTATGAAGCCTGCAGATTTTAACTCTATATTTAATTTCTTCCCCACTGATCCACTTTAATTGTTTAATTATTTTTAAAAATGGGAGTATAACTGCTTCACAATGCTGTGCTGGTTTCTGCTGTAGGTCAATCAGCTATGTGCACATATACACCCCTTCCCTCGTGAGCCTCCCTGCCCCTGTCCCACCCCTTTCGGTCATCACAGAGCACCAAGCCGAGCTCCCTGAGCTATACAGCGGCTGCCCACTAACCATCCATTTTACACGCGGGGTGTACATGTCCATGCTGCTCTCTCAATTCGTCCCAGCCTCTCCTTACCCAGCCATTTTCACAAGGCCGTTTTCTACATCCACTGATACACTTTAGAGTGAATACTTGTGAAATAATTCACTGCACTATTCACTGCACTGGAATAAAGACCCCGGTGAACTGGAATAAAGGCAAACCTTTACTTGAAAATGTGATTAGACTAAGTTGAAGAAAAGCACTCAAGCATAACCAAGTAAATTTAATAGCTGAGAAAGGACACTGTTCACAATGCTAAACACAAGAAGCATGGGCAGAATTCCTATCCATAGAATATGAAGCTATATTCTCATTTCTGATCTTATTCTTTCCTATACATTCAAAGACATAATTTGTTAATCTGAGGTTTGTTGGTTACCCTGTACAAACCACCTTATGAGGGTCAGCTGAATAAAAGTTAAAGTGAAAGTGAAGTCGCTCAGTCGCATCTGATTCTTTGCGACCCTGTGGATTGTAGCCTACTAGGCTCCTCCCTGGAGAAGGAAATGGCAACCCACTCCAGTATTCTTGCCTGGAGAATCCCATGGAGGGAGGGAATAGAAGTTACAGCGCTACAAATCAGCATTTGCTATTAAGTCACAAGTTAGATAGTGTTACCTAGAGGTGAGAGAGTCAATTTCTAGGGAGACTGATAAGAAGTCCAGGGTCCCCAAGGAGGAGAGAGGGGTCTGGGGCTCCTGAAGAGGAGATAGGGGTTTGGAGTTCTCAAGGAGGAGGAAAGAACAAAGGTCTTTTTTTCCTCAACATTCCTTAATCTTAGTCACATAAAACACTCTTTTCTTTAAGCCTGGAACTGATGATTACAATACAAAACAACTCAATTTAAACTCTGTACTAACTCTGTACACTCTCCGACATAAATCACAGCAAGATCCTCTATGACCCACCTCCCAGAATATTGGAAATAAAAGCAAAACTAAACAAATGGGACCTAATGAAACTTAAAAGCTTTTGCACTACAAAGGAAACTATAAGCAAGGTGAAAAGACAGCCCTCAGATTGGGAGAAAATAATAGCAAATGAAGCAACAGACAAAGGATTAATCTCAAAAATATACAAGCAACTCCTGCAGCTCAATTCCAGAAAAATAAATGACCCAATCAAAAAATGGGCCAAAGAACTAAACAGACATTTCTCCAAAGAAGACATACAGATGGCTAACAAACACATGAAAAGATGCTCAACATCACTCATTATTAGAGAAATGCAAATCAAAACCACAATGAGGTACCATTACACGCCAGTCAGGATGGCTGCTATCCAAAAGTCTACAAGCAATAAATGCTGGAGAGGGTGTGGAGAAAAGGGAACCCTCTTACACTGTTGGTGGGAATGCAAACTAGTACAGCCGCTATGGAGAACAGTGTGGAGATTTCTTAAAAAACTGGAAATAGAACTGCCATATGACCCAGCAATCCCACTTCTGGGCATACACACTGAGGAAACCAGATCTGAAAGAGACACGTGCACCCCAATGTTCATCGCAGCACTGTTTATAATAGCCAGGACATGGAAGCAACCTAGATGCCCATCAGCAGATGAATGGATAAGGAAGCTGTGGTACATATACACCATGGAATATTACTCAGCCATTAAAAAGAATTCATTTGAACCAGTCCTAATGAGATGGATGAAGCTGGAGCCCATTATACAGAGTGAAGTAAGCCAGAAAGATAAAGAACATTACAGCATACTAACACATATATATGGAATTTAGAAAGGTGATAACGATAACCCTATATGCAAAACAGAAAAAGAGACACAGAAATACAGAACAGACTTTTGAACTCTGTGGGAGAAGGTGAGGGTGGGATGTTTCAAAAGAACAGCATGTATACTATCTATGGTGAAACAGATCACCAGCCCAGGTGGGATGCATGAGACAAGTGCTCCGGCCTGGTGCACTGGGAAGACCCAGAGGAATCGGGTGGAGAGGGAGGTGGGAGGGGGGATCGGGATTGGGAATACATGTAAATCCATGGCTGATTCATATCAATGTATGACAAAACCCACTGGAAAAAAAAAAATAATAAATAAACTCTGTACTAAGGATTATATAACAACAACATATCCTGCTTGAGGACAGTTTCTCCTTCCTGAAAACCTTCTGACTAATACTGTTATCTTAAAACATGTATTATGGGAGTGGGTCTGGTAAGATCTTTCTATTGTTAAATTCTAACCCTGTTATTCCAACCAGTTCATCCTAAAGGAAATCAGTCCTGAATATTCATTGGAACGACTAATACTGAAGCTGAAATTCCAATACTTTGACCACCTTTGAGGTGAAGAATCGACTCATTTGAGAAGACCCTGATACTGGGAAAGACTGAAGGTGGGAGAAGGGGATGACAGAGGATGAGATGGTTGGATGGCATCACTGACTCAATGGACATGAGTTTGAGTAAGCTCCGGTAGTTAGTGATGGACAGGAAGACCCGGAGAGCTGCAGTCCATGGGGTCCCAAAGAGTCCGACACAACTGAGCAACTGAACTGAATCCTGTTATCTTAAAATGTAAATTGTGGGAGTGGGTCTGGTAAGATCTTTACAACCTTGAGACATTCTTTTGATTTATTGTAATAATTAATTAAAACAGCATACAGCTCCCTTGCTAAGACTAGTAAGTGGGGCACTCTCCACCCCCTTCTGATGTCTACATCAAAAGTTTTCTCTGTCCCTTTTTCACTTTAATAAAACCGCCACACAAGAGTCCTGAGTGGTCAAGTCTGGTCTCTGGTCCCAAAGCTAAATCTTCTAAAGAGATCATGAATCTGACATCGTTCACCCTAAGGTATCAGAGGGAGATTCTGAATCTCAATGCTTGTCCTAAAAGGTTAGATCAGCAATGTAACCCAATTTGGAAAGACTCTCCTAATGAGTATGAGGAAGCAGGTGGAGATAGTCAGCTACTTTAGAAACATTCTGAGTACAATTGAGAAAACTTGTTTGAGAACATTTTAGAGAAGCATACATGCCTCCGGTTTTTGAGCAGTATTAGCGCCCACATTGTCACACTTCTGAAAATGTCAAGTTATCATCGTGGTTTACCATTTGGGGGGGGGGGACCTTAGACTTCTACCTCCATCCCCTTCTATCTGGTTACACAGTACTTGAAGAAAAGTTAGATCTTTCTCAGAAGCAGTTTCTGAAATCTTCAGCCTCACTACCCCTTTTCTGAGGAACTGGACAAATGTGTCCGTTCAAAAGAAAGAGATAGAAAGGAGAAATACTTATAAAAAAACATTCCAGGTAGATAAGCTTAATTTTGGTTCCGGCACTATCATGACGGATGGGAGCTAAATAAAAACCTTCTCTCAAGCGCACTCAGCCGTTTGCAGCCGGACCGGTGGGGAGGACAGAGGACTAGCGGACTCTAGCAGAGCCCAGGGGGCGGTGTTCAGTCGAGTTTGGAGCTGGTGGGACACAGCTCCGCCCGCTGACCTGTGCAAGAGGGCAGGACCTCGGCGCCCAAGAGCGGACCCGGAGGCCGAGGACGGAGCAGGCCGCGGGGCGGGCAGCCACAGCCACGTGGGCTCGGGCGGTCGGGTCGGGCCCTGGGGTCACCGCAAGCCCGGCTTCCCGGAACTGCAGGGCGGGGAGAACGGTACCTGTCACGGGGAGCCGGCGAGGCCAGCACAGAGGCGCGGCCCGCCTCCCTCCAAGCAATTCGGTGGCGCGGCCGTAGGCGACGACGGGGCGAGTGACGGGGGTCAGGCCCAAGGCCAGAGCGCACAAGGTGCGCCGGGGCAGCCCCACCCCGCGGGGCAGGAGCTGGGCCAGGCTCCGCAGACATTCCATGGCGCTGGAGCGAGGAGGAGGGAGCTGCGGGACCCCAGCCCTTCATGCCGGACAGTGGCGCGGCGGCCCGCACTTCGCGACCCCGCGCCGGCGCCCGAGCTGCGACCGAGGCATACTGAGCATGCGCCGGCGTCTAATTTCCCGCGCATGCTCCGAAGGGGCCTCTGCGTGCGCGTCCGGTGACGCTCGGCCAATCAGAGCTTTGCCTTCTGCACCTGTGTGTACTTGTATAGCGTGAATGGACCGGCTCCGGGGTGGGTGGGGCGCGTGTACCTGCGTGAGTTGAACTGCCTAACCTAGGTTCGACCCTTGGGCCTTTGCAGTGGTCTGGTCGGCGCGTACAGTGTTGATTACTTCTATTAACTAGTAATCTTTAAATGTGAAAAAACACACAGGATATATATAATGTTTTACAGTTTCTGGAGCATTTTCATACAGATGCAATCTACAATTTGGAAGTGAGAAGTTATTACCCATTCCCAACTCATGTTATAATTAAGTTTAATGCAGCAAAAGTAAACTTGCATATGGAATGATATATTAAACTTTTGCTAGTGAAGACGGAGGAACATAAACACAGATGATTTATATTCTCTGTTTAATCAATTGTAAGCTAATGTCGATTTCAAGATGCCATTATTTTATATACCACCAAGAAGGAAAACTCGCTGAAAAACTTTGCTAATTGTATCATTTGAGTGACCTCAATATCAGCCTTGAAAATATGAGAAAAGTGAGGCTTAGAATTGATTAAATACAACATATATGCATATTTTTAAAGTGTGAGTTAATAGACTTGCCCTTCCAAGTAGAAATGCACGGTAGACACAAGTTTCACAGATTTCCATTCAATTACTGTGTATGAACACAGAGCCAAAGAAACATAAGGGAAAATCTTTTTTTTTTCCCCCTTCCTGTAGGGTACTGAGACTGAAGGTGATTAGGAGGCCAGGAGAGAGAGGCTTGGAGAAGGCAATAGCACCCCACTCCAGTACTCTTGCCTGGAAAATCCCATGGATGGAGGAGCCTGGTAGGCTGCGGTCCGTGGGGTTCTGAAGAGTCGGACACGACTGAGCGACTTCACTTTCATTTTTCACTTTCATGCCTTGGAGAAGGAAATGGCAACCCACTCCAGTGTTCTTGCCTGGAGAATCCCAGGGATGGGGGAACCTGGTGGGCTGCTGTCTATGGGGTCGCAGAGTCGGACACGACTGAAGCGACTTAGCAGCAGCAGAAGCAATAGACAGAGGCTTCACATAACAGGGGATGTTCGACTTGAGCATTGAGGGCAAAGGAAGACTTCAAGCCCTGCTTCCTTGGCCATGGGGTGGGGTGGAGTGGGGTTTAGAAACTCTGGAAAAGAGCCCTGGGTATATAGTACATGGCTGGTAGATTTTTCATTTAACTAAGGGTGACAATGATGAAATACATCTTTCAAAAACAGTGCATGCCATCAGAGACATTTCTTGGAAACAGTATGTGATAACTCTTAAAACTTAAGTCACCAGCATGATGAGACAGCTCTGTTTAAGGTGAGCTTTACAAAGCCTTAGAAAAACTCTGGGATGTGGCCAGACACATGGCCTTATAATTCATGTCAAGGACTTGGAATTTAATCTGAGAAGGGTGGGAGCTATGGGAAGGGGGGTACTTTGAGCAAAGATGTAAATCTGATTTACATTTAAATGGATTGTTTTGGCTGTGTGGGATTATAGAAAGGTAAGTGTGGAAGCAGAGAGATGGTGATGGTTTGGGTTAAGGTGGGGGTGATGGAGAAGGGGAGATTGGTTGGGTTTGGTGTAATAAACTGAAGGCTGAGTTGACAAGATTTGTAGATGGGATGTAAATAAAGAGGCACAGAAGTAAACTTCATATTTTTTTTGGCTCAAACAAATGGGCCATCATGATGCCATTTACTGAGATAGGGAATTTTGGTGAGGGGCAAATTTAGATGTAAAGCAGACTGTGGCTTGGCATTTGTTTCTGGACATGTTAAATTTGAGAGCTCTACCAGATAGATATCTGAGCATAGACAGCAAGTAAGAGGTTGGAGTTTGGGGGAGGTTTTGAAGCTAGATATACACATTTGGGATTGAGAAATATTTAAAGCCACGTGTCTCCTCTTAGGAGAAAAGTTTTCTCTCAAAGAGAACAGTTCCCGTGATTCAGTTCTAGGTCTTCTAACATTAAATGGTTAAGAAGAGAAGATGAATCCAGCAGAAGAATATGAGAGGGCATGGCCAGGAAGGAGGAATAAAATTAGAGAGGGTAGGATCCATGAAATCAAGTGAAGAAAGTGTTAAAAAAATGAAGTGCTCAGTTACATCAAATGCTACTGCTAGGTGAGAAATGAGAATTGCCTGTATAGGATATGATGCTATGGGGCTCACTGGTCATCTTGATAAGAGCAGTTTTCGTAGGGTGGTAGGCTTCCTAAGGGGCTCAGTGGTAAAGAACCTGCCTGCCAATACAGGAGACACAGGAGATGTGGGTTCGATTCCTGGGTCAGGAAGATCCCCTGGAGAAGGAAATGGCAACCCGCTCAAGTATTCTTGCCTGAAAAATCCCATGGACAGAGGAGCCTGGTGGGCTACAGTTACGACTGAACACACACACACACACACACAAAGAAAGTGATAATCATCTTTCTTTCATCCTAAGCTATGAAAGGATCCAAGAAGATTTCTGCATCTATATAACAATTTGGCTTTAAGATCCCTTAATCTCTTTACTTTTTTTTTTTTTTAAAGATTTATTTCTCTTGGCTGTGCTGGAACTTCTTTGCTGCTAGCTTTTGCCAGTTGCAGAGAATGGGGGCTGCTCTTCATTTCGGTGTGAGGGCTTCTCATTGTGGTGGCTTCTCTTGTTGCGGAGCACAGGCTCCAGGCACATGGGCTTGGGTGATTGGGGCACGTCCGCTCAGTGGTTATAATGTACGAACTTAGCTGCTCCCTGGCATGTGAAATCTTCCCAGACCAGGGTTCGAACCCGGGTCTCCTGCATTGGAAGGTGAATTCTTAACCGCTGAGCCGCCAGGGAAGCCCCTTTCCTTATCTCTTGAACTTCAGAGCAGGTCGGCGACCTAATCTCAGGCTCACCCTGGGTTCTCACCCAGAACTGTTTCACCTCAGAAATGTTATCCCAGTTATGCACATCATAGCCTCCTGGAGACTCTACACCCACAACGATTATATTCTCCCAGCAGAGCCTTCCTGGCCTTTTCCCCTTCTTTGCCCAACCCAGTTTATGTAACTGATCACTGAAACCACTGTGGCTTGTACTTGGAGCACGTTGCCCTCGTGGGATGTAATCACAGAAGACACTTTATTTTTGTCTCTTTAATTCTGCTGAGTGGGGCTGGTCTTTCTCCTGCCTCTTGAAAACTTGAGCAGGTTCCATGACTTCTCTGGTCTCTCAGTCCTTATGTTCATTCTAATCTCCATTCAGCAATTTAAAACATCCACTCCCTATCCTGTTTAGTGAAATAGGTCAGACAGAGAAAGAAAAATACTATGTATTTCCACTGACATGTGGAATCTAAAAAAATAAATGAATATAACAAGGCAGAAGCAGACTCATAGATACAAAGAACAAAGTAGCTGTTACTAATGGGGAGAGGGGAGCAGGAAGGGGCAGGTCAAGGGGAGGGGATTAAGAGGTACAAACACCTATGTATAAAATAAATGAACTACCAGGAAACAGCACTGGGAATATAACAAATATTTTATAATATCTATAAATGGAGTATGATCTATAAAAATTTTGCATCACTATGCTCTGCACCTGAAACTAATGTATTGTAAATCAACCATATCTCAATAAAAATAAAACATCCACTGTATACAAACTACAGTAATTTACAATGTCAGAGCCAGTATACTAATCACTGCTTCACTCTTCAAAGGAAAGACTTGATTCTACACTCCTTGTCAGGCCTGGGGACAAATAGGAAATTGAGGTATAGGTAGAGATTCTGGGAAGCTCCCCCTAACCTTTTCCCAATGCCTTTCTTACTCCATGGCTGCTGTTTCTGACTCTGCTGGGCAGTGAAGCAAAGTAAGAATGAACCAAAAGTGTTTATTGAATAATGGCTCCATGCTCTCTCTAGGCAGGGCAGATTTTAAGCTGATTTCCTCGTGGGCACATTCACGCGATCTCCAGAGAACCACCTCCTGCTTTCTCCCCCTCCCTCCCCACCACCACCCAGACACATCTGATTGGCATTCCTTTGATGTGGGCAGTGACCCTATTGATCACTTTCAGTTTCTGCTCCTTCTTGCCTCAAGCAGGTTCCCCTCTTCCGGCCATGCTGCTCTTGGGGGTAGGATCCTTTTAAAAACAATCCCAGATTGACCTTCCTGTTGTCAGGTCTGCATGCAGGATTCCACGCACCTTTAGAGGGAATTCAGTTACTTCTCTGCAGAGCTGGTCTCCGTGCCCGGGTGTGAGTCCTCTTCAGGCTGTTGGAGTGCTCTAAAGAGGTTCCTCTCGCTAGATTTGGAGTGAGAGGACAACACCCTCCCTACCTCTCTCTCCGGATGGTCATGGTAGAGGTGGGATTTCCCAAGCACAGCTTTTTCCAAATCTTCCATATGATACCTGTGCCTAAGTCTTCAGTCTTTCCATCCTTCTGTATCCTCCATCTGGGTGAGAGGTGGAAGAACTCTGTGACGGCTGCTCAGACTGTTCCCTGGAGAATTGCATCTGATGATGCGTCTGGTGACTGGCCCTGCTGCAGATACCCTATCTTGGCATCTGTGGAAGCACCTATGATCCCCAGCACCTCTGACTCTGTTGTACCTCTTTTATTTATTTATTTATGCATTTATCTCACAGATATTTATTGAGCATAAACTACATGTTTAATTAAACCATTATCCATGACTCTGGGAGAAGTAAAATAGTGAGTTACGGTGCTGGGTACTGAGGGAGGGCAACCTAGAGGAAGAGATAGTTTAGAGGAAAGATTGAGAATTCTACGTTGGACCAGTTGAGATTGCCAAGTAAATATCCAACTGAACAAAGAGTTATTAATAGATTGTTGGCCTGGAGCTAAGAAGAAGGTCTAGGCTAGATGGATAAATGAGTGGGCTTTGGCACATAAGTAGTAAGTGAGGTTGTGGGAGGGCAGGAGATTGCCTGGGGGTGGTGGGTATAATAAAGAGGGGAGAAAAGTGTCCAGATCACAGTCTCAAGGCATATCAACTAACATCAGAAGAACAGAGGAAGAGTCAGCAGAGGAGACTGAGGAGGGTGGATTCTGTGCCTGTTCTAAGCATGTGCTGGCCTAAACAGTTGTGACCCCAAATAAAACAGTGGGGTTACCCTGAAAGCACACTGTTTTTGACTATGGTGGTGGAGCAGTGATGGTGAGGGCCTAGAAATTACTAGAGCTCTAAATTTCACTAAGCTCTACAAGGAAACAACCCATGGGTTCTTGATTAAAAACAAATGCAGATCCTCAGGGTGGATGTGAGAGCAGCGTTCTCTGTGATGGGTTTAGGAGTCAGTTTCATCATCCCTCTGTTGTTCCCTTGGAGTTTTACTGCCATCACCACCATTCTGAAGGTGAGGTGGCTCTACTTCTTTTTAAGGTCCTGGCTTAAGCCAGAATATTTGAATTTATCATTATATACCAAGCACTGTACTGGGCTTCCCTGGTGGCTTGGTGGAAAAGAATCCGCCTGCCAACGCAAGAGAACCAGGTTTGATCCTTGGGTTGAGAAGATCCCCCCAGAGAAGGAAATGGCAACCCACTCCAGTATTCTTGCCTGTAGAATCCCATGGACAGAGGAGGCTGGTGGGCTACAGTCCATGGGGTCGCAAAGAGTCGGACATGATGGAGCAACTAAACAACAACCAAGCAGTGTGCTTAAGCACTGCAAGTAGTAAACTAGAGGGAAAAAAATCAGTGCAATATTGTAGTAGGATTTTATTTCTTCACACTTATCTCAACTGCTAGGTTTCCTTAGGCAGTAGTTTCTAACTTTCTGTTAACCACAAAGAACTCCTTGTATTATTTTGTCCCCAAGGATCTTCAAATTCCTACAATATTATGTCAGATGAGATGAACTTGTATGTATGATAAGCATCTACATACTGTTTTCATTTTAGTCTGGCATTTTCTTATACATGTTCAACTGTTATTACAGCATTTTTAAAATGTTGAAAATAGCTTTCAGACTCTTCTTATTTTCAGAGAGCCTAAGGATTCAGGGATCCCAGACTGGGGCTCCTGGTCCTAAATGAATTGGTTTTCCTTGGTTGCCAGAGGGGTAACTAACCATGTTGCAGTCAATCTTTTCTCTTTTCTCCAGCTCTCAATGCACCTGTTGCTAGCAGGCATGTTTTTCTAATGAAAATATTTCAGACCCACATGGAGTTAATTTAAAAACTTCACTCTTCAAGCATTTCGCTGAGAGAGAAGAATATCTGAATTTCTATCTCACTGTAGCTAGCAACCAACACATCCAACTGTATTTTCTATTTTGAAGAACAATGGCTAAACATTGTAAATATATTACAAGACAAAATGCATAATCCAAAAGTATGTAGTCATATATGAGACTGAGTTCATAAGAATATTCTTATTTCAGTTTTTTTTTTAATCTTAGCTCTATTGATATATTGAACCAGATAGTTTGCAGGTGAGGGCTGTCCTGTATATTGTGGGTTGTTTAGTTGCATTCTTCTTGTCTACCCAGTAGGTTCCAGTCTCCAGACATTACCACTCTCTGCTGGGGGGGCAAAAATCACTCATCATCCAGAGCTACTTACTGTATTTTATAATAAGGAGAAGAATCCACAAACCCCAAGACTGTTTTTGCCTTTAGAAGATATGTCCTTTTTGATGTTTCTAGACATATTCTTCACATGTGGTAGACATTAAAAAGTGAAAATCTAATGGTATCAGACTCCAGCACTGAATTCCATTTTTTCCTTATTTTTATGACTTAAAGGTGTGTCCTGATTTGTGTCCATTATCCCAAACCAAAATCCCAGCTTTTTAAAATCACTTTCCTGGACCTATAATGGGAAGGGGCTTCTCTGAGGTCTGGGACCACAACACACCTGGGGTCTGCAAGAGGGTGCGTTCCCTTGCTGGAAATTTTTTAAGAAATTCAGCCACAAGAGGGAGCACTCTTCCAATGCTTGCTTACTTATTAACTATTGGAGTACACGTTTGTCCCACAGAGTTCAGCGATGCAGGGAATTCCTAATACAGAAATCAGAAACAGCTGGTATACTAGTTAGGATTTTTCAGAGAATTAGAACCAAAAGGATAAAAGGAGATTTATTATGAGGAATTGTCCCACACAATAATGAGGCCTGAGAAGTCTCATGAACTGCTATCTGGAGGCTGGAGACCCTGGAAAGCTGGAGAGACAGTTTAGTCTGAGGCCTGAGAACAGGGGAGCTGATGCTATAAATGCCAATCTAAGGGCAGGAGAAGATGAGAGTAAATGTTCCGCTCAAATAGTAAGGTGGCGGGGGTTGGGGGGGGTGGGGAAGGTGAATTCTTTTGCTTTTTATTTTCTAATCAGGCCCTCAGTGGATTGAATGACACCCACCGACATTGGGGAGAACAGTTTAGTGAGTTCATTGATTCAAATGCTAGTTTCATTTGGAAGCACCTTCGAAGATGCCCAGAAATAATGTTTAACTTGCGCGGCCCGTTTCAAGTTGACAAATAAAATCAACCACCATAACGAGTTTACACATCAAGAATCTAAGCACATCTCTAGTTTTAAAAACTTAAGCTCAGACCCTCTTGCCACTTCATTTATTTTCTCAATTACATTTTTTGAAACCAGTAGTGTAAGATAGCACAATTATGCCTGTGCTTGCTCGGCTTCAAGACCGAAGAAACAGCCAAGTCAGCAATCAGAGATATCAGAGGTTTACAGGATGGGGGAGCTTACACAACTGAAGCAAGGTCCTAAGGCTACACCCCACTGTGTGTTGTGGAAGGGGGGCAGGATCTGGTGGCAGTCTTTGCTCTTGGGGGGAAGGGGAGATTACCAGTTATAGGGGTTATTAGCTATTACCAGTTGGGCTTATTAGTTAACCAGGCAAATCAGCAGAGCAGCATGCCCCTCACTGCCCTTTTGATAAGCTATCAATAGCTGGGGCCTGGGCTAAGTTCCTAGAAAGGTCAGTCATGTGAATAGGGTGTAGGTGGGACTTCCCTCCTGCCCCAGCAGTAGAGAATCTGCTTGCAATGCAGGAGACCTGGCTTTGATCCCTGGGTCCAGAAGATCCCCTGGAGGAGGGCATGGCAACCCGCTCCAGTGTTCTTGCCTAGAGAATCCCATGGACAGAGGAGCCTGGCAGGCTACAGTCAGTCCTTAGGGTCACACAGAGTTAGACACGACTGAAGCTGCTTAGCAGCAGCAGAAGCAGGCCCTGGTGGGGCCAGAGAGCAAGAGAACAGCCATCTTGAGTGGCCTGTCCATACACCCCTGTAGATGAAAGACTGTGGCACCACAGAGATGTTTTAAAGGATGTCTCAGAATAAAAGTGCTAGAACTACCATCTTTGGAGAAAACACATGGTGAACGTCTGATAACTGGTGCATTCTCCAGTACTGATTGTACTAATAACTATGGGTGTATTGAAAAGGTATTTAATATAAAGGAACAGTTTAAAATTTTGTATAAACATTTAGCATCTGTCAAAATGTTTACAATTTTGGCATGTGAAGATAATAGACCTTATTCTGTATTCTTTCATAAATAAATGTACATGTACTTCATATTGTCATGTGCTTGAATTGGCTCCAGGTAATAGCCAAGAATGATATGGCAAGTTTGGTGAAAATTTACTCTCAGGAAATTTAGAGTAGGGGAGATAAGAGTTAAGTAGAGTAAAACCTTGCATGACATGGTATATAATTTGTTCAGTTCAGTTCAGTTCAGTCGCTCAGTCGTGTCTGACTCTTTGCGACCCCATGAACCGCAGCATGCCAGGCCTCCCTGTCCATCACCAACTCCGGGAGTCCACCCAAACCCATGTCCATCGAGTCAGTGATGCCATCCAGCCATCTCATCCTCTGTCATCCCTTTCTCCTCCTGCCCTCAATGTTTCCCAGCATCAGGGTCTTTTCCAATGAGTCAGCTCTTCGCAGCAGGTGGCCAAAGTATTAGAGTTTCAGCTTCAATATCAATCCTTCCAATGAACACCCAGGACTCATCTCCTTTAGGATGGACTGGTTGAATCTCCTTGCAGTCCAAGGGACTCTCAAGAGTCTTCTCCAATACCACAGTTCAAAAGCATCAATTCTTCGGTGCTCAGCTTTCTATATAGTCCAACTCTCACTTCCATACATGACCACTGGAAAAACCATAGCCTTGACTAGACGGACCTTGTTGGCAAAGTAATGTCTCCGCTTTTTAATATGCTATCTAGGTTGGTCATAACTTTCCTTCCAAGGAGTAAGCGTCTTTTAATTTCATGGCTGCAATCACCATCTGTAGTGATTTTGCAGCCCAGAAAAATAAAGTCAGCCACTGTTTCCACTGTTTCTGCATCTATTTGCCATGAAGTGATGGGACCAGATGCCATGATCTTAGTTTTCTGAATGTTGAGCTTTAAGCCAACTTTTTCACTCTCCTCTTTCACTTTCATCAAGAGGCTCTTTAGTTCTTCTTCACTTTCTGCCACAAGGGTGGTGTCATCTGCATATCTGAGGTTATTGGTATTTCTCCCAGCAATCTTGATTCCAGCTTGTGCCTCTTCCAGCCCAGTGTTTCTCATGATGTACTCTGCATATAAGTTAAATAAGCAGGGCGACAATATACAGCCTTGACATACTCCTTTTCCTATTTGGAACCAGTCTGCTGTTTCTTGTTAAACTTTACTTTACTTTTTATTCTTTTAAAGAACTGAGCTTGCACTTCTTACACCCTCTGCCAGTACTAAGGGAAGCCATGTTCAGATATGAATCATCTAGGAAGATGTTAGAACTTAGGCACACTTTTTCAAGAAGGCTGGGCATGTTCTAGACCTTTCCCAGTTTACCAGACCTGGGAGTGAACTTCTGAAACTGATAGACATGCATCCAGACATTTTTAATGTAACCCTAATGCCTAGGGAAAAGTTTCGCAGGATCCAGCTTATAATACAGATGGCATAATTGAAGTTTACCAGAAAGTGTAGGGAACGGCTTTCAGGTTTAGCTGATGGTGAACTGGCTAAACCCCATTTCTGTTTCATCCTCATTTCACAGATGCAAAGATGGTGGGGGAAAAAAATGTACATCATAAATACAAGTCATATGATGGTTTTCGTTTCTTTTTTCCTCTCCCTTCTGGCCTGAGTAAAATTTCTGAACTTGTTTTGCCATTTGTCTCTTTCAGACTAAATTTGAGTTAATCGTGGGAAAAAATTAGTTAGGCAGGGTTCAGGGTGTGCTGAGAAGGGTATGGCAACCCACTTCGTACTCTTGCCTGGAGATAGAGGAGGCTACAGTCCATGGGGTTGCAGAGAGTTGGACACGTCTGAGTGACTAAGCACAGCACAGGGCGTGCTGGGATCTTTCGTTCTTGTTTTTAGACACCGAGCTGTCTGCAAGGCTCAAAAGAGTTCTCCAACCAGAGATTGAACCTGGGCCCTCAGCACCGAGACTGCACAGCTCTACCCGCTAGACCACCAGGAAACTCCCTGGGGTCTTCTTAGGAAAAGCTTTTGCTGCATTTTAATTTAAATGGTATTTAAATCTTGTCTTCCATTCACACGGATGTTTTCAGTGCTTTTCAAATCTGCACTCGGTACGGTTTTGTTTCGCTATTTGAACATGTCATTGGGAAGTGATCAAATAGGTCATAAAATGGAGAGTTGAAAAAAATGTTATATTGTGCAATCACTGAAACTTCAGTAGTTTATAACTAAGTTAGAAATCGATATATGTGAATAAAAAACATTAGGGCATCTAGCCTTAATGATGCCATCTTCTATGGTGTGGCGTGTGTGCTAAGCTGTGTCCGACTCTTCTGGGACCCCATGGACTGTAGCCCGCCAGGTTCCTCCGTCCATGGGATTCTCCAGGCAAGAATACAGAAGTGGGTTGCCATTTCCTTCTTCAGATCCTCCTGGCCCACGTTTCCTAGATGGGCAGGTGGATTCTTTCTTTACCACTGAGCCACCTGGCTTTTATGCTAGTCTTAGTGAGTGATAAAAATTTTTTAAGTTAGAATTCCCAAACTTTAAATAACATCAGAACATCATAGTTCCCTAATGCAGCTGTTTCCACTAATTCAGAAACCGAACTGCAGTTAACGAGTAACTTCTGTATTAGTGACATAATTTCCTGCAAAACCGTTCCTTTGTAATGGTTAACTTCTCTCTTGCTTGTTCACAGCAGGGGGTAGTTTTCCTTCATCAAAATCTCCTATTTATTATAAATACCACATTTGACCCTAAAACAAAACAAAACCCTCCCCAGGTACTAAGAGATAGTACTGTTTTACCTCAGTAATTATCAGCAACCTAAGGAGAATCCTTTAAAATACTGAAAAAGTTGTTAGTTCAAACTAGACATCTAAGATTTCCCCAGCAGTAACCTTTTAATGACGAGGGAGGCAGGCACTTTGCCACTGAAGCTCACTTGTTGGTGTTAAAGGACAGTGATTCTCATTTTGCTATGAAAAAAAAGGAAAGAAAAGAGAACTGTTCTGAGTTTGTGTAGAATTACAATCTGTGGAGAAATGTAGTCCGTTAGTAGTGTGAAAACATGAAAGAAACCCCTGGAATGTTGGAGACAGAACTAACCGACTTTCATTGTTCTATTGCTCCAAATCTGAGTTACGAAAGGATTAGCATGGTTGACCACCAACAAGAAGAAATCAAACTTAGGTGAGCATTATTCTACTTTTCACTTTAATGAAATCTAATAATAACTTGGAGAGGCAGTAAGCTAGTCAGAGGCCAGAGTACTTTGAATTCTTTGCAGTGTGGGGGTCTGGGGGAAGATATTAACTGATTGCTAAGTTTGGCTTTATTTATTTTTAATTTATTTCTTTATATTCAAATATAAATATGCTTATTTTAAATTTCTTTATATTTGAATTTGTTTATTTTGGGGTTCCCACGTGGTGTTAGTGCTAAAGAACTGGCCTGCCAATATAAGAGACCTAAGAGGCACAGGTGGGGAAGACCCCCTGGAGGAGGGCATGACAACCCACTCTAGGATTCTTGCCTGGAGAATCCCACAGACGGAGGAACCTGATGGGCTACAGTCCATGGAGTCACAGAGAGTTGGACACGACTGAAGCGACTTAGCACACACACAAATTTATTTTTAAAATATCGCTCCTGACTTATGTAAGTAAGATAGTTATACCCAGTTACTTCATGATTATGCATATAGATAACTGAGGACTGGGAGATAGAAAAACAGACTTAGTTTGGCATAGTGAAACCATTCTTAAACTATTTGCTGATTTGTAGCATCAAGCTGAAGAAAATGAGTTAACAATTTTTATTAACTCCGCGTCAAAGGGAGTCTTGCTCCTGTTGAGAGTGACAAAAATCATTTAAGGTGAAGGGAATGGAGAATTGCCTGAAGTGTTGAAAGGATTTTGAGCTTAAGTTACCTAGGTTTGTGAAAGCTTTATTTTTCTCCCCATAGTTAGACAGTTAAATCACCATGGAAGGGAAAGTACTTTGTTTAAACAGCTTTTCTAGTCTAAGAATCAAAGTATCACAACAGACTCCTTGCAGAAGAGAGTAGATTGTGTTGTAAGTGCAATTACTTGAAAGTATCAACATTACATCTGCTTCCAGCTGTCCTGCAGGCAAGCAAAGTCAGGCTAGCAGCTTCTTACACCTCCCACTGAGGCAGAAATCCTTTCAAAAGGATTTGCTCTTTGCTCTCGTCCTCAGTTGTCATAACTGATCAAGTCTCAAGGGGGTTCTGGTTTTCTGTAAAATAGCGTGGTACTTCGTTCTTCAGTTTCCAGAAGCTCTAGTGTATAAGAACAAAACAAATCGATGATACAAATGATGTATATTGCCATCAGATACATGGAAACAAATCAAAGTGTGAGTAAATTTGGTAATGACTTGACTGGATGAATTGGAAATCACTGTAGTTCCAATTGTGCCGTATCCCTCACTGGTGCCTCAGCTGCTGAACTAGTATTTAAAGGCTTGTTGACACATTTGATGGTTAGTGTTTTCCATTCATCATCAGCTTTAAACTCAGTTTGAGTTTAAACCATGACCTGTGTGTGCTAAATCACTTCAGTCGTGTCCGACTCTGCGACTCTATGGACTATAGCCTGCCAGGCTTCTCTGTCCTTGGTATTCTCTAGGCAAGAATACTGGAGTGGGTTGCTGTGTCTTCCTCCAAGGGAATCTTTCCAACCCAGGGATCGAACCCACGTCTTTTACGTCTGCAGCAATGGCAAGTAGGTTCTTTACCACTAGCGCCACCTGGAAAGCCCAACAGATGTGAACTAGTCGTTCTTTAGAACAATGTGTAAAATAGAGTGATGATTTGCTAGAATTAGCACTACTTGAATTACAAATGATGTACGTTATGAGCGTAATTGTATACTTCCTTAGAAAGTCATATATTGAAGGCCTAAGCCCCATTCCCTCAGAATGTGACTCTATTTGGAGATCTTTAAAGAGATAATTGGGGCTTCCCTGGTGGCTCAGAATCTGTCTGCCAATGCAGGAGACCTGGGTTCAAGATCCCTGGATTGGGACGATCCCCTGGAGAAGGAAATGGCAACCCACTCAAATATTCTTGCCTGGGAAATCGCATGGACTGGAGATTGGCAGGCTACAGTCCATGGGGGTGAATGAGGGTCGCTCATGACTTAGTGACTAAAGAGCAGAACAACAAAAGAGGTAATTATCATTAGGGTGAGTCCTGACCCAATGTGTCTGGAATACTTTGAAGAAGAGGAAATTAGTGCACAGAAGGTGTAGAAAGGACAGAATATTGACTACATAAATGAGAAACAGAGCTTTGCCCGGAGTAGGTTCTGAGCTATTATTTGATAATGAATGAATGAATGGATTAGGCAGCTAAGGTCCAGGTCAGGAGATTAGAGAGTCAGAATGGGCAGTGCTATTTAAAGTAACTGGTAAGAAGCCAGGTAAGGGTGGAATTTCAGGCAATATCCCACTGAGAGTGGCTCCAACTTGATTCCACAGGGGAGCTGTGAAGTGTACTTTATGCTTTAGGGTTAACCCGACCTAAAGCAAGGGAGGTGGGCTTTCCTATTCTTGCACTGGTCGGTCACAGGTTAAGGGTATGTATGGGGTGGTGGTAGGTGACAGATGGAGGTGGGAGTGGGCAAGGGTAAACTCTCAGGCATTCCAGCTCTCAACGGTCCAAATGCTGCTTCTCCAGGAGCCCAAGGCTGCCTGCGAAGGAGTCACAGGTGTGGCACATAGAAGTCAGTGGTAGGACTCACGGGGTCACAGGGATCTGAGAGGATCTGGGCTGGGCGCTGATACTATCCATCTTGGGGTAGTGATGCAAGTGGCCTTGAGACTAAACCCTAAGCAGGACTGTTTCTCTCTGGTCTGTTATATTCTACTGCATATACGCTAAGTCGCTTCACTTGTGTCTGACTCTTTGTGACCCTATGGACTGCAGCCCACCAGCCCATGAGATTCTCCGGACAAGGATACTGGAGTGGGTTGCCATATACTACTCCAGGGGATCTTCCTGCCCCAGGGATCGAACCTGCATCTCTTATGTCTCCTGCATTGGCAGGCGGGGTTCTTTACCACTAGCACCACTGACTTGACTGTTATATTACACTGAGTCTGGCCAAACTTTGTATGTGTAGTAGCTAAAATTGTCCACACTCATTTGCACATGAGAAGAAGAAAGATTTATCTTAAAAAAAAAATGAGATATTTATTTGGTGCATACTATGTGTCTTCCCTGTAGCTCAAACAGTAAAGAAACTGCATGTGATGCAGGAGACCAGGGTTTGATCCCTGGGTTGGGAAGTTCCTCTGGAGAATGGAATGGCAATCCACTCCAGTATTCTTTCCTGGACAATCCCATAGACAGAGAAGCCTGGCGGGCCACAGTCCGTGGGGTCTCAAAGAGTTGGACACAATGTATCAGACACTTCTGTAAACACTATGGATTAATCATGATCTCTTTTAATACTGTGTGAGTAGTGTTTGGTTGTTCATTTTATAGATGAGGAAACTAAGACTTAGAAAAGTAAAGTAACAGAGCCCTGATGACATAGCTACTAAGTGATGGAGCCAAGATTCAAAACCAGGTTTTAAGTATCATGTATAAATAAAACCATACAACCAATCTACTTTGAAATATATTGGCATTTTCAGTGAAGCAAGCTAAAATCCATCTTGAGACCATCCCTGTGAAATGGATACAAGTCTTTCCTAAATCTGACATGTTTATTGACTCCAGTGAATTTGACTGGTTGGAAACCTCACGCGATTTTTTTCTTCTTTGCTGTGAAATAATTGTCCAGAGACAGGGAAATCCTCCAGGTGGCTAGTTAAACGCCTCCAGAAGGCATACAGGGCATTGATGAATCCCTCTGAGGATTTCTGTAGTTTACAAGTGGCCTTATTGGCCAAAGAATCTCATTAATCATACCCCTTAGAATGAGATCTCCAGAAGTGGCGTGTGTGAAGCAATCATAAAGCAGATGTGATCTGCATCTCAGAATCTCCACATGAAACTCTCTAATAGAGAGTTGTTTATCTTTGATCCCTGGGTTGGGAAGATCCCCTGGAGAAGGGAAAGACTACCCACTCCAGTATTCTGGCCTGGAGAATTCCACAGAAGGTATAGTCCATGGGGTTGCAAAGCTTCAGACATGACTGAGCAACTTTCACTTATCTTAAAAAAAAATCCCACACGGAAATTTAAAACAGTTACTCTCTTGCCTTTTTCAGCAGTACCAGGTTCTATTAATTTTTTTGCCTGTGCCTCTCTCCCTCAGTTTCAGGGTCTCAAATCCCTATATTTTCTAAGGTCGTATCAGGCCAGGGGGTGAAACTGGTCAAGATGATAAAGGCAGAGTTTGGCAAGCTCTTGCTTCCTATGAAACATACATGTGCAGCCCCATAACTGTCCCCCTGAAACTTCCCCCAGTTACTTTAAGGAGTTCCTAGGGAGTGAGTTCTAAGCCTGTCCAGTCTCTGCATGGCCCTCATTCCCTGCTGGAGCTCCTTCCTTTTGGTATTCTTTCCTACTGAGGCCTCTACTGCTTGGGAAGCCAGGTACTGCCACCTGGGTACCATCACCTCTACGGGGTGATGCTGTCTCTTGCCAGGTCCCAGCGCCTTGGATGCTAGGTTACAGCCCACAGGGTCCAGGGAGACACTGCCAAGGTGACTCTGCTCCCCGCCCGAGCATGCCTTCTCCATCTCCTTTCCACGTTACATTTTGCAGACAGCATAAAAGAAGAGCTGTTTGTGCTCAATGCTTTATAGAATTTATAGTGAAATACTGGTGTCAAGTTTTGTTGATAGCCACATCCAAATCCCTGTAACGAGCACATGGGGACTGGAATCTGGCAGATGAGATGCTAAACTTCAGATTGCCCCTCTCCCATGATCTAGCCTTTGTTACGGGGTTGACTTCTCTTACAGTCTTTTACTTTAGGATGAATTTATTTTCAAGTGACGCCTTAGTTTTTCCTAACGATACATTCCTGGTGGGTCCAACCAGACGCACTCAGACATATGTGAATCCCTGTAGGGAACACAGTGGAGACCTGAGCTAGGACACCTTCCTTTCCCTGCCACCTCCTCCCCTCTCGCTCCCTTCCCTTCTCTTTCCTACTGCCTTTTCTCTTTTCACACACACACACACACACACACACACACACACACACACACACAATATTCATCTGCTCAACTCTATGCCAGGCACTGTTCTAAGTACTTCATATAGAGCAGTCAGAGATCTGACAATGGTCCACTCTCCTGAACATTCTGCAGAAGGGCAAGTGCTACAAACGGGAAACAGAAGGTGTGCTGTGACCTACAGTGACTAACGGATACTTCACATAAGGCTATCAGAGAAGGTCTTTCTAATGAGGGGAACATGGCTCAGTGGTAAAGTATCCACCTGCCAATGCAGGAGACACGGGTTCGATCCCTGATCTGGGAAGATGCCATGGAGCAACTAAGCCCCTTCAGTTCAGTTCAGTCGCTCAGTCATGTCCAACTCTTTGCAACCCCATGGACTGTAGCACTCCAGGCTTCCCTGCCCATCACCAACTCCTGGAGCTTACTCAAACTCATGTCCATCAAGTTGGTGATGCCATCCGAACACCTCATCCTCTGCCATCCTCTTCTTCTCCCTCTCTGTGGCACAACTAAGCCCATGCAACACAGCTATTGAGCCTGGCTAAGAGCCTGGGAGCTGAAACTACTGACCCCACGTGTGGCAACTACTGGCCTGCGCACCCCAGAGCCTGTGATCTGCAGCCAGGGAAGCCACCACAGTAAGAAGCCCGCACACTGCAACGAATATCAGCCCCTACTTGCCTAAACTAGAGAAAAGCCCATGCAGCAATGAAGGCCCAGCATGGCCACACATAAAAAAATTAAAAAGAAGAAAGAACCGAGCAACATCCTTTCCTCTATTAAAAAAGGAAAACACAACCATACTTAAAAACCGGGTACCTAAGCAGTCCGTGCAGAGAAAATGGCAGTACTTATATCTTTATTTATTGTATGTTATCCTCTGTCTTAGAGAGCACCTCTTGTCCCTAGAGATGTGCAAAGTAGGATTGTACCCCGAGCCCACTCCCGGGTGACCTGTTCCCCTCACCCAGGTAGCATGCTGGGGTGCTTGTCACGCTATGAGGAACCCTGACTCACAGGGCCCTCAGCTGGAGGGAGCCTCCGTAGGTCCCTCCTGGGGTGCAGCCATACTCCCAGCTCTCCTGCACACTCTAATGGGGCCTCTGGGCATATGGTTTGCAGGGTTTCTAACCTCAGCCCACAGGGAGGGAAGCTTCAGGGACGTCCCAGCCCAGGCGCAGGACCACGGTGTGAAGGCAGTGGAAGCCCACATCCTCCTTATCCTTAGGGAATCCCAGATGCCACAAAGTTCAGCGCGAGACGTTGAACAGCGGGGGTCTCTCCAATCACTGTGGGCCGTTCCTGACAAAACAGGAGCATAGAACCTGGATTCCTCGAGATGGCTAAGGAACTCAGGAGGCTCTGACACTCCTCAGAGCGGACACTGGCCACCACAGGCTGGGCCTCCTCTGGCAGCCTCTGATTTCTCCTGGCGTCTGGGGCCCTCTCTGCTGGGACTCAGCATCACTGACCTTCACCCCCTGCTTAGTTGCTCAGTCGTGTCTGACTCCTTGTGACCCCATGGACTGTAGCCTGCCAGGCTCCTCTGTCCATGGGATTCTCCAGGCAAGAATACTGGAGTGGGTTGCCATTTCCTTCTCCAGACCTTCACCTCAGGCTCCCCCAGTAGACACAGGCCTCCCCACCCACCATCTCCTGGGCCAGGCCTGGGTCAGAGACAACTCTCTGCCCTTTGGATTCTTCCCTGGCTCACTTCCCATACTGTCCTTGCTTCTCTTCTTTTCCTCATGAAGATTCCTTTAACTTCCTTTCCAACTCTTCACTGTATCACATCCAGTCAATTCTTCATGGCCCACCTCAAGACTCATCTCCCCTGGGAGGCCCCACCCATTCATCTCTTCTTTGCTGAATGCCCACAAACACTCCTTCCCAGGTGGCGGTAAAGAGCCCATCTGCCAATGCAGGAGACATAGGAGACACGGGTTCGATCCCCGGGTCAGGAAGATCCCCTAGAGGAGGGCATGCCAACCCACTCCAGTATTCTTGCCTGGAGAATCCCATGGACAGAGGAGCCTGGCAGGCTACAGTCCAGGAGGATGCAGAGTCAGTTAGGGCTGAAGTGACTTAGCATGCATGCCCAAACACTCCAAATCTTCCTCTTCCGCCTCCTTCCCAGTTCCTCCTCCTTCTCTTACTTTCCTCCCCCACCCCGCCCCCTTCCTTCCATCTCTTCCTTCCTTCTAAATAAGAATTAGCCTATTTACTCATGTGAATGTTCCAGTTTTGAACAAATCGGGTAGATGGGGGTCCATTCATGGAGATAAGGATCTTAGGAAAAGAGATTTTGAGGAAAATGTGAGCTCCTGTGAGCATTCTGAGTCCATACTGCCTTTCTGATGGTCTAAGGATGTTGTCTAGGAGAAAGGATGGGCTGAGAACCACCTTCTACTGACTTGCAAGACTCAACTGTTAAATTTCCAGGAATTTTAAACACGGTCATTATTAAAAATTAAATTACATAAGTGTACAATGAAATAAATTTTAAAAACAAAGATAATAATGACTCAAAACTCATCACCACCTCCATTTTACTATTATCTCTGAGGTTAGATGTCTATTGGGCTTCCCAGGTGGCTCAGATGGTAAAGTGTCTGCCTGCAGTGCAGGAGACCTGGGTTTGTCTCCTGGGTCAGGAAGATCCCCTGGAGAAGGAAATGGCAACCCACTCCAGTATTCTTGCCTGGAAAATTCCATGGGCACAGGAGCCTGGTAGGCTACAGTCCATGGGGTCGCAGAGTTGGACACGACTGAGAGATTTCACTTTCTCTTTCCTTTCCTTTCGTTAGATGTCTATTGCATCTGTATGGAGGAAATGCCATACCTGTGACTACACAACTCATGCCTCCAGGGATGTCAGATGGGAGCTGGAAATTGGCCTGGTTTGTCCTACTGAAATTACAAAAGTTGGCAAATGTTGTGAATCAAGGCCTTCCCCACTCTGCAAACGAGTAGTTAAACATTTATCACCATATCACTGTCTAAGAGGCAACTGGATAAATGAGTCTGGGCTCAAGAGGTACTGACAAACCTGGGCTAGAGATACCGTTGGGGGAGGCATTAGAACCCAGATGCCTCCTGGGCTGGCGACAAGGTTCACGCCTGGAAGATCCTCGTGCTTAGTTTATTGTACTGCTGCCGCCATCTTGAAGTTTGAACTTTTGAGCAAGAGGCCATGTGTTTTTATTTTGCTCTGGGCTGGTATGGGTATGGGAGTAGGGAGGTTTAGGTGGTCTGGTGGGGTGCTAGATATGCTGCCATTCTCCCCTCCCCAAACTGATTTTCTGTCCTATTTACCGTTTGGCAGCCCATCTTCACTGATATTTTCCTCTCAACCTGTGTATTCTTAATAATCCTTTTTTTGGTTTGTTTTTTTAAATTATTTATTTGGCTGCCCTAGGTCTCTGTTGTTGCCCACGGGCTTTCTTTAGTTGTGGCTGTCCATCTCTAGAGTATGGGCTTGGTAGTTGTAGTGCCCAGGCCCAGCCGGCCAGTGGCCGGTGGAATCTTCCCGGAGCAGGGATCAAACCCTGTGCCCCCTGCATTGGCAGGCAGATTCTTAACCACTGGCCCACCAGGGAAGTCGAACCTGTATTCTTCACAATCAGCTCACAAAATTTCCTTCCTCTATTTTCCCTCTGTATTCTTCTCTTCTCTTTGGTCTTTTGAAAACTGTGAACTTTCAAGGCATTGATGTATTAAGTAACTTTACTTAAAAACGCTTCTGCCCCAGATTGCAATGTCTCATACATTCATCTCTCAGATGGTATGTCATGGTGGTTAAAGTGGTCCTTGGATCACAGAAAGCTGGGTTTGAATTTTCCCATGTGACCTGAGGCTTCTCTACTTCTGTTTCCTCATCGGAGGGAAGAATGTTTACCTCTGAAGGCTCTGAACATTAGATGATCTATCTAAAGCGCCTCACACAATGCACATGATAAAGTGTTCAATTAATGGTAGTTATTTTGACCATAATTTTTATTCATAGATGATGAATTAGGTACGGCGTGTAATGATATCTGCACGTGACACATAGTACTGACGTCTTAGGAGGAATAGGGGAACATTGGCAGAGACGAGCTGGAAGATTTCACCTTTTTAAAGAACATTTTCTTGTTCCACAATATATATGTCCCAGAGTAGCCTGGACAAAGCACCCCTTTACCAAAGTTCTCACCCCAGCCCCCCGCCTCCCGGTCCCAGGCACTTCTTAACCCACCAGTGCAGTTCAGTTGCTCAGTTGTGTCCGACTCTTACCCATACAGGGATCCGATCTACACAAACAGCATGGATGTAGGCTCTTTTTCTTGCTATAAAACTACACACGCATAGGGTAGGGACTCAAAAATGCTAGGTTTTTTTTCTCTACACCGCTGTATCCCCCAACTTCTAGCGCAGCGCCAGGCACCCAACAGGCGTCCGTTTATAGAGTGGCTACTTGATACTGCGACCCGGGCTGCCCCTTCTTCCCCCTAAAACACTCACTTTCTCGAGTCGCTGCCGGACGCCCGGGGCAAAGCCCAAGAGATCCGCGAGCGCGCCAGGCCTACTTCGCCGACTCCGCTCCCTGCGCGGGGCTGCAGTTACTATGGAAACGGCGGGAAATAACAACTCCGTTCCCCCTGGGATGAGGGAGGCCCGCAGAGGCAACGGCTGCGGGAGGAACAGCAGGAGCGACGCGCGGCCCCCGGCGAGTTCACCGCGGTGCCAGCCGAGCCGCAGCGCCGTGGCCCCGCTCCACCCCACCCCCTCCCCGCCCTCCAGTGTCGGTAGGTACCCGGGCCGCGGGCGCCTCCCGGGGACCCCCCCCTCCCCGCCACCCCACCTTGGGACTTGATTGCGCGCTCCTGTTCGCAGTGTTCAAAGGATGCCCACGGGAGCTTCGCTGGGGGCGGTGCAGGTCTTGGCTGCGGGAGGGGCGGGGGCGAGGGGTCTCGGACGCTCGACTCTCCTCTCTCAGTGCACTTTAGGCATTTATCTCCCAGCGAAGAAAAAGCTGGGCAGCTTCAGCCCAAACCCTAATTACTTGATTTCGGGAACAAACAGGAGGTTGAGAAGTGGGAGCCAGGAAAGAAGTTTCAGCATATTTATAATTATATAGTTGGTGCATGTGTTGTGCGTTCCCACCTCTCTCCCACCCGGGCGCACGCAGTCTGCCTGTTTCCCGCCCCTGGCGCAGCTCCGGTGCAGAGGTGGTTACACCTTGATTCCGCCGGTAGCGAGAGAAACAGGTGCGCGCGCGCACGGCAGAGGTCTGATTGGTGGTGCAGACTCGGGTGAACTACTTGAACGTGCCCGGTGAGTCCTGCAGCGGCAGGGTCTCCGCCCGGTGGACGCCGGGCGCACGCGGGTGCTCCGCGGTCGCCCGTGGGCTTGTCTGTTTCGCGTTTGTTTCAGGACGCGACCCCGCGCCGCGCGTGTGCGGTGAGGCCGCTGGGGCAGCCGCGGTGCCTCCCCCCGGAGAAGCGAGCCGCGCGGGCGTCCCGAGGGGAAGATGAGCCGCACCAGTGCCAGGTCCGGGCACCTGTCGCAGCCGGTCGTGAAGAGCGTGCTGGTGTACCGCAACGGGGACCCCTTCTTCACGGGCCGCCGCGTCGTCTTCCACGAGAAGAAGGTGTCCAGCTTCGACGTCTTCCTCAAGGAGGTGACGTGCGGCGTCCAGGCGCCCTTCGGAGCGGTTCGGAACATCTACACCCCGCGGACCGGGCACCGCGTCTGGAAGCTAGACCAGATCCAGAGCGGGGGCAACTACGTGGCCGGGGGCCAGGAAGCCTTCAAGAAACTCAAGTGAGTCCGTCTTACCCCGCCGCCCATCGTTTCAGGGGGCGCTAAGGTGGAGAGGAGTAACCCCCACCTCGGTGGGCTCAGGGGCGGTGGCTGTCCGAGTTGATGACCCTCAAAGCTCCTGCTGCAGTTGCATTCGAGGTTGAAAGCGTGGTTGGAGAAGAAAGCTCACTTAGGGAGCAGTAGGAACAGACTTTAAAGGTGTGATGATGGATGAGAATCTTAAAAAAAAAAAAAGTATTCAATGACTAGCTATTTGGAAAGACTAGCACAAATGTCATGTTAGATATTTAACATTTCCTGTTCTTTTTCTCTTTATACTTTTTTCTTGGGACCTATCATTTTATTTTTAATTTTGATTGGAGTATAGTTGATTTACAGTGTGGGAATCTATCGATTTAGTTGAAATAATGATTTCTTAAAAATGACTCGGAAAAACTGGATACTGAAATGTCACCAGTGGAGAAAGTGCTCTCTGCGTGTTCTCGTCACTGTGGAAATTCTTTAGATTTCCATTCCGAGTAGAACTGACCACGCTCCACTTTGTGTGACCTCCCCCCCCCCCCCCCCCACCCCCCCCCCCTCCCCCCGCCTCCCACCACCTGCACATTAAGGCCATTGCCTTGATGCTTGGAAAAGTTTACTGGCTTACTGTATTTGTCTGCAAGCCTGTCACGGATGGCTGATGGTTAAATCTTGAAGGACAGGGCTCGTTCGTGATGCCTGTCCCCAGTTCCTGGCTGGGAGCTCACTTATTGTGGGTGTTCAGTGCATTGGCAAACTGTGCCTTTGGTCTGTGAAGGGAAAAGAGACACAGCTTGTTCTTTTGGAGGTCACAATCTAACAGGAGATAGACTATGTGCACACCAGTAATTTTAATGCAAAGTACAAAGGGGTGAGTGCAGTTAGAAAAGTAAAATTATATGGGGGTTGAAAAAAATTATTTCTCATGGGGGTGGGTACTAGGGGACAGGTAGACTTTAATATTCCTTGTTTTTTTTTTTAAAGTTTTACTGAGGTAGATTTTACATAACATCAACCACAGTGGTTTTAGTATATTCATAGAGTTTTGCAGCCATCACCACCAACTAATGTTAGAACATCTCCATCACTCCCTGAAGAAACCCTGTACCTTCCCAATTTCCCCTTCTCCCCTTCCTCTGGTAACCACTGATCAGTAGTGGTTAGTATCTCTGTCTCTATGGATTTGTCTATCCTGGGCATTTTATATACAGACAGACCTTGGAGATATTGCATGTTCTATTTCAGACCACTGCAGTAAAGTCAGTATTGCAATACAGCCAGTCACAGGAGTTTTTTGGTTTACCAGTTTATATAAAAGTTGTGTTTAAACTATACTGCAGTCTGTTATGTGTGCATTATATCCAAAAAAAGTACATGCCTCATTTAAAAAATATTTTATTGCAAAAAAATGCTAACCATTATCTGAGCTTTTAGCAGGTTGTAGTAGTAACATCAAAGATCGCTGATCACAGATCACCATAACAAATACACTAATATGACAAGTGTGTAATATTGTGAAAATTACCAGAATGTAACACAGAGACCTGAATTGAGCAAATGTTATTGGAAAAATGGCACTGATAGGCTCGCTTTATTCAGGGTGGCCACAAACCTGATTCAATTCGTAGAAAAACACAATATTGGTTAAGTGCAATGAAGCAAGGTCTGCCTGTAAAAGTCATGTGACTTTGTGTGTTTCTGTCTTCCTTCACTTAGTATCATGTTTTAAAGGCCCATCATGCTGTAGTATGTATCAGTACTTCCTTATTTTCATGACTGAATAATATTCTGTAATATGGCTATAGCACATTTTGTTATCCTTGAATCAGTTGATGGATATTTGGTTGTTTCACTTTTGGCTATTATGAATAACTCTGCTATGAACAATTGTGCCTAAGTTTTCATTTCTCTTGGGTATATACCTAGAAGTGGAATTGCTGGATTATATGATAACTCTGTAGTTAACCCCCCCATAGTTTTTAATGTATTTTAATTAAAATTCACCTTGGGCCTCAGGATGGCCAAAAAATCTTTACCATAAAATCTGTGCTTGTGAATTCTGGTTTTAACTATATAGAACTATTTCCCTAAATATCACTAAATTTGTGTAATATACTTCCTTACGTGTTTGTTTAGGTTGAGTTCTAAGTGTTCTGATTTTTGTTATGCCAGATATTCTTTTTATGGGAGGTGAGGGATGTATTTGGTTTTAATTTCCCTTCTCTGAAACCTTTAGTATGCTTTGTCTAACTTTCTTAGGAAAGCACTAAATGAAACTATGCTTCAAAGAAACTTAGAACTTAAAACTGAGAATCAGGAGACTTGAGACTGAGCTGTTTATTAGCTCTGCATCCTTGTGCATTTCAGTTAATAATCCTTGTGAGTTAGTTTCCTAACACAGAAAAGGAACATAGCCATTCCTACCTCGCAGGGTTATTGTAGAAAATAAATGTTATGGATGTGAAGGTGTTTTGTAAGCACCAAAGTGTCATATGAAGGCAAAGCATCTCTGTGTCCAGTCCCTTTCATCATATACTTCATTAATTTTTAAAGTTAAATAACTTTCATATAAAGCAATTTCATGGGGATGGGAACCTGCTTCAGAATCTATTAACAGCTCAAAATTCCAGGCTCACTTTAATAATAATTCATATTCTCTTTTGTTTATTTAGCATTACCAACTCAAAAGATAAAAACAGGTACAGTTTCAAACCGAATAGAAAGTGCACTTCAAATCATTCTTTACACACACACACACACACACACACACACTCTCACATATGCACATATATATATAAAATAAGAGATTTACATGGCTGTTTTTGCTTTTCACTCACACACAAAAACCCCAGGTTTGTTGTAACAGTGTCCATAGTTTGTTTTCCATGCTGACAGATGAATAGTTTATTTATTTATGTTAAAGTGGTAGTATCTATGGTTATAATGATAGAAGCCAGGAAGATTTAAATGCTGAATATATTTGCTGAATATACAACTAGCAGTTTTCAGTTTATATAAAAAATTAGGAAACCGGCAGAACAAAGGAAAATCCAAACATATTGAGGGTAATTCATGTCAGGTAGACCCTGAATGATTCTGGGGAAGATAGCAATGGTGGAAAATATTTTTCAAATGAAAATGATCAACTTTCTTCTTGAATATCTTTTACTCATATTTCTTCTAAAATTTTTGAAACCATGATTAAACTTCAGGTAGCTATCAAACTATTTATTCTCTAGAAGAGACATCTAGAGATTGTTACTTTCCCCAAAGTTTTCCTTATGCATTTTGGGAAGTTGATCCTACTGCATTAATCTGGTGGATCTGAGATGACTTTCCCACACATGACAGTTAGAATGTGTTGTAATTTTGTCAGAAACCAGTCCCTGAAGATTTCCAAAAGACCCATTATATGCTAAACAGAGGGAGAATTTGCACTGTCTTATGCAAGTAATAACTGTTTATGTAAGGGAAATAGATGATAATTTCTAGAGGAATGATTGACTGAAGTGTTCTATCCAAAAAACAACAAAATGAAACATAGCCAAAATTAATTCTGATATAAGTTTTTTGGGGGTGTCTCAGCAATTGTGGTAGTTGAGGTAGAGAGTGTATCTTTCTATGGTTGTAAATTAAATGCTAGATTTACATTTATTTTTAATATTAAACCATTTATTTAGCACCTTGGGACCAAATCACAGTGATGAATATATAGCTTGGAAGTTGACAAAGGTATAAAGTTTTTAGGTTGTGCTTACGCTATAGCTAAAGAATGATCAGTAGTTAATGTATATAGCAAATAGTAATGGAATAATAGGGGTCTCCAGAGGTTAACTAGTTCACCCATCTGTCTCTTAGCTGAACCAGAGCCTAAACCATCCCACATGGCTGAGCATTTCTGGATCATTAAAGTGCTCTCCTAGGGAAAAAGCTTTCTCAGCCTTTCACAGTTGTTACTCTAATGCATGGCGTCTGTACAACTCTCTTTGGCCTAAAGTCTGTGATTCGTAGAACCATTAAGAAGCTTTATACACAAACTGCTCTGTATTGAAATTGATATAAAAATGAGAAATAATGTATATGCAGTAAGTAGCTAGCCATTGTGGGGAAAAATGTTCCACAATAGAACTATGTATCTCTAAGGCTTCAGTTTCATTCAGGTGTAGAGTAGACATGTGTCAGCTCCGAAAGCCTTTCCTGTGACTCTTACGGCTTTAAATTAGTAGCTGTTGACTTTTTTGCTTTTGGCTTAAGCGTTTCCTATGGCTTGCTTTGTTTTTTTAATAATTTTTAAAAAGAAATTTACACAATTGATTCAAAAGTAATGAAAAGAACCTTTATTCTTTTTATTCCCCCTAGTTACTTGGACATAGGAGAAATCAAGAAAAGACCAATGGAAGCTGTGAGTACAGAGGTAATGCAAATAATAGTAACAGTGCCACTTTGCGTTTCTCACGCTGTTGTCGTAGAGATTTGGATGGCATTCTGATCATGAGATGAATTGTCTAATGTGTATAAATAGGACATTACATGTTTTAAGGCAAAGATGACCATTCCTTTGGATCATTAGTGGAAACAAACAGGCTGAGTAGTTGTCCTCAGACGTATAGGACAAGATACAACATACCCTTATTCTTCCATTTTCTAGCTGTGTATTCTCTCCATTTCCTCTTATACTGTGTTTATGCCCAGCAGGATCATATAGGTCTCTCTAGAAAAAAACACAGAGGAAAATATTTTAATTGTGCAGTATTTTTAATAACATGAGGTTAAATTCATTATTTAAATAATTTGCGAGAAGAGGTGGTGATCCCAGACATCGTTTAAATAATTAATGTTGTTTGTACTTTTGATTTTCAATGTGTGAAATAAGTTGACCCAATGTGTGAGAAGCTGACACAGTATGTGAAAAGTTGAACATGAACGTGGTAAGATTTATAGCTTAAATTAGACAAAAACAGAAAATTTTCAGACGGTACTTGTGTTACTGGTAGAGAATGACCAATGGTTAAAATCTATAGCAAGTAGTAAAAAAAGACATTAGGAAATTAGTTCTGGATATAATTATTTTTGAAGGCCACACAACTGGTTGAAGGAAGTCACCTTGCTTGAGGTTGGTGACTAAAGCCAACTTTCTGCAATAGAATTTAAAATGTGTGAATTCCTAAAAAAGTAGGAGCGTATATTTATTCTGGATTCTAATGCCTTTGATGAAGACATTATGCCTGGCAAATTGCAAGAGGTGTGCAAAAAAATTTGGGAATATACTTAAAAAAAATGTTAACCTTAACAGAAGAAGCATTCACAGGGACTCTGTAGTTGATTTATTATTTGGTAATTGTTCTTCCACTTTGGAGCAGTAACTATTGATTTCTCTTTGGGCCAGTGCCCAGGTTACACAGACAAGGTTTTGATTTATGAATACACATGTTACATGTGACAAACCCACCTCTTGTCTCCAACTAGATGTTAGCATCTCTCCCTGTTCTGGAACACTACATATCTCCCACTTTGCTTCTTACCGGTGATACCACCCACCCCCCCACCCCCGCCACACTTCTTATTTCCTCTAACTTTGTGGGATGTGTGGAGTCTTTCACTTCTCCATCCTTACCCACACAGTCTTGCAAAGGAGAGCCGAAAAAGAGACATTTTGAGGATGCAAAGGAGATGGGAGGAAGAGGTGAGAAACTGTGACCTTCAGCACTTTCCCTCACCTACCCAAGCCCCACTCTCCCTCTTTTGTTTCCTCCCCCCAATCTTGGCTTCCCTTGTGGCTCAGCTGATAAAGAATCCGCCTGCAATGTGAGAGACCTGGGTTCAATCCCTGGGTTGGGAAGATCCCCTGGAGAAGGGAAAGGCTACCCACTCCAGTATTCTGGCCTGGAGAATTCCATGGACTGTATAGTCCATAGGGTCACAAAGAGTTGGACATGACTGAGCCATTTGCACAATCTTTTCTCCCAGTCTGAACAGTGTTTTCACTTCCCTCACTTTGCATTTCTACTCTTTTTTTTTGGCCTTTGCTTGGCAAGCCAGATCTTAGTTTCCCACAAAGGATGAAACCTGTGCTCCTGAAGTGGAAGCTCAGAGTCTTAAGCACTGGATCACCAGGGAAGTTCTATGCATTTCCAGTCTTGATCTTCACAGAGACCCTCATCCCCAATGTCCACACCATGACCACACTCAAAGCCTGCTTTGAGCAAAGGAACCCCTGCTTTCATTGTCAGAAAGGGAGAGTTTGAGGTTCTTGGCATCCAAAATGGGGATGCTGAATGCATTTCCCAATAGAGATCTCACTTTCACTGTTGGTTCTGCAGCCTTATTGCAGCTGTTTTAGGTGGAGCACAAGTCAGAGAAGCTTTCATGGGCTGCAGTGAGAACCTCACTTTAGTCTGTGAAATTCTTACTGGGCAGAAATACCTCTCTTTTTTTCTACAGGTGATTTGCCATCAAACTTATAGAGTTCAACAAGTTTATGAGTTAGGGGATGATCTAGGTTCAAATTCTGAGAACAAACCTGACAGAATCTGGCCTTTCACAAGTATAGATTCTATTTTCTCTATCTAAGGTGGTGCTTTCCTTTCGACATTTGTGTCTACTGAGAAAGGCGAGCACACCTGTTAAAGACCTGTTGATAACCACCATTCTTTGGAGTAAGGTAACACATCTTCACCCCACTCCACTACTCTTGCCTGGAAAATCCCATGGACAGAGGAGCCTGGTAGGCTGCAGTCCATGAGGTTGCCAAGAGTCGGACATGACTGAGCGACTTTACTTTCACTTTTCACTTTCATGCTTTGGAGAAGGAAATGGCAACCCACTCCAGTGTTCTTGCCTGGAGAATCCCAGGGACGGAGGAGCCTGGTGGGTTGCCGTCTATGGGGTCGCACAGAGTCAGACATGACTGAAGTGACTTAGCAGCAGCAACACATCTTCAATCGCAGAGAGGGACTCAGAGATAACTTTGAAGTGAGAACATGAATACATGGAATTGGAGAGTTTAGAGTTGTTTCAGGGAAGAAATTTCAGTGCAGTAGTAGCACAAACAATGTTTATTCAAAGATGTTTCAACATGAAGAGAGTAAAACTACCTACTCATCAAAATTGGGGGCATTTCCCTCAAATCTGACGTGTTTCATATTGTTTAAGTTTTCGGTGTTGAGGCTGCATGATAAAAGTCATGGCATTAAGGTAGATGATTCCATTTTTCTAACTGCTTAAAACATATTAATTTTAGTTCTTCTCAGTGCTTTCCAGGTGGTTCAGTGGTAAAGAATCCACCTGCCAATACAGGAGATGCAGGTTCTATCCCTGGGTCGGGAAGATCCCCTGGAGGAGGAAATGGCAACCCACTCCAGTATTCTTGCCTGGAGAATCCCATGGACGGAGGAGCCTGGTGGGCTACAGTCTGTGGGGTCGCAAAAGAGTCAGACTCAACTTAGTAACTAAACAACAACTACAAGAACAAAAACAACAACAACATGTTATAGTAGAAGGACCTTCACAGTTTTGTAGAATGTGTGGCCTTGGGTCCCAGCTGTGGTGGCTAGATTTTCACATGTGGAAGGAAACCCAGCCAATGGGTGCTAGGAGTCAGTAGCATTCCTCCCCTCCTCCCAGAACACCAGAGTCCATAATATGATTTGGTTATTCGTTAGATGGTTAATAATTTAGACTCGATGGTATCCACTTGCTGACTGCAAGTCTCGAAGTGAGACATGCCACCTTGATGTCATTGATGTCCTTGGTGGCAGAAACCACCATTACTTTTCTGTTCCATGAGGCTCATTGTTGAAAAGACACTAGAAGGACATCTAGTCCTTCTCTGTACCCATGTCATCGGGACAGAAAAAGGCAGAACTCTAATGGATCCATTCCACTAACCTGAAAGAAATATGTGGTCTTATTTGGCCAACACTTTTAGTAGCAGGAGGAAAGGAGAGAAAGCAGGATGGATGGAGAAGAAAAGGAGATGGGAAAAAGAAAAAACAAAAAAGTGGCTGGTGGTTTGCACCTGCTCCAGAGTTGGGCAGCACTGTGGGTTCTGAGCCAATGTCCTTTCCTTTCCCCTCTACACACAGCTCTTGCTTTTTCTAACAGCCAGCTCAAGAGATCTTCTAGGCTCTCTCCTTGGACTCCTGCCTCTATTCCCCTGTCATTGTGTTGAGCTGTATTTTCATCGACTCCTGCCTCTATTCCCCTGTCATTGTGTTGAGCTGTATTTTCATCTTTATTCCCACTTTCCCTGTATCCGTGGTTTTAATGAAGACTGTTCTCATCTTCTGACCTTGGTGTTCATCGCTTTATTTATGTCCTCCCAATCCTCTCTTGGCTTCCTTTCCCCTCCGCTCTCTGCCCGGTTTTAGATCTCATTCTATGCTTCCATGTTCCAGCTTCCCCCTTGCCCCTGTCAGGGAAGCAAGCAGTCTGCGGAGCCCTCCGACCTCCTGCCCTGGAGCCTCTGGCCTGCGTGTGGACACATTTCCTCTTCCTTACCAGCCCGCATTGTCCTTTTACCCTTTTGCCTTACCTGAAGGAGGTTCTTGTTTTTCTACTTTATCCACTTAGCTTTCACGTGATCGCATTCCCATACTGTGCCGCATGGTAGGCAGAGGGCGGGGGGAGCAAGATTAACAGGACATACATAACCTCTTACGTCCAAGAAATTTACAGTTTTGCTGAAAAGACAGACATATGAACATTTCCAGGACTGCGTACTAAGCGATTCAGGGGTCCAACCCTGTTTGTGTTCAACTGTTTATTTCCAGTGCTTTCAACTATCAGGTGGCAACAAAGTCATCCGTGAACTCATCAAAAGAAAGCTTCCTTCTTTGACTGGGAGCTGCAGATGCTGCCATGTTGCCTCCATGTAGCGAATCCTTTAGATGATGACATTCTTCAATAGTTATTTAGGGTCCAAAATCTGTTTCACTGTGTAAGAGGCCCTGAAACACATTCTCTACAGAGGAGACAAGCAGACAGCATGCAGAGCACTTAGGATGTGCTAGGAGCTGTGACTCCCCAGGTGTAAAATGAGTACTTTCAGGAGTTTGGAGTCTAGAGGATGAGACAGGGAAGTAAATCAGCTATTATTATTGAGGGCACATGTGCTGGGCTGGAAGGATGTTTAGAGGACTTAAAAAGGGTAGATGGGTTTACATAATCCATAATCCATTGGTTTATGTGTTAGCCAGTTTTGAAACGGTTTCAAATATCTTTCATTTTTGGCCCACTTCTCTTAGCTTAAGGTTTTGAGAATGTCCCTTTCTCCTCCTTGATTAAGGAGGATAATTTAATATTTATATCTGTATAGGGATCAAAGCCTGTCTCTCTGATAGAAATAGTGAAAATCAACTGGATAGAAAAGCAACAAAGGCAGCCTTGCCATGAGTCAGGCTCGGAGGACAGACACATAACAGGTCAGCTGCCTGCACTATAGCGCTCCAGACTCCTCGGTCCGTGGGCTTCTCCAGGCAAGAATACTGGAGTGGGTTGCCATGCCCTCCTCCAGGGGATCTTCCCAACCCAGGGATCAAACCCAGGTCTCCTGCATTGCAGGTGGATTCTTTACTGTCTGAGCCACTAAGGAAGCCCAAGAGTACTGGAGTGGCTAGCCTATCCCTTCACCAGAGAATCTTGCAGGCAGATTCTTTACCAGCTGAGCTCCCAGAGAAGCCCACAGTTAACAGAGAAGACTGCTTCTTCCAGTCAAGCGGTTGCTGTAAGATGCCCTAAGAGCCTCCCTTCCTGTGATTACTGCATTCTTGTGGATGACACTCTAGACTTGCTGTACTGATCCGTATTTTACTGGACATCTTTATTTTTTGGCCAGGCCATACAGCTTGTGGGATCTTAGTTCCCTGACCAGGGGTTGAACCCTGGTCAGTGGGGGTTGCTGGGGTTGAACCCACAGCAGTGAAAGCAGCGAGTCCTAACTGCTGGATTGCCAGGGAATTCCCTCCTGGGCATCTTAAATTTCTAAACAGTCCTCACCTCATAACAGCCCCTAATTAATCTCCACTTGTAACTTTACCTCTAAACTGCCCACAGTCCAGAACTGAGTCCTCTAGACTCACCTTGGAATCCTCCAATGAGAACCCAAACCTTAGGAGAGATGATTCCCTTCTTTTTCTTTCTCAGTGTCATTCTGTGACTTCTTCAAGGGCCATCCCTCACTGCACCAAATCAACAAATTTGATTTTGTCCGACTACAGATTTGTTCCTGTTTCTGATAGTCTTCACCTGATGAGGCTTTAACACATGCATACAATCTGAGCTGCCGCTTAGATTGTAGTCTCCGGGAGGTCTGCTCATTCTGTATAATACCTAGCATTAAGAGGCTGGTGTGTGTGTTCATTGCCGTGTCATGTCTGACTCTTTGCGACTCCATGGACTATAGCCCACCAGGCTCCTGTGTCCATGGAATTCTCCAGGCAAGAATACTGGAGTGGGTTGCCATTTTCTTCTCCAAGAGATCTTCCTGACACAGGGATCAAACTCAGGTCTCCCACATTGTGGGCAGATTCTTTGCTGTTTAAGCTACCAGGCGTCTCTAACAGGCTGGTAGTAGTTTCAGTTCTCTATAGCTTTGAACATGCCTTATCACAGTTAGGGGAGATATCTGTTCGCCTCGTGTGCCTGCTGATTCTGTGTTTCATGTATGAGTGGGGTGTCTCAAATAACTTATAAGTCTTCATGGCCACTATCTAGCTTTTCAGGGATAAAATTAGTTATAGTTAAACCTTTGTGTATTTATGGCCTCTCAGAATCTGCTGCGTATGTGCTCAGTCGTGACTGTAGCCTGCCAGGCTCCTCTATCCATGGAATTCTCCAGGCAAAAATACTGGAGCGGGTTGCCATTTTCTTCTCCTTTAATGTCTCCAGTGTACATTTCTTGTCTCTACTATACATTGAAACTGTATTGAATGAATGCCATTCACTTAACAAGGATTTATCATGAGCCTGCTATGCTCCAGGTGACTATGTGTTTGTCACCCGAGAACCAAATAACGTGGCCCCTGTCCTCATGGAGTTGACTGCTCTTTAGCCGTCCTTGCTTGTCATGTCTTACTTTTAACTCTCCCAGCGTTGATCTTTGCTGCAGAACTTGTGGATTTCTTTAGTGCATGACCCCACATTTTAAGGGCTGAACAGTTTTTGAAGGAAAATCAGGGCTCTGTTTGGTTTTCTTCTCCATTTGCCTGCTCCTCCTCACTTGCTAGTGGACAGCCAGTCACAGGTGCAGTGACAGCTACCAGAGAGAGCTGGTCAGGTCTCACCATCTTCAAAGTGACCCATCCATGATGAAGTGTGCTCTCAGCAGTTGGGAGAACTGCTGTCTTAAGCAGAAATCTTCAGATTAAGATCCGAAGATACCAATGAATGTCTTCTCAAGGAGTGGAAGCTTCCTCTTCGAATAAGCATCCTATTGGATCCTCTTGAATACCCTTCTTTCATGTTAGATTTTCATCTATGGAGAATTTTTTCTTCTTTGTGGAGGGGAGTGCTGCAGAAGAACCTTGGAGAGGAGGAAACAAAGGAAGTGAGGTTTTGAAACCTCAAAACTTGACCTGGTCTGAAAAGTTTGTGGGAGCATGTGTTGTCTTTCGGGTCAGTCACTCCAGTGAATGTCTTTAAGATTTTGAATATCATTATTAAAACTTTACATTTCAATTTAATCATTAGGCATCATTTCCAATAAAACATACTATGAGGTTTGCTACTTAAAGGCTTTGGGTTGGGAATGGGTTTCTAGACATCAAATCAAGTGTAATTATTAACCTTTCTGTGGGAAAGCTTGGGACTCTGTGGTTTAACTCACTAATCTTTAGCCTGGGAATTCTGGGTTCAAAGAGGGGACTATGAAATAGTTAAACTCCTAAATGTTTCTCTCTTTAACTTGGGGAAAGATTTCCAGATTATGTTAGTCAAGTTTACTAATTTATCAAAACATCAAAGAAAATGAAACCCACTTTTGTGAGTTCTTCCAACAGTAATTGAAGCCCCTTTCCAATCTTTTATTTTACATCTTCCCCCATCTCTCTAATGTAACTGCAGAGTAAGAAGTATTCTTTTAAGGACAGCCAGTTCACATCAGTGGTCATGGCGATTCCAAGGTGACTATGACCTTGCCAAGACTCTAGGAAGACAGAATTTTCTGTTAAAGAACAACTGACATATTTCATTTTTCTTTCACACTTTCCTGTCTTTTTTCTTGGTATTGAACTGTGTGTGGGGGGAGGGGATGTGGGGAATAAGAAGAAGTAACAGAGAAGTGTTTGTGTCAACCTGGATAATATTGATCTAATGAAAAATATCCATTAGCAACCCTAATCAGCTCTGACTAAAAGTTAGAGGCTGGGGTCTTAATTTTTCCATTAAACATATGCCGTGGGATTGTTTCATATATCTTGCATTCTCTGCTTGGCATTTAGGTATGATTTAGATTGTCTATGAAATTGGAAGACATACAAATTAAAGCATGTTTATATTTTTTGTTTATAGTAATAAGCTGTTCTAAGCAAAGACAGACATTTAACAAGAAAACATTTGTAAAATGATTATCAGCCTTTTAAGAAAAAATATGAGAAGTTTATCTAATAAAATAGTTAAATTGCTAGCTAATTGTGACTATTTTAAAAAAATCACTTAATCGAAGTATTGAAATACTCTCAATAAGACATTTCATTTGCCCCCAAGATAAAGTCCTTTTGGCAATACCAACAGCATCCCCTGTGGAACAGAGAAGAACATCTTGTTCTTATGATGCTTGAGATTTGGAAACACAGAAGATGAATTTTTAGGCATATGTATTATAATTTGAAGTTCTGCCAAGGTATACCAAACCTTTCATTGATGGATACCATGCACCTACTAGAAAATCAATACTTAGGTTCATACTTTAGGGTAATTATAATGAGCTTATTGCATTTTCTCATGAGTCAAAGGGACAATTCATGATGGAAGTATGATTATTTCCATGTGGTAGGAATAATAAGAAAATGTAACCAAATAGCAAGTATAGCCAAGGAAGACAGATTGTGCTCAGCCATTTATTGAATGCTGCTCAGGTATGCTTTCACATTGAGAATATTTATCAAGAGCCTGCTGAATGCCAGGCAGTGGGCTGGATTCTAGCCACGTTAAGACACCGAGGATGTGCCAATCAGAAACGACAACAAGGTAATTGTCATTGGAAGAGACTTGAAAAGAGTTTTGAAAATGTATAGAAGGGTGGAAGAGTAATACTGGCGGTTGTTAATCCGAAGAAAGACAGCTATTTATTTAGACCTAATTAATAATTAGCTTCAATGCTTATGAAGAATGTGGTGACTAGATCTTTCTATCATAGCTGGGTACCCCCAAAAAAAGGGGGGGAACAAAATTAAGCTGTGGTGTGAAGTTTGAAGAATTTCAGTCAGATTGAAAGAAAGATGTTAAAAAATTGGTAAAAATTAGTAGACATGTATTGAAAGAAGGTGTCTTGTCTCTTTTTCATCTATTTAAAAATATAAACCCATTCTTTCCTTTGGCCGGCACATTTCAGTTGTATACCAAGATGACGGTGAACCGAGGCTGCCCTCTCACCTAAGGTTTGGTGGGGCAGGTGGCTATTAAGAGTCTTCCTAGGAAGCCCAGGTTGTCACACTCCCTCCTGGATGCAATTTGAATTGTCACCTTCTGTCATGATCTCTCAAGTTTCAGAGAGTTCTTTGGGGTCAATAAGCAGGTGGTGCTGTGATTTGCTGGAGCTTTCAGTCAGAAATTTTAAAAAGCAAGAAAATCTGAGGCCACACCATGGGAGTAGAGGGTTTGGAGAAGATTCCTGTTTTGGAGTGTGGTTTTTGTATTTATAACTAGAGTTAGCCTAGTATCCTGACAGATATAACAACCATCCAAAGAGATGTTTCCATTTTCTTCCACACATGGTACATCCAGAGAAGAAAACCCGAGAGAGTGATGTGTTAAAGGAATACAAGAAGTGCAACTCAGAGGAATCAGTCCTAAGAAGCTAAGCATATGAGGTCATCTGTGGTGATGCCTCCATTTTTTATTAGGATGTAGAAACTTGTCAGTTTAAATTATATTTCTCTTTAATTCAGAACAGATTTGTATGTGTGTGTATGTGTGTGTGTTTAATCTTCTTTTTAAAAAATTAATTTACTTTTGGCTGTGCTAGGAAATGGCAACCCACTCCAGTATTCTTGCCTAGAGAGTCCTGTGGACGGAGGAGCCTGGTTAGCTGCTGTCTATGGGGTCGCACCGAGTTGGATACAACTGAAATGACTTAGCATGCATGCATACTTTGGAGAAGGAAATGGTAACCCACTCCAGTGTTCTTGCCTGGAAAATCCCAGGGATGGAGGAGCCTGGTGGGCTGCCGTCTGTGGGGTCGCACAGAGTTGGACACAACTGAAGCGACTTAGCAACAGCAGCAGCAGGTTTCATTGCTGGGCAAGCTTTCTCTAGTTTAGGGAAGTGGAGGATACCCTCTCCCTGGCAGTGGACAGGCTTGTCATTGCAGTGGCTTCTCTTGTTGAGTACAGTCTCTAGGCGCACGTACTTCAGTATTTGCAGCCTACGGGCTTGGTAGTTGCAGCTTCCGGGCTCTAGATCACAGGCTCAGTAGTTGTGATGCATGGACTTAGTTGCTTTGAGGCTTGTGGAATCTTCCTGGATCAGGGGTCAAGCCCATGTCCGCTGCATTGACAGGCGGGTTCTTATCCACTGTGTCACCAGGCAAGTCCCAGATTTAATCTTAAACACCTAACTTGTGGAAACTTTGTTTCAAAGACCCAGAGTAGCACAGAGCAGCGATAAGTGCTTGGACCTTTCCTGGTGGAGCGACATGGTGAGCACACCATGCTGATGAAGCCAGGAACTCGGACCCCACGGTCCCCTCTCAATTCCATTGGGTCCTCGGCCCTAGATTGTCCCCCAGATATCCAGCTGTCACCTCAAGTCTGCCATTGGTTAAAGCATAGGTCAGAATATATGTGAGATTTAGCTTACATCTGTCACCATATTGGAGATCAACTAGAAAGGTCTGTGTCCCGCAGGTAAGATGCTAATAGTCTTATCTTTATGTACACAATAAAGCATATTTCACTGTACTTGAAAATGGATGGATGGAGGATATAAGGCAGTTTTTTAAAAGTTAGGGCGATTTGTTTGCATTTGGTTGATTACAACATGAAGAATAAAGATGTATCTAGCTTGATCAACAATGAAAATTCCCGTTTATTATTGTGAAAGACTCCAAAGCAGCCAGCCAGAGCCAGCTCAGATGTCATCCCATGATTACATAGTTTGGATGTTTGGTTTGTTGAAAGAAGGTTGATTTCAGTCCACCTGTTAGCTGGGGCCAAAACTAGATGGTGAGGGCCTGTGGGAGAGTGAAAACTAAATGGACGCAGTGTATTTGCAACATCTAATGTTTAACGTGGGACCTTTCTCTCTAGGAAATTTCTAGTGGCAGTCAGTCCTTGATGTTTTGTGTTTTTTTCCTCCCTTTCTGGCAGTATTTTTGAGTTTCAAAGATTTATGAACCTCCATACCTAGCTTTGCTATTTCAAATTATATAATGTAATGTAACTAGGCAGCCAGCTTTTAGCAATATTTATGAAAGGAGTCATCGAATGTTACCCAAGCTGTGTTTTGTAAATTACATGCTGATTGATAAAATGCCATAGTCACAGCTTGTTTTTCTAGAACTGAACAGATAACTTAATTTCCAGTACTGTGAGTTTTTTGTTAGCTTGCATGGGATCTCCCACAAATGAATTTTTTAAAAAAATGATTTTCAGTATCAAATTAAAAATTATATATATATTTACCATAGCAAAGAGATTTTTTGTATGACCTTTGCAAATGTAGCTGATTTCTCATGAACTGTCAATTGGCTAAAATTTAAATTAGTCAAATAATTGGATTGAATTAACTTTCCTCTAGCTGGCACTTCTTCTAATCAGGTTGCTATTCCCTTGTGTTAATCCTATTTCAATTATTTTATCAATAATATTAACATTTTCTGATCTTCTTGCCTATTATCTAAACATGCATACCTAGATATGTGTATAATGAAGTACAGGCAATGTGATTTGTCACTGGGGTTTTTCAGCATTTTTACTTATCAACTCTTATTTATTCCTAAACTTTCTTCCTCTCCTCTGCTTTCCTAATTCACTTGCTTGTATAGAACCATATTCATATCATAATTGCCTGATTAGGAATTTCTTTTTCTCTAGTTTATGGTGTCAAGTTAGTGGAGTTGTGTGCATCAAATTTGGTGTCAAGAGAGTATGTCCAATGCTTATTATAAACGAATTTATCCTAGAAAGACAGTCTTGTCTATGTCTGCATTGTTATCTGTACCAATGTCAGTTTGGCTTCTGTCCCAGGCCCCATGGGATTACTCCAGGTATATAGACAGGATTATAAAATCACAATGGCAGTCTTTCTACTCCATCTAAACGATCCTAAAGGATTATGTTAATAGAAGAAGGCTTTGTTTGCCTGGAGAAGGGGAGTCTGGCAATGAGTTGTTCTATGTCTCTGCTGTTATTTTAGTCCTCCTTGCATGTGGGAGGGTATGGAGCTCAATGGAATGACACTTATCACAAAGTTCTGGCTCTCACTTTTTTTTTTTATTAAACTTGGAATTGGCTTTTATTAATTTTTGACCTCACCAAATGGCATGTGGGGTATCAGTTCCCCGACCAGGGCTTGAACCCCTGCCCCCGGGATTGGAAGCACCAGGGGTGCTTAGGAAAAAGAAATTCCTAATCAGGCAATTATGATATGAATATGGTTCTATACAAGCAAGTGAATTAGGAAAGCAGAGGAGAGGAAGAAAGTTTAGGAATAAATAAGAGTTGATAAGTAAAAATGCTGAAAAACCACCAGGAAGTCCCAGCTCTCACTTTTTGATAATAAAAAAATTAATATCACAGATTTTTTTCATCAAAAAAGTTCTGACCATTGATTTATGTGCCTGGCATCATGCTAATTGGACTTACAACAGCAAAGAAGTCAGACAAGGCCACAGGCTTCACGAAGCTTGAGTAGTGGAGAAGACAGATTGGTAAGCAAGCACTTGTAATGACATCTGCTGGATGGGAGAGGGTGGAAGGGACAGGGTGCTGGAGCAGCAGCTACCATTGGGAATCCTCAGAGCTTCCAGGAAGAAATGACATTTGAGACCTAAAAGAGATGAGTAGATGTCAGCTAGGCAAACAGAGGAAGGAAGCGTATTCCTGGCAGTGGGAACAGCTTAGGTAAATGTCTGCAGATGAGAGATTATGGCACGTTTGGAAAACTTACACACGTTCTGCTTGGCTGAAGCATGGGATGGAAGGGTAGGTGAGGAGATGTATGAGCCAAAGAGACTTAGCAAGTAGAGAGAGACCAAGTCATAAAGGTTTTTAAAAGGAGTTTTGACTTTCTCCTAAAATCAATTGGAAGTTGTTGATAGGGTATCAGCGGGGAATTGATATGATCACTTTTGCTGCCACAGCAAGATTGGCCGTCAGGAGACCACTTAATGGGGATGAATGTGGTACTCATGATGGGCGAGGCTGTGGAGATGGTAGAAGGATCAGAGTCGAGAGACAGGACTGTGATTGGTTGGATGTGGGGTAAGGAGGAGAGATGAGCTGGATGCTTCTTGGGTTTCTGGCTCAGGCGACTGCATAGATGGTAATTGCCCTTCACTGAGATGGGGGAATGGTTGTTTTTTGGTAACACTGACAGTCAGACATATTTGAGGTATTAGCTGTTTGAACATTGAGCCAACGTAAATGATGGAAGATGCACCAAACCAGAACTCATTCTGAGTGTGAACGTGTGTGTATTTTTCTTTACTGTGTGCTTGGTAGTGTTCTTCTTGTTTAGTTGCTAAGTCGTGTACAACTGTTTTGGAACCCCATGTACCTTGACCCGCCAGGCTCCACTGTCCATAGGATTTCCCAGAGAAGGATACTGGAGTGGGTTGCCTTTTCCTTCTATAGGGGATCTTCCAAACCCAGAGATTGAACCTACGTCTCCTGAATTGGTAGGTGAATTCTTTACCACTGAGTCACCTGGAAAGCCCTAGTAGAGTTCTAGATACTATATAAAAATTATATAATTTAATCTTCACAGCAACCCTATGAAGTAGGGATTGTTATTATTCCCATTTTGTGGAGGAAGAAATTGATGACTGAGACATGGTCTTATAGAGCTCACAGTCAAGAGGGACTGTGAGTAAATATATTGTGTTAGTGCAAAGGGAAGCATTTCTTATTGAGTTAACAGAATTTAATTGATGATGACCATACAGTGTCTTTTTGCTCTTGAAAGGGCATTTGGAGGGCAAAGGGTTTTGTTTATTTACTGTACTTTGATTTAATAATGATAGAAAGAAAAAGATATTATAAAGAAGACTGAAGGAAATAAGTCCAGAAGAAAGGCACAACTTTTCTTAAATTTCCTTAACATCCTTATTTAACAAGTTGTCATTAATCACAAAATTGCCTAGTTATTTTAGTTGTATTCTTTTTTTTTATTAGTTGTATTCTTAATTGACTTTTTTTTTTTTGCCTTTGCTAATATTCCCTATAGTACAGATATTTATGTTGAATGTTTCCAATACAGTACTTGAAATGGCTGTGGTATGTCTACTTCTAAATGGGTTCCCACAGGAAACCAAAAATATCTTTACATGGAAATTTACTACAGAGTGGAAGAAATTGGAGAAAGAGATAATGAGCCAAGAACCATGAATGAGTTTTTAAACTTTCATCATGTTCGCTGGCAGAGGACCAAGCAAAGGTCACGTTCTGATGGCTTAGCTACAATAGGGCTGGTGAAATGAACATTGGCTTTTTTCACTTTCTGTGGCTGGTGGTGTGGGGTGTACTTCTCCCCCAGCTTCGTGTGGTGGGAACTTATTCATTCATACAGAAAATGCATTGAGGTGCTGGAAAGCCAACATTTGACAAATAATTGTCCCACATCTTTTAATGGTCCAACAGCAGCATATCTTTTGTTTCTGCCAAAATCAGTGCTAATGTTTCTTATACCTCTGAAAACATACTCATCCTCTTCTTCAGAAGGAGGTTATGCATATCTCTTTATCTGTTGTATCTTGTTCCTAGTCAGGATGTCTGGATGATGTCCATTCTTTTCCTAATTCTACTACTTTCTCAACTCAATATTTTGATATAAAGATAATTATTATTACCTCATATAAGTCAATGAGATAAAGGGGGTGGGGAAGATGCTAGTTACAGGCAATATCCAAGATATACATGACATCACAAGAAAGGAAATAAGGGTATTTCTGCAGAGAATCATGAGATGAGAGCTAGTATTCGTGATTTCCTTTCCTACCATCCTTCTTAGCTCCCTGACCAGGGATCGAACCTGCACCTGTTGCTTTGGAAGGCGAAGTCTTAACCGCTAGACTGCCTGGGAAGTCCCTCATCCTTCTCCCCTTTAGTTAACACTTCATCTGCTTAGGATTCTTAACCAGTTGGGTGGTCCAAATATTTGTTCTGGAGGGATCTGAGCTCTTGGTAGCATTGTCAATACAGGATTGCTGATGCCTTCCCTTAACTTCACTGTTTTTAAAAAAGCTATAAGTTACATATAACATGCAAAAGAGAAATCATAACTACAGTTTGTAGAACAGTAAAATGAACATCTGTGCACTACGTTCAGCTTAAAAAACATAACAGAACAAATATAGTTAAAGCTCCTCTTGTCTCTCCTTAGTCCCATTTCTTGCTTCTTTTCAAAATGTAAACACTGTCTTGAATTTTATATTTATCCTCCCATTGCCTTTTGTTTTTCTTAATATTTCTGCTACATATGTATGTAATCCTAAACAATATATAGTTAAGTTTGGAATTTATGTAAATGAAATCATACTCTCTTTGTTCTTTTGCAACCTGTTTTTTTTCCTCAGAGATATTTGTGGTATTAATCCATTTAATTTGATTTTCTGAAATTTAATTTGTCAGTAGTACTGAGTAAACACTTCTTACTAATATGTAGATTTATTTAATATTACTAATCTGATAAATTTGAACACTCACCGGCAGATAATCTAAAAAAAGTGACTTCATATAATTATATGAGGAAATAGTTGAAAGAATTTAGCTATTTCTAAATATTAAGTATTCTTATTTTAAACTTAGAGTATTTTATACTTACAGTATTTATACTATAAGTATTATTATATATAGTATATAGTATATATAAGTATATATATATATAGTATATATAAGTATATAGTATATATTATTATACTTATAGTTTAAGTATATTATTAAACTTACAGTAAAAGTATTATTACAGTATACTTAAAGTATTTTATACATTATAAGTATTAAGTATTTTTATTATGTCAAAATATATGTATTTAGATGTAAATGGTGATTGCAGCCATGAAATTAAAAGATGCTTACTCCTTGGAAGGAAAGTTATGACCAACCTAGATAGCATATTAAAAAGCAGAGACATTACTTTGTCAACAAAGGTCCGTCTAGACAAGGCTATGGTTTTTCCAGTGGTTATGTATGGATGTGAGAGTTGGAAAGCTGAGCGCCGAAGAATTGATGCTTTTGACCTGTGGTGTTGGAGAAGATTCTTGAGAGTCCCTTGGACTGCAAGGAGATTCAACCAGCCCATCCTATAGGAGATCAGTCCTGGGTGTTCATTGGAAGGACTGATGCTGAAGCTGAAACTCCAGTACTTTGGCCACCTGATGCAAAAAGCTGACACATTTGAAAGACCCTGATGCTGGGAAAGATTAGGGGCGGGAGGAGAAGGGGATGCTGGGAAAGATTAGGGGCGGGAGGAGAAGGGGACGACAGAGGAGAGATGGTTGAATGGCATCACCAGTTCAATGGACATGAGTTTGGATAAACTCCAGGAGTTTGTGATGGACAGGGAGGCCTGGCGTGGTGCAGTCCATGGGGTTGCAAAGAGTCGGACACGACTGAGTGACTGAACTGACTGACTAAGTAGAGAGAAATTAATTTTAAATCTAATTAATAACTATTGTGCTTAATTTTAAAAAATTAGGTCATGTTTACATTATTTCCAAATTTTTTTTCCCTTCTTTTAAATTATTTATACTTTGCATTTTGGATATCCGTATCCTTCTTCTCTCAATTTTTAAATTCTTTTTTCTTTTTGAAATCTTTATTCACTGTTCTTTAAGCTCTTCCTATGTTCAACTTCTAGCCTTTACTTTGCTTATTAAACATGATTTAAAAAAAAAAAGCATCAGCTGCCAGCTTCTCAATTCATCTCTTTCCAGCGTGTTTCATGTCTTATTTTCAAAGTTTAAAAGTGTATGCTGTGATGTCTTGATTAATATGCAGATTTTTTTGATCAAGTGCATGTGTCATTGGCCACCTCTTTGCCTCCCCACTCCAATCAACTTTTATTTCTTGATAATATTTTTATTAACATGTTAATTTTGGTGACAAATACTCCAAATCATTTTAGCAAGTGGCATTTGTGGTTAACTTGAATTAATGAGTAGAATAGGAAATGGGAAATGGATTTGAAATACCAGGGAGTCAAAACTATAGGTAAGATAAAAACAAATGACAGTTAGCAAAATTTAATGAATGAAAGAGCTGCTTAAGAAAAGAATGAATGATTGAATGAGTAACTAGGTAACTCCTTATAATACCATGCTGAACTGACTGTCATCTAAATGTCAGAGTCTGCACCATGTTTAGATGATTTAGAGACTGTTATCAAATTAAGGATCTGGTTTAAAACATTACCATTTTATATATGTGTATGTATATCATCCATTCTCACTAGAGGAAATATAGTTTTCTGTTGCTTAGTGTTGAAGACTATTTTGCTAAAAATGGGTGGAGTCAGGTAGCTGGTAAAGAATCCACCTGCAATGCAGGAGACCCCAGTTTGATTTCTGGGTAGGGAAGATCCCCTGGAGAAGGGATAGGCTACCCACTCCAGTATTCTTGGCTTCCCTGGTGGCTCAGCTGGTAAAGAATCCGCCTGCAATGCAGGAGACCTGGGTTTGATCCCTGGGTTGGGAAGATATCCTGGAGAAGGGAATGGCTACCCACTCCAGTATTCTGGCCTGGAGAACTCCGTGGACTATATAATCCATGGGGTCGCAAAGAGTCAGACAGGACTGAGTGACCTTCACTATACACTATACTATAGAAAATGATACAAAATCTTTTCCTATGTAACTGGAAGACATACAGAGAATTCACTAGTAATTTGTCAAAAGTATTTTCTATTTCCTTCCAAGAGGAGAGATGTGGATATGATTTAGAAATTAACCAAAGTAAAAGGGCTTCACATGGTGCAACTGCGGACAAGCCTGTGTCAGTTTCATTTGTTCTTTAAACCACATACAGGTGTTTTTTTTTTTCTTAATTGATCTGAGATACATTTACTTTTCAGAAGCAAATACTTGTCAACTTCGTGATTTCTTCATTATTTAAAGAAATTGAAAACAAGACTTTAACACAGAATTACAAAATAAAGTGGTTCACATCAACTCTTTGCGCTGCACCTGGGCGAAAATCTGCCGCTTTCTTTTGATGTTTCTGAGTCATCACGCTGCCTTGCCAGACTACTTATCTAGAAGAGAGGGCGGCAGTCATTGAGGAGCTTGTAATGTGAGACAGGTAGGGCTGATAAGTGTCTAAGACAATTTAAGAAACATTAAACTAGGACATTGATTGATTTATTAACATTGTGTATAAGCAATGGCTCAAGGCATGTTATAGGACTGTGAGTGAAAGGAGAACTGGAGGAAATTAGGTCACCAGGGAGAACTCTTCTGTCCATCTCTAATTATATAGAATGGGTGCAGTTTCAATAGCTCTTTGAGTAAAAGAAGGGAGACATCTGGACGAGCTGGGAGCCCAAAGAGGACAAGATGAGGTATGTGTTGTCATATCAGAAAGAACAAGGGAGGTGCATCCAATTTTTACCTTTTTTAATTTTAGTATTCCCTTTCCCCTTCCCCCAATATTGTGTTTTTAGAGTAGAGAAAATGCTCGAGCTGCTTTTCATTGTAATTCATTTTAATAATGAAAATGCCCACTTTCTAAAATTGCAATTTAAGCCTTTTGGGAACACAAACAATTTTCCCCTGTGCTTGGGAAAGTTGAAAAATATGATTAACCCACAGCCCGTGCGTGCGTGCATAGTCACTTCTGTGATTTCAGTGACTCTTTGCAACCCCATGGACTGTAGCCCGCCAGGCTCCTCTGTCCATGGAATTTTCCAGGCAAGAATACTGGAGTGGGTTGCCGTGCCCTCCTCCAGGGGATCTTCCCAAACCAGGGCTCAAACCTGCGTCTCTTACATCTCCAGGTGGGTTCTTTACCACTAGCGCCACCTGCAAAGCCCAACCTACATCCTAACCTCTGAGTAGTGACCCTTTAAAGCATCATTCCGTTGGATCCTATTTCCTTCCCCCTCTATGGCTGTGGTTCTTTCCTCTCCAAATGCTCTCTGTCCCTCTTGAATTGTGGGGTCCTACCTGCCCCCATCAATCTCTAAAGAGGTGGCCCAGTGTTGAATCAGGAAAATAGCCTGTCTTACACACTCACAAAGCAAATTTACAAGATCCAAATCCCTTAAGTGTTCTTTGAGGTGGTCCACTTTTAAAGGTCAATTTTTCAGATAGTTTGGGAGGCCAAATTCCTCCTCCTTTGAGGCTAGACAGAATGATTTTACTGCAAGGTTGCCCAACCAATACTGTTTATACAGAGTGACTCTTTCCTTTGACTTATTATTCTACTCCCCATGGGTATGACAATTAGGATTTATCACTAGATGCATATGGCAGATTTTAGAATCTTTGGAACGGTATGTCTAGAAGTTACATTGAGTCCAGGGTTGTTTGGTCGTTGGTAACCTGGAAACCTAATTGCAACAACAAGCCATCCAAACAGGGTTATTCTTCTGAGTGCTCCTAATGAAAGTAATACCGGGAGGGATCAGCCAGGAATGGACTCGACATCCCTGGCAAACAAAACTGACTTCTAGCTTATGGTTATCACTAATTGGGGTACAGTAATTCTGAAGCATGTTTAGTGGAACTTTAAAAAAAAAATAATTCCACAGTTCCTGGTAATGTGTTCACTGAAGACTTACTGGATGAAGTATCATTCTTTATAATTTACAGGTTAAAATAGCTGGATGTTTTCCTCCATATCCAAGCAAGTGTAAGAGTTTTGCTTTCTTAAATAAATGTGCTTTATTTTCTTCAGTATTTTATACTGTCTAAGCACTACAGCAAAATGGAAAGGAATACAATATGGTAACTTAAATACCCCTGCCCATTTTATTCATTCATGTCTTTGTTTTGGTACTATAAACACAAACACAGGTGGAATAGAAGCTAATACAGGAAAGACAGTGTTCCACGTGGAAAGGATTTTGTGTCATCTCTTGGATTTCTTGAGTTATTTGTGTTGAATGTAATTAAGGCCCAAAGTAAGTGAGGCCTCTTATAAAACCTAGATTAATCATGGAAGTAGATTGGTTTTAATTTTGGGGTGATAGAAGACATCCCTCACCAATTTTCCATTCCTTTTGGAATGTTAGGTGGCTGATATTGTTGCTTATCTGTCTCCACTGTATTTTTAGTTTCAAGCTATCACCGTTCTCCTTTACCTTTTCTTTATAGTTTGGGAATTACAGGGTATAAATGAGTTGAAATGAAGTAAAAATGCAGTGGTAGTTTTTTCAAGCTCATCTTTGAGCAAACTTGAGTTGATCAAAGATGTCCCTGAACTTGTTTTTCTTGTTAATATAACAGTTGATGCTCATGGTAAAGGCTTTTCAAAAAGTCTGTTTTACATGGAAAGGGAATGAGGGTAAACATCTTCTTCAGTGGTATTATTTATTATTTCACTTATGTCTCCCTCCTCTCTCCCTACTCACTGGCTCAGTGGTAAAGAATCTACCTGCCAATGCAGGAGATGCAGATCATCTCCTGGGTCAGGAAGATCCCCTTGAGAAGGAAATGGCAGCCCACTCCAGTATTCTTGCCTGGACAAATCCCATGGACAGAGGAGCCTGGTGGGCTACAGTCCATGGGGTCACAAAGAGTTGGACACAGTTGAGTGACTGAGCATGCACGCATGCCCTACTCAGCTATACATCTACATGCATTTTGGGTAACCAAAGCTATTGAGCCTGAATTGTCTGTCCACACTTTGTATGCTTCCATTAGTAGAGGAGTGCCCATCCATTTTTATCTGAATGCTTCAGCTTAGTGTTGTTTTTTCATTGAGAGAGAGCAGGGCTTAGTGGAAAGAGCATGGATTTTGGAACTAAATAGACTCAAGTTTCATTCCTAATTCTTGGGCCTAAAGTACTGCTTCCTCATTGGATAACAGGAAGAAATGATCTCTGTCTTGAAGTTGTAGTTATCAAGAAATATTAAGTCAATATCTACCATGTGTCAGATGCTGAGCCGAACAATTGGGGTGAAAAATGAGAAATATGTGACCCCTACTTTCCAGGGAAGAGCTTGTTGTTTTGCGGGAATGATATGCATGCAGATAGCAGTAGTAAAATGTGATAAACACACACAGTGTGTAAGCTCATTGTGGATGAACATGCCAAAAGAATGCAATTAATATTGTGTTGCAGGGGGGTCAGAGAAAGGACACTTCAGAGTGGAGCTGGGTCTTGAAAAATCAGTAAATTCAATAGACATCTTGAGTGTGAGTTAAGACCATGAGCAAGGACATAGATGCATAAAATTTCATAGCTGCATTGGCCAATAGTTTGAGCAATGACCTCTGGGGTGTGGTAAGCCATGGGCCTTGAACTTGACAGAAATGTGCTTTTGGCTATAATAAGTCCACAAAGCAGTGATCCTCAAATCTTGGGTTATTCTAGCTATACAAATTAACCCCTCTGCCCAAAGATCATTCAGATACTCAAGTTATGGACTCAGTGAGTTGAATTCATAAGCATCGCATATTCAGATATCCAAAGCGCAGTTAGTTTAATGTCCCTTGTAGTGTACTTTACAGGAATCCAAACTATTACCTTGAGATCTAATAACTGTAAAGATGACTCTCCACAGGGGAATCCACTGCAAAATCCACAGTTGTCAACAACTGAGTGCCAATAGGCAGGGGACTTAGAATTACTCTGTGACTGAGCAGGCAAGCTTCTCAGGTTAGTGGAGGGGATGTATGCTCTTGGAGAAAGTATTCCTCTTTGCTTCCTGAACAAATACTATTTGTCAGACATCTTCTGACATGCAAACTATTCTTGTTCATTGTCAGGGTATTTATACTACACTCAGAAGGTAGTCTATATTTTCTTCCTTGAAAATGGAAGGATATTCATCTAGACCTCATTTCCTTGTGCTTGCCATCTTAGCCATCTGTTGGAGAATAACAAATGTGGGGCATTAAAGTATAAATCAAGCTAAATATATATTAAGCAGAGACAAATAAATGCAAGTGGGAAGACATATTAGCACATTCACTAGGCTATGTTTTCTTGTTGTTGAAAGAATATTCATATTGTTTGCTAGTAACACCCCATATCTTCATTATAAATTTATAATGTTAAGAGATTGATTAAAAGTGGATCACTGCAATGAAAACTAATGATGTATGTGAAATTCACATAAATCACATGCTACCAGTTGCTAAAGACGCTGAAGATACTAGAAGAGATTAGTTTTAAGTAAGTGTAGGGTTCACAGAGAAAGTGCCAGTAGAAATGAAAATAAAATGCTTATTATGTAAAGTAGAAAGATCTCAGGAGTTAGAGTTTGAAGTCCTGGCTGGGTTGCTTTATGGCCTCAGTTTCCTCAACTCTGAACTGTTAATGACAGCAGCACCTGTTCTAACCTGGGTTTCCTGTTAATTCAGTTCAGCTCAACTCATCAAACACATACTATGTGGTTAATTGTAAGCTCTCGTAGTCTAGGAACCGTGACTGACTTGTTCAAGATCATGTGGGGAGCTCAATAGATGTTTGCTGTTGTTGCCTGCAATGTGCTGAGGAAATAGAGATGTGGAAAAACACAGTCCCTGGGCTCAGAGAGTGAACTGTCTGTCTGAGAAGACGGCGGGCAACAAATCCTATAACCAGAATAAGTAAGGGTTAAATTAGAATGTCAGTAGAAGTTCTGCATACATTCTTGGTTTTTATTGCTATGAATGATACTATTTTTTGATATCTTGTTTTTTGTTTTCCCCCCACTAAACTGATTTATCTGCTCTCTTTGTAGCTAAAGATATATGTCAGTCATTTTAACAGCTCTTAATCACTGTGTGATTTTCAATTAATGGATCATCTACAGTAAGCTTTAATATGTGGATTGGTTCTTCTACTATCCTAGAAGTAAAGAGGGGACATCTTTTTGCTGGTTTATGTATTCCAAAAATAAGCATTCATGTAGAAGTTAGTTTTGGTCAAAGGGGAGATAATTAATATATTGGCAAAATGAAAAAGGCTGATTTAGATTTTAAATGACTTTTGGATTAATGAATGCTTTGATTATCTGTGTCTCTTTTCTTCTCCATCAACAGGGAGAATTGAAAGTTTTGTACAGATGTGCTTACTAACAAAATTGCCCACTATGCATAGGTACATATGCTTCATCCATTATTTCAGGTGACCAGAACAGAAATTTTCTCATTTTTCCTTCTTTCTTTTTTTTTTTTGGCTTTGGAACTTTGCATGAAACTTGATCAACAATTGAAATTGCACATTCCCACATGTGATGGTAATAAAGAGAAATTATATTAGTTTGTGGCCTGAGTTTTGCCACGGCAGTGGGAAAGGGAGACCTGAAGTAATAGCAAGTAAATATTATGATATTAAGAATAGGGAGGTAGGACTTTCCTTGTGGTCCAGTGGTTAAAACTCTATGCCCCCAACGCAGGGGGCATGGGTTCAATCCCTAGTTGGGGAACTGAGATCCCGCATGCCTCCCAGCGCTGCCAGAAAAAGAAAAACAGTAAATATCATTTAAAAAAGAAGAAGAAAAAAAGAATAGGGAGGTTGTAAGACTTGGTTTTCAGTCTTTTAAATTTTATTTATAAATCAGAGATATGGTCAAATAAATGTGACTCATCTCCCACTTAGTAGTGGTAGTAGTGTCTGACTCTTTGCACCTCCATGGACTGTAGCCCGCCAGGCTCCTCTGTCCATGGGATTCTCCAGGCAAGAATACTGGAGTGGGTTGCCATTCCCTTCTCCAGACGATCTTCCTGACCCAGGAATTGAACCCAGGTCTCCTGCATTGCAGGCAGATTCTTTACCATCTCTGCCATCAGGGAAGCTCCCATCTCCCACTTACATGTATAGCATTCTTTTTTTTTTTTTTTTTTAAATAAACGGACCTTGATATAATAATAAAATAAACCCCATTGCAAGCTGAGATCTGAGTGTGGTGATGTCATGAGAAAAATGTGCTGGATTTTCTCTTGTAATTTAAAAGATAATAATAATCCTCTCGACCTGCTAAATGTACCTTGGAGTAACACAATTTTGTGGAACACATTTGTTTAAAACTTTTGGACTAGAAGTGCTAATGTAACTGAAATCTTTGACTCATTCTTTGCATAACTGCCTTGTAGAGATGGGGGTAGCAGGACTCCCGTGTGATGTCTTCAGGATATGAGGGACATCTTGTCTTTCAGGTGGATCAAAGCCTAAGTTATCCTCCCAAGGTGGATGGTTTGAGGTTTCAAGACTTTCAGAGTTTCTCCAGAGGGCATCAGGACCTACATCCCATGCTGCTTTTCCAATCAGAAGGACTTTATAATTTATTATTTACTGTAATGCAAAAGCTATTGGAGAGAACAGAATAGGAGAAAATATTTGCAAGCAATGTTACTGACAAGGGATTAGTCTCTGAAATTTATAAACAGCTCATGCAGCTCAATATCAATAAAACCACCAATGACCCCATCAAAAAATGGGCAGAAGACCTAAAGAGACATTTCTTTGAAGAAGACATACAGATGGCCAAGAGGCACTTGAAAATATGCTTGATATTGCTAATTATTAGGGAAATGCAAATCAAAACTACAATGAGTTATCACCTTACACCAGTCAGAAAGGCCATCATCAAAAAATCTACAAAGTGTAAGTGCTGGAGAGGGTGTGGAGAAAAGGGAAACCTCCTACTCTGTTGGTGGGAATGCAAATTGGTATAGCCACTATGGAGAGAGGTATGGCGGTTCCTTAAGGAACTAAAATAGAGCTACCATTTGATCCAATAATCCCACTCTCGGGGGTATATCTGGAGAAAAACATGGTTCAAAAGGATGCATGCATCCCAATGTTCATTGCACCACTGGGTTTACAATAGCCATGACATGGAAGCAACCTAAACGTCCATTGACAGATGAATGGATAAAGAAGATGTGGTACACAGATACTGGGTTGGCCAAAAAACTCAATCGAATTTTTCCACAAGATCTTACAGAAAAACCCAAACTTTTTGACCCACTACAATAGAATAGACTATTACTCAACCATTAAAAAGAATGAAATAATGTTATTTGCAGCATCATGGATGAGCATAGGGATTATCATACTAAGTGAAGTAAGTCAGTTCAGTTCAGTCGCTCAGTCGTGTCCGACTCTTTGCAACCCCATGGACTACACCACGCCAGGCCTCCCTGTCCATCACCAACTCGGTGATGGACATCACCAACATCAAACTCATGTCCATTGAGTCAGTGATGCCATCCAACCATCTCATCTTCTGTCATCCCCTTCTCCTCCTGTCCTCAATCTTTCCCAGCATCAGGATCTTTTCCAATGAGTCAGCTTTTCGCATCAGGTGGCCAAAGTATTGGGGTTTCAGCTTCAACATCAGTCCTTCCAATGAACACCCAGGACTGATCTCCTTTAGGATGGACTGGTTGGATCTCCTTGCAGTCCAAGGGACTCTCAAGAGTCTTCTCCAACACCATAGTTCAAAAGCATCAAGTCAGACAAAGACAAATATCACATGATAGCTTATATGCAGAATCTAAAAAACTGGTGCAAATGAACATATTTACAAAACAGAAAAAGGCTCACAGATTTAGAGAATAAATTTATGGTTATCAGGATGGGAGGGGGACGGGGGAGGGATAGATCAGGAGTTTGGGCTTGACATGTACACAGTGCTATATATAAAATAAAATGCCTTTTCATGAAAAAATGTTATTGTTATTATTTTAAAAAAATTTTAAAAACCTGACCTGTTCATGGAGTAATTAAAGATGGTGGCCTGTGAGTCAGTCCCTTTACTTGAGAGGTAAAGGGGCAGTGTATGAGGAAGTGAACATCTTGTTCCCTCACTAGTGGAGTATGTGAGTTTGAACCACATGGGTTCTCTGAAGATTTTGGTTTTGGATTGATTCAGTTCACTTCTGGGACCTCCGGATTCCAAAGCTTTCCCTGCAGCAGTCAGATTGGAAGTAGAATGAACTTGGCCTTACTTAATTGCCTTTGATATGAAGCTCTTTCTTCTGTCTCTTGTGTTGCAGCCCAAATAGTTTAGATACCATGCATGTGTGCTAAGTTGCTTTAGTTGTGTCCAACTCTTTGTGACCGTATGGACTGTAGCCTGCCAGGCTGCTCTGTCGATGGGATTCTGCAGGCAAGAATACTGGAGTGGGTTGCTGTGCCCTCCCCCGGGGAGTCTTCCCTACCCAGCGATTGAACCCATGTCTCATGTCTTCCACATCAGCAGGCGGGTTCTTTACCACTAGCGCCACCTGGGAAGCCCAGTTTAGATACCAGAATGACCCAAATGCCGTTGTCCTTGAATGGGTTGCCCTCATCCAAGCAGTCCAGATAGAGAAGGAAATGAAGTATGAAAAAGATGGAACAAAGAGGGGACAGACTTTGATTTTCTTACTAACAGTGATTTACAAGCGAGACACAAAGGAATCATAAACTATTGGGTTTTTTTTTTTTTTTTTTAAGATCTTAGGTCTTAGTACAAGGTCTGGGCCAAATACAGATTTTCCTTCTTTGTGTGTTTTACTTAAAAGAATTACACTGTCATTTGTCTTGGTTCTCCAGTGAAGGTGTTTGATTCTCTGGTGAAGATTTTTTTTTGCAGGGGTTGAGGGGGGCAGTGGCAGGGGGTGGGAGGGGTGGGGGGTAGGGGTCTGGGTTTGGGGGGCCTGGAGATAAGCCCACAGAAGGGAGGGTTCCTTACAGAGGGGAGGGTCATTGTACCATCGATAGTCTTGAACTGCTGCTTTTTGAGAAATAAAACCTCACTGAACCTTGAACATTCTTCTTTATCTACATCATGTGCTTTGACCTCCTGCATGCTGCAATTTTGATGTGGAGGTGAGGTTCTTTTGACCTAGTTTCTACCCTAAGGGATTGCAAATATTTTCCCAATTAAGTGAGGTTCACTGGTTAACAACAAACCATTGTTTCTTATTGTTCTGAGCTAGTAGGCCTGGTATGTGAAACAAGATCCTCCCTCCGCCACTTTTTGCCAACAAGGGACAAAACTCAAGACTGATCTCAGAGATAACTGCTTGCTTCTCTGCTTTAGTGGTACAAGAAATTATTAATTTAATGTCAAATTTAGGATGACTTTTTTTTGTTGTTGTTGTTCTTTCCAAGTTGTGTCTCTTGGTTTAACAAACCAAGGACAAACGAAATAGGAGGGTCAAGTTTCTTTGAAACTAAACCAAAAACCAGATGTAAGCACGTGACACAGTTGCTTAAGTTTATTCTAGTTACAAACGACAACTGCTGTTGGTTATCTCAGGAAGTATTTTTTTATATTACATTTTAAGTGCAGAGTTGTACACAGGTATTGAGAGAAAACAGGGTGTAGGAGGTGAAGACTGGCCAAGGGAGGACTCCTATGTATCAGATCTTTAGTTGTTACTGTTCAGTCACTGAGGCGTGTCCCACTCTTTTGCAGCCCCATGGACTGTAGCCCGCCAGGCTCCTCTGTCCATGGGATTTCCCAGGCAAGAATACTGGAGTGGGTAGTTATGGTAGGGGACATTTAAGATTATACTTGTTTAACTTTGTATTTTGAAATCATTTCAGATAAAGGTTGCCAAAGAACACAGAGAATTTCTTGTTTGCTTTACTTTGCCCAGCTTCCTCAGTTAACTTCTTCCATAACCATAGAATCATTACTGAAAGCAGGAAATTAAAATAGATACAATGACCTAATTTACAAATCGTATTCAAATTTAGGTGGTTGTCGCATCAGTGTCTTTTTTTTCAGGTCCAGGATCCCATCCAGGGTTCCTCACTGCATTTAATTTATCATGTTGCCTAAGTTTTTACTAACAGGTGACTGCTCCTCTGTTTTTCATGACCTTCACAACTAAGGAAATGGCAACCCACTCCAGTATTCTGCCTGGAGAATCCCGTGGACAGGGGAGCCTGGTGGGCTACAGTTCACAGGGTTGCAGAGAGTCAGACACGAAAATGACTAACCCTTTCCCAACTGTGAAGGACAGCTCTTTTGTAGGATGTCCCTTTAGTTTGGGTTGGCCTGATGTTTTCTTGTGACTGGGTTGAGGTTATTTATTTTTTGACAAGAGCTTCAAGAAATGATCTTGTGTCCTGTTCAGTGCATCCCATCAGAAGGTACTGTTGGAGAAACGTAACTGAAAACAAAATCTCTCAGTCCTTAAATCCTCTCTACAAAGGTGGCAGAGAAAGAAAGCACTTTTGTTACTGAATATGCGTTAAATCAGAGTATGACATGAATCACAGGCAATCTACTAAGAGATTTCAATGACAGAGAGAAATTTTACTCTTGTATATAGTCAAGCAGGTGCCGCCCACAGCATACATACATGTTTTCAAGATAATAACTTGTCCAAAGTGTGAGGACTTGAAAGCACCATTTGTCACACACCGTTCATTGTCAATTCACCTGGTATTTGGGGGTGACAATCTGTGTTAATTAGTAGGCTTTATCCAGAAGAAAAACTATAATACTCATATCTTTATGAAAAGAAGTAGCTTGCAGCTTGGAGTAAGGTATCCACTGAAATTAGGCTTCTGTCCCCCAACAGAAAGTGAAAGATAAGGGTGTTATCTCTCTTGATGTTTATATACTAGGTCTTTGAGAGAGACATTAGCAGGTCATAAAGTTGGCAAAGGCCTATCTTAATCTTCAGAAAGATTGTACATACCTTTCAAAGAGAGGAGAAAGTACTTATAATTGCCAGTTTTCTAAAGTACATGCTCTAAGAAGAAGTTGGGAAGGGAAATCTCTTGATTGAATCACTGAGAATTAATCCTTTTTTATTTTTTTTTCTTAGAGTACATAATGCTGATATGTCTTCTTATTAATGATATCAGTTTTGATCTCTTGGTTAAGGTGGAATTTAATAGCTTTCTCCACTGTAAAGTTAGTGTTTTTCCTTTGTGATTATCAAATATTTTGAGGGAAGATGCTTTGAAACTATGCAAATATACTTTTTCTTATCATTCAGGATTTTACCCACAAATTTTGTCATCCATGGATGGTTCCTGCCTGCAACAATTATTACAGTGCTATTTACCTAATGGTAATTTCCTATGTCCATTGTGCCTTCTACATCTATTTGTTGGAATTCTAGCATATGGGAGAGTTGTCCTTTTTCTCACATTTATTTGTTCATTCATTCATTCAGTTATTTCTTTATACCAATATGGGCTTGTGGGTATTTATTTTATTCTCTGGGATAAAATCCAGCACCAGCATATTTCATTTTGTTACTTAAATTATTCCTGCTTTGCCCATGCCGACTCTTTCAAGATGGCTTCTCTGTGGCATGGTTCAGACAATAAAGAATCTGCCTGCAGTGAGGGAGACCTGGGTTCACCCCTGGATGGAGAAGATCCCCTGGAGAAAGGAATGGCTGTCCACTCTATGTACAGAGAGAATCCCATGTACAGAGGAGCCTGGTGGGCTATAGTTCATAGGATGGCAAAGAGTTGGACACAACTGAGCAACTAACACTAGGCTAACACTTTTTTGAGCACTTCATTACTTTCTTGGCTTCCCTGGTGGCTCAGACGGTAAAGAATCTGCTTTCAATGAAGGAGACCTGGGTTCGATCCCTGGGTTGGGAAGATCCCCTGCAGAAGGGCATGGCAGCCACTCCAGTATTCTTGCCTGGAGAATCCCCGTGGACGGAGGAGCCTGGCGGGCTACCATCCATGGGATCGCAGAGTTGGACACGACTGAGCGACTAAACACAACATCATTACTTTCTAGCGTCATAAGATGTAGGTTAATAGCTCTCTTAGTATTTATGAAGGACTGCAGGTAGATCGTGTGCAGTTGGCACATTCTTCAGTGGGAATCCTGAGGACTAAAGGACTTATTTAAATGCAGGTGGAGGTTGTACTCTGCCCACCTGGACCGCTCCTGCATGCTCCGCATTGCTAACTTTCATCTTGCATTGTTATTTATCCACTTCCAGCTGCTCTGCATTCTTAGTGGAAATTTTACAGTCCACTGCCTGGATTGGTTTGGTAACCAGAATGCCATTTGGGAAAACAAACCAAACAAAAATGACAATGGTGAAATAGTAAGCAAGGGATAGTAAGTTAAGAAGAAATATTAAAGAGAAGTCTGATGACAAAATTTTTTTCAATGCTTTGTTAGTGGTGGTTCCCGTAATGTCTCCTAAGGGTGCTCTTGAGTTAATTGGTTATTTTTTAACTTTATGAGGGTCATATTATTCTCTTCAGCATAGCATTAGGGAAACCCATGCTGACTTACTTTTGAATGCCTTAAAAATGACTCAAGTCCTGTTTGGTTTTGCTATAAGATAGAGTTCCCATTGAAAATAATTATTTTAGAATAAAGTTAGTAAATGAGAGGTTTAACATTATATATTCAGAATGCTTAGGATTATCTGGTCTTTTAAAATATTCCACAAAGCACAGAAGAGAGAAAATTAAACCAGAATGCCAATGGTTTAAAAATTTGTGATATGCTGGGAAGTTAATTTGATGGTTCAAAATTTGATGAAAATTGGTGATCATTTGTTTTTGCAGACAAAAACATTTAGCAGTATATACACATTTAAATATATGGTTACACTAGAATTTTTCAAGAAGGGTATTACTAATGATGGATATATTATCTTTTGGGTCACTTTTTTAAAAGTTTAAAAAAATTTTTAGATATTATGTTTTAAAGCAATTTTAGGTTCACAGCAAAACTGGGGGAACAGTACAGACATCTCCTACATACCTCTTGTCTACACATGTGCAGTCTCCCTCTTAATGGCATGTAACTTTGGGGTCACTTTTATGCTAAAGAGAAATCTTTTACCTTGCTGTTTTGAGTAGTCATATTCTTTGTGAATTTGTTTTGAGTTGTTTTCCTGCTTCAGCGAAGAGAGACATTCATTTAGAGAACAGTTCAAAAGACAAATATGCAAACTGATGCTAGGATATCTGTTATTGGCAGAAAAATGACCCTCTGAAACAGATGATAATTCACACCCAACAGATGAATCCTAACCCTTCTTCTGGGAATCAGCCCCTGGACTGGGTACAACAACATGGGGACCTGTAGAGGGCCGAGGTAGAGATGAGTGGTTTCATCAGCTCAGAGAAACTAATTGGACCCTTCTGGGAATGTTCTAAACAGCTGGTTCATTATAATTAGAAACATCTCCTATAACTAGATTGTCGCTGAAGTTAGAGTAGTTGGAATTTTTCATTATTATATAACAATGCTGATGAAAATACTTCACTGGCTCTGGTGATTTTGTCACTGCCTTGCCTTCCTGGAATTTCTAAAATTTCAGGGGGTTAACAGATTTCAATTTTTATTCCATTGAAGTCCCATAAATTATACTGATATAGTCATGTAAGGAATATCTGACAGGTAGCAGCAAAGGGGAGAGAAACTTGAGTGGTCTTGAGAAGAGACTGGAACCACTGCCTGAGGGTGGTCTAGATATGCCAGTATATAAAAATGTTTATGAATATTTAGTTGTGTATAATTCAAGAAAGATCTTGTTTAAGTGGGTGCAAATATGTGTCTACTATTTCTGCTAGTGGTCCATTTCTGCCTTGAGCAACATCAGTAGGAATGAACCCTAGGCTGGGAATCAGAAGTGGACCCATGTGACTGCTGCTTTACTTTCTATGTGACTTTGAGGAGTGGAGAGGGTCGTCTTTTCCTTTCTATATAATTGGAATAATACTAACCTCATCATATTATTTTGAGGAACAAACATCACTATAAATGAAAGCATTGAATAAATTCTGATGTATTTTGCAATTATAAGTGTATCTGAAAATAACTAGCAAAGATACTGTAAAACTCAAGGTAAATATGGACAGTGTTTGATGTAGTTCTGGGCATGGTATGTGCTCAAAATAATTGGTCCTAATTTTGTTTAATTTTTTACTGAAGCTATTCCCCTCCCCCTCCCACACCCACACATATACACACACGTGCGCACGCACATACACAGTGGACTATTACTCAGTCACAAAAAAAGAATGAAATAATGCCATTTGTCACAATATGGATGGACCTAGAGATTCTCATTGTAAGTGATTATCATATTAAGTCTGACAGAGAAAGACAAATATCATATGATATCACTTAAATGTGTCTAAAACAAATGACACGAATGAACATATTCACAAGACACAAGTAGACTCACATCCATGGAAAATAAACTTGTGGTTAACAAAGAGGAAAGGAGGGTAAACAAATTAGGAGTTGAGATTAACATACAAGTACTGCTATATATAAAATTGATAAACAACAAGGACCAACTGTATAGCACAAGAAACTATACTCAGTATCTTATGATAATCTATCAAGGAAAGGAATGTGAAAAAGAATATATACGTGTGTGTGAATCACCTTGCTGTACGCTTGAAACGAATACAACACTGTAAATTAACTATACTTCAATTTAAAAAAGTATGTACTGAGTGCATTCTATGTCCACAGCACCATGAATGGATCTTTGAGTTACAGTTGCGGTTCTATACTAAAAAAATAAATAAATAAGAGAGAGATGCAGTACATGAAAATATTGATAATATAAGGGAAATGGGTTATATCTGTGGAAAATGTTGTCTGAGAGATTCAGACAAGATGATATGGAATTTCTGAGGAGGGAATTATTTCCAGATGAGTGAAGGGTAGGTGATAGGATAGTGAAAAATGAGGTTAGATTGTGAAGAAATGAGGCCAGAGTATGAAGAGTGTCAGAGTATGAAGAAATGGGGCCAGCTCAAATACGATCTCAAATACCCAAGTCCAGGACACACGGACTTGGTCTAAAGGCAGTGGTGGCCTCTGGAGGAAAATAGAGTTGAAGGCTTTTTGTGTGGGTTGAGCTGTATGTTGCCAATGAGTAACTTCAGTATGCTTTTGTCCCTAAAAGCCTAAGTCTTCAGGCTTTAGTTATAAAAGGACAGTTTTTATGTGGACGGTTACAAAAACATGATACATATTTTTAAAAGCAGTTTAAAATTGAGTCTTTTAATTGTATCAAGAGTTTTTTTTTTTAATCAGAGATCAGTGGTCTTTAGATTTTCATGAGGGTGTCCTTTAACAGCATCATTTCCTCAAGTCCTTAGCCTCACACTGGTTTACTTGGCCTGGGGTTTCAAGAGGTGGCGAGTGCTGAGTTTTGAGGCTGTTGGAGTCCCTGAAGCATTCAGCCTAACAGCCCCAGGGAGTGGTATTGCCGCTTCATTGATTAGCTCATGGAGTATCCCTTTGGGCAAGTTTAGCAGGATTATCCTTATTTTTACAGAGCAAGAAAATGAGGTGTGAGGCATTGAATTGGCAATCAGTCCTGGAGTTCAGAATTTCAGACCTTTAGTCAGTTCCTCAGTTTGTAGATCTTGATTTTATCAATCCAGGTATGTATTTGCACAACCACAATTTTAATTTCATTGAGTTTATTTTTAATAAAAATTAATATTTTTAAGATCATGCAGGTTTTAACTTGACCCAGCTGCAGTATTGTCCAAGTGTCACATGGAATTTGACTAAATTAAATGATAAGCATCAAATTCACATAACTTTTTTTTCCTGCTTATTATTATTATTTTGGCTTTGGTATGGCCACTGATGATATAAACATAATCTAAATAAGATGCCAGAGGCAGAGTGATATATTGGAAGGTGCATGTGCTTTATATCCAAAGACCTGGCTTGTTCCATTCTAGCAGAGTGAACACAACTTAAGTCACTTTGCCACCTTGGACTCTGAAATATTTCCAAATTTATGTTTGGAATATTTCCAAAAAAAATGTTAACCAAATATTTAGTCTGTCTGTCTATCTGTTTCTTTATCTGCTTACCTACCTAGTTTCCACTCAAGGAATGATTCCCCTCTGATTCACCAGGCTAAGCTCCTTCTCAGACTGGGTTTTTCCAAGACAATGTTGAACCCTGTTCAGAATCAAAACGAGAGGACCGCTGTAAGCATGCCCTTCGTTTGCTTGGTAGCGGTTCCCTTGCTCACTGATAAAGCCAACCAGGAGTGTGCACTCTGCTGGGTCCAAAATGAAAGACTGGGTTTTGCATGGATGCCGTTTCATTTGACTTGGTTCCATAGTCACAGACCACACACCTAACACTGGCCAGGATGCTCATCAATGAGACATGCCTGGTCCATGGGGGTCCGAGTGGGAGTACCTCCACTCTGTCCCTTGGGGTCCATCCCTCCGTCACCAGGTGTATTGATACATAACGTTATTCTCATGTTTCAAACATTATTTTCAAAGGGCCTTGGAAGGTGTACAGGCTGATAAGAAAATGTACCTATTTAAAAAATATATTCTGATTCATTATCACACTTCTTATATCTAAGCCGCAGTGTCTCTAGATTAACACCAAGTGGCCAATACTTAATTCCTGATATGAGCTCTGGGAAAGTTCCTTTTATGTGTAATTGATTTGCTTAATTCTTTTGTGATTTTAAGTTATTATTTAAAATGACAAATAGAAAAATGCATTTTTAGTGAAAAATGGTACTTTTTTCCCCTCAAAAGTCCTATTTTATATAATGGTCTTACATATTTTTTTTCAATTCAAATATATTGCTTGGATTGTGTTTTCAAATTCTTGTATTACTATATCTGGAAACAGACATTAGTTAATTATATATAATAATTCAAAGAAATGTATACTTAAGGTTAATCTTCAATTCACACTGGTTAATCATGAACATTTGGGGAATATTTTTGTCATACTGAATGAGGAAAGCAGCTTATTCAAGACAGATGGTTTGATTTGATTCAAGCAACAATATATACACTTAGAATAAAGTTATATAATTATTCAAAAAATCATCTATTTGTGAATTTCTGTGTATAGTTACTATCGACAAGTATGTAGTCAAGAAAAATAGCATGTATCAGACAACTCACTGGGCATTTTCAAAGTTATTTGTTTTTATAATGTATTCACCTTCATCTTTAATTCAACAATCCAACAGGGTATTAAGTAATCAAGGTCAAGCAACCATTTAAAAAATAACAATTGGTATGAAGTATGTGCTTAACACATTACTAGTTAATATTGAGAGTTACTGTGCAGTAACAGTAGGGACAATAAATTGAAAACTAGATTAAATAAAATGTATGATATGTTAGATAATGGTGAATGCTATTTAAAAAACAAAAAAGGCAGGGAAGGGCAATAGAGAACCAGGGATGTGGCAGAAGTTTTAAGCCCAGTGGCCAGGGCGGCAGTATTCAGAGGTGGGGAGGGTTTCATGAGAAAGATACGCATAGATGTGGAATCAGAAAGGCCTGTCCTTCAAACATGCAAAGATTCACTTGCAGTTAAATAATTCTGGAATATTTTCCGGAAAATAACATATTTTCTTATGCTATCAGTTTGGCTAAGTTGCTCAGTATGTTTGACTCTTTGCCTCCCCATGGACTGCAGCACGCCAGGCTTCCCTGTCCATCATCAACTCCTGGAGCTTTCTCCAATTCATGTCCATCAAGTCCTTGATGCCATCCAACCATCTCATCCTCTGTCGTCCCCTTCTCCTCCTGCCTTCAATCTTTCCCAGCATCAGGGTCTTTTCCAGTGAGTCAGTTCTTCGCATCATGTGGCCAAAGTATTGGAGTTTCAGCTTCAGCATCAGTCCTTCCAATGTCAGGATTGATTTCCTTTAGGATGGACTGATTTGATCTCCTTGCAGTCCAAGGGACTCTTAAGAGTCCTCTCCAGCACCACAGTTTAAAAACATCAATTGTTTACCATTTGTTTTTGTTTATGGTCCAAGTCTCACATCCATACATGACTACTGGAAAAACCGTAGCTTTGACTAGACTGGTATTTGCTGGTAAAGTAATGTCTCTGCTTTTTAATATGCTGTTTAGGTTGGTCATAGTTAGGTTGGTCTTCCAAGGCTATGCTATAGTATGAGCTAAATAAATCAAGTGACTTGGGATCAATCAAGAATAAAGCTTGCAATACATTCCATTAAACTGAAAAAAATTGCCTCTTCTTTATTTCAGCAGTTTCTCAATTCTGATAATATATTCTACAGATACACTGTAGAATAATGTATTCTACAGATACAGGAGTATATTCTACAGGTAAACTCATTGCAAGATTCAGACTTAAAGAAAGTAAGGAAAACCACTAGACCATTCGGGTATGACCTAAATCAAATTCCTTATGATTATACAGTAGAAGTGACAAATAGATTCAAGGGATTAGATCTGATAGACAGAGTACCTGAAGAACTATGGATGGAAGTTTGTAACATTGTACAGGAGGCGGTGATCAAAACCATCCCCCAAAAAAAGAAATGCAAAAAGGCAAAATAGTTGTCTGAGGAGGCCTTACAAATAACTGAGAAAAGAAGAGAAGCAAAAGACAAAGGAGAAAAGGAAAGCTATGTCCATCTGAGTGCAGAGTTCCAAAGAATAGCAAGGAGAGATAAGAAAGCCTTCCTCAGCGATCAGTGCAAAGAAATAGAGGCAAACAATAGGATGGGCAAGACTAGAGATCTCTTCAAGAAAATGAGACATACCAAGGGAACATTTCATGCAAAGATAGGCACAATAAAGGACAGAAATGGTATGGACCTAACAGAAGCAGAGGATATCAAGAAGAGATGGGAAGAATACACAGAAGAATTATACAAAAAAGATTTTAATGACCCAGATAACCATGATGGTGTGATCACTCACCTAGAGGCAGACATCCTGGAGTGTAAAGTCAAGTGGGCCTTAGGAAGCATCACTACAAACAATGCTAGTGGAGGTGATGGAATTCCAGTTGAGCTATTTCAAATCCTGAAAGATGATGCTGTGAAAGTGCTGCACTCAATATGCCAGCAAATTTGGAAAACTCAGCAGTGGCCACAGGACTGGAAAAGGTCTGTTTTCTTTTCTATCCCAAAGAAAAGTAATGCCAAGGAATGTTCAGACTTCCGCACAGTTGCACTCATCTCACACACGAGCAAAATAATGCTTAAAATCCTCCAAGCCAGGCTTCAATAGTACATGAACCAAAAACTTACAGATGTTCAAACTGGATGTAGAAAAGGCAAAGGAGCTGGAGATCAAATTGTCAGTATCCGTTGGATCATCAAAAAAGCACAAGAATTCCAGAAAAATATCTACTTCTGCTTCATTGACTACACCAAAGCTAATGACTGTGTGGATCACAACAAACTGGAAAATTCTTAAGAGGTGGGAACACCAGACCACCTTACCAGCCTCCTGAGAAATCTGTATGCGGGTCAAGAAGCAACAGTTAGAAGCGGGCATGGAGCAACAGACTGGTTCCAAATGGGAAAGGAGTCCATCAAGGCTGTATATTGTCACCCTGCTTATTTAACTTATATGCAGAGTACATCATGCGAAATGCTGGGCTGGATGAAGCACAAGCTGGAATCAAGATTTCTGGGAGAAATATCAATAACCTCAGATATGCCAGATGACACCACTCTTATGGCAGAAAGCAAGGAGGAACTAACGAGCCTCTTGATGAAAGTGAAAGAGGAGAGTGAAAAAGCTGGCTTAAAACTCAACATTCAGAAAACAAAGATCATGGCATCTGGTTCCATCACTTCATGGCAAATAGATGGGGAAACAATGGAAACAGTGACAGACTATTTTCTTGGGTTCCAAAATCATTGCAGATGGTGACTGCAGCCGTGAAATGAAAAGACACTTGCTCCTTGGAAGAAGAGCTGTGACCAACCTAAACAGCATATTAAAAAGCAGAGACATTACTTTGCCAACAAATGTCCATCTAGTCAAAGATATGGTTTTTCCAGTGGTCCTGTGTGGATGTGAGAGTTGGAGCATAAAGAAAGCTGAACAGCGAACAATTGATGTTTTTAAACTGTGATGTTGGAGAAGACTCTTGAGAGTCTCTTGAACTAACTGCAAGGAGATCCAACCAGTCCATCCTAAAGGAAATCATCCTGAATATTCATTGGAAGGTCTGATGCTGAAGCTGAAATTCCAGTACTTTGGCCACCTCATGCGAAGAACTGACTCATTGGGAAAGACCCTGATGCTGGGAAGGGTTGAAGGCAGGAGGAGAAGGGGACCACAAGAGGATGAGATGGTTGGGTGGCATCACCAACTTGATGGACATGAATTTAAGCCTGCTCCGGGAGTTGGTGATGAATAGGGAGGCCTGGTATGCTGCAGTCCATGGGGTTGCAAAGAGCCGTACACGACTGAGTGACTGCACTGACTGACAGATACATTTACATATCCATACAGATAAATATTGTGAGGAAATCTATCATGGCATCATTTGCAACAGCAAAAGCTTATTACTTATTTTGGCCAACCATGTGGCATTCAGGATCCCTGCCAGGAGTCCAACCTGTGCCCCCCACAGTGGAAGCATGGAGACTTAACCACTGGACCACCAGGGAATTCCCTGCGAGAGCAAAAGTTTAGAAGCAAGTGGAAGGATTGTCATTGAGGGACAGATTAAATAAATTATGGTAGATTCACAGCGTGGATATCATAGCTTTTATAAAGAATGAAGCAACCTTTACTCGACCAATGTGGAACAGTTTCTGTGGTGAATTGTTAAATGAAAAAAAGCAAGATGCGAAAGAATATGCATAGCAAGTGATCCCTGTGTTTAAAAATTACATGTATAAAATGTCTACATAAGACAATATGCAGGTGTAGGCTGTCTTTGAATGACCATTGTTAAGTTAGTTGCAGCTTTGTGGTTGGGGGACCAGAGGTAGGGATATTCCTCCTTTTTACTGTATCCTCCATTTTACCACTTGAATTTTGGTCAGGTGCATACATTATCTGTTAAACTTTTTAAAAAAGTCAACATCACTGTAAATGTTAGCTTAGGGCCAAGAATCTCTGGGTTTAAAAAAATGTACGAAGATTGTTTATGATTGATTAAAAAATGTTCACTCTAGTTTTTTTTAATTAAATTTCAATAAACATTTATTGTGCAATTAGGCATTGCCAAGCGCTGATTTAGGCACTGGCAAGTCAAGAATTTTGCCCCTTGTTCTTCTCAAAATGGCATAATTTTCCAGAAGAGAGTCGCATGAATTATTTAAGGTTAATTTATCTTTAACTACCACAGTGCAAAGCAAGTAGAAGTTCATAGGTGTGGACAACTCTGCCCCTTAGTATGTGTGACTTTAGGCAAATTAAATGATTAACCTCTAGTTTCTTTGTTTGTAAAATAGGGTACTTACTTCAGGGCATGGTTTTGATGTTCTAATGATATATAATGCCTTTACTTAGTACAAGGCTTGTTATTAAATATAGTGCAGTAAATGTTGGCTGTTTTCATTAATCAGTTCCCTTTCAAATCAGGAAGGAAAAACAGCCCTGTAAGCAAGCGTGATCAGCAATCCTGTAGTAGCTATATCAGTCTGAGACAGGAAGGTGAAGAAGGATGAACAGGGAAGGACTGCTGATCACCAAGCTGGGTGTTGATTAGCGAGTGGCATTTCAGCAGCTGGAAGAAGGGGGAGGGCATTTTAGGCAGGGGCAAGATGAGCAGAGGTGTGGAAGAGGATTCAGAATGTGTTCGGGCAATGGATTGGGGGCCGGCTGGTTTGACCTAAAGTCACACCTAGGGGTTGTGGAGGAAGAAGCATTTGGTGGAAGGTGAGGGAAGCTAGTAACAGTGGTTGGTCATGGGGGTCCTTGTAAGCCAAGCTTAAGAGTTGGGACTTAGGGCTTCCCTGGTGGTCCAGTGGTCAAGGATCTGCCTTCCAAGCAGGAGACACAGGTTCAATCCGTGGTCTGGAAAGATCCCACACCCACAGAACAACTAAGTCCATGTGCCACAACTACTGAGCCCTTGCTCTAGAGCCCATGAGCTGCAACTGCTGAGCCCGTGTGATGCAAATGCTGAAGTTCACGCACCTTAGAGCTGGTGCATGAAGCAATGAAGCCCAAGGGCAGCCAAAAATAAAAAATTAACTAACTGAAAAATGAAGAGTTGGGATTTATCTTTCACTGGAATCCAGATAGTAGAAGACTGAGGAGAAGATGGGGTGGAAGGAAATAGGAAGAGGAATGATGAAGAGGAGAGAAAGGGCCACAGGGTCAAGGGGGAAACTGAAAACAATGGGGGTGGAGGGCCTTACATATTTAATGGAACAGGCAGCAGGGGACAAAATCAAGACACGCAGATTTAGCTCTGTAAAGGGGTCAGGATCCTTCTGAAACAGGCAGCAAAGGAGAAAAGTGGTGAAGATGTAGATGAAGTGAGCTTGGAGGGAAGTGAGGTTGAGAGCCTTCATGCCTGTTGAGCTTTATTCTCTTGAAGTTTGGAAGGAGATGATGTGCTGAGAGTAAGTGTGCCTGGAGTGAGATTTTAGGATTTAGGGTGAAAGGTGAGGATTTGGACAATGCACTGTGGGAAATGTAAGAAATAGTTGATTTGGGAGGAGGAGAGGCTTGACCAATGCCAAAGCCTTGTCTTAGTCGAAGGTGCCTGAGGGGCCATATGGTTCTCGATACAACAGCTTGGACCCTGGAAACAAAAGGGGCCAGAAAGATGACCAGACCCACCCAGATGCAAGGGGGGTTGGGAAGGGAACGTGCTGTTTAGAGTGTGGCTGGTGAACGGAGGAGGAAGTGAAGCTGAGAAAAGTTGATGGAGTCAGTCTTAGGAGAACTGGATGGGGTTAAGTGCCTGGCGGGGACCCAGTGACTCTAGGGAGTGGGTGGATGGGCAGAGATGACCAAACACTCTGTTTTGCCTGGAGGGGGAGGGCACTTCATTCAAAAATTTATACATTTACTTATTTTTGTTTGACAGAAAGGAACTATTTTAAAAATGGCCTTGGAATTCTCACAGTAGCTCAGCAGTTTCAGTTTTTGGTATAGATCGTGAGGAGTATGCCCAGGGCTTAAAGAAAATCTTTCTTGAGAGCTCTGTTAAAGCTATATGCCATTGATAGAGGGTGAGCCCAGAGGGTTTATATAAGTGGGGGGAAAAAAGCAAGGTTTTAATAAAAGCATCGCAGTTCTCAGCCAGCTCCCTGGAAACCTCTAGTTTTTCCTCATAGGAAAAAAAAAACACTAACAAAAGTACAATGATTTGTATTTCTTTATTTTTAAAGGTAAAACCAGTAACCCACAGCAGGATCAATGTGTCATCTCGCTTTAGAAAACCACTTCTGGAACCCTGCACCATCTTGTAAGTTGGAATCCTTTATGTTTTGGGTCAGAATTAGTGTTGGTTTCCTTTTGGTTTGGGACTTCTTCTGTAGTTTTAAAGGCATAACTGTGTCGAATGGTTTGCCTCACTGGCTTTGCCTTTTTTTCAGCTTGATTGCAAATGGAGACCTCATAAACCCAGCTTCTCGACTCCTCATTCCTAGAAAAGCCTTGAATCAGTGGGATCATGTACTGCAGATGGTCACGGAAAAGATAACTCTGAGGAGTGGGGCTGTCCACAGGTATGTCAGAGTAATCTTCTTGCAAGTGGATGGGCTCAGAATTATTGAGGACATTCCCATGAGGCCCTGGAGACACTGGTACCTAGATCTGAGTTTGGGGTCACTAGTTTGTCTCTATGTGCCTCAGTTTCTCGATCTATAAAATGGGCATATAATTGTTCTTACCTTGTAGGGTTGTTTTCCAGTTTATATTTTTGTTACTCTTTATGTTGCTTTTCTCATGAAGTTATGTTAAATTTTGATGCAGTCAAATTTTTAGTCTTTCATTACGATCATTAAGTTCTATGATTAGCTTAGGTTCTCTTCACTCCTAGATTATAAAGAAATTATCCCATGTTTTCATCTTTCAACTTTTAACTGTCGTTTAAACCTTTGATCCTTTTGGATTTTACTTTGGCATCAGGAGTAAAGGCAGATCTCAATAGTTATATATTGATTTTTAAAAAAAGATATATCGTTTTGCCTTTTGACACATACACAGATGTAAACCCACTCAATAAATGCTCTGAAACACACAAAGATATATAAACACCCTGCATGCCCAGATATACCTATTCATACCTATTCATACATACCTATTCAATTTGATGTGAACAAATTGATAAATAGAAGTAAAATATAGGCAAGGACAAACACAGAAAAGAGAATAGAGTTATATGTCCCCTGAACGTGTGAATACTTGTTCTTAATTCTTAAGAACTTAATTCTTTTTTTTTTTTTAACTTTTAATTTTGACTTGGGTATAGCCAGTGAGCAATGTTGTGATAGTTTCAGGTGACAGCAAAGGAACTCAGCCATGCAGACACATGTATTCATTCTCCCCAGACTCCCCTCCCACCCAGGCTGCCACATAACATTGAGCAGAGTTCCATGTTGGAGAAGCTTAATTCTTAGTGTAATGCCAGACACGAGTGAGATTTGCATGTTGCTCACTCGGGACACCCCCACCCTCCCTTAACAGAACATGGTGGTTTAAAAACACCTGGTGGTGGTTTAGTCGCCAAGTTGTTTTCGACTCTTGCAACACCAGGGACCAGCCCCCCAGGCTCCTCTGTCCATGACATTCTCCAGGCAAGAATACTGGAGTGGGTTGCCATTTCCTTCCCCAGTGGATCTTCCTGTCCTGGGAATTGAACCTGGGTCTCTTGTATTGCAGGCAGATTCCTGACAACTGAGCTAAACAGAACATGAGTAATTCTTATGTTTGGACCATTCCTGGGCATCGGTATACATATCAAAAACATCCCACACAAATTCGTTCAACTCCCTGTTTATAATTCTCATGTTCTGTAGCAAAGGAAGAAAGCAGGTCAGCAAGAGTCACATAAAAGAAGGCTAAATTCACAGGCTAGAATTTATTCGTGTCCTTTACCTGTCTGTAGAGAAAAGCAGTCAAATCTTGGCTGTTGCCAGATCCACCACTTTGCTGTCTTTTAATTTCTAGCTGTAAAAGTTAGTGACGGATTCAGATCTTCCTATTTTGAAGTAAACGAGAGAAGAAGAACGTCTGGGTCTAGGCCTCCATCTAGGGGCTGGTTTCCAGCAGGTTCTCCCCCAGGGGCAGAGTTACCACTAGGGGCTGCTGGCAGTGTCCAGAGTCATAGGGAATGGAGGTGGCTACTACTCCCATCTTGTGGGTAGAGGCCAAGGGTGCTGTTGACATCCTACAATTCCCAGGACAGCCTCCCACCTCTCCTACAATTATCAGATCCAAAACATCAATAATGTCCAGAGGCCCTGGTCTAGGTCAAGGCAGGAAAACCAGATTATCTGGGTTAAGTGTTGGTAGTTAGACTTGTAGGGATAAAAGTACGTTACTTTAGCATCTTCATACTAACTCAACACTAACACACTTTAGGGAGTTAAGTGGCTGCTTTTGTTTTACTTCTTGACTCCATACGATATGGCGTTTCACATAATCAGTAAATAAGCAGACAGATCAATGGATTTTTTTTTCTTTGCAAATGTCACTACCCTTAATTTTGTGATATAAGAAGTCTGAGAACTTTTAAAACGATCCTCTTAAAATCCTTCCAGTTACTAACTCTTGTTTATCACCTTCAAAAACATGCATTGTCTTCTTTGTGGCGTGGTTTTCTAAACCGTCTGTTTTTTTCTTGCTCTTTAAACAAACTGTGTGGACACTTTAAATCGTCTAGCAAGGTTATCACTGTTCTCTTAATAAGTAACACATTGTAGTTTGCAGCAGCAGTTTTACAGTAAAGGGAGGTTCTTGTGAAATCCCTTGATTCTGGGAAGATGACGGAAGGGAAAAAAAGAGAAGCATGAACGCTATGCAGTTCTGCATCATTAATACTGGCAATGGGTTCTTTTACCTGCTGCCCTCGCACCTCTTGTTTTCTGACCTAGTTCTGTGTGTTTGTATGTACAATTCTGTCTGAGGGCTGCTCGTGGATGTTAACCTGAATAGTGCATTAAGAAAATAAATTTTCTAAGTGCTCACGGGATATAAAGAGAAGAATCAACCTTCAGTGGAAGCCAAGCTTCATTTAAAGTATGACATTCTCTGAACGGCAACCCACTCCAGTATTCTTGCCTGGAGAATTTCATGGACAGAGGAGCAGGCTACAGTCCATGGGGTTGCAAAAGAGTTGGACACGACCGAGCACACACACACATTCTCTACAAGTTAATTCTGTCCCTCTAAACTCTAGATATGGCAGCAGTAGGGGATCCTTATGTTAGACTGCCAGGTTCTGTAAAACTAGACCATAATTGCATCTGCATTGGTATTTAGCTGAGTCTTATGACTTTGAGACATTTATAATTTAGTGTTTAGCATAGTTTCAAATGAGCCAATTTAGGAATAGAGTTTTTAATTGACTGTGATTTTAGCGGTTCTTGAAATGCTTGTTAACATTTTAATTGCTGGCATTCATATTTTGGCAGACTCTACACTTTAGAAGGAAAACTGGTTGAGAGTGGGGCAGAGCTGGAGAACGGGCAGTTTTATGTGGCTGTCGGCAGAGATAAGTTTAAGAAGTTGCCTTACAGTGAATTACTTTTCGACAAGTCGACGATGAGAAAGTCTTACGGGTACGTTTGCATCCTCACTCACGTCTCATATTTTAGTTATCACTTGAAGTAGCATTGAATCTTATGCTGGCCCCGGGTCTGTATTTTAGAATCTTGTTTATCAGTTAGAAAGGAAAGGATGTCCGAAACATGTTGATCACTGTTTATTTTGCTGTGATTGGATGTTGAGAACTATTGCATAAAAATATAATATTGAGGAATCTATGATAGACTATGTATTTTTTAGCCACTCACTTATGAATTTATAATAAATATAAAGATTTATTTTTGTGAAAAAGGTACAGGGCAGTGAGCTTCTCTGCAACACAGGCTTTTAGAAGTCTTAAAAACATTAACTTGATTGAATAATTTTTTTAGTTGGTGCGTAGAAGAACATCTACAGGTGGTTAAAAAATAATATTTTCTACTTAAAAATAATAATGTTAAAATATAGAAATGATATTTCTTTTACACAAATAAGTGGAGCGCTGGGTGTATAATTATTTCAGGCAAAATAAAGGTTACTCTTACACACAGTGCACAGAGAACCCTTTTGCTCTATGAGATGTCGGACATTGGTGAAGAATGCCTTCTTTTAGCCCAGCAGGTGAACTGCCCAGGCACGCGTTTGCATGAAGAGCCTCAGCCCCTGCTTGCAGGGACCCTCGGGCTTGCTCACGGTGCCCTGCGGTCCATTGCTGCTGCTTTTCCGTGTCTACTTGGCTAGAAAACTGACTTTGTGTAGTTGCTCCTAGTCGGATGCGTGACATGTGACAGAGATAGAGCAGAATGTCATAAGTGTGTTTTCCATTGATTTGTAATCCCGTGTAACTTGACGAAGAGACTAGCCCAGGGTTTCTCAATACGGAATAGGTGGAATGGAATTTCAGGGGTGGTGTTTGAAGTATCGCAAAGAGCACATTGCTTTCTAGCACTTTAGAACTATTTATCAGACTTACTGCCAACCATCCTTACCCATCCATGAAATCAAGTCCTTCACAAGGTCACTCTGAGAAGCGACGCTGGGGTAGACTGCTGTGGGTTGCAGTACATTCTGCAGTGAGACCTTGTGCTTGTACTTGATGGCAATGAGAAAACTCGCTCATGGTGGCCTTTCTCAGGCAGGTGCGAAATTTGCCTTTACCTCCGTGGCTTCTTATTGTCAGAGAGGTCCAGCTGGGTTTCGAGCTGGATCTTTTCCTGTAAAGAAACATCTGGGAAATACTTAGAGGCAAAGAGCAGTTTTTACATTTTTTGATGAGAGTGACTGGTTTGGAAACTCCCTGAATATAAATGCCAGTGTTTTACCATTCTGTGTTTCTACCAGATATGATAGACATGATAAAAAAAACTTCATCATTTTTAGTTTTAAATACGATCTGGCAAAATTGTCACGCAGCTTGGGAAATGCCTTTTTTTTTGAAATGCAAATTAAAAATTTAGGGATTTGATTTTAAGTGGTATGAAAAAGTTAAAAGTGGTACTAAATTTATTTGTAAGCATCAACTAAAATGCTATACAAGAAAACATTAAGAATCTTTTGGACAGTGGAAACTAATACAACATTGTAAAGCAGTTATACTCCAATTAAAAAAAATAATCTTTTGGAATGGAATTTGGAAATGTTTTGGTGGTCTTTGTGAAATTGCGAAAGTTAGTGGTACTTTTTGTAGAATACTGATGTCTACAGATAGTTGAGTTCCAGGTTGGGGTGATACACTGAGATGATAATTATCTTGCCTTGTATATTATTTGTGAATAATATTCAGATTTCTAAATTGCAATTTGTTTTCACAGTCAGAAAACCTCTTCACTACCTCCAATTGTAGGATCCAGAAAGTCTAAAGGCAGTGTAAGTATCAGATACTTTACTCATTAATGTTCTGTATTTCTGTACAATAACAGAGAGACTGTCCTTTGAGTTTCAATTAAATTTGAAGAAATAAAATTTAGCCACCTTGTGGCATATGAGCAGTTATGTGAACACTAGAACATTAATGTTACAACCTGGTTTCTAAAGGAGAGCTGATGTTTTGAAAATATGGATTCTAAAAGAGGTATCTTTTTCCTAATATATAGACTTGATAAAATTTATACCAGCTTGAAATCTAGGCAATAATACATAAATGAGAAGAAATGCTGTTTTAGGGCACATCACTGGTCTGCCAGTGTAGTTTTCTGTAACTGACAAAGACTGAAAAGAAAGTGTATGTAACAGAATGGCAATCCTCAGTTACATTTTTTAAAAAGATTGAGAATCACTCTAAATATTTAGCTCCTTATCAGAATCTTTTTCATCCACCATTCATTCATCTGTTAATTCAGCATATACCTATTGAATACCCGTTACGTGACAAACATTTAGTAGGTAACGTCTTAACCTGTTTGCATTTTTTGTCTGTACCCCCTCATGGGGATGAGCTTCATGTCCTGCTGGAGTATTGCTTTGACAGGTCTTCTTGGCTGAAACTTCTCTTTCTGCTCTTTTGGTTGAATTTCCTGACCTGTAGAGGTCAGAATTGACCTGACATTTCCCCTTTCTGAATTAAATAAGCAGAACTCTTACACTGGTGTCTTGTAAAATAAGTGGCTGCTGGACAATGATATTGTCTTCTAATGATGATTTAGATATTCCTTCCCCTCCCCCTTTTCTGTAACATCCCATGAAATTCTTGAAAAGTTTTTTTTTTTTTTTTTGCGTGAAGAAATAGTGCTGACCTCGACCAAGTTTCTGAGCTTGGATGCCTGAGAAAATGGTGGTACTATGGCTAATTAGAGGGCAGCTAGAGGAAAGAATGACCTGCTTAATTTCTAATGCATTAAGTTGTCAATGTCATCACAGAATCTAGCTGCAGACTGATCAGCAAGTAGTAGTAAATGGCAGAGACTGAGGACATCAGATGACAGTTTGCAAGTTCATCCACGTGACGGTCATAGTCAAAGAGCAGAGGCATGTCATGGTGAGGTTCTTTCCTCGAACCCCACACAGCCCGGCGAGGAGCTGGCTTCATCACGCTGTTGAGTGGGAGGATGGGGAAGTGGGAGTAGAGAGCGTTGGGTGCAGAGCTCACAGTGAGAGCTACAGAGGACCCATAACTTCATGGATGTGGAGAGCAAGGGGAGAGAGAGTGTTCCAGTAACTGAAAAATATATTGTAACCATCGTAAAGCTAAATGTGTGCTTGCATACTAAATCACTTCAGTTGTGTCTGACTCTCTGCGACCCTATGGACTGTAGCCTGCCAGGCTCCTGTGTCCATGGGATTCTCCAGGCAAGAATACTGGAGTGGGTTGCCATGCCTTCCTGCAGGAGATCTTCCCGTCACAGGGATCGAACCCGTGTCTCTTAGTCTCCTGCATTGGCAGGCGGGTTCTTTAGCACTAGCGCCACCTGGGAAGCCCGTAAAGCTAAATAAAGTCCAGGAATTTAGATTTGGGAAACTGCCCTTCTGTTCTTCTTCAGGACTTTGTGGAGTGGAATCTCTTCCATGTACCATGCATGTAGGAACTCATTAACCGTTATGGTACAGCTGGAAAGGTGATGGTTAAACAGAGACCAAGTGTAGTTGAATAACTGACCCAGATCACAGGGAAAGTTCATGTCAGAACCAAGATCAGGACTCAGGTCTTTACATTCACAATGACTGAACTTTGGGATTAGGTGCTTATTATTCTTCTGAAATTTAGAATGTCTGATTTTTTTTAAATTAAAAATGTGTTTCCAGTTTTCAAATCCATACACAGGAGGCATATATGTACCTCTTTCTTTTTTTTTTTTTTGTGTACCTCTTTCTTGCTCTCTTGTATGGAAGTTCTTTAGAATCTGTGCTGTGAATACTGGGTTACCTAATGATGACTGGCTATGTCTTCCGTGTGTCTGGCCTTGAACTAAGCCCCAGGGAGATAGTATTGAGCAAAAAGACACAACACTCTCTCTTAGCTCTGTCCTACTCAAGGAGACAAAGTTATACAAACGATACCACAAAGCAGTGTATAATTGCAAAGTGTGATTAAAATGAGAGGAAAGGATGGCACGATATACAGGAAAGTAAAAGGAGAATTTAGCTATGTGTATCAGGAAAAGGTCTCTTTTAGGACGCAAACTTTAAGGACTCAAAGTTATGTTTTGAGATGAGTTTCCATCTCATACACAAGCAAAGACTCAACATTATATTGCCAGGCTCTGACTTAGAATAACACAGGGATATCAGAGTCCGTCCCTTTTTTCACAGTGCTTTCTCACGAAGCATTCTGTAGATTCATTTGTCCATTTATCTGGTCCTCCAGCCATCCATCCAACACATGTTTAACAAGCACCTACTGAGTGCTAGGAATTTCCTTCAAGCAGCTGGCATAGATTGGTGACAAGCTTTCAGACTGCACGGAACTTTTGTTCTAGTGCCTTTGTCTGTGGTGGAAGAATGGGGGTAGACAGACGATCAATCTCTAAACAAATAAATAATTTCGGGCGGTGATAAGTGCCATGAGGACACTAAAATGTGGCAGGGCACTTGTTGATATAAAACGCTCTGAGGCTGAGACCTTAATGAGGTAAAGCAGCCAGCCGTACGAGCTGGGGGCAGGGGAGAAGGAGCCTCCATGGCAGAGGAAACTGTCACAAAGGCCCTCGGGAAAGAGCTTGGCATAAAGAAAGGGGACAGAAAGAAGGCTGGGGTGGTCTGTGATGAGATTGGAGAGGCAGGCAGGGCCCAGTGGTGCAGGCCATGGATGGAGTTTGGCTTTGATTCCTTACTGGAACACCATTTGACGGGCAGAGGAAGGGAGTGATAACACTTGATTTCTATTTTTAAAAGATCATTCTGGCTGTGGTGTGTGCAGAGAAGTGGATGGGGCTAGAATAGAAGCAGGAGGCAATGGGACGGCTGGAGTCCTGAGTGATGCGGGCGACTGGGACCTGAGGCAGCAGGGGACATTAATGTTGTCACTGATGGCTGCATTCACCCAGTAGCCATTTATCGAGTCCATATTATGTCCCGAGCACGAGGAGAAGGGGACAACAGAAGATGAGATGGTTGGATGGCATCACTGACTCAGTGAACGTGAGTTTGATTAAACTCTGGGAGTTGGTGATGGACAGGGAGGCCTGGCGTGCTGCAGTCCACGGGGTCACAAAGAGTCGGACACGACTGAGTGACTGAACTGAACTGAACTGTTTTTTATTGCTTGTGGGGAGGGGGAGGCAGAGATTCCAGAGAAAACCGTAAATGTCTGAAGCCTCCATTCTGGAGGAGGAAAAAGACAAACAAATACACAGTTGATATTAATCAGGGATAAACTTGAAGAAACATGTACAGGGGGAGAAAGTTAGAGAGGGTGCAGTACCCCCTGGGTGGCCAGGGTGGGCCTCTTGTAGGAGATTTTATTCAGCAGAGGGGTGTAACCCGCCAGGCACACAGTAAGTTTCCACGAAACCTGTCCAGTGGATGTGTGAGTGACTGGCCGTGAACCACAAGGAGAGAATATTCTACACTGGGCATTCCAAAGTCACAGACTCAGTTTTTAACAGAAGGATCAATTTGCTCCTTTCCTTTAATTAATTGGTTCCCTGGAGAATGTATGTGTTTTCAAGATCCTTAACTGCTTGACACTGCGTGGGGGTGAGTGTGAGTGAAGGGGTCGCTGGGTGAGCTGGCTTACAACTTAGGGAACTGCTTCCTGTTCAGTCCAAGGGAAGGCATCCCTGAACTCCTGATGCAAATCAAAGGGGACCCAGAGTTGGATTTTTAGGAATTCTTTTCTCCGCAAGCTTTCTAGGAATGGCTGTATCGCATAATGAAGGGAAGTGTGGGTGGGGGCCTGATAGAACTTGAAAAAGAGAGAGAGAAAGCTGCAATACTCCCCATAGAGCACCTGCTATTCAGAAGTGATGAGTCAGCAAAGCCCCACCCTTGTGGTAGGAAGTATGGGTAATGGGGTTTGGGGTAAAAGTGAGGTGGTTTGGTGGAGGATCCTGCAACCCTTTCAAAACAGCCACGGAATGCCCTGTGCAAAGCAGGAAAAGATCAGAAGTCACCCCTCATACAGACTGGGGGTCACAGAAACAAGTACTTTGAGATTCTAGCCTAGGAAACAAAAGGAAAAGATAAGTGAATCCTCTGAAATTCTATTAAGTTTGAAAAATTAACCCACCAGCGGGAGGCTGTCCTCTGGCTGTGAGGTTTCAGCACAGAGTCCAAGCACCCTCTAGTGGAAGAGACGTAAAATCAGGGACGTGCTTGAAAGTTGGGGCCAAAGACTACCTGACGTTGTCCTCAGTTGTCCTTCATTCCCAAGTGGCTAATACATTCTGTGATCAGCAATTTACAGATGCAAATATGGCAATTGCTCGGGTTTTGGTGAGAAAATGTGACTATCCGTGTATCACAAAGTCACGGTGAAAGGTCGAATCTGAAGCTTCCAGAACTCCATTTTGCCTTTCGGGAACCTGTGTCCAGTTTGGATAAAAAGGTTTCTCACACTTCCCGTCAGCACATACGCAGAGAAACACCAGCCTGAGTCTGAGTGTGGTCCCCTGCTCACAAGGTCTCCCGGGTGCTTCGCTGAAACACACACAGTGTGAGTCCTGCTTTGTGCGGCAAATCCCTCACAAAATCACTTTACGAGGGATTTGTGTGATGCGTTATGGCTTTTGTGTCTTTGGCACATGTTCATGAAGGCTTAAAGTGAATTTACCATGGTAATGACAGAAACCTGAGTTGACTGGATCTTGTTGGTAAGAGCCTAGGGAATGATCTAAAACAATACCAATTTGAGTAGAGTAAGGGGGTGATCGAAGGGCTCTTTTTAGTTTTCTGTTGGTTTGAGCCAGAGGTTTGCTATTTCTATCAGGTATTTTGATATGTGTGTGAGGAAAAAAACAGGACAGTGCTTGAATGATCACATAGGGTCTAGTGTTTGCATGGGATGCCCTGTAAAATGAGGCTCCTGCTTGATTTCTTCCACTTTGGGATAAAATCGCAATCTATTACTTCCAGGTGACTTTTTAAGGGAACCAAACCATATGATAGCTGTTTCTAGTCCCTTGGGAACTAGGACGCTTCAGTGTAGTAGAAAAATCAAGCCTGGATAACTTTGAGAAAGCTAATCTCTTTATCTGAAAAATAGTAGTAGAAAAATCAAACCTGGGTAACTTTGAGAAAGTTAATTCCTTTATCTGAAAAAATGCCTTTCTATGCATTTGGTAAATATTTGTGTTTATGAGTATTTAGCACACAAGAGGTACTCAGTAATGTCATCAACTAACGTAGCAGTATGAGATGACAATCTTATTCCATATGCCCCATAAATAGCAATGACTATCCATTTACGAGTCATATGTAGAAGTCTCAAAAAAGGAAGGAAGATCCCTCTTCTATTCCTCTGCCCTTCCCTCTCTCTCTATAATTTGTCTATGTATTATTTATAATTTATATAATTAACTATGTAAATAGATAAGTATACAACGTATACTATATAATTTATTTATATTTGTATTAATTTATTATACATGTTTTTATTTTTTAGATGGATCTTGTTTTCTTTTTTTATTGTATATCAGAGTATAGTTGATTTGCAGTGTTAGTTTCAGGTGTATAGCAAAGTGATTCAGTTATATATATATATATCCATTTTTTTCAGATCCTTTTCTCACTTAGATTATCACAGAATATTGAGTAGAGTTCCCTGTGCTATACGACGTGTTTTCTTTTTAAAATAGAAAACATTTAAATTCTTTCCAGTTTTCTAATTACAAAACAATTATTTTTTTCTAAGTTTAATTTGTGTTGTGTTAGTCACTCAGTCATGTCTGACTCTTTGCAACCCCATGGGCTGTAACCCTGCAGGCTCCCCTGTCCGTAGAATTTTCCAGACAAGAATACTGGAGTGGGTTGGTATTCCCTTCTCCAGGGGATCTTCCCCACCCAAGGATCGAGCCCGGGTCTCCTGCATTGCAGGCAGATTCTTTACCATCTGAGCTACCAGGGAAGCTGTTTAATTTAGTTCTTGTCAAGTGCCTGGCAATTAGTCATTAACCTAATCAGTCTATTAAGTCATTAACTTAATAGAATTTGAATGCATGAGTGTCAGTTACCAAAGCTATGCCTCATAGAGTTATTGGAATCAACTAGTCTTTCTTGATGCTCCAGAATCAGTCTTTTGAGTGTCCCTATCAGAAATGGAGTAAATCAGAACTTCTTGTATATTCAACAAGAGAGTTCATGCTTAAAATCATGTGAATCCTCAGTGTCCCTAGGGTGGAGCGTCTGCTATTCCCTTGTTTTACCCCTTTTGTGACTAAGGCTTTTCCCAGAGAGCTGTTTAAAAAAAAAAAAAAAGAAAAAAAAAACCTCTCATGATGAGATCCAGAGTTTTGCTTTCTTTGTTTCATTTTAGTCCTGATAAGTTGAACAGCATCTCTGAACATTCTAGTAGGCTTGCTAGAAGGGTTACTCCTCTCATTCAAGGCTTTTAAAATTTTAGAATCTTGAGATGAATAGCTGCTGCTGAGTCGCTTCGGTCGTGCCCGACTCTGTGCGACCCCATAGACGGCAGCCCACCAGGCTCCGCCGTCCCTGGGATTCTCCAGCAAGAACACTGGAGTGGGTTTCCATTTCCTTCTCCAATGCATGAAAGTGAAAGTGAAGTCACTCAGTCATGTCTGATTCTTCTCGACTCCATGGACTGCAGCCTATCAGGCTCCTCTGTCCATGGGATTTTCCAGGCAAGAGTACTGAGATGAATAGACTAATTTGAAAATAGACTAGAATGTGAGACCAGGCTGATGGTTCCTTCTCATATGATGGTTTTGGAATCTCTGCTGTAATCATATTAGCCATTTCTCCTGTCTGGCAGTTTATGGCTTTGCAAGAAATAATCACTGAAGAAAAGGAAAGGAAAAAAACCCAACTCTGGTTGTAGTTAATGCAATAATTAAGTGGAAACTGTATGTTTAAATTGCAGTTGGAATAGGAAATTAAATTATGCAAAAAAGTGTTATAGATTTGGACAAGTTTTCATACTGTTAATAAATCTATGCATAATTCATTTTCTTGTAGGCTATGACAAAATAGCATAAATAACTTCATTTGTAAGGCTGTGAAATTTTCTATTCTTAATTGGGTGATAGCTAAAGCTATTTAAACACTTCTGGATGACTGAATATCTAAATGTTTAAAATGAGCAGTTATAATAGGTTTCTAGGCAGATTTGTTTATTTAACATTACTACATTTATTTTCAGATACTAGCATAGTACAGATGTTGCATAAAATTGCACCCAATATGGTGTAAATTTGATACAATTTTTAAGAAAAAGATATTAACTCTCTGCTCTTGGAGGAAGCCCTCTGATAGTCTTTGAATAAAACTACACGCCAGACACCGTTTGTTTTGTTTAGTCGGTAAGTCGTGTTCAACTCTTTTGCAACCCCACGGACTGTAGCCTGCCAGGCTTCTCTGTCCCTGGGATTTCCCAAACAAGAATTCTGGAATGGGCTGCCATTTCCTTCTCCAGGGGATCTTCCCCACGCAAACATCGAGCTCACGTCTCCTGCATTGCAGGCAGATAATTTACCATCGAGCCACAAGGGAAGCCTGCCAGGCATGGTACCGGTTGCTTTATAAATGTTACCATTTCATTTCATTCATTTCATGTAAGAGATCTAACAGCAGGCACGTTAATCCCATTCAGTTGATAAGGGGTCCATGGGGTCACAAAGAGTCGGACACGACTGAGCGACTGAACTGAACTGAACTGAGTTGATAAGGAAATAGGTTCCAAGAAGGTAGGAACTAGTTACCCCAAGGGCCCATTGGTGGTTGGTGGCCGTGCAGTGACCCTGAGTCAGGGTCTCTAAAACGTGCATCATTTCTGCCACCTGCAGCCTCACGCCTCACACACTCAGGAAGGTGTAGCGCCTGAGTGTCCTAAGGCCGAGGCTGTCTTGTTGGAGGGAATTTCTTGCGCTGAGAATCAGCACAGCCATTCCTTGGGTACAGTGGCCACCACTGTAGTGGCTCTTTCGCGGCTCCCCAGGAACTGTACACGTGCCCGCCACGGCAGCCGCCGAGCCCAGCCTCACTGTCATGCTGGGAAGCCCCCTTTGCAGATGCAAGCTCTTCATTTCCAGATGCACATGGGAATCAGAGGCAACCACCATAGGTGTGGTCAGCGGGGGCTGCCTTACAGAAATGGTGGTGGGGGATATGTGGTCTTGAGCTGCTTGTATCTATGTTGCTCTAGATTTGTGATTCCTAGAGATGGTGAAAGTCACCGACAGATGAGTCAATATCGGAGGTTTTCTATGAGCACAGTGCGGGTCTGCTTATATGATGATACCTGTGTGCTCACTGTGACTACTAGTTAAGAAGGTATTTCTCAATTAGCTGATCAAACTGGGTTTTGTCATCATTCTTCATCCAATAGCTATCTGCTGATTCTTCTGAAAGGTGCAGGAGGGAGAGGGTGGTTGAGACAGCCGACTGGCCCTGCTCCTTGCTGGCTGTATGACCTTGGCCAGGCTTCACCGCTCAGCCTCATTTGCTTGTCTGTACAATGGGGTGATAACAGTACCTGTCTCTCAGATTATGAGGAATGAGTGAGACAGTTTCATAGCAGCACCTGGTATATATCAATACAGTTGTGAAGTGCTATTATTTGTTTAAAATGTTTTTTGATGTGGACCATTTTTTAAAGTCTTTTACATTTGTTACAATATTGCTTCTGTTTTATTTTTATTTATTTATTTTTTTGACTGCAAAACATGTAAGAAATTAGCTCCCTGATCAGGGATTACATCTGTATACCTTGCATTGGAAGGGGAAGTTGTAACCCCTGGACTGCCAGGGAAGTCCCTCAAGTGCTATTATTTTTATTCTTCTTCCCCTGGGAGACCCCTCATCTGCCACCCAGAAGAGTTTAATGTAGGTAATGGACAGAAGTAGGATCAGCACAGAACACCCACCTCTGGCCCCTGCCCCTTTTTACCACGTTAGTGACTTGTAGTTATCACGCAAGGAGTTCATCAGCCAGTAGTAAGAGTTAATCTTTTGCCACATAGGGAAATGATCGCCAGTCTAAGTCAACAGTTGGATCCAGCGACAACTCATCTCCTCAGCCTCCAAAGAGGAAAGGGAAAAAAGATGCGAATTCAGAAAAACCCACGAAAGAGAAACAAAATGCCAAGTTAAAGAATTCACCACAAACAATCCCGAACAGTGGTAAGTTTGTTATTATTATTATATTGTTATTACTGATGATCATTATCTTAAGGCTGTGATACAATTTTATTGTTTTTTTTTTTTTTTTTTTTAATTTTTTTATTAGTTGGAGGCTATTTACTTCACAACATTTCAGTGGTTTTGTCATACATTGATATGAATCAGCCATAGATTTACACTTATTCCCCATCCCGATCCCCCCTCCCACCTCCCTCTCCACCCGATTCCTCTGGGTCTTCCCAGTGCACCAGGCCGGAGCACTTGTCTCATGCATCCCACCTGGGCTGGTGATCTGTTTCACCATAGATAGTATACATGCTGTTCTTTTGAAACATCCCACCCTCACCTTCTCCCACAGAGTTCAAAAGTCTGTTCTGTATTTCTGTGTCTCTTTTTCTGTTTTGCATATAGGGTTATCGTTACCATCTTTCTAAATTCCATATATATGTGTTAGTATGCTGTAATGTTCTTTATCTTTCTGGCTTACTTCACTCTGTATAAGGGGCTCCAGTTTCATCCATCTCATTAGGACTGGTTCAAATGAATTCCTTTTGACGGCTGAGTAAAATTCCATGGTGTATATGTACCACAGCTTCCCTTATCCATTCATCTGCTGATGGGCATCTGGTTGCTTCCATGTCCTGGCTATTATAAACAGTGCTGCGATGAACATTGGGGTGCACATGTCTCTTTCAGATCTGGTTTCCTCAGTGTGTATGCCCAGAAGTGGGATTGCTGGGTCATATGGCAGTTCTATTTCCAGTTTTTTAAAGGAATCTCCACACTGTTCTCCATAGCGGCTGTACTAGTTTGCATTCCCACCAACAGTGTAAGAGGGTTCCCTTTTCTCCACACCCTCTCCAGCATTTATTGCTTGTAGACTTTTGGATAGCAGCCATCCGGACTGGTGTGTAATGGTACCTCATTGTGGTTTTGATTTGCATTTCTCTAATAGTGAGTGATGTTGAGCACATTTTCATGTGTTTGTTAGCCATCTGTATGTCTTCTTTGGAGAAATGTCTGTTTAGTTCTTTGGCCACACTTTTATTGGGATCATTATTTTTTTCGGAATCTGAGCTGCCAGGAGTTGCTTGTATATTTTTGAAGATAATGCCTTTGTCTGTTTCTTCATTTTGCCTATTAATTTTTCTCCCAATCTGACGGCTGTCTTTCACCTTACTTATAGTTTCCTTTGTAGTGCAAAAGCTTTTAAGTTTCATTAGGTCCCATTTGTTTAGTTTTGCTTTTATTTCCAATATTCTGGGAGGTGGGTCATAGAGGATCTTGCTGTGATTTATGTCGGAGAGTGTTTGCCTATGTTCTCCTCTAGGAGTTTTATAGTTTCTGGTCTTACATTTAGATCTTTAATCCATTTTGAGTTTATTTTTTGTGTATGGTGTTAGAAAGTGTTCTAGTTTCATTCTTTTACAAGTGGTTGACCAGTTTTCCCAGCACCACTTGTTAAAGAGGTTGTCTTTTTTCCATTGTATATCCTTCCCTCCTTTGTCAAATTCAACACTCATTATGATTAAAAACTCTCCAAAGCAGGAATAAGGAAGGAACATACCTCAACATAATAAAAGCTATATATAAAATCCCACAGCAAGCAATCACTCATGGTGAAAATTGAAAGCATTTCCCCCTGAAATCAGGAACAAGACAGGGGTGCCCACTCTCACCACTACTGTTCAAACATAGTGTTGGAAGTTTTTGGCCACAGCAATCAGAGCAGAAAAAGAAATAAAAGGAATCCAGATAGGAAATGAAGAAGTAAAACTCTCACTGTTGGCAGATGACATGATCCTCTACATAGAAAACCCTAAAGACTCTACCAGAAAATTACTAGAGCTAATCAATGAATATAGTAAAGTTGCAGGATATAAAATTAACACAGAGAAATCCCTTGCATTCCTATACACTAACAATGAAAAAACAGAAAGAGAAATTAGGAAACAATACCATTCACCATTGCAACAAAAAGAATAAAATACTTAGGAGTATATCTACCTAAAGAAATAAAAGACCTATACATAGAAAACTATAAAACACTGATGAAAGAAATCAAAGAGGACACAAACAGATGGAGAAACATACCGTGTTCATGGATTGGAAGAATCAATATTGTCAAAATGGCTATTCTACCCAAAGCAATCTATAGATTCAATGCAATCCCTATCAAGCTACCAACGGTATTTTTCACAGAAACTAGACCAAAAGAATTTCACAATTTGTTATGGAATACAAAAAACCCTCGAATAGCCAAAGTAATCTGAAGAAAGAAGAATGGAACTGGAGGAATCAACCTGCCTGACTTCAGACTCTACTACAAAGCCACAGTCATCAAGACAGTGTGGTACTGGCACAAAGACAGAAATATAGACCAATGGAACAGAATAGAAAGCCCAGAGATAAATCCACGAACCTATGGTCACCTTATCTTTGACAAAGGAGGCAAGGATATACAAAGGCTGTGATACAATTTTAATTTGTAAGTAGATCCGTTTGTTTTCCTGGACTCATAGAATATTGTCATATATGAGAGTTTTCAAGGAAGACTTTCTGTGTATGAGAGATGCTGGTGTTTTTCATGCTTAATTTTTAGTTGTAATTAGCAATTGTGTGCTGGGGTCCAGCCCCAGCGGGTCCAGGAACACCCAAGGAATGAGTGGCGTCGGCAAGGAAGAAGACAGACACATACAGAAGGTTGAGTAGAAGAGGTATCTTCTTTATTTTTAGGACAGCTCAGTTTTTATAGAATGAACGTTACCTCCCCCTTAAGTCACCACATATTACATCAGATACTGGTTTCGTGCTCCTGTCAATATTTTTCTTTCCCATGTTTTTCCCCTATGCATTCATCTAGAACGTTTCCGATTACAGCGTTTTTTCTTAAATGTCCCGTACATAGTCTTCTTGCCTCAATGGCCTAACATTTTCACTCTAACAAAAACAATGTTCTACAGATTTCAGGTATAGTATGAATTCTTTAGACAATAAGACAATACATGGGAAGGGCTACTACGCAAACATGTTTGATATTTCTGAGAATAGTACCATGTGAAAACCGTGATATTTTCTTTACCTAAAATTACAAAGTTTACAATGATTAACTATGAAGCAGCAAAACACCTCTAAAGCAGCAAAACACCTCTATTAATAGTGAGGAAATGGCAGTGAAGCTGATTAATATAAATCTTCTATTGAAATCCTATGTACCCAATTTCCTAACTCTACAAAAATACCCATAATCTTCCATGTTGTTTCAAGAAAGGGAAACAATGGACAAATATCAGCAAGGAAATAGCAATAATGAAAACCCTCTCAATCAAGGAGCAAGTAAACTGAAGCAGTACATCTACTTCTAAATCTAAATGCCCCTACTCTTTTCTATTCTAGAATATTATAATCTTTTAAGCAAGCAGCCAAACTATGCCTGTGGCCTTTTCTTTTTTGACTTGATGTTTACAGTCGTGTCCTGAGCCAGAGCAATCATGAGCATTTCCAAAAAGGCTTGGACTTTTCCAGGGAGGCCTTATTACTATATATTACATTCCCCAAAATTAATAGAAAGCCCAACAGGCAGAAAGAGGAGACATATCGGGCCCCCGGGACAACCTCAAGGGGAAGAGCTCCTTGCAGATTCCTCTCTCGTCCCGTGACCTTGTCACAGTCTGGGCACATCCCGGCGGCTCCCAACAATTGTGCTATAAGGATACATGTTTCAAGAGAAAATATTTCATGAGTGTTCTTATTGAGAAAGGTAAATTTTGCCATCCTGTGTTCCAGCTAAAAGTGCTTGATTAACATTTTTATTACCTACTTGTGATCTCTCTTATTCGTGTGTCTACAACTCTTGTTCACATTTATTACTAACTGCCTTTAGTCACAGATCACTTTTTCAAAAAGATGTTTCACTGGTATCCAAGAGAACACACACTCACAATTTTACCAATAAAGAGTATGTACCAAATTATTAATAGTTTCATGGGGTCAAGTTTCAGATTCATGGCCAGAGCTCTGTCTTCCTCCTGGGAGCTCCAGCTCACTTACCTTGCATTACCAGGTGAGAGACGGTATAAAGTAACTTAAAGCATTTTGCATTACTACAAGATTTTAGGATAAAAGTGTGATAAACTAGGGCTTCTCTGGTGGCTCAGCTGGTAAAAAACCCACCTGCAATGTGTGAGACCTGAGTTCGATTCCTGGGTTGGGAAGATCCCCTGGAGAAGGCTATGGCAACCCACTCCAGTATTCTGGCCTGGAGTATTCCATGGTCTGTATAATCCATGGGGTCAACCAAGGAGGCATGCTGTCAGAATTGTGACCTTTTCACATTAGTTTTTTGTGAAGACAGGCTCTTTTTGGTTTCATCTGAGTGTGGTCTCAGTGGGGTGAGCACATGAGCGCGGGGTGATGCTGTGGGCAGCTGGGCTGGCTGGGACACGGCTGGAGGAGTGACTGATTCTCCCTCCCCCTGGGATTCACTCACCTCTGCAGGAACACGAGCTGGGCTGCTCTGAAAAGCGGTGAATGGGATCAAGTTTCAGATTCATGACCAGAGCTCTGTCTTCCTCCTGGGAGCTCCAGTTCATTTCAAAGTCCATACGAAGCGTTGCATTACAGTTATAGCTCATGTGGGGTTCAGAGCTAAGGAGACAGTACAAACTTGTGTGAGGGCTTAGAAGATGCTGCTCAGATGGTTATAGGGTCAGGAGAGAGATGTGCGAGACTAAGTTAAAAGAGCAGGTGAAATGAAGGAGTCAATTCCACAGAGAAGAAAGTGGAGGGGGCTTAAGGTTTCAAAGATTTAAATGATAATTAGCTGGAAGCCCGGAGTCCTAGATTCTTGTCCCAGTTCTGCTCTTGACTTTGGGCAAGTCATTTAACTTTCTTTGGCCCCATTAGCTTTCTGCAACATGTGGGTTCATATTAAGATTTATCTTTATAGTTTTGATTTTAAGTTTTTTCAGTCCTTTCCAGTGACCATGAAATGGGGAAGCCAGGGTAAAATGCAGTCAATGGATGTTTAGTGAATGCTTGTTGTATGGAAAAAGTGAAAGTGTTAGTCGCTCAGTCGTGTCCGACTCTTTGTGATCCCATGGACTGTGTAGCCCGCCAGGCTCCTCTGTCCATGGAATTCTCCAGGCAAGAATACTGGAGTGGGGTTGCTATTCCTTTCTCCAGGGAATCTTCCTGACCCAGGGATTGAACCCAGGTCTCCTTCATTGCAGGCAGATTCTTTACCAGGCACCAAAGGAAAAAGCTAGCCTGAAAAAGCATGCCATACATGTGAACATTAATAGTAGAGGGTTTATTTTAATCAGTATATAGTAGATTGCAAAACCATCAAGGCCATGGGCTATGTCTTACTAGTTTATTTTTTTCAATCCCCAATAACTAGGTCTGAGAGATGAGACACTTAATAAATATTGGTGAATGAATGATGGAAGTTACAAAATAGATGTCTCTGTAATATTTTAAAACCCACTAAGAAACAAGACTCATGTTAAACTTTTCATGAATCACTTTCAATTAAAGGCTTTTATGAAATGTTACTTGCTTATTTTCTGTGTGGCTCTTAGTAGCTTATGAAAATCCTAGCTCTTGCTCTCAATTTATTTTGTGAAAATCTTTAGATTTAGCAGTTTCCCCTCAAGAGAAAGGGGACCATCATCTCTTCAGGTTATTTCACTCATGGAAACTTGGAAACACAAGAGACTGAATCAGCATGTCCATGTTTTACAGGAAAGTAACCATTATTATTATTTTTTTTGGAAAGTAACCATTATTAAAAAGTCAAATTATCAGTGTTTTTGCCTTTGTAGAAATTCATAGTTTTCTCTCTCTTCTTTTTTTTTAAAGATTTTTTCCCCATATTTTCAAGGATCTCTTTAAAAGATTTGCTGTTGATGTGGGCCATTTTTAAAGTATTTGCTGAATTTGTTATGACACTGCTTCTGTTTTGAGTTTTTTAGTGTTTTGGCTGTGAGGCTTGTAGGATCTTAGCTCTCCGACCAGGGGCTGGACCTGCTGCTTTGGAAAGCAAAGTCTTAACCACTGGACCACTGGGGAAGTCCCCACAAATTGTTTTCAACAATAGTTTCATCTGTGGGGGTGAAAATAACCAACACATGTTGAACACGGAAACAAGTCACATTTTTAAAGTGCTAAGAAAATGTAGACGCCCTCGGCTATTCTTCCCCAGTCTTTAGAGAATCTGCACTGGTTTTGCTTGCCCATGTTAAGTGTACATTTTGCAATGTGGTTTTATAATGTGCAGATAGTAGGTTTTTCACTGCTATATCTCTGTGTTATATAGAACAATGGCTGGTGTCTTTTAAATGAAGATTTGGGGAATTTTTGTTCCCAGTAAGAGGCTTTTGGGCTCCCCAGGTGATGCTGGTGGTAAAGAACCTGCCTGCCAATGCAGGAGACGTAAGAGACGCAGGTTCGATCCTGGGTCAGGGAGATCCCCTGGAGAAGGAAATGGCAATCCACTCCAGTATTCTTGCCTGGAGAATCCCATGAACAGAGCAGCCTGGCGGGCTACAGTCCATAGGGTCGCAGAGTCGGACACGACTGAAGCAATTTAGCACGTACATGTGCACAAGAGGCCTATACCCTGGATTTAGAAACATATATAAGAGTTTAGACAAAGCATCTTGTATCTTTTTATCTTGATAGAAAGAACATATGACCTGGAAAATGAATCTTGGCTTCCAAAACAATTTTCCCAGGGAAAATGAAAAAAAGCTTTTGTACCGTTTATGAGATTAAATCATCAGTTGATAAGTTTAAGGATATTAGCTTAAATCCCTACTTTGAAAATTGAGCTATTTCTCCTTATCAGATATCCCTCCAGATGTCTTTGGCTTTAGGAGATTTTCTAGGTTATATTAGCAAAAGTATTGGTCTTTATTTCTCTCTCTCTCTCTCTTTCTTCCTCCTGTCTCTAAATTCACTTATTATTGCAGTTGCTTTTTGCTTTAATAGCATCTGTTTTAGTAATTAGAACCAAGTGTGTGATTTTGGACATTTGTGCCTCCAGAGGGCTCTTATTCTTTAGAAAGGGAAAAGCAATAAAGACTTGAAACAAAATGAAAGGGAAGGTATATAGACAGTCAAGATAATGAGCCAAAAATGCAGGAAATTAATACTGCGTTGCATATTTGAAAGTTGCTAAGAGGGCAGATCTTAAAAGTTATTACAAGAATAAAAATTTTGTAACATGATTGGGGACAGATTTTGACTAGATTTATTGTGATGATCATTTCTCCATATATACAAATATCACATCAAAAAATGCAAGAATTCTATTTTAGAGATGAAACAGTTTTTGATGCTTGAAGTATTTTAACTTTGGGATGATGTAATCTATCCAATTTTATTTCAAAGTGTTAAAATTTTAGAGTTAAGATGCATAACTATGCTTCCTTCAGAGCATATGTTAAATTGTGAAGATTTTTTTATCAGTGTTCTTTAGTGTTCTCATATTAATTAGAAAAAAAAAGAGACTTCATAGGCTATCTTGATTTTTGCAATCATTATGATTGTAGTTATGCATTTTGGCCTTTTGTGTTACTGCTGATATTTATCGATATTCTGGTATCTAGTGCTTCAGGAACGAACAGTGCTGACAACAGTCTGTAGATGGCAACCTGGGTCTAATTTTATTTCTTTTTCTATTTTCTTCATTTTTTCCCCGACTCAGTTTCTCTCTATAATAGTAAAGCTTAATAATTCAAGCAGAGCTTTGACATATTTCTTCAGGGAAACAAATCTCATTTTCTTTCGGTAGCCAAGATGCAAAGTAAGATTGCTTGGTGATTGATGAAGTTGGGCGTGAAATGCATTTTTAGTGCTGCATTTAAATACCGGCTTAACTGACCAGCGTATGTTTTCCTTACACTTTCCACCTGAGTGGTGCCTGAAGATAGGTTTCAGAAGCTGTTAACTGGTTATGGTCTCCTCTCTGAGCAAAATTTTAATAATGATTGCTTTAAAGTGTTTTGGGATTGATTGTATTCATTGGTATTTTTAATATTTTTTGCATTAAAAAAATTTAGTGTTTTTAGAACTCTTGGAACACAGGAAGTATAGTGGGTTTCAGGCTTCTTCGAAATACTGGGAAAGCTATAGAGAAAATAGCTTAGTCTGTGCTGCTGTGGTTTATGTGGTATTGAAACTATATATATTTTAAAGCAGAGTATTAAAGTGTAAGCTTCCCCGGTGACTCAGTGGTAGAGAATCTGCCTGCCAGTGTAGGAGATGTGGGCTTCGGAAGATCCCTGGAGAAGGAAATGGCAACCCACTCCAGTATTCTTGCCTGGGAAATCCCATGCACAGAGGAGCCTGGTGGTCTATAGTCCATGGGGTCTCAAAAGAGTGGGAGATGACTAAAGCAACAACAACTAGAATGTAAGCAAAACCAAGACCTGTTCCATTTTTCTTTTTCTCTTTTGCCATGCAGCGTGGCAGGTGAGGTCTTCGTTTCCCTACCAGAGAGTGAACCGTGCCCGCTGTAGTGGAAGGACAAAGTTTTAACCACTGGATTGCCAGGGAAGCCCCACGATTAGTTTTCTTATGAAGGATGTGATTCCCTTTCTGTTTCCACGTGTGGGCATGCTCGTAGACACGCACAGGCTAGTACCCTTGATGCAGTTCCCTGCTTGTTCCCAGAATCGTTCACTGAATTTCCAAGGATCGTGTGATGTTTAGATTCATGAATGTTGGGGGAAGGTGTGCGGCCAGGGAAGGATGTCTGAATATTGTGACCTTGCTGGGTGACCGCCCTTGGGTAGTCAGGCTCTTGAATTTTTCTAATACCTACAACCTGCATGGGGTTTGCCCTGAGCTTGAAGCATTATAGCGGTCCATCCTCAGAATCAGATCAGGGAACATGGAAACTTGAGCTTCTTTCCTTCAACTGATGAACCAGCTCAGGCACTTGCATGGTTCCTCATCACAGGGGACTCGGGATAAAAACGGGAAGCAAGGGACTTCTTGGAGGATTCTGATATCAGGAATGTCTGTGATGCCAATAGTGGGAGGTGACAGGGTGGAGGGAGGGGGAAGAAGTAGTCATGGGATTTATTACATTTCCTCCTCCCCAACTTCCTCTTTCTGTTGCCCCGCAGTGAAATAAAACCAGGAGGGGGGCTTGGTCTATTAGAGGATCAGCAGCTCCGAGGGCATCATTTACACCCGAGACACAGATAAGCTCTAGGTGGGGAAGATGCCCTGGAGGAGGAAATGGCAACCCACTCCAGTATTCTAGCCTGGAAGATGCCGTGGACAGAGGAACCTGGTGGGCTACAGTCCATAGGGTTGCAAAGAGTCAAACACAACTGGGCTCACACACGTGCACACGAACCCACACAGATAACCAGCCAGCAGGGTATTCTGCTCAGAAGCACTCAGTGTTGAGAGTGTGTGTGTGTTTGTGTGTGTGTGTGTGTAGGTCGGTCCATTATGCCTACACTTGTGGTGACGATTGAAACTCAGGGTGACAAATCCCCAACGCAGAGTAACGGTGCAGCTCTGAAGTTTACGTCCCATCTGTGCAGTGGTCTTCCTTCAGTCATTGTCCTAGTTCAGTGTCAGAAACCTTGTGTGCACTGCACCAGGAAAGATAAAAATGCATTAGCATCTCAGGTCAAAAACAGAAGCAGAGTCATTCTGTAGAGTCATTGAACACTGACAAATAATAGCAAGAAAATGGATTTAAGCTGTATTCAGGGATTCAAAGAAAATGCTAGTTCAGAATTCTAAATTTTTTTTTTTGTATGAGGTGAAGATTTCGCAGTCTGAAAATGAATGATTATTCCTCCATAACTGTAAAACTACCAGAAAGATCCAGTTGAACGAATAGACAGTTCCCATGTGAGATGAGCCCAAGTTGTATTAGGAGTGAAAGGGAACACTGACTTTTACTTAATTAAAGACCATCTTTTGCTCCTCACTTGCACCAGAGTTCTCATTGGTTTCATCCAATTTCGGAATGAGTGGTGTGGGCTGTCATTGTTCTGGAAGACAAGAGCATTAGCCATCTAGGACAGAAACTTAAAAGGAACCAATAAGTGCTATTACTAACAAACAGTCTCCATATTTTCTCTGGTGCTTTTCATCCTCGCATGTTTTGGATCTATTACAGTTTCAGCTTGGTAAGGTTTGCTAACTGAAACAAGAGTTCCAGATCTAATTACCACAGCACTCGATAGCATTTAGATGGATGAGTTCACCCCTTAGGAATTTTTATTTTCTGAGCAAACATCAAATGAAAGGGACAAAAGGAATAAAAATTTTCTGTAGTAGATAGATGGATATGAGGCAGTTTTTCACTCGTGAGGCAGGCAGGTTTGCTGTTTAATTTTTAGAAATTAGTTGAGAGAATCATCAAATTCTCTTTAGACTTTAGTCCCAGGTTCACCCTGAGGTTCTAATTTAGAAGCACGATTATGGTTATTTAGCATTTTCATCATAATGGAACGTTAATGAAAATGAATGTGAAAACACTTCGATAAAGTACAAAGTGCCTGAAGAGGCTAGTGGTTAATAGCAGTATCTATGTAAGGAGATATGAATTAGTTTGAAGTGGTCTCCAAGTCAGAAATGAAGAACTTTAGTATCTAGAATTAGGGAGCCTGAAGATGGGGAAGTGAGGAGGGTACTCACTGTTTTTTTGATTCTTTAATTTTTACATTTTATTGAAGTATAGTTGATTTACAGTGTTAATTTCTGTTGTACAGCAAAGTGATTTAGTTTTATATATATGTATATGTATATTATTTTTCATATTTTTTCCATTTTGGTTTATCACAGAATGTTGAATATAGCTCCCTGTGCCATACAGTAGGACCTTGTTGTTAATCCATCCTGTGTGTAATAGTTTGCATCCGCTAATCCTACACTGCCAATCCTTCCCTCCCCAACACTCCTCCATCTTGGCAGCCCCAAGTTTGATCTGTCATCTGTGAGCCTGTTTCTCTTTTGTAGATACGTTTGTTTGTATCCTATTTTAGATTGTACATATAAGTGATATCATGTGTTATTTGTCTTTTTCTGCCTTACTTTGCTTAGTATGATAATCTCCATCCATATTGCTGCAAATGGCATTATTTTGTTCTTTTTTATGGCTGAGTAGTATTCCTTTATATGTATAAATATACACCACATCATCTTTATCCATTCATCTATTGATGGACAGGTCGGTTGTTTCCATGTCTTGGCTTTTGTCAATAGTGGTACTATGAACATAGAGTTGCATGTGTCTTTTTTTGAGTCATAATTTGGTCTGGATATATGCCCAGGAGTGGGATTGCTGGATCACATGGTAGCTCTATTTTTGTTTTGTAAGGAACGTCTTTACTATTTTCCATGGTAGCTACCCCAGTTTACATTGGGGAGGGGATCCATTATTAATTCCTGTTGTCCCAGGTAGCTGCCTTTTTACTGCTTCCCTTCCTCTCCCTTTAAAGGCTCACTTGCCACCCTGGTCTGAAGCTCAAAGCTAAGGAAGTCTCTGCAGAATGACGAAAAAGTTAAAGAAGGTTGGTAGGCTTAGAAAGAAGTAGGAGGAAAGAGAAGAAGAAAAAGGTCAGCGGTGGGGGAGGGGACAAAATAATTCCTTCTAAACACATTTTTAAAAATCAAAAATGTCCCTACTCATTCATTCTCCTTCACTCCAGTCAGTTTCTAGGTTAATCTTACTCTGTTTGCTCTATTGCATTTTACTGTCAGCATGATGAGTCTGCTCCTTGGAGGAGAGGCATGCTACTGCTAAGTCACTTTAGTCGTGTCCGACTCTGTGCGACCCCATCCCTGGGATTCTCCAGGCAAGAACACTGGAGTGGATTGCCATTTCTTTCTCCAATGCATAAAAGTGAAAAGTGAAAGTGAAGTCACTCAGTCATGTCCGACTCTTCGCGACCCCATGGACTGCAGCCTACCAGGCTCCTCCGTCCATGGGATTTTCCAGGCAAGAGTACTGGAGTGGGGTGCCATTGCCTTCTCTGGGAGGAGAGGCATAAAAATGGTGAAAAACATGGTTTTCTTCTCATGAAGATTAAAATTGAATAGGAGACTTGTAAAGCTTCTCTAGATCAAGGTTGGATATTATGGATAGCAGAAGAGAGTTCATGGAAAAGATTTTGAGAGCAGAGGAGGGTGGTTACATATGACTGCTGAGACTGGGAATTGATATTTGAGAGAGGAAGTTCTGGGCATAGAATAGGGGGTGGGTGGAAAGGAAAACCAAGACTGAGTTGAGCATTTTTAAATCTCTAATGCATTTTAAGGCCAGAGTAGTTAAATGTTAATTAATCTTCCAAATTAGAATAGTAATTTAATTTAACATGGGCAGGGAAGGACAGGGATTTCATAGATTTATTAATTGGACAGTGGAGAATTGCTGTGATTTTTTTGTTTGTTTGCTGATCTTTTTTTCCCCTCTGGGCTTTTCCTGGATGGCTTCATCTTATAATGTGATTTTTATATCCTTTCTCAGATTAACTCAGAGGTGCTCATGTACTCTTCTTAAAACTCATAATAGTGACAGAGAACATCACAGTTTACGTTGAAGGCCATTGCCCATAAAAACAACAAAAATGGTGACTTCTCCTTAAAGTGACTGAAGGAGCTCCATAATTATGTATCCCTCACTACGAAACACCCTTAATGCATCCTTATGGATAGGACATGGGAATTTGTCTCCAGGTTCAACCACTTTTCTTAGACTAAGGGTTCTATTTCTGACTACTTGCAATGTCTACCTTGATTTCTCCCAGGCATCCTACACTCACATGTCTAAAAAAAAATTCTCCAGGCCTTGAATTGCCTCTGTATATTTAGTTTTCCTCACATATTCCTTGGCTCACCGTACTGTGAAGCCAGAAAGAAACCTGGGAGTGATTGTTCGTGGGTGGGGTCAGAGGAGGCGTCTGTAGTTCCTGCCAGCTGGCAGTGGAAATTCAGGACAAGACCAGTCCCTGCTCCATTCCTTTCTAATCCCCTTCCCCTAGTGCCTCCCATCATTTTAATCCTGTTAATGTTAGAGTCAGCCTAGACTTTTCCTTGTCCCTCGGTCTCCACACTCAGTCAGGGCTAATTTGCACAGAGTCTCTTGAATCTGGACCTGCTCCCCTGGCCCTTCTTGATTTAAGCTCCCCATTTATCCTGTAGTTTTTCGCTGCCCTCTAGGTCAGGTCTTCTGAGTGCCGTCCCAGTCTGTCCTTCATAATTGCCAGCCATGTCCTAAAACTGCAAACCCTGTTTCTAATGGGATTCCTTCAGGAGCTTCTCTTGTTCATGGCCTTCCTTTCCCACTTCATCTTCCACCAGCCTCTGGCACGCACGTCAGGCATACGGAACTTTCTAGAGCTTTCCTGATGGCATGAGCTGTTGCCACGTTCTCTGTATGGGCCTAGAATACCCTCCCAGTTCCCATCAACTTTATCGTCTGTAAGACTCACCGTGGCGTTGTGGCTTCCGTCACGCTGGTCCCGACACTCTCAGCGTTGAGCCTTCCTATCTCTGCTCCAGCAGCAGTGCGTGACTGTGCCATAGCGCATGTTACATGGCCCTTTTCCACCGGTCTGTGAACAGTTCGCCAGCCAGGACTCCTCCTTATCAGCGCATTATTCATCTTCTCCAGGGTCCAGCAGCTGGCTCAGTTTCTAACATATATTAATAGTTAGCTCTCCATAAAGTGTGATGAGCGCGTGATGGAATTTTTCCAAACATACTTTCCAAAGTATAACATTTTTTTTGCTATGCTTTTATTTGAATTTAGGCATTGCAATTATTTATGGTGACATTTCTTGATGAGAGTTAGCTTGATTAAATCAAATTGGCTAATCAGACATCTCCCAGTAACATAGAGATTTGCAAGGTCTCTGTCTGCCAGAGTGTCCAGGCAAAAGAGATATGCATCCATGTAAGTGGAGATATTTTGTTTAAATTCAAAGGGAGGTAATTGGTTAGAAAAAAGGACTGCTTACTTAAGAAATCAATATTAAAGCTGAGGTGCAATATATGGCTCTACGTGGGGAAAACGGAAACATTAATCTCGTTATAATTTGATTTAGAAAATCCACCTGGTCTGATGGCCCCTGAATGGTGCACTGTGCTGCCAAGATAACAGTCTTAAGAAGATACCACTAAAACACTGAGGCTATTAAAACTAAGCTGAACTGATAAATTTTCCTCAATTTATAATGTGAAATTATTCTTTGTGTAGTACTGTCTACATATCGAATTTTCCATTAATAGAGGATTTAAAAGCCACTTTGGATTGGAGATTATTTACATTTCTATTTTTTCACTTTAAATGGTGGAGCATAACTTTCAATTGAGTGCCCCCACCCATGCCATGAAATTTTACAGGAGGCTTGGTCAGCCTCCTGATGATTCTCTTGTTCCCACACAGACCCAGGCTACTCACTCTTCTCTGTTTATTTTTTTCTTGTACTCTATTCTCCTAAGCTCCAAGGAGAAGAAATGTCTGAAGTTTTGGAGATCTTTCTCTTTCCTAGGATCTGTCAGAAGAGCGAGTGGCTACATAGACATATACACTGGTATGCCCTGGGCACATTTTTAAAAAATAAACTTTTTAGGGACATATAACATATAACATATTTGGGCTTCCCTGATAGCTCAGTTGGTAAAGAATACACCTGCAATGCAGGAGACCCCGGTTTGATCCCCCAGGTCAGGGAGAGCTCCTGGAAAAGGGATAGGCTACCCACTCCAGTATTCTTGGGCTTCCCTGGTGGCTCAGATGGTGAAGAATCTGCCTGCAATACGGGAGAACTGGCTTTGATCCCTGGGTTGGGAAGATCCCCTGGAGAACGGAAAGGCTACCCACTCCGGTGTTTTGGCCTGAAGAATTCCATGGACTGTAGAGTCCGTGGGGGTCGCAAAGAGTTGGACACGACTGAGCAACTTTCACTAACACATATACAGAAGAGTGCTCAAATAAGTCAACAGTTTAATGAATCTTGCAAATTGAGTAGACCCATGTAACCAGCAGCCAGATCAAAAAAATAGAACATTATCAGTGCGAGGTCTTTTTTTTCTTTTCCTTTCTGACACCGAGTACATGGTCTTTTCCACACCATTTCTCCAACTCACCAATACCAACTGGGTGTCCTACAATTCAATTCAGTCCTGACTCTGACTACCTGAGTTAGCATCAGATTCCATAGGTTTAAGGGATCAGTCCTGCAAAGTAGCTCTCATTTCAGGTGACCTTGGCAAGCATCAGGACCCCGGGTTATCCTCACATTCTGTCTGACTTGGCTATAAAGTCGGGGGTTTCTATACCATACCCCTGCACCCTGGCCCAGAACTCAGGAAAGTGCTTTGCTTACTATTACTGGTGTATTTTAAAGCATACAACTCAAGGACAGTCAGGTGGGAGAGATGCAAGGTGTGAGGAGGTGGAGCACAGCGCCTCCATGCCTTCTCCAAGTGCACCACCCCTCCTCCCACCCCAGCAACCTGATGGGTTCATCTTCCCAGAGGCTCTCCATGCCTGGTCATTGGGGTTGCATTATGTAGGTATGATTGATGAAATCACTGGCCATTCATGATTAACTCAATTTCCAGCCCCCCACTGATAAGGACATAAGGATATGGGGGCAGAATTTAGACATGAGGTGTCAGAATGGTGCCAGGACTAGGAAGTTAGAAGCATTGTTGTATACAGCTGTGGATGAGATTAGACAGGCTCTAATAATGTATAAAAGGGCTTCCCTGGTGGCTCAGAGGGTAAAGCGTCCTGCTGCAACGCGGGAGACCCAGGTTCAATCCCTGGATCAGGAAGATCCCCTGGAGAAGGAAATGGCAACCCACTCCAGTATTCTTGCCTGGAGAATCCCATGGACAGAGAAGCCTGGTAGGCTACAGTCCACTGGGTCGCAAAGAGTCGGACACGACTGAGCGACTTCACTTTAATAATGTATAAAGGGTGTGGGTGTTGACACAGGTTTGGGGAGGCAAGGAAGTTGGTAGAGCTTGCCTAGAGTTCTCTTGAAGATAGCAGAGATTTCTGATGAGATTTCTGATGACTTCTGTCTGCCACCCCAGCTATGAAAGCTGGTGTAACCTAACATTGCAACCCCAATTCCATAATCTCTAAAGTAACAGATGAAAATCCATGAATAGTTAGAGCAGCCCTAGTTGTAACAAGGGAAAAGCATGGCCCTGCTAAATCATAAGTGCGATTCATTTGTGGCCGTTTAGGGTTCAGTTTTAAAGGAGTCATCTGTTCTACACATATGTGCCTGTCCGTTCTGAAAGTTCTCCTGCAACTATCCAGTTTTGCCTTAACAAAGACAATTTGCTAAGGAAACAGGGCAGAATCCGAAACTCCAATTAGCCCACTGCTATATCAGAGATTAATAACACTTAAGACCTGCTGGAAGCGACTTCACATTTGAGCCCCTTCCGACTGTGTCATGGCAACGACTTGCAAATTTTAATAATAGATGTCCTCTTTGAGAAATTGCCTTTCCTTATGCTATGGGAGTTTTTATGATTAGTACTATGCCTCTTCCCTTGCAGTTGTTTTTGAGGCATTTATGTTACCGTTTTTGCTTATCAAGAATGGTTCAAACGTTTTCTAACACAGAGCAATTAATATCTGTCAGTAGAAATAAATTACATTTTTCATCGCCTGTGACACATTCTCAAATGCTGTTTGAAAGTGCCATAATTATGCATCATCATGCTATGTAATTTTGGTGCCTGGCATAGTAGTGCTTTAGGGGTATGATTTATATTTTCCATTTTTTTTTTTAAAGTACTGAATTAATAGGGTAGGTGTCAGGACTGGAATGTAAATTGGTAAATGACATTTTGCAAAATAATTTGTATTATTTCCATTCCAAAGCAGTCTTTTTAAAGAATTGTTTGCATATCTTATATATATCTGTGTATGTAAATTGTGTGTATTATGATTGTACCACCAATAACTTTTGCCTTGTAGCACCAAAATGCATAAATTTCCATTTGTAAAGTTGTCTCCACTTCCCATACTGGGAAGAGAACAATCTTAATCACTGGGGAAGGCTCTTACCTCTGGAAATGACACTGACTTAAGACTGTATAAACAAACCTTGCTGAAATAACCCTTATCCTCCATTAGTTTCGCCCACATAGTTAGCATCTAACACTCTACCACCCCTAGAAGGCTCAGCTCCTCTGTCTACCCACTTTTCTAAAGTTTATTGCCCTTTGTTAAAATGGTATACAAGCCCCCAGTCCTAGCCACTTTTTTCCTGTTTTCACTTCTTTTTTGTGAAGCCTCCATGTGCATGTGAATAAACCTTTTCCTTTGTTCATTTTTTGGTCAGTTTAATTCACAAACCCCAGTCACAAAACTTTAGAAATGTCAACTGAAAAAAAAGCACAAAGTAAGAGTTGTGAGTTAAGTTTTATTTAACTTACAAAATGAGGACAGTAGCCTCTCAGGTAGCTCTGAAGAACTGTTCCTAAGAGGTTAGGAGCAGGTCAGTGATTTTAATGATGGGGGTTACATGTAGTCAAGTACACGTTTTGGGCAGAGGCTGGCTGCTAGTAACAAGTCCCTGTTGATGATTTAGTGCTTTTCTAGATATGAGAAGATACAGGAAACTGGGCTCATAAAATCTCCTGAAAATATCTATCTATCTGAGGGTCTATTCTGCCAGTTTTTCCCAGAACACAGGGCACCTCATTCCTGCTCCCCACCCTGAGGGCATGCTGAAGGTCAGCTAGTGACTTCATTCTTACAGAACCAGGTGGCAAAGGACCATTTTTTAGTTGACAGAGGGCAGAGTAAAAGTTCTTTTTCCTCCCTACATAGCATATTTCATCCTGTTAGACTGTAGTCACTGATCCCATTGGAATCACTATTTCCTATTGAAAATAGTGCTATTTTCTATTATCACTATTAGAAAATAGTCTTATTTCTTATTGAAATAGGAAAAAAGGAGCTTTAACTCTTAAAATTGCAGTTCAAATAATATTGCCGCTTAAATGTAGTTAACATAAAGGGAAATGGGGTCAGGGAGGGACCAGAATCACTCACTCAGCAAGTCTATCTCCAAGCACTGGGCTAAGTCTGCAATAGTCATGAGAAATGTGGGTCTCCAAGTAACAAATGATCAGTCCTTTCAGTGAAGGCTCTCCTCATTCTCCATCCCTTAACTTTTTTGTTTTTGAATTGAGCAATTTTGGTTGGGTTTGTTTAGGTTTGGATAAAATATGCACAGGGGTATAATGAAACTAGATACTTAAAATACAGGCATTTTGTAACAAACACATCCATCCCTTATCTTGAAACTGCTGAAATTATTCGTCCAGGAAAGGCTATGTTACTGTATGACATAGCAGCACAGCTGTGAACGAAGTTGGGGCTTTACTATGTGAAAATTTTAGAAAAGAAGCTGTATTGAACCTCTCAATTGAGTAAATTAAAAAAAAACTTAGTGAATAGAAAATTTCTTCCTACAGGGAACTCAAACCGTATGATCCCTATGTAGAATTTTAGTAGTTTATACTAGTTAAATAGGTTTCAGCAAGTCTAACCCATCTCCACAGAGTTGTGATTGTAGTGTATTTTTAATTATGGAGGCATTGAAAGCAATCAGCTCACATTAACTTTTTTTTAAATGGAATCATACAGCACAGCCTTTCATGTTACTAATTCCTTTGTTTAGGGAATTACCCAGTATTCTTAAGTGAGTCACTTCAGAATGAATGGTTTTTTTTTTTTTTTTTCCCTGTAGGACTGAGTTTTAATATATTGAATGAGCATAATGGAAATCAAAGTAGAGAAACCTTCAAGATTACAGTCACCTCATTTTACACCTTTCTATTTCATTTCTGAAAACAAATACCCCAAATGATTAAACAGAAAAAAAGAAACTAAAGCTTTTCACGGGATGGCATGTTGGTAATTGGCAGTTACAGTTTTAAAGGTGTGAGGGCACTAGGTTAATTGGCGTTCTGTGAAGACAGATGCTTTATATTTTCAAACATCTTTCTAGCTATTCCCTGCTGAGCTCCCGTTTTAATTTAACATGTATGCAGAAGTTCATATTTTGAAAGTGTTTATAGTCATTTTTATTTGTTGGGTTTTTTATATGAGGTGGATCGGCACATCTTTCTGTATGGGCGAGTCATCAATACATGGAGTATTAGGCACATAATAAACAGATGTTTCTGCCTGCAAGGGAATTATCAATTAAAATTTGCCTCTCAGTGTCTTACTATTTCAAAGGTCCTACGGTGACCCTTGTTTAATCACACATCCCCTGCCACTTAAATTGGCATTAGCAAATTGTGCCCACTACTGATTAAGGACTTCTGCGTGCCAGCCACTATACTGAATTCTCTATGCATGTTGTCGTTGTTGTTGTTTAGTCGCTAAGTCGTGACCAACTCTTTGTGACCCCATGGACTGCAGCCCACTCGGCGCCTCTGTCCATGGAATTCTCTAGGCAAGAATACTGGAGTGGGTTGCCATTTCCTTCTCCCTCTAGGCACGTGGTGTGATTTAATTTTCATAACAGTGCCATGAGGCAGTTACTATCTCAGTTTTATGGATAAGGGACCTGAGACTTGAAGAGGTTCAAACTGTGTAACTTGTGTGTGAAGTCCTAGATCTGGTAAGTGAAGGGGTCCAGGTTTGCATTCAAAGCCCAGCTCCCAAGAACTCCCTCATGTCACGCCTTGCAGTAACAAAGACGGCGAAATTTCTTGAGCAGCTACTTAGTGCTGGTGTTCTGCTAAGCGCTTTTCAATGTATTTTCTTTGAATACCCACAACAACTGAAGGTATTTCATTTCCAGCCTGCCACTGAGTTGAAGAGAAGTTAAAGAGCATCCTGAAGACTGCGCCCCTATTAAGGGATGTAGCTGCATTTCAAAATAGGTCACTGGTTTCAGAGCCCATTGCACTGCCTGTGTTCCAAACTGCTCTCTTTTAAAACACTTTCTTTTTGTGTGTGATGATACATAACCAGTTCTCATTTGAATTCAAGAGAGCCCAGCATATATTCAGTTCAGTTCAGTCGCTCAGTCATGTCCGGCTCTTTGTGACCCCATGGACTGCAGCATGCCAGGCTTCCCTGTCCATCAGCATATATTGGGTTGGCCAAAAAGTTCATTTGGGTTTTTGCATAACATCTTGCAGAAACACCTGAACGATCTAAGTGGCCAACCCAATATTTGTGAGTGACCAAATGGGGCTTTTTTGGGGACGTTTGGCAGATTCTCCTTTCTCTCTTTCAGTATCTGTTTCCATTCTTTAGTGCATCCATCTTTAGTAAACCTCATCTTTAGATGACTAGAGCCCTCCAATCATCTCTTGTTCCTCCCCCTCCCCAAAAACTTACCTGTTGAAGAAGACTACATTAAGTTCAGTTGCACCAAATTCAAAATAATAATATCTTGTTGATTGGCATTTGCTGAGATTATTTTAGTGGAATTCCAGATCTTGGGCACTGGCTGGAAAAGATTGTTCATGTGGTCTTCTTGGGATTCTTCAAAACATAACTGTAGTTTACTCCTTTATGTATATTAAGACCAGTCTGAGCCTCAATAAGCTGTTTTACAGGATGTTTTAATCTCTTTTGGGGTTATCTTTTTCTATGGATATGCACTTCTGATTTTATAATGAAAATTAGTGAGAAAATAGGACTTCACAATAGTTTCTCTTCATTAAATGTGCACTGTGAAGCAAAGCAATAGGAAGCATATTTATGCATATAGGAAAGATACACATTACTTAAAAACAAACCGAAAACCCCAAAACTGTCTCTTTTCCATTTACTAATCTGAGACTTTTCATCATTATCTAAGACAGTATCTAAGACACTGAGGTTCATCAAATAAATATCTATATGTTGTTCAGTTGCTCAGTCATGTCTGACTCTTTGCAACGCCATGGACTGCAGTGCACCAGGCTTCCCTATCCTCCGTTATCTCCCGGAGTTTGTTCAAGTTCATGTCCAAATCAGATGACACATAGTTAAATGCGTTAGGGAATTAATTTTCTCTAAAATTTGGCTGCTAAAAATCTAGTCACTTGGAATAATAAATTTTTAAAGAAATATAAATTTTTTTTGAGAATAAACATTACATACTTTCCTGATTTATAACTATCTTATGGGAAAGTATGCAACTTGCTCTTTTAGAATTTGGACAGATGGAATTTGATCTCTTGTTATTTTTACTCTTTTGTCTTGTGAGGCACAGGTAGGTTAGATAACTTGTCCAGAATCACAACAGCTAGCAGGTGAAAGAGCGTGGCTTAAACATAGACCATCTGACTCTGCAGAGGTAGGCAGCTTCCCACCAGGCCTGACTTTGCTCCCTATTACAGATGGGATAAAACTTGGTTACCCCACAAGTGTGGTGTTTCTTATACCAATTACATTTTCTAGAAGAGGAACTTAGGAGCCCAGGGTTTTGGCCCTGCTTACCACTTTGACTTGCTTGTTCCGTTTTTGATTACTGAGAGCTTTAGCTTATTTCTGAGTCTGCCTATCCTAAAAAATTTTCTCCCTCATTTCTGTGTGTATATTTATTAAAAAAAATTTTTTTTGGCCACACCATGCAGCATGTGGGATCTTAGTTCCCCGACTGGGGATTGAACCTGCACCCTGTGGAATGGAAGTGGGGAATCTTAACCACTGGACTACCAGCAAAGACCTTATTGCTATATGTTTAGACTGAGGAGATTCCTCAGAGGATAGACTCCAAGGCTGTCTTGACTGGAAATCTCCATGCCCTTCTCAATAGAACATTTTATTCATTCATTTATTCATCTCTTGATTGCCTGCCTCATCAGGCTTTGTGCTGGGTGGACAAGGGGCAGTGTCTGTCCTCTAGGAGCTGAGGGTCCCTTGTGGGAAATCAGCTATGGCTTCCGTACTGTGGTCTGTGTTGTAACAGAGGCTTGGCTCTGCCTGGAAGGTCAGTGAGGACAGGGAGAAGTCAGGGAAGACTCTAGAACTGAGGCTGAAATAAACCTTCTCCAGGTAGACAAATACAGAAGGAAAATGTTCCAGGCAGAGAACCGGCATGTCGGGTGAACGCAGTGGGTTGGGGAGCTGGTCAGGAAACAGAGAAGAGAGTGGAATGACGTGAAGCTGGAGGAGGAGACCACACGTAGAACTTAACAGGCCCTGGGGACCCGACTGAGGGGTTGGGCTTTTATTTTGCAGATGATACGGGAGTCATGAAATAATAACAAAATATTAGTTGACAAAATCAGGCCATTCCTTTTTGAGAAAATTGTATTTTTCATTTGTGAAGCCAGTGAAATATGAAACATATTCATATCCTACAATCTTTTAGGAATAAGGCATTAAAATATAGAAAGACATACCATAAATAATCACAGATTGGAAGAACTTTGAGGAGGGTAGCCTATTTAAATACCTTCTTTGGAGATTACTCTGAGTGCTTTGTAACATGGCCAAAAGGTATTTAGGTATCCTCCCTAGTGAACTTTTCATGAATATGGAAAAATAGTGGGGTTTTTTTTGCCCTAGAGTTTTTATAGCTAAGGAATATATTTGAAATTATTTTAAAATTCCAAAGGGCATATGATATTTTATGATTTACTGCATACTTTTTCTTCAAATCTTTTAATTTTCACTTCTTCATTGACGTCTTCCCATCAAAATATGAAGCAGGCTGGGTGCTTGTACCTTTCATTTTGACAGATAAATGAGATGTGATTTGTCAAGCTTTCATGAGCAGTGACACGAAGTGTATTTTAAGTAAAATGTCCTGCCCTCCTGGAAACTCCCATGTAGAAAACACTAACATTGTACAAGCTAAAGGCTCATAGTTCTTTCCGTCCTTTTTTGGTCAATAGCCTTGGAAAGGCCTATAGGAGAATTATTGATAACAAAGTAAAACAAGCCATTTTTGTTTCCTCTTTATGTATTTATGTTCCTTATGCATAGCTATCACAGATCACCAAACTGCTTCCTTTCCAACCCCAGCTGGCTGAAGCTCACAGACTTCTGATCTGATGGTGAAACTTCAGCTTATATTCTTTTAAAAAAAATTAATTTATTTTTAGTTGTGCTGGGTCTTCAGTGCTGCAGGCAGACTTTCCCTAGTTGTGGCAGGCAGGGGCTACTCTCTAGCTGTGCATGGGCTTCTCATTGTGGAGGCTTCTCTTGTTGCAGAGCACGGTCTCTAGGTGCGCGGGCTTCAGTAGTTGTAGCACATGAGTTCAGTAGTTGTGGCACATGGGTTTAGCTGCTCTGCGGCATGGGAAACCTTCCCGGACCAGGGATCAAACCCGTGTCCCCTGCACTGGCAGGCAGATTCTTATCCACTGTACCACCAGGGAAGTCCTCAGCCTATATTCTGTTACAGAGATGGACAAGCACTTGCATCCCATAACTAGGGAAAAAGAATGACTTACATTGTTCCTGGTTGTCTCAATACCAGTATCAGGCACTGTCAGCAGACACTCTGACTTTACACAAATCGTTGTGCACAAGCAGGAGCTCATTTTCTTGTTATAATATTCAATTTCCTTCCCATTCTCTTAATGGAGATGAAGTCGCCCCTGCTGCTTTTGGGCAGTGGAAGCTTTATGAGTATCATTTACTCTCAGCTGCATAAAGGATGGGTTCTTTGTCTTCCCAGCGCTTTCAGGTACTTCCCTGTGGGGGCAATTCTTATTTCTGCCCCCAGCATGATGCTACTAAACATATTCTATCAATCCAGCCCATATGTGATGGCAGAGCACTGATTAGCCCCTTTGGCTTATTTTGATTTTGAAATGGACTGTTCCTCTAGTCTGTAAGTCATTTATTCCAAAATGCCTCATAATCAAAATAATAACATTAATGATTTTCCACCACCGAGGCCCACAGTGTAAATTAGCTCACTGAAAGAGCTTGAAAAGGAATGCAACTGAATAGGCCTGTTCTTACCTTGTTGACCAAAGGAGTTTGTCAAAGTCCACCCATTTCCAAATTTAGCCCAAAAGCCCCCATGGAAAAAACTTTACAGTTCAATTAGCAGGAGAGAAATTGCATGATGCCTGTATTCAGAAAAGCTGGCATGAACTCAATGTTCAATTATTACCTCTCACCTCTTCCTGCTTTCTGATGTATCCCCTTAAAGTCACTGAGGAGTTAAAGAGGATAATTAATTTTTAGGGTAAATTAAAAAAGTATTCTGACTATAATCAGGGCTGATTTTCAGCTGGTACTTACCACAGTGGGCAATAGCCGCACCAGTTGTTTATGGTTTTCTAACTGGTCAGTGCTGCTGTTGATTGGTTCTCAAATATTTTGACTCTTTAACCTACAAATAATGCCATGTATGATCTTTATGTATATTTTAATTACATGACATCTACACCAAAATCTTACATGCACTTACATTGTCCATACCTGTACTGGCTGGTTTACCTATCTGTTTCCCCTATCTCCAGCACCTATACATCACCTGCCGCATTGTGAGTACTCAAAAATATTCTTAGTTGAAAAATAGAAATACATAATTTATTTTGTTTCTATTTTCTTATGAACCTTATACCAGCTTGGGTTGTTGTATCATTTCCTAAGTTTTGTTTCCTAGACTGATCTCTTTAGAGAGAAAGAGAAAGACGGCTGCATCTTCCTATCCTGGTTACATTCTACCTGCAAACTTTTGGGTGTTTTGGTGGCTGCCTTAATATGAGATGCCTGAAACTGAACACAAGCATCCAAGGTGTGGTTTGATTTGTGCACAATTTGCTATGGACTGATTACACCCTAGGATCAGTCAGTGGTTTTGCAAGTGGAACTCTTTGGAAGCAGACCTCTTTCGTTAGAGGAAATTTTACCAAAATTCCCCTTTGTGTAAAACATAAAGGGAGATCTTTTCTGATTGAAAGGAGTTTTCTGAACAGGTGGGGAGGCCCACCTACTCATGCCTTTCCTCCTCATGTACTATGATGCCCCTGAAACATTTTTATGAAACTCTGAGGATTTTGTGGCCAACATCAATCTGAAAAATGTATTATTAAAAATATATTATGTATTACTATGAATGGAGTCCAAGTTTTCAGACTCAATATAGGTTATATAAAGTTTAAGCGCTACTCAAATTTCCATTTATACTCATGTAGAGAGCTATCAAGCTACATATTCCCATCCTATAATGCAGGATTTTTCATGTTTTCCTATTAAATTTAGTTTTGTTGCTGTATATTTCAGCCGGTCCACATCATTTGGGTTCTGATTTTGTAACTTATCTTTTCCATCTGGATATTTGACAGTGTGTTATCTACATAGTACCCAACTATTTTTATAAGTTTTTGAAGCAAATAGGAGTCCTAGAGAGAGAGAGACTCTTCTTCAAAATGATAACTGGATGTGGATCAGCATTTTGGGGGGTTCAAAGACTTTGTATCCAACATTCCTAACTCTACAACAGCTGTCTCCCACCCCAAGACTTTCTGTCTTGATCAGTGTCATCACAGTCTACCTGTGCCTGAAATTTAGGCACAAACTTGACTTCTTGCTTCCTACTGCCTCCTATTCCCAACTGTTCACCACATCCTGTTGATTTTACTTCCTAAATATTAGGACAGTTTCCCAATTTTCATCTCTCTACCACAGCCCTCGTTTAGGCGTGTGTTTGCTCTCAACAGGTAACAGTAACTTCTAACAGGTGTCCTTTTCCTTGGTCTTTCCCCCTGAGTTCTAGCCTCATTTCCAACGTCACCTGACTATGTGAGGCTCACGTGCCTAAGAGCCTCCGGTGGCCCCCTGTCACCTATAGGACAAAGTTGAAGGTCTTCAAGTTCATGACCCTTTTGCATCATCATGTTCCTATACCCTCTAACCTGGGCTTGATGCCCTCACAACATTAAGTGGCTTGGAATTTCCTCCCTGCCCCATACCCCCTCTTAGTTTTTACTGGCTTCTTTGCCTGAGATTCTCCCCATTCATGTGTGTGCGTGCTCAGTCACTTGTCATGTCCAACTTTTTGCAAGCCTGTGGACTGTAGCCCTCCAGGCTCCTCTGTCCATGGGATCTTCCAGGCAAGATTACTGGAGTGGGTTGCTATTTTCTTCCAGGGGATCTTCTCGACCAGGGATTGAACCTGGGTCTCCTGCATTGCCGGCAGCTTCTTTACCACTGAGCTACGGGGAAAGCCTCTCCCCATCCATACTGCAACCCAAACTTCCTTTTCTCAAAACTTACTTATTTTAAAGATTTGGCCTAGGTGTGCTCCTTCATGAGTTCTGCATCTGCATCTTCAACCAACTGAGGATCGAAAATATATATAAAAAATAAATTCCAGAAAGTTCCATAAAGCAAAATTTGAATTTGTGCACACTGGCAACTATTTACATAGCATTTACATTGTATTAGGTATTATAAATAATCTATGGTAGGTTATATGCAAATACTATGCCATTTCATACAAGGGACTTGAGTATCCACAGATTTTGGTATCCATGGGGGTCTTAGAAATATTCCCCTGTGGATACCAAAGAAAGGGTGACCATAATTTGCACTTAATCATACTAGATACTTAGCAAATATTTGTTAAATAAAATAATGGATGAGTGAACCCACTTAAATACACATACTCTTGTTATTTCCCAATAATAAGAGTTTTATCATCATCTACATAAAGATATGGGCTTCCCTGGTGGCTCAGTGGTAAAGAATCTTCCTGCCAATGCAGGAGATGTGGGTTTGATCCCTGGGTCAGGAAGATCTACTGGAGAAGGAAATAGCAACCCACTCCAGTATTCTTGCCTGGGAAATCCCAAGGACAGAGGAGCCTGGTGGGCTACAATCCATGGGTTCAAAAAGTCAGACATGACTTAGGGACTAAGCAACAACACAAAGATATATAGATTAGTAAGTCTGTTAACTGTTGTGTTGAAATGCAAATATTCTGTGTTTGGCGCTTTCTTCATCTATCAAACTAGCAACCTTGTAAAAAATAAATTCCCTCAATAATGAAATGCTAAGTGAACTTACTTTGGACTTCTTTCCATTATTACTTCTTTCCTAAACACACACAAACAATTCTGGAAGGAGTAGATTTCTAATTAAACTGCCTGACTGGAGAGCACTTTTTACATAGTTCTTTCTTTCCAATAGCTTCAAACAATTAACCTGGAGGTAAAATAATATGAATTCCTTGACTACTCCCTCTGATATTGTAAATGTGCCTCTTGACAGTAAGCAATTTATAATTTCGTTCGCAGAAGGAGACATACACATGAAATAGGTAACAGTAAATTCAGGAAATGGTCCAATATCAAAGAAGAATGGCACTGATGATAAGTGTTTGGCATTTTTATGAAGCAGTGGCGATTTAAACAAACAGAAAACAGATAACCAACCACGTTACGTATGAATGGGCAGAAGCTTAATTTACAAAATGTATAAATTATCTAGGAAGGGATTCTGGTGGAGGTCCAGGAAGCAGAACCTCTCTTGATTTTATGTTGAGTGAATTGTGAGGCGACCAGGGTTATTCTAGAAATGAGCACATCAGTACATCTAAATTGAAAAATGGTATACTATTTGGAATTGGGCTTTATTTATCAGAACTTTCTCATGAAGACTGATACTACTGTAGTCAAGTAAGAACCTCTTGCTGACTGAGTTTGCATCCACTTGAAACCACTTTAGAAACAGAAAGAAAAATGAATTCAACATAGGGAAAAGCATCAAGTGCTACCCAGGAGAGTCATGCTCTATTGTCTTCAGACTGAGGAAAGCTGTTTGCTAAGCTGCTCCTTGGCAAGTGCATAAAAGGAAAGTTTGCCAGGTTTTCCTCATGGCCAGAAGGAAGTACACTTTGAAGCAAATAGACTTTTTCCAAGAACTCCATCCATTTAGCTATCATTTACCAAGCGCTGACTCTCCAGAAGGCAGTGTGTTAAGCCATAGAGAGAATTCCATGGTTGCTAAAGCATCACCATGAATTGATTTTCCATGTTCCACACCCCTCTGCCCCCCAATAATATTTAGTCTATCAACCAGATACAGCCTCCTGTAAATTAAAGAGCATTGCCTGTGTTAAGTGAGAAATATAGGTCTAGTCATGCCTTGGGCAAATTATCGCACAATTCTGCTCTCAGTTGGAAAATGAAAGGGTTGAACCATTTGCTTTCTTGAGTCCTTTGAGGCTCTAAAATAGAATGATCTAATTAATTTTGATGGCCTTCTGGCTTCCATTTTCGTATTTGTGAGTGTGTGTAGTGCCCGAACATGCTGACTGAGTTAACTTTGTGAACTTGAACAGAAGACAAAGTTCTGAAATACAACGGCAACAGTGTGTTCATTTAAACGGGAAAACAGCCTTCTCCTCACAGGGGAGGCATAAACCTCCATTGCTTGGGTGTTTGGAAACTTAATGAGTTAATATTTATTATGCTGTACAAGAATCATTAAAATATTTCCCTGCCTGGTTCATTGAGATGTGGTGCTTTGATTTTTACGGCATTTTATATGAACAATTTTTAAATGCACTGCTTCACTGTATGGCTATCATTGATGCTTCAGATGCGGCCGAGACATATATCTTTTTGTATCTGCTACGGAGGATGAAATTGCTATAAAAAGTTTAAACTGCTCCATCAATGAAATTGAGCATTTTAGGGAAAGAAACTTAGTATGTGTGTGTATAAAATTACCAAAGTCACATAGCAAATATTATCTTGAAGTCATTTCTGAAAGGGAGTATTTTAATGTTCCCAGTGAATAATTTCTCTCTGCCTGAGAGCTACTCTTGTATCCTGGGAAATAATCAGAGGAGAAGATAAAATTATTTAGATTTGCAGCTTCTTGTCATGGGAGGTGAAGGCCTTTTTATTATTATTATTAATGCGATGGGAATAGTTCCATCACACCATGTCTCTGCACAGCACAACCTTTTCATCATGTAAATAATTATAGTTCTGATTTTCTTAATGCCTCCTGCCGATACCTGCGCCTCCATCTCAACCACTATCTATCTGAGTGAGAAAGATGGCTCTCTTCTCAGATAAAGGTTTCTCCAAGTCCTGACACTTGTGGGTAGTGGTGGGGTGGGAGAAGGGTGCTTTCTCTGCCTCAGCACGGACCCAGGTCTGAGCTGACTGGAAAGGTGTGTAGCAGGAAACAGGAGCTTGTTCTTTGCAGAGTAAACTTATTGTTGCGTGTAGAAATGGCAGTACTTTTTCCAAAGAAAGGTTGAGCTTGCGGCCTGGTATCTTTTCTTTTCACAGAAGCTTGCTTCTGTATCCGGGGCTCCTGGCCTGATCTCAGAAAAGACAGCCTGTATGTCCTGGGACTAAGGACTAGACTGGGCAGGCCAGAGTCCTCTTGGTGACCCAGGGATGTCAGGTACCATTTCTGCTCTTGGGGAGCGAATGTTCTCACATTCTCATGAGGGAGAGGGATGATGAACCAGGAAACAGAGACGTAAAGCAGGTTTGGAATGCTGTCCAGGTGATGTTGGAGGAGGTTCCCTGAGCACACACCTCCTCACGGCTCCATCTCTGCATTTGGAGAGCAAGTCACAGGTAGACAAGTGTGTCTTTCATACACACCTCCCTGCCCCCCACCCCCGCCTTTTCTGTATCATTTTTGCCCCTGAAACAATGACTTCTTCCCAGGTAGCTCAAACGGTAAAGAATCTGCCTGCAATGTGGAAGACCTGAGTTAGATCCCTGGGTTGGGAAGATTCCCTGGAGAAGGGCATGGCAACCCACTCCAGTATTCTTGCTGGAGAATTCCATGGACAGAGGAGCCTGGTGAGCTACATCCACGTGATTGCAAAGAGTCGGATACGACTGAGTGACCAATACACACACACTGGCTTCTTCCAGTTTCTCTTAGGTCCTTGGTTGAGCCCTGTCATTTTGGAATGGAGAATGGCAGGATATTTGGTGGTTAAAAGAATAGATAGTCTTCAGATTAAAAAAAAAAAAAGAAAACAATTTTAGGGGAGAATTAAAAAAAATCAGATCAAGTCTTTTTGCATTGAAATGAATTTTAGCCTTTTTGTTGTGAAAAATCTATACCTTCCTAAGACTTAGTAACTCCTTCTGTGTTCTGGCTCTGACTCAGCCACTCCCTCTCCCTGAAATGTTCCCTGCCCACCCCCCTCCCCCAATATCCATTCCTCATGCTTTTTAAGTCATGTTATTTTTAAAATGAGGCCTCCCCTTGGTGCTTCAATATTGTACCCTCTCTCTAGCTCTCCATGGCACTGATATGACGTAATATTTATGTTTATTGTGTCCTCAAATGTGCACTGTTTTTCCTGCTCCCAACTTCCATGAGGCCTTTAGATTTCCGCTTATGTTCACTTCTGAATTCCTAGTTCTTGGAAAAAAGCCTGGTGCATAGTAGGTGCTCAGTAAATGTTGTTGAATGGATAAAAGTTCTGTTTTTTATTTTTTAAACGCATGTTCAGTTTTTAAAAGGTTGATTTAAGCATCTGCAATGATGACTTCAGCTTCCACTAGGGCTCAGTGCTGGTGGAAGTCACCTTAACAATCCCAGAAGGATCTTGCAGGTCAGTGAGTCACTGGTGGGTCCATCCCCCTCTGAAAAGCACCCCAAGGCTTAGAACTCACACCACAAGTTTTTCTTGTAAGTGATTCTCAGAGTTTCAGTAGGCGTCCGAACTGTTCCTTTCACTTTGAGATTCTTTTCCTTTGTGCCTCTGATGGAATCAGCGCACACCTCCAAAGATATCACCTTGTCGCTGTTCTTTGGCGAATCCCCACCTCTGGTTCCACGCGTGTCTTTCTGGTATCTTTCAAAGCCACGTAGTGAGGCCTGACTGTTGCCTGAGGACTGGGTCCTGGGTGAGAGTGCTAAGCGGTAAGGCAGACCCACGCTCTGCTCCACATCTTCCTTAAAGGGAAAAGAGATTAAAAAAAAAAAAATCAATACAACCCTAATCAACAGCAAAAAACCCAGTAAAGTCCCTTAGGTAAAATATCACAAGGGCTGTTTGTTTGTTTGGGGGACTAAGGGGTTAGGAGCAAGTGCTCGTCTGTTCCTGACTCAGGTAGGAGGGGGCACATCATCCACGTGGCGGGGGTGGGTGGGGGGTACGTGTGTGTGTGGGGGTGGTGGTGTGTGGGTGGAGGTGGGGTGGCAGGGAATCCAGTGGCCCAACCCCGGGCATCTCAAAGCGAAAATGGCGTGAGTGGGAGCTGGCCATCTGCTGGGCTGGAGACCCTCTGATGTCTCCTACCGTCCTGAGGGTGTCAGGTCTAAGTGTCCACGGGAGACGTCTCCCTCTGTGGTTTGGTTCTGAAGGACATGAGTGTAAAATAATGGAACAGAGACACACTTAGAATTTACCTTCCTTTGCAAGTTGTAAGAAGACATGGTCATAAGTTTGGTATCTTTTTTTAAATTATATTACGAGTGTGTGTGTGTATTTTAAAGTTTATTTGGCCTCGTTGGGTCTTAGCTGCTGCACAGTGCATGTTCAGTGCATTGTGGGATCTTTCGCTGCGGCTCATGGGCGCTCTAGTTGTGGTGCATGGGCTTAGTTGCTCTGAGGCTTGTGGGGTCCTGATTTCCCAACCAGGGATGGATCCTGCATCCCCTGCATTGCAAGGCGGATTCTTGATCACCAGTGAAGTCCCTAGTATATGTTCTGAAGCGACTGCTCCTGCAGAGGAAACCAACCTGTCTATTTGACCAGCTGATTAACTTTGGCAACCTTTTGTGCTCCTTTCCTGAAAAATTTAGTGAGAGTGTGGTAGGCAGAATAAAGCCCGCCCCCCACTCCAAATCCATGTCCTAATCCCCAGGATTTGTGAATATGTTATGTTAAAGGGCAAGACAGGAGTTAAGGCTGCTAATCTGCTGACCTTAAAACAGGGAGGTGGTCCTCAGTTACTGTGGTGGGTCCTAATGAACTCATAAGAGCCCTTGAAATGTGGAGGGAGGCCAAAGAGTTAGAACCAGAGAGGGCATTGTAAGAAAGACTTGATGATGGGCCACTGCTGGCTTTGGAGATCGAAGGGGACCACAAGCCACGGAATGCAGATGGGTCATGGAAGCTGGAAAAGGCAAAGAGATGGACTGTTCCCTGGAACCTGCATAAAGGAACACAGCCCTGCTAACACCTTGCTTTTTAACCCAATGACACACATTTCAGCCTCTGACCCCAGAACTGTAAGATAATAAAACTATGCTGTTTTAAGCCATCAAGTTTGGAGTCATTTGATACAGCAGCAGTTGGAAACCAATACAGAGAGAATAAAGTAAACTTGTCTTTGTGTATGGGCCACACGCCCCCTTCCCAGTGCTATGATTTTCAGTATTCTTCCAGGGAAAATGAAAAGACAAAGACAGAACCACAGAGCACATTAGAAGTCTGTGATGGCTGAACCTGGCGTTGACCACTCTGACTTCCCTCGAGGGACCAGAGTCAGACCCTCACTTCAGGCCGGTGACCAGAGCTCATGAAAACAGATTCCCGCTGGCAAGGCCTCAAGCCAGGATTCCTCCACCATGGCCGGGATTAGGGAAAGCGATGTATACAGGAATATTAAAAGTTAGTGCACAGTGCTGCTCTTGGAATTCTTCATTAGCAGATGTTTAAAAGTCAGTGCTCTAAAATTACTTGCAGAAGCTTATAAATATGAATTTCCTCTAATTCACATTTTATAAGAACTCCTATCAGCTGTATCACAGCTTGAAAAATACCAAGAAAGCATTAGAAAAATCTTTCTGTTTAAAACTAGATTGATCCCACATTTACATGGCAAAAGAAGGCCATTACACGGCAGGCAGTAAAAGCTTCATTTCAGAGAGCTCGAGGAAAAAAACTCAAAATAATTCACTTCTACCCAGGCCATTTGACAACTGTTAGACTTTTCCTTACAAAATAAAATGAAATACCACCACCTGCTGCTTAAAATCTCCAATTAATGCTATAAAAAGTGCCTTCATTTAAAAAGCCAATGTGTAAATTTCTCCAAGCTGGGTGCAGGCGTTTCTTCAAATTTACTGTAACCTTTTGCTCCTGTCTGCTTCCAGATTCCAAAGAGGAGCCAGAACTGATTTTCACCTAATTACTTAAGAGTGAAACCCCTTCCTGTTCATTGGGTTCAGTTATTTAAGATACTGGTAATTCACATATAATCTGCTGCTATGTGTGTTTAGTAGAAATTGCAAAAGATTATTGAAGCTTGCCAACATTTCCACCTACGAATTAAAACAAGGATGTTTTTGCAGAACCACAGAAGAGAAAGAAGAGGCTGGGAGAAAAAGTGAACAGTGGTCTTTCTTGCAAGACTGTTTGTTTTTAAATTTTGATCTTTTTAAAAATTGAAGTATAGATGCTTTACAGTGTCATGTTCATTTCTGCTGTGCAGCAAAGTGAACCAGCTAAGACTCCGGGCTTCTATTGCAAGGCTCTTTTAAGATCAAATCAGCAGGTGTGAGATTCACCACCTTCAAGTAGTTTTTTAAGGCATGAGGAAGCACAGGTCTTTTATCTCTCTTTCCCACCCCGATAGTCAGGTTAATGAGAACTTCCAAGGGGTGAGCTCCTGGACACCTTTGAAATGCACCCTTTGTTTACCAGATGAATCGAGGGACAGTCAGCTTTAAACACTGGCTAGGCAGGGTCAGCTGAAAAATGGGCATAAGGGGTCATTTGCAGCCTGTGTTGAGAGCAAAACCAGCAGGCCGATTCTGTCATCCTGTTTCCTTGTGTGGCCAGTGTTCAAGACAGCAGCTAGTATGGAAGGAGTTGTCAAGAATCATTTGGGGCTGTTGCGGGAGCAGGGAGAAACTGGTAGATGTATGGCTGGTTGGATGGATGTATGGCTTGACCTAGGACGGTCCTGATGCCAAAAGCTCAGCTTCTTTATACCCTGGTGCTGAATCAAATCTCGGAGACAGAGTTTTGGGTGAAGTAGAAAAGAGTAGCTTTATTGCTTTATCAGGTAAAGGGGACACAGCAGGCTAATACCCTGAAAACAAGTGTCCCAACTTGGGGAAGATAGTGAGAAGTTTTACGGTAATTGTCCTAAGACGGCATGATCAGCTCGTGGACATTCTTCTGATGGGTTGGTGGTGAGGTAAGTAGGAGTCAGCAGCATCAACCTTCAGGTCCAGCCGGCCCAGGGTATGCATGTTTGTGGGCAGCATACCACTGCTAACACTTCTGCCACGTGGAGGGGGTTTCAGTATCTGCCCAATAGCTCAAAGATACCGTTGTGTGTATCCTTCAATGGGGAGAATAGGACCTTGCGCCAAGGCTGCTCTTGACTGTGTGTTTCTCCCTGATCTTCCATCCTCTCCCTTCCATAATCAACAACTGCTTGAATCTGCCCATTGCACCTCAGGGAAGGTCATGGAGGCTGAAAGAAGGCAGTTTTCTATTATCAAAGCAATGGGGGACAGAGAAAGGCCTTGTGCTCAGGAGCCCCACAGGGCCTTGCACGGTGGCAGTCCCAGCATCTCTGCTTGACCCTCATGGCTCTTCATGATAGCCCTGGAGATGCCTGGTTCTCATCTCCCCCTGCCCCTCACCATTAATCCAAGAGGAGTATGATCTCTTTAATTAGGCGCCTTGATGATCCCTGCCCTTTCAGTGGTCTGTTCTTATTTTTAATTCTTGCCTGGCATGTCCTGCCCCACCTTCTCTCTTCTCCATGGCTTCCATGCTCTAAACGTCCAGAGTAAGTGGTACAGCTTCCTCCAGGGAAGACTTTATAATCCTCACTTGAACTGACCTTAACCTTTCACGGTTACTTCCTAAATCACAAAACTGGCATCTTAGCTAGAGGTTTGTTCTTAAAAAGGTATCCATGGTATTTTTTGCTTAATGAGATCAGTAGATCAAGCTGATACGTGATGGGCACCCTGCCATCTTCTCCACTGTCTTCCCTTGGTTTTGGTGAGATTTCTGTCTGTTGCCTTTCCCTTTCCCCTTATGTTCCTTTTCAGTCCGAGAGGAAAGGTCAACCCCTTTGTGTACCAATCTATCTTGAAGTGTAATGACCCTCAGAATTTGGTCAAAGACTCTCTCTTCTCCCTGGAACACGAGTCCTGCATCCCAGCTGCCTCCTGCATGCCTTCACTGATGTCACGGAATTTTCAAGCTTAAATTAGGTTCTACATTGAGCCCATCTTTGTGGATCCCCTCCAGGTATGTCTTCCTCCTGTAGTCTCCTCACACGCTTAAGTGAGAAACTTCAGAGTCATCTGTTGGCTGTGTTCCTTCCTTGCTTCGGCGCACAGGTGCTGTCGGGTCTGTTTCTAGCATCTCTGGAATCAGTTCTGCCTTTGGCCCCCACAGCAGTTGCCCTGGGTCGTATCCTCTCTACCTGTGAGCAGTCCCATCTCAGGGGTTCTCAGCTCCCAGTCCTGTTCTCCCTTCTTCTCTTCTTGACAGTCACAAGTTATCATCTGAAAGGCAGAGAGGATCAGGACTCTATCTTAGAAACTTCGGTGGCTTCTTGCTCACCAGCGCCCACCCTGTCTCTTTCACAAGCTTGTAAGTCCTGTCGGGTCTGCTCTCGTCTTCTTGACTTGTACTCAAATAAGGATGGTCCAGCCACTGGGATCCTGAGTGCCATGCGAGAGTCTGCTTAGATTTTAGTGTCTCTGTTAAACCTTCATTAAGCCCTCAGTCAGAAAGAAGCATTCTTTTTTTTTTTTTTTTTAATGATTTATTTTTTATTTATTCAGCTGTTTCAGGTCCTATTTGTGTCCCACATGGTGAGGGCTTAGTTGCCTTGTGGCGTGTGGGATCCTAGTTCCTGGACCAGGGATCGAATCCACATCTCCTGCGTGGCATGGTGGACTCTTAACCACTGGACCACCAGGGAAGTCCCAGAAATGAGCACTCTTTTTTCAGGGTACCATTTGCCCTTGGCACAGACCTTCATTATGGTACCTATTATATAAAATGTTATTTATCGGGAACATGATCTGTTTTAGGGCAGGGACCATGCCTTTGTTCATTTTTGTGTCCTGAATGCTGGCCTAATACCTGGATCAAAGTGGGTGGGGGCCAGATATCAACCAGTTTGTCAGTCAGCGGATGTTCAAATTCCAGTTAGAATACATAGCCATTACTGGGAAAGTATTACATGTTAAACATCTTTTTATCCTTATACAATGCTAAGCACACAGGTGACAAAGAATAAATACTTGTTGGCTAATTTGTGATTAAAGCTATAAGCAGGAGAAAGTGGAACTGTAGGACGTAGACATGTAGCTGAAATATTGGATGTCAGTGTTGCCCAGCGTTGTGTGGGAGTGTATGGAGATTTGCTCATTATGCTTTCGTGTGATATACTGTTTTTTACTGCTTTGGTATGAATGGGAGCACATGATTTTAAAGCAAGAAATTGCCAGGATTTGGGGAGGAATATATATATATTTAGGTGAAATTAGTCAAATTAAAAAGGAAAAGGGAGGCTTTCCTGGTGGCTCAGTGGTAAAGCATCTGCCTACCAATGCAGAAGACACAGGTTTGGTCCCTGATCTGGGAAGATCCCACATGCCACAGAGCAACTCTGCCCATGCACCGCAACTACCAAGCTTGTGCTCTCAAGCCCTGGAACTGCAACTGCTGAGTCCACACACCACGACTACAAGGCCATACACCCTAGAGCCCAGGCTCTACAACAAGAGAAGCCACAACAATGAGAAGCCCACGCACCACAGCTGGGGAGTAGCCCCTTCTTGCTACAACTGGAGAGCCCGCATAGCAATGAAGACCCAGCACAGCCATAAATAAATACATTTTTTAAAAAATCTAGAAATACCTGAGAATTCAAAATTTCCTTAAAAATTAAAAGAGAGCTTCAGGTCCACCAAAGAGCTATAGTCTCAGAACATGCATAATAGCGTGTGTGTATGTGTGTGTGTGTGCACACACACACAAGTGTGTATGTATGTGGGTCATCATATAGGTAAACCCTCCTATTTACAAGTTCTCTTTATGCAGTATATAAAATATAAGTAACTCATGGCATCGTTAATTTGCCAGTCTGTACCATCTCTGACAATTCGAAGGCCTTTCTAAAATTAAGGTAAAATTGTTGCAAGCCACATGAATTTTGTAAAATATTGGGAAAGTGAGAGGGGATGCTGAATACACAAAAGGTAGTTTTGCAGTTGCTAAATTAACAGAACAGTGAATAGTTGTCTTTGTTGGAGTGGAGTTCCCCAGCTTACATGCTTACAGAAGTATCATCCTGCGTCTCTGCTTGCCTTGTGGCCCCTTAAGACCATTACATATGGTTTTATTATCTCGTTTAAAAATGTGCGGCCTAAAATATACTTAAGAACAACGTGTAATACATTTAAATGTCAAATTGGACTGTGTGAATATTCTTAGAATAGCATTCATAAAGAAGTCAATTCACTTCGACACAATCGCAATGATATCATGAGTTCTCTCTTTGCTTAAAAGCTTTTTCCAAAAGTTTTCTGATAGGGGATTGCTGGATTCTGTTTAATCCAGGTGTGGATTTCATTAATGTGTGCTCAGTCCATTTGGCCATGGACTTTTTGTGGAAGAACCTCATGATTTTTTTTTAATGCACACATCCTTGTATGAAAAGACACATTTTAATTTTTTTTCATGAAAGTTTAGCTTTTGCTCCCCCCAAAAGAAAATATATCCAAATAAGCAAATATTATTGGAAATAAAAATAACTTGGATTATAGTGAAACTTTGTGACTTCATTGTTTAAACAGTGATTTGATTTTTTTATTATTTTTATTTGTATTTTAGTTGATTCCACTGCCTTATGGATATACTGTTATTTTATAGGTATCTCAGCTCTCCTTTCAATGAGAAAGGATATACAGAAGCTTCAGGAACATCTAAGGAAAACAGTTGGTTTTTCAGATTTCTTTAACGCTGAAATTAAATCTGTTGCTTTTCACTTTTGAGCTAAGAATAAAATCGTTATGGATGTTCTCGTACTGTGTATTAATGCCTGTTACACTCGAATCCCACATTAACATTTTTATTTCCACTGAGATTTCTGATATAATCAGGTATTAAACCTTGTGGTTATTTTTGACAATTATGCTTTTTATGGAAGGAGTCTAATAGTTAAACCCTCAGTTAGGAAAAAATGTTGTTTTACTTCATCTGGAAGAAAAATTATTCTAAGAGATGGTTAGAAGATTCAATAGTAGGTTAAAGATTTTAAAGGAAAGCTCACAGATAGAGTCCTCTACTTTCCATTCATGAAACAAAACAGATACAACTTTTTTCTTTCTCCAGCTCCCTCCACGGCTTCTGACAGGCTCAAACTTATGCCTTGTGCTCTATGCCTGGGCCACCAATTTTTAAAAATTGACAGTTTTCTGTTATTCTTCCAGAGTTTAATTTCTCACACTCTCCTACAATTTTTATTTATTTAAGAGTATCCTCTCCCTTTGTCTTGTTTGTCAAAACTACTTACCCTCCTTCACATGCCCCTCCACCTCCTCAACCAGACCTCCATTTCCATTTTCAAATTTGAATTTGCCTTTTTTTTCATCCATAACTTAGAAGGCAGCCTTAAAGTTCAACAAACAAACAAACAAACAAACAAACAAAAACAGCTCACCGCTATGACTTATAAAGCATTTGCTCAGGTTTGGTCTAATTAGCACGATTTGTTGTTCGTTACCTTAATATTGGTGATGCTTTTTCCAAGGTAGCATTTAAAAGGCAGAAGCTTGGGAGAAGCTTGGGCGTCGGTCCTAGTTCTATGAAAGTTGGGCAAGTTATTTAAACCTCAGGTTCTTCATCTGTAAAGTCATCTGCAGACACCTACTTCACAGGATAGTCATGGGGAGCGTGGTGAGCATATTTAGTAGATGTTCAAAAAAACGGTGTTGTTTCTCCCTCTCCTGGCTCCATAATGAGTGCTACATGTAGCCCAACCACGTTGAATGTCATGGGCTGTGGGAGAAATGAGTATGAGATAATCTCATATCTTTTCTGGGGCAACATCTGAATTGTCCGTAATATGGTGCCCTTACGGTACGGGGAGTAAGTATAAGAACTTCAAAGACACGAAAGACAAAGACCTTGGGGGAAGGGGCCCCTGAGTTGTGTCTGGAAGGAAGGATGGGCCGGTGCTGTGGCTGGGAGGAGATTGCTTGAGTAAGGCCAGGAAGTGAAGAGTAAGGGAAGTGAGAGCCAGCATGTTCCCCTGGGGTTGAGGGGTCAAGTTGCAGAGCTATGGAAAGTCAGTCCTAAGTACGATGGTCTTCAGGAATTGAACAGAGGAGCTTAGATTTGAGATACAACATAACAGGGAGCAGGAATTCAGGTAACTACATTGTCCTCGTTAAGTGCATTATCTTTCAGGGTGGCAAGAAGTAAGGGTTTTTATGCCTTTTATTTTCTCCAGTGTACTGAAGTGATTTTTTAAACTCTCTTTGACTCATCATATGAAAAAAACATTTTACATCATGAGACAGTACACCCACATATATTGTTTTGTCATTAAGTTGTATCTGATTGTTTTGCGGCCCCATGGACTGTAGCCCGCCAGGCTTCTCTGTCCATGAGATTTTCCAGACAATAATATGGAGTGGGTTGCCGTTTCCTACCCCAGGGGATCTTCCCGACACAGGGATCAAACCCGCATCCCCTGCATTGGCAGGCAAATTCTTTACCACTGAGCCACCAGGGAAGCCCTGCGTATTGTTTGTGTATATTTGTTTCATGAAATAAAAGTTTTGTGAAACAGTGGTCACCCTGGTATGTGTACTGCACAGGGCTGATGCTATAATTTGCAGGGTCTTATGCAGAATAAAATATGTGGGACCTTTTGTTTAAAATGCAGGAAAAAGGTGCTGTTATAGGTACTTAAATATATACTTTTTCCTTTCTTCCATGGTCTCTTTCTTTCTCAGATAGTCATGATGTTTTGTTTATTCTGCTTTTGTTGTCATTCTAAGTAAAGAATAATTAAATTAGATGTTTAAATTATTAAGATGAATTGTACCATTTGTCTTTATAACCTGCGGTGCCAGAATGTTTTAGAAGATCACTTAGCTCATATATGAAATCACCAAAATTGTACAATTTGTATTGCTTAGCTCATACTTGCCTGTGCATTTTGTTCTTATCACAATAGTGGAAGTACTATATAAAACTAACACGACTATTTGTTTCATTTTAATATGTACATTCTATCAACTCTGTCTACCTTAGGGGTACTGATGAGTAAGGAAGGACTGAAAGAACAGGACTCTGGGTTGCCTTATGTTTCCCTTTCCTTCTATGTCATCATTTTCAGCAGAAGCGACTGACTACTACAGGAAAGCAACATGAGTAAGAAAGAGTAGGATAGGATTATCCTCGATCATGCTTATTTCTTAGAAGGCCATTGCCTTCTTTCTCCTTTGGAAGCAAGTGCTGGTGTTTTTGGGAAGTGTGGTCCCACCACGCCTTTCTTGGATACAGACGTAGTGTGCTTATCCTGTATTCACTTTGGGTCTTGACAGTCGCCGGTGCATCCTGGGTCCACCTGAGTTCTGTACTCACTGGGCATCACCTAAGACAGGGAACCATGGGCACATGTATCATGCATGCATCCTCTCCTAATGAACGTGCTGCATTGTCTCATTGGACTTCCCTTCAAAAATAAAATTAGTCAGAATTTCAAGATGCTGGAAGCAGATCATTAAGCCACGTTGGAGGCTTTTCATAGAATGGGGCCTTATGAGACAATATAGATCACAAGCCCATGAAGCTGACAATGTGTTTTCTGGTTTTTTTTCTATCTTATTAAAAAAACATAGTTGCAGCCCATTAAATTGATGTCACAATTCACTAATGAGCCATGACCGGTAGATTGGGAAACACGCCATTAGAAACATAGACTCTAGTGCCAGATTGCCAGGTCTAAATCCTGCTTCACTGCTTGCTACCTACGACCTTTAGAGGACGTCTGTTTTTCATATATAAAATGCAGGAAATATTAGTAATTACTTCATAAAGCTGCTTTGGTATTAAATGAGTTAATGCATGTAATATGCATAGCATGATGAATGTCATATAATAAGCATCCAATAAGTATTAGCTGATCATCACCATTAATATTGTTACCATTATTATTAATTTACATCTTGCTCTAGGTAAATGCTGAAGAAGAAAAAGTTTCTTTATTAAACAGTAAGCATCTCCACTCATCCTAAAATAGATAGTCTTAGGTTTACCAGTCTTTGTGTTCTATCTTGACTGCACATATGTGAAATATTATAATAATCAAATGAAAGTTAATTCTTACCACCCTTAATGCAATGAAAATACGTAAAAATTAAATGTACTGAAAAACTCAATGAAAGATTACTTTATTTCTGTTCCTTCTCTCCAAGATTAAAACAAGTAGATGATTGGTATTTGTCAATTACCAGTTTAAAAAAAAAAGCAAGGATGTTTGAAAGATACCATTCCTTAGCTTAAGGGACCAGAATTATTCCTTTTGGAATGAAATTCTTAGATGATAAACTTCAATCATAGGTTAAAATGCTAGAGGAGAATGTTTTCTATCTTTGCAAACATACAGCATACATTGATTTTTGTTATAGACCCAAACTAAATCCCTAAGTCACAACATTAAATGAAAAGAGTGCAGAATCTGGTGGGTATTCAGTCAATACCCGTTGTCAGAACAACATCAAATCAAAGTGAGCAAAATGCTGGCTGATTCGTTTTGATCTGTTTTGAATTTTGTTCCTTGATAGTTTCATAATAAATAGTACTATTTTGTAGCTAATTTACATATTTCTCATTATTAATTGAGGCTGTTTAGCTCTCTTCCCATTGATGGTCGGGCATTTTATGTTTACTTGATTCTCTCAAATTTGGTACTAAGTTGATATATGGTCACTTTATATCTGATGGTCTATCAATTGCTGATACAAATATGTACATGATATATGGACATATTTGTGGTTAGATAATCATCTGAACATCGAGTTCAACAGACTCATTTAAATGAATTTATCTCAGGCTATTTTAAATAAAATTTGGGACACAGTAGATATTGCAGAGAAAAATGTATGCAAAAATTTGTTTTTATCTACCATTTATTAACAGCTGTTCCTTGAGCTGTAGACTGCATGTGTCTTCAAAGATATGCTAAATTGAGTATATTTTAACTTCCCATTTTATGTTAAGATGGAAGATTAGCTACCAATCAAAGCTAAGTTATATCTTTAGCAAAGCATCAGCTCTGATAACAATTTATCTTCCTCTTCAAAAATTACTGTGGAACAGATAAAAACACCTGAAATGCCAAGCATTTAAAGAGATCTCACTTTGATTCTCTAAAGCAAATGGAAGCATACAAACCTGTAAAATGCTGGGTTAAATTGAAAACAGCCTCTCTCAGGTTTAAAGAATAATGCAAATCTATTACCTGTGCCAATTAGATTTGATGAAAAAGCATCCAAGTTCTTTTTTTCTGGAAGACTGATTTGCCCTGATTTGCACATTCTCAGTACATGCCACTACCCTAAGTGAGGACCACAGTTCACATCACCAGTAGCACCCATCTCAAGATTAGGTTAGCTTTGAAAGTGGTGATATTATACTTACTTTACACTTCCAACAGGATTGGTGTTTTTAAGCATAGTATTTTAAAGCATACTATTGCTGGTAAATGGAAAGTGAATGTTAGGGCCTTAGATGATTAAAACTGTAATTTAGAAATAATTGGGATTAATAACCAACTTTTAAAAAAAGAAAGTTTAGTTCATTTTTATTTGCATATCTGAGCTAGGTTTTAATCCCTTAAATATATGGTGTATATGTAATTTGGGAACAATTTTTAGAAGCAGGATCTCAGTCTTCCACCTCAGGTTGATCAACTGCAGATAAGAGTTCAAAATTTTACAATTCTGGTTTCTTTTGGATTTTAGATTCCTTGCATGAATTCTTAGTGGTCTCCTGAATCTAAGAAGTCTTAATTTCTTTGTCTGAAATGATTCTGAATGACCACACACTAGTGTTAAATAGAATGCTTTCACTCAGGCATGCCAGTTGAAGGTGACTTGTTTCCTGGGATGGTTGATGCCTATGGGCTTCTCTCCCCACATCCCCTATACCCTGTAGCCAGCCTGTCATGTTGTAATCATTTTAGGATTTTTGGCTAAGGTTCAAACTCCAATAAATGTCTGGACAGTAAGAATGGTATTTTCATGAAATACAATTCCAGCTGCATTTATATTATCAACATGAAGACAATCCGTTTTGGTTTAACTTGGCCATGGGTGAATGGGGATTGTTTGGGTTCCTGCAGGAAGGCTTGGATTTCATTATACATGCTTGTGCATTAGGGACATAGGTTTAGCAACAACTTTATGGTGCTGACATTTGTGACAAATTTTTTGGAAGGCAGGAGTCAGAAGTGGGATTTAACCCTGTTCAGCCCTACTACCTTCTGTGGCTTCAGGCCTCTGAGTTAGGACTTATGACTATGGTCTCTCTTCTCCAGTTCAGAGCCTGTCATCTTCCAAGAATGGTCCATATTGCCCTTGTTCTCTGATAGGCACACTCTTTTATTCTGCACCCCGATATAATCTGATTTTTATGTTCTGCTAAGAAGCAGAGACATTACTTTGCCAACAAAAGTCTGTCTAGTCAAGGCTATGGTTCTTCCAGTGGTCATGTATGGATGTGAGAGTTGGACTATAAAGAAAGCTGAGTGCCAAAGAATTGATGCTTTAGAACTGTGGTGTTGGAGAAGACTTTTGAGAGTCCCTTGGGCTGCAAGGAGATCAAACCAGTCAACCCTAAAGAAAATCAGTCCTGAGTGTTCATGGGAAGGACTGATGTTGAAGCTAAAACTTCAGTACTTGGGCTACCTGATGCGAAGAACTGACTCGTTTGAAAAGGCCCTGATGCTGTGAAAGATTGAAGGCAGGAGGAGAAGGCGACCACAGAGGATGAGATGGTTAGATGGCATCACTGACTGAATGGACATGAGTTTGGGTAAACTCTGGGAGTTGGTGATGGACAGGGAGGCCTGGTGTGCTGCAGTCCATGGGGTCGCAAAGAGTCGGACACAACTGAGCGACTGAACTGAACTGAACTGAACTGAAAAGTACTTTCACCTAGTTGACCAGATCATTGCGGTGCCAAAGCTGGAGGACACTCTTTAATACTGATTACTCCTTTGCAGTTGACTTTCACTTTGCCCATAGCTTTCCTCCTTTTGGCTACTCCTCACAGCTTGTGGGATCTTAATTCCCTGACCAGGGATCAAACCCATGCCCCTTGCCTTGGAAGCTTGGAGTCTTAACCACTGGACCACCAGGGGAGTCCCCTCTATGCATATTTAGCAGTCTATGTAGCACTAGTTATGTTATCATTCTATCCTACTGATTTTTCCATTTAAGTTTCCTACTAGACATTAAGCCTCTTTCTGTTATATGCAAGTATGCCATTTATTACCATGATAGTCAAACCTAAGGTATAGTCAAAGCTATGGTTTTTCCAGTAGTCATGAACGGATGTGAGAATTGGACGGTAAAGAAGGCTGAATGCTGAAAAATTGATGCTTTTGAATGGTGATGTTGGAGAAGACTCTTGACAGTTCCTTGGACTGCAAGGAGATCAAACCCATCAATCCTAAAGGAAATCAACCCTTAATATTCATTGGAAGGACTGATGCTGAAGCTGCTATACTTTGGCCACTTGATGTGAAGAGCTGACTCATTGGAAAAGACCTTGATGCTGGGAAATACTGAAGGCAAAAGGATAAGGGGGCGGCAGAGGATGAAATGGTTAGATAGTATCACTGACTTAATGGACATGGATTTAAGCAAATTCATGCCAGGAGACGGTGAAGGACAGGGGAGCCTGGTGTGCTGCAATCTATGGAGTCACAAAGAGTCGGACACGGCTTAGCAACCGAGCAACAACCATGATACATTTTCTATGGTAGGGAAGTAACTTGAGTATGGGTAGCTCTTTTACAGACTAAAATACACAAGGTCATTTGGAGGTAGTTGGATCAGCCAGAATAAAGAACAGGAATCATGAATTTTAAGTCACTTATTAAGTAACTTCAAGTCGCTGGGACCCAGTGAGGAACAATTTAATTATTCTGATAAACTAAAACTAATTTGCAGTGTAATTTTTATATGATTACAAAATTAGAAATGAAAAAATGAAAGCTATATATACTTGTTGGCTTAGGTAAGCCAACTCAGAAGTATTTTATTTTTCTCAGATCCATGTATATCTGTTAGGAACTTTATAAAGTATATCAAAATTGATATAGATTACAAAATAATTTTGTCATGGATTATAACATTATATATATGTGTGTGTTTTATTCTTTGTTCTTTGAATATTGCTGATTTTGATGAAAATCTAAAACATCTAAAAAGAATAAAATAGAAATGAAGGGATAAGAACAAAATTACCTTTGATCTAGGGAAATCAATGGTAATAATACTACTTTTATTTTCTGCCTACACTTAGAAAATTTTGTTGTCCCCATTTAAAGTCAAGGTAAAATAATCACAATGGTTAAGATTAAGTCTATGCAAAGAGTTAATAGTCAAATTTAAACATCAATTGCATAACAGATGATAATATGTAGAGTAGGAGTCAGGAAACAGAAAGAAGCCAGATACCATTCAAGCAGCAGTTAAGAAAACTCAGCCTATTTAAGTGGATGGATAAAGTTATTTTCATATAATATTCTAAATTGCCATAGGAAAATATCACTCACTTGTGATATTCTTGTTTCCATAGGGTTTCCATTTGAGTTTATGGGTCATAATGAAACATATGGGGAAGATGAGTGATTAAAAAACATTCGGGTTATATGGCTGTACTAAATTAGATGTACTCAGAACATTAGCTGTTACCTAATTAGTTTTTCATTCTGCCTGATGATAATAAACTTTAATTCAAGGGAGCACTGTAAGGGAGATATTGTACAAGTTGTTAGAGGATCACAGAAGGACTGGCCAGCACCCTCTTCATCAGGAAGTGTTATCACGGGGAATCCCTCTTCTTCTTGAACTCACTACTTGCTAAACTTCATGCGGGGTTCACTTTCCAAAAGTGCATTCTTTGAATTTCATTAAGATGCTGTGATGACCACAATTTGTATCTGGGAAGGGTTTTATTGGGAATTAAATATATTTCGCATAGGAGTATAATTCACATTAACCTTACTAGCTAATGAACATGATATTGGATGTCACATTCTTATCAATTTTACTTCAAATTCTGCGTCTAGTGATTGACGACACAGATAAAGACAGCATTATTTTCCTTATAAACAGATTTGTGTAGTCTTCCCTTCTTAGAATATTATCTTATATACTGAAAGGCATAAACTCCTTGCTGTTCACATTTTTTCTCATTAATTTACTGGGTTTAGTGAGCTGCTTTTTAAAATTAATATTTTATAGTTTAATATTTTTATGAGAAAGTCTCAGTAGTAAAGCATGGTAAAATGTTTATGGTCACACTGAACTTTCTTATTTACATATAAGAGCTTCCACTTAATAGATATCTAGTATTTCCAGAAACTATTTAAAACTAGCCATTATTCTGTTATTTTTCTTTTTTTGTGTCCTGATAAGTTCCAATCAGTTTCAAATATTGAACACATTCAACTATAGTTTTTAATACGATTTAAAAATTTTTTTAATAAATCTGGTGAGAAAGTATCCTTTAAACAAGATTTTTGTTGTTGTTTAGTCGCCAAGTCGTATCTGACTCTTTTGCGACATCATGGACTGTAGCTTGCTAGGCTCCTCTGTCCATGCGACTTCCCAGGCAAGAATTCTGGAGTGGGTTGCCATTTCCTACTCCAGGGGGTCTTCTCAACCCAGGGATCAAACCCACATTGTAGGTGGATTCTTTACCACTGAGCCACGAGATGAGCCTTGAACAAGATTATTGGGCTTAAATACTAATTATCACCAATTACATGAACGTATCATTCGTTGATTCTTTGGTCACTTTTCTTACTTAACATGAACAGTTTTAACATTAAAATACTGTAATGTTACTAAACTAAATACTGATGCACTTAAATGAGGAAATGTGGCAATTTCTGTCATTGTAGTTGCGGAAAGGCTAAAAATGCATAAGTGTTTGTATCCCTTCTCTGTAGGGGAAACAGATTCGTATTTATTACAGACTACATGGTGATGACATGACTGCTCTGCCTCAGCAGCTCTGCTTTCATTTTTTAGGCAATAAAATTCATAAGGGATAAGTGAAAAATAATCGAGGAGCGTTTTTATTTTTACTAGAGTGTTTGTTATTGCTTTGCTGTGTAATATACACTAAAATGTCTATTCACGATTCAAAGGAAAAAGATTAGAGCTGAATTTCAGTGTAGTGTGCATCCAAGCATTGAATTTGATCCTCAGTGTAGTAATTGAATGAAAGCAGTATTGTGTATCAAATTTATCCTTGCTCTTTAGTTTGTTAGCAAATGGCTTTTATAACGAAGATTTTAGGGTAGGGGAAGACTTTAAAAAAATCGAATCCCTTTTCTTCTTTCTGGCAGATGAGTTGGTATCTTGGGGTGGGTGTTTTTTTGTACATTGTAGGGGAGTGAGAAATGGAGGTAATAACAGAGAAGGAAAACAGAAGGCTGCATACTCGCAGGAGGTTTTTTAACCAGTGTCTTCATAGCAGGAAGGGTGTCTGCCCTCCCTCAGCAGGTGTCAGCAGGAGTCAGAAAGCTGATTTGTGAAAGCTCTTGCCCCAGCTATTCTTTCTAGATCATTATTTTTGAGCAGTCGGTGTATTAGTTGCCTGTTAGAGCTGTCACACATTACCACAAACATGGTGCCTTGAAACAACATACATCTTACCATTCTGGACCTCAGAATTTCCAAAATGGTCCTCACTGGGCTGTAATCACGGCATTGGCAAGGGTTTAGTCCTTCTAGAGTCTCTAAGAGGGAACTTTCTCTTCTTGCCCTTTGCTAGTTTTGAAGGGTTGGCTGCAATGCCCTGGTTTATGGCCTCCTTCCATCTTCCGGGCCAGCAATGGCCCCATGGCCCTTCCCCTGACACTGATCTCCCCGCCACTCTCCTTCATTTCCAAGGACCTTTGTGGTGACATTGGGTCCACAAGAATAATCTAGGATAATCTCCCCATCTCAAGGTCAGCTAATTAGCAACGGTTGTTCTATCTGCAACCTTTATTCACCTCTGCTACACGAAGTGACTTACTCAGTTTCTGAAGATTAGGGTGGAGAGATCTTTGGTAGCATGTTATTTTACCTACCACACATGGTCTCATTTGTATTGATGCCTGTGTCACTTTTATGCCAGTCTTCTTTCTCTTCACTTCCCTCTATCCCTCTCCTCCTCATTTAAATGCTATGGTGCCAAGTGTGGTCAGATTGGGGCAAAAACCCTGTAACAACACAATTAATGGACCGGGCTAGTGGCTTTTACATTGTACTGTTTTTATATTCTGTCTCCATGCAGCAAATATTTTTGAGTGCTTGCTCTTCATTCTTTCAACAAACACCTTTTGACTCCTGTGTGCCGAGCTCTCTTCTACACTAGGTACAGAACAGCAAACAGTAGGGTGTGGTACCTGCCCTCTTGGAGCCTACACTTTGGTGGAGACTGAGCAACACTAAAACACCAAATAAACAAGAAAAATACCAGCTAGTAATAAATGCTAGTGAGAGAGTTTAGACGGCATTGTGGTGAATGACTTGAATTGGTACAAGGCAGGTTTCCTGAGATCTGAATGAGAAGGAACAGCTAATCATGGAAAAAGGGAGGAAAAGAGTATTCCAGGTAGAAGGTGTAAAAACAACAAAGGCATGTGGGAGCAACGAGTTTGCTGTTGGAGAAACAAAACGTGTCTGGAATTTAATGGGCAAAGAGAAACTGGTATGAAATGGGGTCATACCACATAAAGGGAGTTCAGGACCAGATTACATCTCTGTAAACCATAGTAAGGAACCTGGATTCTGTGTATGTTGGAAAGTGTTGGAGAGCTTCTTAGTAATTTTTATCATCTGTTCATATTACTTGACTATTGTGTGGAGAATAATCTAGAGGAAAGCAAGAGCAGAAGGAGAGGGGACCCTACTTTGTAAGCTGTTGTAATAGCCCCTCCAACCGATAGTGGTGATTGAACCAAGTTGATAGTGGAGCTGGAAATAATATTCACATATTTGGAGTGTATTCAAAAGGAGATTGAATTGACAAGGCTAGAATGGAATGGATATAGGGAGTGAAAGCAAGATGGAAATAAGAATTCCCAGGTTTGGGATTGAGTGGTGGTACTATGTTATGGGATGAGGAATATAGAGGATGAACAGTTTAGGCTTGGGACCCAGAGTTCTCTTATGACCATGTTAAGGTTGAGATGCCCATTAGACATCCAACTTGTCAGGTTAGGTAATTGGATATATGAACTTGGGGATCCATGAAGAGGCTGATATAGATTAGAGAATCTTTGGCACATGAGCAGTTGAAAATTATGTTAAAGCTTGTTATAAGGGTTAGAAGAAATCTTGAATGTGGGTAAGATGATTATTGGTGCACCAAAATTTCACAGGCAGGTGGTATATGACAAAAAGGGGCACTTGTTGATGTTGGGATGGAGTAAGACTAAATTCTTGTTTTTATGTAAATCCTGAGGGACAATAAAAGTATTCGTCTGTTCCATTAAACGCTAAACCCCTTGCTCTCGGTAGCATGCATGCTCAGTCTCTCAGGTATGTCTCTGCGACCCCATGGAGTGTAGCCCGCCAGGCTCCTCTGCCCGTGGAATTTTCCAGGCAAGAATACTGGAGTGGCTTGCCATTTCCTTCTCCAGGGTATCTTCTCAACCCGGGGATAGAACCTGCATCTTCTGCATTGGCAGGCAGATTCTTTACCACTGAGCGAGCTGGAAAGCCGACCCTAGGTAGCACCTACTCTTAATGAGTTGTGATTAGGACATCTGAGCTATTGGTAGCAATACCTATACAATCATTGCACATAATGATTGCCATTATGATCTAACTTTACTGTGCAAGTTTAAATGAGCAGTCCTAATAAAGGGAAAGTAGTTTAGGTTTTGAAGTGCTTGCATAGGACCACTCTTGATGAAAAACTTAATATTTTTGCAAAAACTTGAAATTTCTTGTGTTATCTATCCTTGCAAGCAGGTGTTTTAAGTTTTTAATGTTTTATGTTTGCCTTCTTCCATGGGGTGTGTGTTCAGTAGCTTTTTTTGTGATTTTCTTTTTTTCAAATTCATTTTTATTGGAGTATATTTGATTTACAGTGTTATATGTTAGTCTCAGGTATATAGCAAAGTAAATCAGTTAAACACATATTCACTTTTTTTAAGGTTCTTTTTCCATATAGATCATTAAGAGTATTGAGTAGAGTTCCCTGTGCTATAAGTAGGTTTTTATTAATTATCTATTTTGTGTGTGTGTATATATATATATAGTAGTCTGTATATGTCAGTCCCAGTCTCCCAACTTATCCCCCCCATCTGCCCCTTTTTAGTTCCTTTTTACTGTGGCACTGGCAGAAGGGGAATATACTGTAACAGTCTAATTCTTTACCATTGCATTTTGGCCTTGTTGGCAATTCTTTGGTGTTATTTTTAATTTTCTAGTTTTCAGGCCTGCTCTTGAACTTTCACACTGAACATTCACATGCCCTTGAACACTCATCATGAGGGTTCGTCATGTTTTTGAACATCCAGTTTGGCCCTGAATGAAGTACAGTAGTTTCCCTTTATCTGTGGTTTTGCTTTCTACAGTTTCAGTCCCCCACAGTCAACCATGGTTGGAAAATATTAAATGAAAGACTCCAGAAACAAACAAGTCATAAGTTTTAAATTGCATGCTCTTCTGAGAAGCACGATGAAATCTCACGCCCTCCCACTTCTTCCTGCCCAGGAGGTGAATCAGCCCTTTGTCCAGCTTATCCCACTCTTTAAACACTTCAGTAACCCTCTTGGTTACTCTCGGTTACTCTGGTAAGTCCTCTTACCAGATGGACTGTAGAGGTATTGCAGTGCTTGTGTTAGAAGGAACCCTTATCTTACTTAAATAGTGGCCCCAAAGTGCAAGAGTAGTGATGCTGGGGACTTGCCTGGTGATCCAGTGGCTAAGACAACCGTGTTCCCAGTGTAGGGGGCTGGGTTCAATCCCTGGTTCGGGAACCAGATCCCACATGCCACAACTAAAGATCTTGCATGCCACAACTAAGATCTGGTGTAGCCAAATCAATAACGAAAAATAAAATATTAAAAAAAGAATAGTGGTGCTGGAAATTCAGATATTCTCTTGTGCCTAATTTATTGATAGAAATTAAACTTTATCATAGTATGTTCTTATAGAAAAAAACATAGTAGTTTCCATGAAAAAAATTAGTCAGTAGTCAATCAAAGAAAGAAATGGAAAATTTTATTTGAGCCAATCTGAGGATTTTAACCTGGGAGGTAGCCTCTGAGAGCTCTGAGAACTGTTCTGAAGTGATAAAGAGGGAGGCCAGTACATATATGATTTTGACAAAGGGGTATGTTTAATCCAGCACTCATCTTGGTAGAAGGTCAGTGCTATTTTCAAGGAAAAGATAGCTTACTTAGTTAATGGTTTTATTGCTTTTCTAAGTATGGGAATATGCAAGAATCCAGGTTCATCATCCATTAATTACATATGGACCCATCAATTTATTATGTGTTCCAATAATATTTACTGACATGAGAAATACTCATGACATGATTTGAAAGTAAAAAAATATTTTGAAATTATATATACATTAGGATCTCATTTTTATGAGTGTGTGTGTGTGTGTGTGTGTGTGTGTGTGAGCATGTGAGAGGAAGGGGAGGGAATCTCTGGGTCATGGGATATTTGTTTTCTTCATCTCCCAAGTTTTCTAAAATGCATGCATGCATATTAAATAATCTATGATCAGAAAATGCTGTTTAAAAAATTTCCACTAGAAAATCGTATTCCTCTATTTTAAATTTCATACAAAATTTTAATAAAAATTCAAGTCCTTTTTCTTATCAGAAAGTAACTTTCTCGCTGCTTTTTTTTCCATTACTATTTATTTCCAATGTTTCTTTCTTGCGCCGTGCTACTGAAGGAGGTGGCTTGCACATCTCCATTCGGTGAGGAACAAATCCTATGCCATACTGCACCCAAACACTTTGGCCTTTGTGTTCTGTGTTTCCGTCACTGCGCACAATGCCGAGCTTTGCTGACTTGGCTTCTTGCTGTTTCTGTCCTCGTGGTTGCCATTTCTCCATTCCAGCACCCTTTCCATGTTATTTATTATTATTGATCTCATTCTTCTTTTCCTGTGAAATGTTTATCCTAAAACACATCTGCAAGCCGTCCAGAGCTCTGCTCAGATACAGCTAAACATTTCATTGAACGTGAGCACCACCAGTATATTTCTTTAGTACCTGTAGGTTTCTCTTTGTGGCCTCTTTGAAAGCATGGGCAACACTCGGATGCAAATATGTCATTCCCAAAAGTCATGGACATAGGTCATAGTCTGCCGGGACCAGCATCTGTCTTTAAAGGACATTGTGTGGATTACTATGATTGTTGTCTTTTAAAGTAATTCAGAAGGCAGAAAGGAATGTCAAACACCCTGAATTTTCCCTTTTTAAACCATTTTGGGGATAACATTTGATAAAATGTGCAGCCCTGTTTGAAATTCGTTTATTCTGCCTCTACACATTCTCAGAATTATGAACTCCACATGTGAGTAAAGGGGAATTTATTTTTCTATCATTTAATTAATGTCTTCTACCATCAATGTAATGTTTATTATTTCATTGAGTTTCGTGTTCCAGAATTTGGTGGAGAGAGAAATATCCACTTACCCTCTCCTTGTAGACTCCGATTTTATAGACTTAGATTACTCCCTTTCACTTCTCTTCTTTTCGGACAGAATAATTATAAGCTATTTTCCTTGCCCCTTGAAGTGTCCTTCCCCGTACTTTTCTTAGCTCGAGAATTGCTTTGTTGAACTTGTGACCAAAACTTTCTGCATTTACTCCAAGCTAAACATCAGTACATGAGAACATCACCACATTTTCTGTTTTGTTTTTCTGTATTCTTTCTTCTGATATGCTGAGCTGCAATTACATTTTGGAATCTATATTTTCAGTCATAAGAGTCAATGGAGTCAGGACATAACCATTAGACCAATTAAGTCAGACAGAAAGACAAATATCACATGATAACACTTATATGTGGAATCTAAAATATGATCCAAATGAATTTATTTACAAAAAAGAAACAGACAAACAGACACACACACACACACAAACACCAAACTTATGCTTACCAAAGAGGATAGCAACTGGGTAGGGGGAGATAAATTAGGAATTTGAGATTAGCGTATATACACTATTATATATAAAATAGTACCGATCACTGCAAGGTCATCAAACCAGTCCACCCTAAAGGAAATTGTCCTGAATACTTATTGGAAGGACTGATGCTGAAACTTAAGCTCCTTTACTTTGGCCAACTGATGAGAAGAACTGATTCTTTAGAAAAGACCCTAATGCTGGGAAAGATTGAAGGCAGGAGGAGAAGGGGACGACAGAGGATGAGATGGTTGGATGGCATCACTGATTTGATGGACATGAGTTTGAGCAAGCTCTGGGAGTTAGTGATGGACTGGGAAGCCTGGTGTGCTGCAGTCCATGGGTTCGCAAAGAGTCAGACACGACTGAGTGACTGAACTGAACTGATATATAAAATAGATAAACAACAAGGACCTAATGTATAGCACAGGGAGCTATACTCAATATGTTATAATAACCTACAATGGAAAAATATGGAAAAGAATATATACATATGTGTGTGTGTGTGTGTGTAACTGAATCACTTTGTTGTATACTTGAAACTAACACGCCATTGTAAATTAACTATACTTCAATAAAAAATAAATTAACCTATGTGAATTAATCTAACATGTTGAATCAGCTTTGAGGGCAGCTCTGTTATTCCTGGTTTTAAAAAAGGATAGTAGAGAAGTAATTAAAAAGGAAAATGGTTTCTCTAGGAGAAATGAAAAGGACTTGAGTTTGGTTATATTTCCTCTCTCCTTCCTTTCTTCCTTTTTCACTTGGCTGTACCTCCTAAGCTTCCACAGGGCTCTATTATAGACCTTATTCCTTTTACATCAGGGCACTTTATTGATGATGTGTATATATTTCTATCTGCTCATTAGTCTGTAAGCAACTTGAAAGAAATCTCAATCTCACTTATATCTTATATGGCCACATTGGCCCCTATTGTGTCTCACATACAATTGAGCCTCAGCGAATGTAAAGTTGTATTTTATGCTTTATGAAGAGTGACTTCACAACTTGGGCAATATGAAATATTATCATGTGGAATGTGTTAAATATTTGTGCTCTGAGAGAGAAGTTTCCATTTGAGAAGTAGAAGGGGTTTTAAGACAAAAGATGAAAACATTTTCTAGACTGTAAGGGTAATCACATGCTGCGATAGATTATCAGAGAAGGAGGTGGGATCTCCATCCCTGGAGATTTTAAATGACCGGGCAGAGAAAACATCCGTGAGAATGACTGAAGCATTAGACCTGTCCTGAGGCAAACAGATAGACAAAATGACGAATGGTCCTGTGATTCTTTGATTACTTGGCCTGGAGAAAGGAAGACAGAGGGAAGACGTTTGAAGTGACTTCAAATATGGAGAACAGTCCTTACTGCTTTCCATAGGAGAACAAATTGAAGGAGCTTAACCTAACATCTTAAAGATTTGGGTTATGTTTCGTAGTTAAGGATTTTAAGACATATGTTGTGAAAATCCTGTGGAAACCTGCAAAATGAAAGATTGATTTGTGTGAGATACGGAGTTAGCTCTGATTCTGTTGCAGTAAAAATATTTTTGATGTTACTCAGAATGGAGAGAATTGTTCTATTATTTTCAGTGTATAGCATTCTTTTGGGGAAGGCAAATTGCTAAAAGTAGTATTTTCAAGCACCAAGCATCATCATTGCTTCATGGCTAGGAGGAGCGAAAAGAGATAATAGGTGGGAAATCTTGCCCTTCTAAATATCTGTGCAGGATTGTGTTGTTTTAGTCGGTACCAGAAGGTGAGGGGGAGGCTGGGACACAGCCCTGCTCCTCTGGGTCAGCCTTGTTTGGGTTACTGAACATTTTCCCAGTGAAAATCGAGAAGAATTAGGGGCTACAAAAATCTTGCCAATACAAGGGGAACCAGAATACCTATAAAAAAAGAATCATTAGGAATGTGATTGTAATTTCAACATTCGGCCACATGATGTCACAATTGGATTTTGATTTTCACTGTGTATTTGTCTCAAATTATAGATGAAGGCGTTTTCAAAGCTGGAGAGGAGAGATCAGAAACGCGGGGGGCAGCTGAAGTCCAAGAAGATGAAGACACTCAAGTTGAGATTCCAGTGGACCAGGTAGCCACTATGCCTTTAAAAAGACGTGTGAACCAACGACTCCCATTTTCTTTCAAGTTTTGTGGGATGCTGTTTTCATGCAGATATGTTAAACCTTCTCAGGTAGCTAGAATGACCTTAAAAATAAAACACCTTCAGTTTTTCCTAGTATTCCTACAAAGAGGAGTCATTAGGACAGTCTTTATTACAGAAAGTGGTATATCTTTAATAAACAGCACTGAAGAATGAGGCGGGTTGGAGTCAGGTATGAGATACAGAGGAAGAAGCTTTGATACAACAGAGTATTGGCTTGGGGGTTTTATCTAGAAAAAGAAAGTCCTCCATTTAGAACAGCAGTTTGAAAATGCTGTTATCTTCTCTCCTTTAGGGTCCTTGAAATGGCTATGGTTGGAATTTGTTTTTCGTTGAAGGAATTGCTTACATAAATGCAGCTCAAATATTTGCTAAGTGTGTATTGATTTTCTTTTTCGGCCAGTGGAACACTGTGCTATAGAAGTGTGTGTGTGTGTGTGTGTGTGTGTGTGTGTGTGTGTGTGTGTGTACACACATGTTCTTAGGGAAGAGACTGAGTAGTATTCATTCTGGCTAAATGACACAAGAAATAAAAGTCATTTAGGCTTTTTAATACAATTCAGTCAGGTTCCTTACAATTCTAAGTGGAGGATTGGAATTTAAGTGAGGAGGGGGAATTCATAATCCCAGGCTCAAGGGAATACAAAAAATCACCAGAAATTGCCACTTGTTCTCTGACTATTATGTGATGTTTCCTTTTCAAAGAGCAAATTTTCACAATCCAACAAATTCCGTAGATGATATTCTCAGTTGTATTTGTCTTAACAGTGCAGCAGTGAAGTCACTGCCTGATTATTCCACAGGCATTTTCTGTGAGCGTCGCCTTCCTGATGAGAAGCTTAGTGTGTTAAAAATCACACAGATTTCCAAAATCCAATTTATTACCCAGGATTAGCTACAACTAACAATTTTTCATAAACTCCAGTTGTAGGTATTTTTTCCCTGAGGGAAACTGGGATTTTAAGTCTTCAGTGAAGCTATAATTAAATATTATATTTTAAGACAAAGAAGAGGAATCATCACGCTTGTACAACACCTAAGAGCAGTGGGAACCAAGACTAATTTATATTCCAGAGTCAAAAATGCCAAATATCAAGGGAAGGTCATAGCTTTACTATGGAAGGGAGATCTCTCTGTTAATCACTTAAGTTTTGTAATCTGTGATAGGTATTTCTTTACTTGTGAGTTGGATGATCACCGGAAAGAGGAGGGGATGTAGGGGAAATTGATCTCGATAATACTTGAACAGCCTTGGAAAGAGTCTGCAGAGCTTTATTTCTTATTTGACACAAGAATGCTAGCCTATTTAAATACAAGTATGCAAGAGAGACTGATTAAACAGATTGCTAAAGGCTGGGTAATTTCAACAAATTGATGTCAGTTTGAAGAAAAGAAAACCAGGTAACGAAAAGGTCAGAGTAGGTTTTGACCTATTTAGGTATTTCTTTGAACCTATTGGTAGTGGAGCTAGGATTGTCTTGCTCAAGGGGTTGGCCGAGATGCTTATGAAGTCAGGTCTTAGAGTCATTCTCTTTGTGGCCTGGTAATCTTTGCTCCATAGATCTTTGCTCTAAGTAGTTATGTCATAAATAATGTGAAAAACCAAGCAAGAGTGTGGAGACATTAATGTAAAGCTGATCATAAGTAAGAACAGAAAAGAAAAAAGTGGAAGTATTAGTCATTCCATCGTGTTTGACTCTTTGCAACCCCATGTACTGTAGCCTGCCAGGCTCCTCTGTCCATGGGATTTTTCAGGCAAGAGTACTAGAGTGGGTTGCTATTTGCTTCTCCAGGGGATCTTCCCTGCATAGGGACTGAACTCTGGTCTCCTGCATTGCAGGCAGATTCTTTACCATCTGAACTACCAGGGATGCTGAGGACCTGCCCTAATGGTGATGTTTGTAAAGCAATAACTACAATTTATTCAGTACTTACTGAGTGCCAGGCACTGTACTGGGCACTTTTAGCTCATAGAATTGTGATGACAACCCTGTAAGGTAGGTCTTATCACCCCCACCTTATATATGAAAAGTAAGCTCCTACAGGTAGAATTACTTGCTCATCAGTTGTACTGTTAAGTAGAAGAATTGGGATTTGTATCCAGATCTAACTTCAAACCACAGAAGTGATCTGGGGAAGAGTATTAAATGCCCTCCTCCCTGCAAAAGGTCAATTATTAACCCAAGGAAGGGAAAAAAATTCTTGCATAAGAAAGGAAATATCCATCATATACTCCTGGGCTCAGCTATTTCCTTTTGGGGCCTCCCGGGTAACTCAGCGAGTAAAGAATCCAGCTGCAACGCAGAAGACCCTGGTTCGATTCCTGGGTCGGGAAGACTCCCTGGAGAAGGGATAGGCTGCCCACTCCAGTATTCTTGGGCTTCCCTAGTGGCTCAGATGGTAAAGAATCTCCCTGCAGTGAGGGAGACCTGGGTTTGATCCCTGGGTTGCAAAGTTCCCTTGGAGGAGGGCAGGGCTACCCACTCCAGTATTGTTGCCTGGACAATCCCCATGGACGGGAGAGCCTGGTGGGCTACAGTCTACAAGGTCTTAAAGATTTGGACACGGCTAAGCACAGCACAACAGCATATTTCCTTTGGGGCCATACCTGCTTCATTTCTTTGGACTTGTTTCTCATCATCTCAGTTGTTCTTGTAACTTTAGTCAAAGGACCATGAAGAAGGGTGTGTGTATGTGTGGGTGTGTGTGTAAATATGTGTGTGTGTGTATGTAAATATCAAGTGCAGATTGACCAAGTACTTTATACATGTCTGAAAAACAGATCTTGTTTCAGAAGTAAGGATTAAGGCCTCTGTTGAGAGGCCGTTCACCATGGATCGCTGGTGTTTTTGCATGTTTTGTGAGTAAAGGCACAGATTGCCTTTGTTCGGGACTGCTTTATCAAGGATATTTGCCTAGTGAACAGCCTCCAAACACAGAGATAGTGACCTCCTCTGAAACAGTCATTCTCAATTGAAGGTGATTTGCTTCCAAGGGGACAGTTGGCTGTTTCTGGGCACACTTTTGATCATTATAAATGAGCGAGCGCTACTAACATCTAATGGGTAGGAATCTGCTGCTCATCTAATGAGCAAGGAATCTGCTCAGTATCTTGTAATTCCTCACAACTTGACTCTTCTCATGACAAAGAGGTATCCAGTCCAAAATGTCAACAGTGCTGAGATTGATAAATTCTGGTGTGGAGCGAAGGCTAGGTTTGTTTATGGGTCAGTATAGTAAAGATAGTGTCTCCCTATGGTGCAAAGGTCAGGCAGGTTTACTATCCATTGTAAAAGACGTGGTGCCATTGAATTGTATGCTGAAGACAAGTTAAAGTGGTAAAATTTTATGTTATGTTTGTTTTATCACAAAAATATTTGGAAAACATGATTTGGGTTCCCTAAGCTTGGGGTTCTTCCGCTGTCCTGCAAGCCGCCCTGTGTATCTCCCCCTTCACAAGGCCCTGTGGGAACGGAGCCTTGGGCAGCAGGTACAAATGCCAATCCTCTGGCTATTGCTGTTGCTGTGAGCGGTAGAGGCCTTTGTCTCTGAGCCAGTAGACTCTTGTCTTCTGCCAGCATCCGTGAAAAGATGGCAGGCTAATGTGTCAGCTTGTTAAGTATGGTAAAATTTTAGATCTCACTCAGCCTCTACGTCCCATCTGGCTTTGTGTTTGTGTGGTTAAGTGTGTGTAATGGGGTGTTGTGTACTAATTTCAGCTAAAACCATGTTTGAGCTCTGTCCCAAGGTCTAGATGCCTACTTTTTTCTTTTAAGAGACAAATTAACAATCCTGAGTCTAATACTGCCAAAACTGTGGGAAACTGAGGAATATCACGTTCTTTCATGGATTTGGGGAGGCCAAAACTGATTTCTTTTCTCAGGGAAGAGTTTAGGTCTCATAAGAATAAAATACCCTTTTAAAAAATAAATTTTTTTTTTTTTTGCCTGCACATTGCAAATCAATCTGGCTTCCCATAAGCAGTGAAGCAAGTGCCTGATTATCCAATATCTGTGGTTGTGTACCCTAGCACTGATGACGTATGTGTCAATATGCTCCATTTATACACGGATGCTTTTCCAAGCTAAGGAGGCAAGAAATGAAACTGTTCCATTATAGATAAGTAAACTGTCTCTAGTAGGTAAAGATCAGACAGGAGAAGCCACCATCTCAAAGACACAGGCAAATAAATACCTATAAAATAGGCAAGAAGCAATTATATTTTGGATTTTGTGCCATTTGAGAAAAGAGAGCAGAAAATGTAGATAGTAACTTCAGAGTGGTCTTGGATTGTTTTATAGCATTTTCCATCCATTTGTAGTAGATTTTGAGTAAGATATTGGCAATCCACTCCAGTATTTGTGCCTAGAGAGTCCCATGGACAGAGGAGCCTGGCAGGCTACAGTCCATGGGGTTGCAAGAGTCAGACATGACTTAGCAACTAAAACCACTAAAACCAGTAATAAAATGAGAATTGCAAGATTTTTCTTTTAATGGTAAATAGTTTCTTTAAATGACATTTAAGCATCATGAACACAGGAGCAGTGAAAGCTTTTTTTTTTTTAATTGGAGTTTTGATATATACTATTTTGTTATTGATTGATTTAAAACTTAATAAATCCGTAATAACAAAGTTGCACATATACTCTTTTAAAAAAATCAACCAATCTAACAAAAATTATGACAAAAATAGCAACCGCTTGTCCCAGCCTTTCCTACCTGAATTCTTGCTCTACAGATCTGATTTGAGCTGTTAGCTATTTCTCATGGAATACATGGCTATGTTCCTAAACCACATGTTCTCTTCACTCTATTTTAATACCTCTGAGATCTTTGAGCCTTACAAGTGATGACATGTCATAGTTTAATTGGCATTTTAAAAATTCTAAGACATATAACATAATGGAGATCCTTTTAATTGGTGACATCTTAAATACCTTATTTTACTTTTCAAATTTAGACATTATTTATTAATTTTACCTGTAATGATGATGGAAGATAATTATTTAGATCTCTTACCAACCCCTGCCTCCCCCTCCCCCCACCAAATCAGGCTATATTCACACACACACCTTTCTCCTTCTTTCTTTACATTCTAGTTTTATAGTAATATTTTCCCCAAATCAGTGTTCTATCTGCACATTATTTTTACTCTGGAAGTATTATTTTAGCTGAGCCATAGAGGATAGTCACTTTTTCTTTCTCTGGTAATATTTTTTCCTCCTCCCTATTTTAGTAATTGCCTATATTAAAAAAAAATTTTTTTTTGCTTAGTTTTCTAAGGTTTCATTTGATTAGTTTTGTCATCTGTGTAGCTATTTCCAAGCCATCTGCAAACTACCAGGACTATTGATCTCTTCTTGATGTACTCAAATGTACACAGTGACAATAATAAATTAATCTCAAGTTCGTCTTTTCCTCAAGCCCTTCAGTCATCTGCCTCAGTCATCAGGCTGGTTAGTTGGTTTTTGGATCTGGTTTTCAGAATTCTCCTGGTATTTTTCAGCCCCATTATTTTGGGAAGTTCTTTTGCTTCTCCAGTGGGTGGGTTCCCTATTAGGTTCTGCATCTTCCTCTTTCTTGGTCATACCTTTGCTGGTTTTGTGGAGCTCACCTCTAACAGCTGCCTGGGAAAAGCTTCGTGGGAGGCACTGTCATTTCTTGAGATTCTGCAAGTCTGAAAATGTCTTTTTTTTTTCTTTACCCAAACTTGATTGTAAGCAGGACTAGATATAAAATTCTAGGTTAGACATAGCTTCTCTCAGAATCCTGAGAGTGTTGCTCAACTGTCCTTTCCATCTAGAATGGTTGGGAAGTCTGATGGCATTCTGTTTCCTGGGCCTCTATAAATAATCCTTTTTCTGTCTCTGGAAGCTTTTAAACTCTTTTCTTTTTTCTTGGTGTTCTGAAAATTTTCAGTTACATGCTTTGGTGCAGGTCTTTTTATTTATTGCACTGGGTACTTACTGGGCTGTTTTATTCTGAAAATTTATATTTTTCAGTTCTGGAAAAAAATATTTCTTAGGTAATGTTCTTCTCTCTGTTTCTCTACCTTTCTTCTGGAGCTCCAAGTATTTGGGTATAGGACCTCCTATATCTTTATGGATTTTTTTTGCTATTTTCTCAACTTAAAAAAAATCAACAAGCTTCAGAATTTATTTTCCATCTATTGATTTTTTTCAAGCCATTGTATTTTTAATTTTTAAGAACTCTTTCATATTCTGTAACTGTTCCTTTTTATAGCATCCTATTCTTGTTTTATATATGTGATATCTTCCCTTCTGTCTCCAAGGATTAATCTATTATTTTAAACTTTCTTTTCCTGAACTATGTTTATTTTTTTCCCTCTTATTTCTTTCTACCTTCGTGATCTCTGTTTCCATGTTAGAGTTTCTGCTTGGCTGTCTGGTTAGACTTTTTAAAAATTGCAATATATTTGACATGTATCATTGTATAAATTTAAGTTTATGGTTAGAGTCTAGAGTGAAGCAACTAAACTCTGTTTAGTTTAGGGAATTCTGTGTGCATTGGCAGAGCTCATCAAGCTAATGAAGTTTCACTCTAGTGGTTGATTTTGCTATATTTCATTGACATACCTCTAGTTTTCAATATCTGTGTTATTCCCTTGGGTTGGTCTGTTTCTGTTAAGTAGAATCTTTCGATCTCTTGTCATGATGGTGTAAGCTTGGCTGTGAGCACTTTGGAATCTGACTGTGGGAAGGAGGCATGGATACCTTAAGTAAAAGACTGTTTAAGCAGAGGGGTTTATTCTTCTGGGTTTCAGTTTGGTGCCTTTTTTCTCACTATGCTTGAGTCCAGCCTCTTTATGGTTCAACATCTTTAAAGAATAAGCCTCCTTTATTTCTCCAAGGGCAGAAAGGGTATCTTGGAAGCCTACCTCCTTCTTTTTAAAGGTTCTAAGCCAATCCACATATTTCTAGTTCCCTTTATGCCCCTTCTTTCAGAGATGGATGGTGCCTCCAATCCCTTCTATAGTTTTTTTTCAACATGCAAAGCTTGCTTCTTGGCTCTCCCTGCCTTCCTACAAACTCAAATTTTAGCTTCCTCAGTTCTGCTGTTATTGGTCCCATATCTACTAGCTTGACAGTTTCCCAGGTTTGGGAGCTGTTATTTCCTTTTTAGGCCCCTGTGTCCCTAGAGGTTCATCCCTTTAAAAATTTCCCTTACCTAAATTTTAGAGGGGAATCAGAAGACAGCTAAGAAAAAAACCCCCCACACATTTGTTCAATCTGCTGTGTTTAACCAGAAATCACTTTCACACGAATTCATCACTGTGAAAATAAACTGTCTTCATACACTCTGCACCAAGGATGACAGACTGGCAGCCTGTGACCCAGCTCCTATGAGAGAATCTTTTTGGCTGGCACAAGGCTTACAATATAGAGTCTCCTTAGTGGGCCTTGTATGCGTGCTCTCTCTTTTTTAAAAATTATTTATGTATCTATTTTTGGCTGTGCTGGATCTTTGTTTCTGCGCAGGTTTTTCTCTAGTTGTGCCAAGTCGGGACCTACTCTCCAGCTGTGATACACGGGCTTCTCATTGTGGTGATTTCTCGTGTGGATCACGGGCTCTGGGGCACATGGGCTGCAGTAGCTGTGACTCGTGGGCTCGGTCGTTGTGGTCCCCAGGCTCTAGAGCACAGGCTTAATGTTTGTGGTACACGGGCTTCGTTACTCTGTGGCATGTCAGATCTTCCCGGCCCAAGAACTGAACCCATGTCGCCTACCTTGGCAGGCAGATTCTTTACCCCTGAGCCACCAGGGAAGCCCTGGGTACTCTTCTGTTTCCCACAGGTCTCAGCACTCCCTATTACCTCACACCTGTCCTGAACTACACACTCATGTTATTTGCCCAACCCCTGGGGGCATTTGAGTTTGTGATGCATGATCCACACATATAGAACACAATGGCATTTTATTTTTTATTTTTTTCCATTTATTTTTTTAGTTGGAGGCTAATTACTTTATAATATTGTAGTGGTTTTTGCCATACATTGACATGAATCAGCCATGGATTTACATGTGTTCCCCATCTCAATCCCCCCTCCCCACAATGGCATTTTAAAGAATCTGCAGCCTAGAAGCTATCACCAGAAATAGGAGGTTTGAAGTCCAGCTATGCCCACTGACATAGTCTTGTCCCTTTTAGAGAATGAGAGGTCACTTACAGCTTCTCTTATGAATGATAAGGTCAATGGAGAGCTTGTTTCTGTTACTTGTTCACAATGCCATAAAACACACAGAAAGATGAAGGCTGTTGCTTCTGACCAGACCCCTAAATCTATTTCAGTGAAATGTGTTTATTCATTCTCTAAGAGGTTACGGAAAAACCTAAATGAACTTTTTGGTCAGTCAGTTCAGTTGTTCAGTCGTGTCCGACTCTTTGCAACCCCATGGACTGCAGCACGCCAGGCCTCCCTGTCCATCATCAACTCCTGGAGCTTGCTCCAGCTCATGCCCATCGAGTCGGTGATGCCATCCAACCATCTCATCCTCTGTCATCCCCTTCTCCTCCTGCCTTCAATCTTTCCCAGCATCAGGGTCTTTTTCAATGAGTCAGTTGTTCGAAAGGGGTGGCCAAAGTATTGGAGTTTCAGTTTCAGCATCAGTCCTTCCGGTGAATATTCAGGACTGATATATTAAAATAAGTCTCAGTGGCAAAGAATCTGCCTGCCAATGCAGGAGACTCAAGAGACACAGGTTCAATCCCTGGGTTGGGAAGATCCCCTGGAGGAGGAAATGGCAACCCACTCCGGTATTCTTGCTTGGAGAATTCTAAGGACAAAGGAACCCGACAGGTATAGTCCATGCGGTCACAAAGAGTCAGACACGACTGAGTGACTGAGCACGCTCACATGAACTACAGTGTTAAAATAAGAATTATACAATGTTGAGAACCAGAAGGGAGGCTGGTCTTGACTTCTTTTTTTTGCCATGGAAGAAACAAAACCCCATACTGTAGTGGGAAAAGCCACTTCCCCACACAGACACAGCCTACTTGGGCCGTAGGTGGGGGTCCTCCCTACATGTTTGATGTTGTATCTGGACACTTCAAGGAACAGAAGCTGGGAGATAAGGGGCTTCTATTTCATTCCAGTCCCAAAGAAAGGCAACACCAAAGAAAGCTCAAACTACCGCACGATTACACTCATCTCATATGCTAGCAAAGTAATGCTCAAAATTTTCCAAGCCAGGCTTCAACAGTACGTGAACCATGAACTTCCAGATATTCAAACTGGATTTAGAAAAGGCAGAGGAACCAGAGATCAAATTGCCAACATCTGCTGGATTATCCAAAAAGCAAGAGAGTTCCAGAAAAACATCTGCTTTATTGACTAAACCAAATTCTTTGACTGTGTGGATCACAACAAACTGTGGAAAATTCTTGAAGAGATGGGAATACCAGACCACCTGACCTGCCTCCTGAGAAATCTGTATGCAGGTCAAGAAGCAAGAGTTAGAACTGGACACGGAACAATAGACTGGTTCCAAATCAGGAAAGGAGTAAGTCAAGGCTTTATATTGTCACCCTGCTTATTTAACTTGCATGCAGAGTACATCATGAGAATGGCTGGACTGGTTAAAGCACTAGCTGGAATCAAGATTTCTGGGAGAAATATCAATAACCTTAGATATGCTCATGACACCACACTTATGGCAGAAAGTGAAGAAGAACTAAAGAGCTTCTTGATGAAAGTGAAAGAGGAGAGTGAAAAAGTTGGCTTAAAACTCAACATTTAGAAAACTAAGATCATGGCATCTGGTCCCATCACTTCATGTCAAATAGATGGGGAAACAGTGGAAACAGTGTCAGACTTTATTTTTTTGGGTTCCAAAAATACTGCAGATGGTGACTGAAAGCCATGAAATTAAAAGCCACTTGCTCCTTGGGAGAAAAGTTATGACCAACCTAGACAGCGTATTTAAAAGCAGAGACATTACTTTGCCAACAAAAGTCCGTCTCGTCAAGACTATAGTTTTTGCAGTAGTCATGTATGGATGTAAGAGTTGGACTATAAAGAAAGCTGAGCGCTGAAGAATTGATGCTTTTGAACTGTGGTGTTGGAGAAGGCTCTTGAGAGTCCCTTGGACTGCAAGGAGATCCAACCAGTCCATCCTAAAGGAAATCAGTTCCAAATATTCATTGGAAGGACTGGTGTTGAAGCTGAAACTCCAATACTTTGGCCACCTGATGTGAAGAGTTGACTCATTTGAAAAGCCCCTGATGCTGGGAAAGATTGAAGGCAGGAGGAGAAGGGGACAACAGAGGATGAGATGGTTGGATGGCATCACCAACTCAATGGACATGAGTTTGAGTAAACTCCAGGAGTTGGTGTTGGACAGGGAGGCCTGGAGTGCTGCAGTCCATGGGGTCACAAAAAGTTGGACATGACTGAGCGACTGAACTGAACTGAACTGAAGTATCTCACAAACAGAAACGGGTTCCACCTGAGTGGAGGACTACTCGGCCTCCACTGCCTTCCCTGAAATGAAAGGAACTGTATGCCTTTTCAGCTTCAAGTCAACCTCCTCTTAGTGAATTGTATTCCTAATTGTGAGGTGCTGCAAGCATCTCACACTGCAGGAAGAGTTAAGATGAGGATGGATGCTCTGGCTTCTAAACTTCCTTGTGCATCATCACCAAGGCTTTGTGTGACATCCCCTTGGTGGATCTGTTTAATTGATAGGAATGGTGTTAAAACATTAAAATGTAGCCTTCAGGAATTTCTGATGTAAGTGAAAGAAGATAACATTTACTTGCAAAGTGAGAAAACTTAATGGGGAAGGTTTTTTCCTAAGATGACTAAATAGCTATCTAAACATAAATTCTAAAGTATTTATATCTTCTCCTATGAGTGTCTGGGCCCTTGTGGAGTTCAATGGGCCTAGGCTAGTCAGCTGTCAGTGGGTGGCCAGGCCCAACATTCCCTCTTCGTGTCCTTACAGTGTCACGTCTATGAATAGAACCACTCTTTTTTTTTGTAGGTCATTGTACTTCAAACCACATCCAAACCATTTTCCCCCACCTTGTGAAAGTAAGCCTCTGAAAGCTGAAAACAGGAAGCAGTACTTTGCTGTCATGAAAAATTGAAACTGATTATTTCCAAACACCTCATTCAGCTTGGGTAGGAGATGATTTTAGTCTCCATGGGAACAGAAATAAAACAAGTGCAGTAACTTCTTTACTTTCAACATCTCTGCCTGAATTCTGCCATCAAATCCACAGAAACACCTATAACAAATTCTACTCCCAAATTTCAAAGGCAGCAAATGTTACACCGAGAAGTGAACATCTAGGGTGGTATTTTTATTTGGTGGGGGGCAGTAGTGTTCTGAGCTCCAGTTTCTAGGTCTAGGATGTTTCAAGGATGGAGCAGGAATGATAGGGAAGAATGGAGAGGATGTTTGGGTGGTTAGGTAGGCTCTCTTGCCTGGAAAGTTCTAGCTTGTGCTATTACCTCAGATAGCAAGGGTTTTAAACATTCAAATACATTTCTTGGGGAATTCAGATATAAATATAAGAAAAATCAACATTTATTTCTAAAGTGGGTGGGACATCAGCTGTAGGCACTATTTAGATGCTTTTCCCATTTCTAATTTTTGGTGCCGTGGTTACGGTCAAAGGTGTGATGTGAGTTTAAAGTGTAAGTTATCTAAGCAGCCCCATCTGTCTATGAAAATGCCTTCCAAGTAATTGATGCTTCCTATATTTTGTGGCTTATTTCCATATGATTTCCATATTCCATCTTCTTTCCTTTTACCACTCAGGAATCCTAAGTTAACCTTTGTAGCTGAATGCATATTTTCTAGAAAACCTGAATACTTATGGTTTCCCCTGAGCCATCCATACTTGGATGCAGCCAGCAATAATAAGTACCAGACCTCTTCTGTCTTGCCATACAAATCAACCATTTTCTCAGGATGGTCTCTTACAAAATAAACAATCAGGTATGCATGTAAGCAAATGCCGGCAAAAAGGCACTTGGAATATCAACACTGGTGTCATGTTAAGGAGAAAATCCAGTATAACTTTTCTAGTAACTATTAAGAGCAATTGTTTATGATAAATAACATGATTTTAAAAAGGTAAAAGTCTCAACTTACAAAAACTTCTATGTTTAAGGGTACATGTTTTCTGTAACTGTCCATATATGTGTAATATGTCTGTTAATCTAGCTGCACTGTGGATGTTCTTGATGTCAGTGAGACTGTGAGACTGAAATTTATCTGCATGATTTGTGCAATCATTATGTATATCAGTTTAGTGAGTGTAGAGGGTGAGGTATAATGAATACCCTCTCTTGACTCCAGTGAAACATAAGAATTGTGCTTTATGCAGAATACAGTATTACACAATTACTCATAGGCATGAGCTAATCTTGAAAGGTCAGGATGGAGCAGTTTTCAGTATCTACCTGAAAACTGTTCTCCTCAAATTTTAGTCACAAATTGGCTAAAATTCGACATAAACACCAGGGGATAAGACCTTTAAGCATAGGTAAAAATATCTTCCTCGTTTATTGCCTTGGCAATGATGTGTTTCTTTTTTATAAAGTGACTCTTAAAGAGTGGCAGGGTGATGTAATCAGAATAAATCTTGCAGAGCTGTCCTTATGGCTGAACATTATTCTGTCTACAGTGCCGTGCTTAGATGCTCAGTCGTGTCTGTCTCTTTTGCGGCCCCGTGGACTGTAGCCCACCAGGCTCCTCTGCTCATGGAATTCTCCAGGCAAGAATACTGGAGTCGGGTGCCGTTTCCTACTCCAGGGGATCTTCCTGACCGAGGGATGGAACCTGCGTCTCTTGCATTTTCTGCATTGGCAGACAGATTCTTTACCACTAGCACTATCTGGGAAGCCCAACAGTCAGTCCTATTTTCTCCCAGTTTTCAATTAAATCAATATTTTTAACTTAAAAATATGATTTTCATCTAGTGAGGCATTATTACAATTAGAAATTTTAAGCAAAGATATCTTTTGGGGATGGTGGTATATTTATGATCTTGCCTGTGTTGTACATGGATTAGAGCCTCAGAAAACTAAGATCATGGCATCCAATCCCATCAGTTCATAGCAAAAGGATGGGGAAACAATGGAAACAGTGAGAGACTTTACTTTTTGGGCTCCAAAATCACTGCAGATGGTGACTGCAGCCATGAAATTAAAAGATGCTTGTTCCTTGGAAGAGAAGCTATGACCAATCTAGACACCATATTAAAAAGCAGACACATTACTTTACCAACAAAGGTCCATCTAGTCAAAGCTATGGTTTTTCCAGTGGTCATGTATGGATGTGAGAGTTGGACTATAAAGAAAGCTGAGCACTGAAGAATTGATGCTTTTGAACTGTGGTGTTGGAGAAGACTCTTGAGAATCCCTTGGACAGCAGGGAGATCCAACCAGTCCATCCTAAAGGAAATCAGTTCCAAATATTTATCAGAAAGACTGATGCTGAAGCTGAAACTCCAATACTGTGGCCACCTGATGCGAAGAACTGACTCATTGGAAAAGACCCTGATTCTGGGAAAGATTGGAGGCAGGAGGAGAAGGGGATGACAGAGGATGAGATGGTTGGATGGCATCACCGACTCAATGGGCATGAGCTGGAGCAAGCTCCAGGAGTTGGTGATGGACAGGGAGTCCTGGCGTGCTGCAGTCCACGGGATCACAAAGAGTCGGACATGATCGAGCGACTGAACTGAAGTGCCCTCTAGGGACCAGCAAATCAGCACACCTGAGCTGGTGGAAATGCAGCAACTCAGAAGTGCTGACTCAGCACCTGCATTTAACAAGATGCCTGGTGATGGGGAAGCACTGGCCTAGAAGACATGAGACTGGAAGTAACTGTTTAACGTGGTGTTGAGTTTGGGAGGTTGCTCCGTACATTATCTTGGGGAAATAGTACAGCCTCATGATCATTAAAGTGTTTATATTCCTCTGTCTCTATTGGTGGGGTTTTGAACAAGTTTAACTCTTTATGCTTCAGTTTGTTTGTCTGCAAGTTGGGATGAGAATAGCAAGTTCCTCAAATGGTGATGAGGTTAGTATAAGGCGAGTGTAGAGAAAAAGAGAGCTAGCCGGGCAGTCAAGCAAGAAAAGGGAAATTTATTAGAGGGAAGCGAGAGGGTGACTGGCCCTTCAGGAGAACCAGTGTCCTCCCTTTCTGATGGGGTCTCTTTTATACCCCACCAATGAAAAATTCTCTGAAGGGATGGTTAAGTTTTAGCCTGTAGTTGAGCCCTGTGGTCACATAGCTGGAAGGTCTAGAATCTGGTAGTCTCGTAGCTGTGAGAAGGTAGGCGCCAGTGAGAAAACAGAATGTCCTTTGGGCAGTTTGGTCAGTCTCAAGGATCACTTGAGATCACTAAAATGATCACTTGATCATTTTATTCTTTGTTTGTGAGGTCAACATAATGAGCTGTCGCAACAATGAGATCCCATGTGGGCCCTATCAGTAAGTTTAAGTATGGTCATGCATATGAAGTGTATGGAACATAAGATCAGGTACTGGGCAGAGTACCCAATACACATGAGTCTTGTCACCATAGTCTGTCCCTTCAGGCACACACTATGCTGGCTTTTATCCGTGGGAGGCACATTTGAGTTTAGTTTAAGACAATGAATTACAGTCCTGTGGGAAATGGGGTGATGGACACAAAGATGAATAAGAAAGAGCCCTTGCTTCTAGAAACTTCCAGAAGGCCTCACTAAAGCTAAGGTTGATATTTCCCCATTATTCCACAGTCATTCCAAGCATTGTCTGAGGCATCTACTCGATAGCAATTCATGTTCACTGTTTTCATATCACACAAAGCAGGGGATAACAGTACAATGAGATTAGAGTTTGAATGGTGTTCTGAGGGTTCAGATAAGGAGTGACAACTGGCCTGAGGGGACAAGGGTGGCTTTGAGAGAAGGTGGGCTACTCCACATTCCAGGTCGGGAGGGGCGGCCGTGAGGAGATACCCCTCATCCAAGGTAAGGAGCAGTGGCTGTGCTTTGCTGGAGCAGCCGTGAAGGGATACCCCACGTCCAAGGTAAGGGAAACCCAAGTAAGACGGTAGGTGTTGCGAGAGGGCATCAAAGGGCAGGCACACTGAAACCATAATCACAGAAAACTAGCCAATCTGATCACAGGACCACAGTTTTGTCTAACTCAATGAAACTAAGCCATGCCGTGTGGGGCCACCCAAGACGACCAGGTCATGGTGGAGAGGTCTGACAGAATGTAGTCCACTGGAGAAGGGAATGGCAAATCACTTCAGTATTCTTGCCTTGAGAACCCCATGAACAGTATGAAAAGGCAAAAATGATAGGTTACTGAAAGAGGAACTCCCCAGGGCAGTAGGTGCCCAATATGCTACTGGAGATTGGTGAAGAAATAACTCCAGAAAGAATGAAGGGATGGATCCAAAGCAAAAACAATACCCAGTTGTGGATGGGACTGGTAATAGGAGCAAGGTCCAATGCTGTAAAGAGCAATATTACATAGGAACCTGGAATGTTAGGTCCATGAATCAAGGCAAATTGGAAGTGGTCAAACAGGAGATGGCAAGAGTGAACATCAACATTCTAGGAATCAGTGAACTAAGATGGACTGGAATGGGTGAATTTAACTCAGATGACCATTATATCTACTACTATGGGCAGGAATCCCTTAGAAGAAATGGAGTAGCCATCATGGTCAACAAGAGAGTCTGAAATGCAGTACTTGGATGCAATCTCAAAAATGACAGAATGATCTCTGTTCATTTCCAAGTCAAACCATTCAATATCATGGTAATCCAAGCCTATGCCCCAACCAGTAACACTGAAGAAGCTGAAGTTGAACAGTTCTATGAAGACCTACAAGACCTTTTAGAACTAACACCCGAAAAAGACGCCCTTTTCATTATAGGGGACTGGAATGCAAAAGTAGGAAGTCAGGAAACACCTGGAGTAACAGGCAAAGTTGGCCTTGGAGTACAGAATGAAGCAGGCCAAAGGCTAATAGAGTTTTGCCAAGAGAACGCACTGGTCATAGCAAACACCCTTGTCCAACAACACAAGAGAAGACTCTACACATGGACATCACCAGATGGTCAACACCGAAATCAGATTGATTATATTCTTTGCAGCCAAAGATGGAGAAGCTCTATGCAGTTAGCAAAAACAAGACCAGGAGCTGACTGTGGCTCAGATCGTGAACTCCTTATTGCCAAATTCAGACTTAAATTGAATAAAGTAGGGAAAACCACTAGACCATTCAGTATGACCTAAATCAAATCCCTTATGATTATACAGTGGAAGTGAGAAATAGATTTAAGGGGCTAGATCTGATAGACAGAGTGCCTGATGAACTATGGACGGAGGTTCATGACATTGTACAGGAGACAGGGATTAAGACCATTCCCAGGGGAAAGAAATGCAAAAAGGCAAAATGGCTGTCTGAGGAGGCCTTACAAATAGCTGTGAAAAGAAGAGAAGTGAGGAGTAAAGGAGAAAAGGAAAGATATTCCCATCTGAATGCAGAGTTCCAAAGAATAGAAAGGAGATATAAGAAAGCCTTCCTTAGCAATCAATGCAAAGAAATAGAGGAAAACAACAGAATGGGAAAGACTAGAGATCTCTTCAAGAAAATTAGAGATACCAAGGGAACATTTCATGCAAAGATGGGCTCTAGAAAGGACAGAAATGGTATGAACCTAACAGAAGCAGAAGATATTAAGAAGAGGTGGCAAGAATACACAGAAGAACTGTACAAAAAAGATCTTCATGACCCAGATAATCACGATGGTGTGATCACTCACCTAGAGCCAGACATCCTGGAATGTGAAGTCAAGTGGGCCTTAGAAAGCATCACTATGAACAAAGCTAGTGGAGGTGATGGAATTCCAGTTGAGCTATTTCAAATCCTGAAAGATGATGCTGTGAAAGTGCTGCATGCAATATGCAGACAAATTTGGAAAACTCAGCAGTGGCCACAGGACTGGAAAAGGTCAGTTTTCATTCCAATCCCAAAGAAAGACAATGCCAAAGCATGCTTGAACTACTGCACAATTGCACTCATCTCACACGCTAGTAAACTAATGCTCAAAATTCTCCATGCCAGGCTTCAGCAATATGTGAACTGTGAACTTCCAGATGTTCAAGCTGGTTTTAGAAAAGGCAGAGGAACGAGAGATTAAATTGCCAACATCTGCTGGATCATCAAAAAAGCAAGAGAGTTCCAGAAAAACATCTATTTCTGCTTCGTTGACTACACCAAAGCTAATGACTGAGTCGATCACAATAAACTGTGGAAAATTCTTAAAGAAATGGGCATACCAGATCACCTGATCTGCCTCTTGAGAAACCTGTATGCAGGTCAGGAAACAACAGACTGTTTCCAAATAGGAAAAGGAGTACGTCAAGGCTGTATATTGTCACCCTGCTTATTTAACTTATATGCAGAGTATGTCATGAGAAACGCTGGGCTGGAAGAAGCACAAGCTGGAATCAAGGTTGCCAGGAGAGATATCAATAACCTCAGATATGCAGAGGACACCACCCTTATGGCAGAAAGTAAAGAGGAACTCTTGATGAAAGTGAAGGAGGAGAGAGAAAAAAGTTGGCTTAAAGCTGAACATTGAGAAAACTAAGATCATGGCATCTGGTCCCATCACCTCATGGGAAATAGATGGGGAAACGGTGGAAACAGTGTCAGACATTATTTTTTTGGGCTCCAAAATCACTGCAGATGGTGATTGCAGCCATGAAATTAAAAGACGCTTACTCCTTGGAAGGAAAGTTATGGCCAACCTAGATAGCATATTAAAAAGCAGAGACATTACTTTGTCAACAAAGGTCCATCTCGTCAAGGCTATGGTTTTTCCAGTAGTCATGTATGGATGTGAGAGTTGGATGGTGAAGAAAGCTGAGCACCGAAGAATTGATGCTTTTGAACTGTGGTGTTGGAGAACGCTCTTGAGAGTCTCTTGGACTGCAAGGAGATCCAAGCAGTCCATCCTAAAGGAGATAAGTCCTGGGTGTTCATTGGAAGGACTGATGCTGAAGCTGAAACTCCAGTACTTTGGCCACCTCATGTGAAGAGTTGACTCATTGGAAAAGAGCCTAATGCTGGGAAGGATTGGGGGCAGGAGGAGAAGGGGACGACATAGGATGTGATGGCTGGATGACATCACCAACTCGATGGACATGGATTTGGGTAGAATCCGGGAGTTTGTGGTGGACAGGGAGGCCTGGCGTGCTGTGGTTCATGGGGTCGCAAAGAGTTGGACATGACTGAGCGACTGAACTGAAATGAACTGGGTCTATCAGAGTGAAGGTAGATCCTTCCAGGCAGAGGTAGAAGGAACAGGATGAATGGCTACTGCCAACTTGTCATTAAACTGAAAAGTCATCCATTGCCTAAGTGCACACACTAATTTATGGAAGTCATCCTTTTTTGGTATGTCTTGCTGACACATTTGTATTACTTTTAAAAGTGAATAGAGTTCAGAAACAAAGAAAGCTATTGAATGGTAAATTTGTCGTGAAAAGTGCCTGACAGCAAACTCAGAAGCAAAGATAAAAGTAAGTAACTAAAACGAGGGTGATTAGTTTATGAAAATCACACCTAGCCATCTCAATGGACTGGAAGTTGAACATCAGCCTGTGTTTTACCTGTATTAACCAAAAAGAGCAAGGTGACTGCTGCGTCTTGCTGTATTTTATTTGTTTTCACTGTGAATGAGATTTAGAAGGGATACTGCTCTAAGTGGCTCACCAGAATACAATTTCATTTGTGCAAATCCTATACTATACTATTTCACAGACAACCTGTCAACTCCTTCCATTCAATGCAAGAAAAATGGAGTGGTAACAGTAATAAACGTATATATATATGCATATATATGTAGCTTTTCCAGTTTTTAATGGTCTCATTTGGTCCTTACTCAATTCTGTGAGGTCATTATTTCCACCAGACCACAGCTGTCTCATCTTGCACAGTATATATTTTACACTGCCAGTTGACATCACCATTGTAGAAGACATCAGTAGGCAGAAATTTTGTTTAGGAACCACTGCCCCCCTGGCCTTGTGATCTTCTTCAAGTCTGAACACGGTCCCTTGGGATCACGTGAGAACTGGCTCTTGCAGGAAGGAGAGGTGACTTCTTGTATGAGAGCTCTGCTTCCTTTCACTGTAAAAGGGACAGTGTGATCGGACCTGGGGGAAAGGGCTCTTCCCTGCCTGTCTCTCTGCCTCCTCCTTCACTTTCTCAAGTTGAACTTGTGATTCTTACTTGCACCTTTTCCGTTTCTTTCTCCCCAAACCCTCCAACCCCACCCTCTTGGTGATGTGTCTACTCTCCTCTGTTGAAATTAACCTCATCTGGATCTTGTAAGGTTCTTTGGGTGAGTGGCGGCGTGGAACATGGGCTCTGTGTACAGGTCACCCCCTCTCAATGCGCTGACACTGGTGTCTGGTGGCTCTGACTGTCCCTGTTTAACTGGGCAATCAGCCGGCTTCAGCTTAACAAGCAGAGGCTGAGAACTTGGGGATTTTGAAGAAATTAAATAGTTGCTAAGTTTTTTTTTTTTTCCATTTTTTGATGAGATGGAATGAGAGCACACTTAAAATATAATGTGACTGTCTATTAATGGACGCCCACTCTTATAGAAGCAGTGTTTTTTAAATTTTTTACTTCTTTGCAAGCCCTTGCTATGGTATAGATTTTATCCTTGTGTGTGTGTGTGTGTGTATAGGTATAAAACTCAGTGTTCCTTCTGGGGATGATTTGATTGATGTATACACTGGAAACATCTTTAATAATTTAATGCTTGCTTCAAAGGAGATTACACCAAAAAGCACATTGCTTTTCATTTATTCATTACGGATCTGTCATAGAAGCATTTTTTCTTTCTTTTTTTTTTCTTTTGTCCTGAATTGTAGTGTTGTAGTAATAGTAAATTTCATACTACACTCAGGGTATTTTAAAAGATTATAAGCCTTTTAACTAATGTTATTGTCCTATTTAAATTGATCAAATTGGTATTTCAGCCCCATAATCTTGCATTTCTGAAAGTTGAGCTAACCAGATATGGCTTCTTTTGATGACTACTAAAATAGCTGTGCTGGGAAAGTCTAATAGAAATAATGGGATGAAAACATAATGCTGCTTGTTAGTAGTGGTGACAATAATAGCAAATAGAACAGAGCCTGAGTTTAGGGCTGGGCATCTCTGTCCGTAAAAGGAGATTAGTGTATATCACAGCCCAGCTCTTTTCATTAAAGGGAAAAAAATGAATATTCATTTGGGAGTAAAGAAAGGAGTAAGATGAGAAACTCAAAACCAGAAACCGACACTCTATCATTTGGCAGTTTTTAGGTATAAATCCAGATGTCAGTAAAGGAAAACAGACTTTTCCCCACTGAGACAGCAGTAGTCACCTTAGCAGACTTTAGCAAGCTCTTGTAATATATTCTCAGAAGCAAGGGACCTATCTAGATTCCTGAATGATTACACTAAAAATTTGAGTTTTCTGTTGTTATTATTAAAGATTTTGTATTAAAAAATGCTGACTTCTCTTTAAAACCAAAACCCAAAGTTGTTTTGAATAAGGCAAGTTTTGTTGTTGTTGTTTAGTGGTGAAGTTGTGTCCAACTCTTTATGATCCCATGGACTGTAGCCCGTCAGACTCCTCTGTCCGTGGGATTTCCCAGGCAAGAATACTGGAATGGGTTGCCATTTCTTTCTCCAGGAGATCTTCCCGACTCAGGGATCGAACCCTGGTTTCCTGCATTGCAGGCTGATTCTTTACCATCTGAGCCACCAGGGAAACCCTAAAGCAAGTTTAGGCATAGTAAAGATTACATTTTCCAGGAGACTAATAAACAGTTATCCAATTCTCACAGATAATTTGCAAAGAAATCATTTTATTCTTACTGGCTGTTAGTGCTGGAATATTTCTGGATTTTGTCCTGTCCTGCTTCACATGCTCTGCCTAATAATCTTCAAAAAGTTCCTCCCCTCGATTGACTGGTCTTTAATAGAAATCCAGAAGTGTTTTGTTCTCAGGTTAGTAATTCTTTAAACAGTAAAAGTATTATTGTCAGCTGCATGAGTCATATTTTCTGGCCATTGAAAGTACCCTTGAGTGTGCTTACAGCAGCAACCAGGTAAATTATCAACTGCTTGTGTTATTACTGTGAGGAAGAATACAGGACTTTGGGACAAGATTGCCTTGGGTTCCACCTTAGCCCTGTGTATTCACCTGCTTTGTGATGCTGGCAACATTGACTGATTTCTCATTTATTTCTCCTTATTCATATAATGGGCATCAGAAGCCTATTTCATAGGGTTCCCGTGAGGGTTTTCGGAAATGATGAATGTATGAGGACTGAGAGTGACTTTTGGCTCTTACGGGTGATGGGTGCTCAGTGTCTTTGCTGCCTGTCTTTTGTTCTCCACCTGTAAATACAGTTCATACCGTGCTATAGAAATCTCTGTGCACAGATGTGTGAGCTCTGGCCTCAGGCCACCTCACCCCACCATGAGTTACTGCTCTCCCCACCTGCCCTGCGACCATGTGATGTGTGACTGCCCCGATCTGCATTCTTTGATGTCTTTTCCGGTTCAAAATAATGTGTTGAATTTTATCCGGAATTTCTAGTCTACTCTGCTCCCTCTCCTCCCTTCTTCACTTCCAAAACTGAGCGCATTATGGAAACTTATAAGAAGACTACTTATAGCCCCATAAGAAGAATTTGGGGCTTCCCTGGTGACTCAGATGGTAAAGAATCCACCTGCAATGCGGGAGACCTGGGTTCTATCCCTGGGTTGGGAAGATCCCCTGGAGAAGGGAACGGCTACACACTCCAGTATTCTGGCCTGGAGAATTCCGTGGACAGAGGAGCCTGACAGGCTACAGTTCATGGGGTCACAATGAGTCAGACACAACTGAGTGTCTTTCACTTCACTTCATAAGAAGAATTTGGGCAATTAAGAGGAGAATGGACTTCCAGAGTTAGAAGGGAGGTCAGAGTTACTGCATCTCAAACCTTCATTTTCCAGATTCCAGATGATTAAGGGACCTGTTCAATGTCAGATAGCTGGAAAGAGGCAGGTGTGGGGTCATAACATAAAATAAATTCTATGTTCTTTCTACCCGATCCTTAAAAAAAACCTATTATTTTATTTATGGTAAGGAAGAAATATGGTAGGTTCAGAAAGAATGAGAACAACAAATGAGAAAATATTTTAATTTTTTTTTTTTTTAGGATCATGCAGTGCCAAGTGCTTTGTTAGGTACTACATATAACTTATTTACTCCCTATGGAAGTTTTATTACATTCTTGTTTTACAAGTGGAGAATCTCAAATTCAAAGAAATTGGGTAATAGGCAATGCCTGGCTGGGACTTTAACCTGGGTCTTTCTCTCTCCAAAATCTTGCCTCTGGAGTTTTGTCTCTTGTTCTCTTTTAAAACAGACTTTACATGTATCCAAAGAGCAGTAAAAATTCCTTTGGAGTTTATAAAGTACTTAAGCATTTTTATAGAAAGAACCTATTGTTTCTTGGCTTTGGATCTTCACGACAATCAATTTGTGTATTTGCAGATATACAGTCCGCTCTCTTAGGCATTATGTGGAAAGCTGTCCACATTTTTTTTTTAGAAATCCCGGATTCACATCCTTGGCATCGTCATCCCCTTTGTTCACACTTAGAAATTTAAATACATACCAAACACTAGTGGTAGGGATGATAACCTCTCCCCAAAGAATTTTTTTTAAATCTCCTCCTCTGGGCCAGACATTCCACTAAACATTGGCCAAGGATCTTATAGTTTAATTTTCTCTTTGCCATGGGGAGTAAGAACATTAATTTTGGAGTCACATGCTTTGTTCTCATTCTGGCTCTTCCACTCATAAGCAGTGGAATCTTGGGCTAGATACTTGATCTCCCTGTACCGTAGTTTTCTCACCTGTAAAATGGGAATACTACCAACCTTATAGGATCATTGTGAGAATTCAGTGAGAAAATATTTGCGAAGAGTGGTATCTATAGCTATTCAGTAGAGGTTAACACGGGACATACTGTATATGTGCAAATGTAAGGAAGTTTTACTTGACAGTCATACTATAATTATTATATTATTATAATGTGCTATGGAAAAATCTCTGGTCTGCTTCCTATCTTTATCCATTATTTCTTTTGATCCATCAGAGGCCAGCAGAAATAGTAGATGAGGAAGAAGACAGAGAGAAAGAAAACAAGGAGGTGGAACAGAAGGAAGACTTCTCAGGAATGAATGGCGAAGTTAAAGAGGACGAAGGAGACCAGGAGAAGCCCGAAGCTCCAGAGCAAGCCGAGGAGATCCCGGATCACAGAGAGGAGCAGGCAGGTTCTGCTGCTCGCGTGAATGGAGGGACCGATGAAGAAAACGGCGAGGAACTGGAACAGGTTAATAATGAGCTTCAAGAAGCGGTGGATGAGGAAATAAAGTCTCTAGGAGCTGGCAGTGGACATGAAGAGGTATTTCTATAGGATTATTTATAAGGATTAAATATTTATAAGGGTTAAAGACAATATTGAGTCATTTTTTTTCCTTGTAAATTTTATTGCCTCTGTAACTGAAGAACTAAATATCTTTATTTTCATCTGTTTTTCCCTCAGGCTGACTTGGACCCTCAAAGACCACCAAAACCAGAAGTAAAAATCACTAGTCCACAAGAAAATGATGACAATGAACAAAACAAGGATAATTTGTCATAGCATGGATTATTTTTAAAAAGAAAGTATATTGAGTATAAGAAAAATGAAGGATTAAATACTTGAAGAATAAGTATATAGCTATTGCTAAACATAATGTGACAATGTGGTTGAATACTACCTACTGAAACTTAAAATTAGAGGCCTGACTAATGGGAAAGACTAGATAACTTTGAATAGCTACTAAAGGAGAGTGACTTCTTTTTATGAGCTGTGTTTTTAAAAGTCATGTAGAAAAATTAAGTGTAATAGAGGGGATTTTGCCCTGGAAGACAGTTGGCCACTTGTCTTTGTAAAGATGGAAAAACATAGGACCATACCTGTTCTTGAGAAGTGAGATTATTGGATGGCAGCTTATGCTAAAGCACTTATCTAAGAGGGCTTAGAATTTTAAAAAATGATAATAGGAAAGCACATACTATTTTTTTTTAAAAAAGCAATAAACTCTTGAATAAACTAATTGCAATTTAGTTTCAAAGATAATTTGAAGATGGCAATAGACTGAAATGTTTCTGTCTTGTTGACATTCCTTTCTTTCTTCCTCCTTAGCCAAAATCCACCTTAAAAGAACTAAAAGGAAAATGCAAGGTATTCATTTTGGAAGGAGGAAGTATTCACTCAGTGTATTCCACGACAATATTGTCATGCCCCTCCCTTAAGTACTGCAGGTTTTAATCGTCCGGCTTTAATGATACACACTCAGGAAGGAATTACAGAATGGAACACCTAATTGTATCACTGAGCCTGTCTGGGTGGTTTACAAATTCTGGTATCCAATGGATTTTAGCTGATCCAGTCTACCATTACCAATAATACTCCTCTCTTCTTCATATTATTATATTAGAAAACTCAATATTGGGTATTCCAAAGATTGAATTTTCTCCAAACAGTTTTTTAACAAAAAGAGCAAGGCCGTGTAGTAGATAAAAAACCTAGGCTGTAAGATTTTGTTACGCCTCAGTTTCTCTTGCTTTTTATGTTATTTTTGTTAGAACTGCCCTGTCATATTTTTTCCCTTAGGGGTATCAGCAAATACTTCTTTTCATGGTCAGTTATATTTAGAATTTTAAGGAGATTCTTTTCTCTATAATTTGAAGCTATAGGATAGGAATTGTTGAAAAAAGTTTAAAAATTGTCATAATGAAACCAGTTCCTGATTACAGTTCTAGGGTTAATTAAATTAAATCAGATTGCCTTGTCAGGTACATTTGGGGAAAAAAGGTCATGTTAGTTTTGAATTTTTAAGAGATGATGTAGTTCTTCCTTAAATATAGAAATAATATGTTTTCTCATATTAAAGAGTATTTAGTTATGTAGAAATTTGCAATTTTAACTTCTTGTGCTTTCATAGACTTCACTATTAATGATGATTTTGAAAGATTTATCCCCCCTCCAGGTTTCATAACCAATCACTTGGAATTAAAGTTATATAAAGCATTCACTAATACTATAGAAAACTGATATATTTTTCTTAAAAGCTATTTTAATATTTTCCATAAATAGGAGGTATATGCAGTGACTATAACAGTATTGGAAAGAGATACTGATATACAGGCATATTGATCTAGGAGGATGAATTATAAGTGGGGTACTATATTTCTAAGATAAACTCTAGATTGTTCTTTCTACTAGTAGGTTTATTTTTTCAAGTGAGACAGTATAAAGCTTTGCAGGTGATGAGCAATCATCTTAATAATCTTTGTTGCTAGGGCAATAGATGACTTGGTTTTTTAATGTTAAATTCCCACACTATTACTAGGTCTGGAGTTAATGATTTCAAATAGTTTATAAAAATAAAAGATTGCATATAAGAAATTATAACTAATTATCAAGGTGATTCTTCTTTCTTTAATGAGGATTTTATCTAGCTCTTCCTTCTTCAAGAAAGATATTGTCTCTCATTTTTTCCTGTTCTTTGCTTCATCATACTTAACATTTTGGAGAAGGGAATGGCAACCCACTCCAGTATTCTTGCCTGGAGAATCCCATGGATAGAGGAGCCTGCCAGGCTACAGTCCATGGGGTCGCAAAGCAAGACATGACTGAGCGACTAATACACACACACAAACACACTTAATATTTAGGTTTGGAGGAACTTTTTAAGAGTCATCTTAGTGAAGCACAATGTCACTTTAAATAAAACACAAAGTTTGGTATTACTTTAAGAAAGTGATAGGCTACAATAACTGTAGCAAAAACCTTTAACATTGGGATATAATACTTCTATGTGCATATTTCACCACCTATCTATAAGATATAACTGTGACCTAACTTGAGGAATGAACAATCACTAATGACTTTAAAACACTTTAAAACGCTTTAAAACTAATGACTTTAAAACACTTTGCAAGCATATGTTACTAAGGAAAAAAAAAAGAAAAAAAATGTTGTCTTATCAAGGAAGAAATCATTAACAGATGATTTCTGTAAATGGTCATTTTGGAGATGACTTTAACACACAGGATGCAAATTAATTCACCTCCCAAACGACATTTTTGCTTTGGGGAATAGTGGCCTCTGTGGCAGATTAGTTGCACAAATTGAGACTCACTGACTGGTTTGGAGACCATTTATGTGAGTGAGCAGAAGAGATCTTGGTTAGGCTTCAGCTATTGTTTTTATAAAGGGTTCTATGTAAAACCAGTGGAGCTTTTATGTGGTGATCAGTCATAGAATGTTTTGGTCTGTTATTTCTTGTGATAGTTTTCATAGTTTTACTTTTTTATTTTTCATAGTTTTAATTTTAATGAAATGCTTTTCTTAAATTTAATTGCATTTAACACACTTGTCAACAATGGGTTTGTTAGTTGAAATGGAACACTGGGAGTTATGCAGTAAGAGTAGGGAAGATTTTTCAGTTCAATTTAGTCGCTGTTGTGTCCGACTCTTTGCCACCCCATGGACTGCAGCACGCCAGGCTTCCCTGTCCATCACCAACTCTCGGAGCTTACTCGAACTCATGTCCATCGAGTTGAACTAAAGTCATTTTTCGTGCAAAGGACAGTTTATCTGGTTTAGCTTCTATTTAAATAGCATTTGAGCATCCATGGATTTCTCATATAAAACAAGATACTCTGGCCATAAGATAACTTTTTACTCATTATATTTCTCTATGGTCATAGGATGACTTTTTATTTAAGACATTTTTTGGGGGGCAGTATTGGAAAGCCAGTCTCATAGGAAGAGATTAATACCCTCTTGTGCCTTCCGTTTTATTCTGTATTAATTCCTGTTGTCGTATGTAAGCATAGACCCATTTATATATATATATATATATATATATACATATTTGTATATATATATATGAATGACTTGGAGTCAGATCTCTCTGTAGGCTCACAACTGTGAAGCCATACTAATATGAACTTGTGTTAACTCTTCTAGTTTTACAGCTCATAAACCAACATCCCCGAAAATTTCACTGAATACCCTATCTTCCACCCAAAGGATAAAGCAAATTCACCCAGTTAAAATTGTGGCCACTGAACAACAGGAAGTCTTCTTTGTTTTGTTAACTGACTCTCCTAAAGGATCAGCTCTATCCTTTCATTTTTTGCTCAACAAGGAGCCAAGGCAAAAATTTAGAAAATAGACTAATTGCTAAGCAGAAAGCTTCACATCTGAACTGTTGCCAATCTGAACAGAAATAGACCACATAGATACACATAGATATGTAACAGACACTCACACAGATGCACTCACACACTTTAAAATGTTGAAAAAGTCTTCAGGCACAGCATTATTAATGCAATAAGGCTCTTGAGAGAAGCAATGGATATAAACTGTTAGAAAGGAAATGCTAAGAAATGATGTATATCATGGTGCTTTAAAAGTTGGTTCCTGAAGACTATAGGATATTTTAAATTCTTCTCAAAATAAAAATCTACCAGCATTTTAATGGAAAATTAATTCTAGGGAAAGGTGAGATATGTGTCTATCTATATAACCTTATTTTCCTAAATTAACTACAGAGTACAGTTCTTCAGTCATCAGTCTTAAGTACCAAAAACTTCAGGTGCAGAATATGTCCTGCCAATACAGGGTCTGTCAAAAGTCATTGTTGCTTGTTAATGTGTGTGTGATTTCCATGAACATCTAGAGAGGAGTCTGGTATCAAGTAGCCAAGTTCACTACAAATAGAATAAAAGTCTGACTTCTTAATCTATTAGTTTATCTAATTTTCACATTCAGTGCAGAAGATTTTTAGGTTCCTTGTATGAGTGATACATCCTGAAATGGAACAGTTTTCTTTTTTTTTAAGGTTAGTCTGCTTTTCTGAGGTGACGAGCATGTACAGTTCTTCATTATTAAATATCATTTTTGTAAATAGTGAAAGATTTTTGCTTTTCAGAAAATATCCTGGTATTTGGATGGGTCTGATTTTGTTCTTACTACATGAAATTTGTATATTTCTTACCATGAAGTCTAAGTGACTTGGTTGGAGAACAAATATGTGCCCCCACATGTTGATGAGGAAGAAAAATACTGTTTTTGAAGAGGCATAATGTCTTGTAGAATATAGGGAATTAGGAAAGAATTAAAAAATGTCTTGATAACAATAAAACATTTATAAAATCAGGAGATGACTAATGCAGGTTCATTGACTTAAGCCAGCAACGACTTAGCTTTAATCTATGAATGGGACCAAATGAGTTCTCTGTAGTTTCATCTGCTTAAACATATATTTTAATTGAAGGTTTGAGTTATTGTCATAAATGTAATGGCATATGGAAAGAAGAAATGACAGTAGTAAATTTTAGAAGAAGATTGCAGAAAACCTATCCAATTTTTTTGCTTCAATGTTTTTCCTTTGTCTTAAATCCTTAATATGTCCAAAGATAATGGGTGATTATTTAAGTTTTATGTAAAAATTAAGTTGAGCTCATCATTTTTGTATAATTTATGTTTGGAACTCCTCTTTGTAAGGAAAATTATTTCTGTTTTGATCAAATTGTGAGCATTTAGGTTTTTATTTCTGTATCAGTGCTCACTCTAAAATATGTTTGCTCTATTTTTTCTCACTCTAAAATATAAGTTTGCTGTATTATTTTTAGCAAATAGATCTGTGTTTTATATAATTAAAATGTGTTTGAATAGTTGTTTGTTTATAATGTTGTGTTGCTAATATTTCATATATTAATTTGTATATGATATTTTTCACAAGCATAATAGTAACTTTTGATTTGAACCATGTGGAAATTCAGCACATTAAAAGATACTTCTGTTTCTATTTGGCATAGGTATTAAACCTCATTATGTAAAGAAATTTTTTTATAGCTTCATATACATGTTGTTTAGCTGATAAAAATTTGAGGAATTTTTTTAAAAAATTGTTTTTTTCTTTTATGAAGTGATATTAGAGAAACACAGGTTCAGAATTTTTGCTATGATAAATAAAGATATCTTTAAAACAGAGAATGTTACTCACATTTTTGTAGCTAGAGCTATAGGAATAAATTCACAGTTTTACAAAGAGATTGGTTAAAATTCTGCTTTGGTTTGTGAGAGATTCACTACCTTCATTGTGTTGAGTTAAAATTGTTTTTTCTCCTTTAGCACTTGAAAAACAAAAGCAATTAAGCACATGCATTTCACCTTCTTGATATGTGGTAACGACCTGTGTGATTCAGTTACCGTTAACTGAGAGCACATTAATGTACCTGTCAACTGTCAATGTGCAGTTGACCTCTGTATCTTTGTTATTTCAAGGGCAAACCTGAGCAATGGAGGAGGCCTCTAGATTGTCAAAGTCAAATCTCTTTAGCCCATATGACTAATTGTCACTAGAAACTTCCCACAACCAACAAGGACTGTAGTTTCTACAAGGGATTGTAAAATGGCTAGCATGCATTGGCTGTAAAATTCTTATTTATGAAAATAAATATACAGGTTTCCTGCAGGTTTCTAAGTACTTTTCCCCCCTTGGAATGGAACTGTAATCTTTTAGATCATTGTCCAGGTCTCTCAAATGCCCTCACAAACTCGATCTTTCATTAACAAGACAAATAATTCAGATATGTCCCACACTTCTATTTCCATTTATTATGGGTTTAGGAATAACAAAATGATTTTCAATTGCAAAAAAAAAAAAATACACTTCAAGTTTAAAATTCAATGAGATACTCCTCTTGGTTTCATTGTATTTGTTCTTTTTGGATGCAGAGAACTCTGGTGACTGTCCTGGCCTTCTCCTGACTCTGGTTGCTAATATTCTGACTTCTTTTCCTTCTCCTCAAAGTTTCTCTGAGCAATCTGCGGGACACAGTCCCCACCCTGTCGCCAGGCCACGAGCTCACTCAAGGACCGGGGGCCTGGAGAACGCCGGGGAGAAGGCTTTGATCCGACTCACACTGCAGTCTCTGCCACGAGGACCAGTGTCAGGCTGACCGTTGACGAAGTGGCTCCCTAACTGCACTCTGGGTCTCACACGAACTGTCCTCTCCCCCAGGTTCTCGCGGTATCTGGTCCAGCACTAACAGTCACTAACGGCTGTGGGCCAGCCCCGCCCCATTGCACTAATACCATTGACTGAACATGCTATTTTCCCCTCATTAATTTGTAGTGGGATCTACCCCAAATTCTCACGTGTTTCAGGGGAGTTCTTGGCCCAAGATTGGAGGACCGTCCTGTTATGGACTAAATTGCATCCCTCCAGATTTGCAGATTGAAGCCCCCAACCCACAATATGACTGTATTTGGAGAGAAGCCCTTTATAGAGGCAATTGGGGTTCAATGAGGTCATAAGGCAGGTTCTGTTTTATAAGGCTTCCTTATAAGAAGAGGAAGAGGCTCTGGAGGAGCTTACTGTCTGTGGAGAAGGAAATGGCAACCCACTCCAGTATTCTCTCCTGGAGAATCCCATGGAGCCTGGCAGGCTACCGTCTGTGGGGTAGCAATAGTCGGACACGACTGAGCACACACACACACTCTCTGGACACGTGCAGAGGAAAGGCTCAATGAGAACACAGCAGGGAGGTCACCATCCACAAGCCAAGAAGAGAGGCTTCACTAGAAATGAAATCTGCCAGAACCTAGACCGTGGAATTTGAACTCCAAAACAGTAAAAAAAAAATAGTTGTCATTTAAGCCACTCAGTCTGTGCTGTTTTGTTATGGAGGTTGAGCAGGCCAAGACACATTCCTTCTCTTTGTTGAGTCCTAAATTACATAGAGGATTTTTTTTTTTGGTGGTGGTGGGGGGTAGTCAGTGAATATACGAGAAAATACTAATTTAAAGTCTCTTTTTTTTTTTTGACAAATTCTGTTTATTTTATACTCAAGATAACATGATGCTTTTATCTTCCACTAATGAGTGCCCTTCCTTAGAAGAGTATTAGATTAGAGGCTGTGACTATGGAGAAGTGGATCCAGAGGGAGCCATGTGGGGTCAGGCTCCTCAGATTTAATCTGATGCTACTTCTTCACCAGTGTGGTCATTATTATTTTATTTTATCTCAGGATGGCTGACAGTAGTGAGATACAATGGAAAACATGTCTTATCTAAAGTATCGAAAGGCAGGGTTTTTGTCTAATGAAAAATTAGAAAATAACAAGCAGGCCAAAAATGTTCATGATAGTATTCAATATAAAAGGGCACGCGCTGCTCCATGTTTTATTCCTTCCCTTTTTTAGAACTATTAGATGTGATCTCTTGGGATGGGAATGACCAAGCCTGAAGGTATCCAGCTCTCCTTGTGACAGCATATCTAGTTCTTGTATTCATACATGCAGGAAACATTGTTCATGACAAATGGCCTATACAGGGTGCTAAGTCACTTCAGTTGTGTCTGACTCTTTGTGACCCTATGGACTGTAGCCCTCCAGGCTTCTCTGTCTATGGGATTCTCCAGGCAAGAATACTGGAGTGGGTTGCCATTTCCTTCTCCAGGGGATCTTCCCAACCCAGGGATCGAACCTGGGTCTCTTTTGTCTCCTGTACTGGCAGTCAGGTTCTTTACCACTAGGGCTGCCTGGGAAACCCATGAGGGCAAGCATACAGGGTGGTTTTCCCATAGATTCTCTGGTCTGATTCTCTGCTTCCATCTGTTTTATTGGCTCCCCATGCCAAAACTTCACTTTTTAAATTACTGACTGTAGCTTTATAAAAAGAAGTGATGTTTGATTGAGTGATTCTGCCTACTCAATTCAAAAATATCTTGGTCCTTATAGAATCAACTTGTCAGGTTCTGTGAAAAACCCTGTAGAGATTTTGATTTGAACTGCATAGGTTTTTATAACATCGAGGTATCCTATCTATAAATTTGAAACATCCATTTACCTGAGTGTTAAAAAAATTCCTTCCAAACATTTGTAAGGGTTTTGAACATCTTTTAATATGTTTACCCCCAGTCATCTTATTTATTGTTGTTACTTAGTCACTAAATCGTGTCTGACTCTTTGTGAACCCATGGACTGTAGCCCACCAGGGTCCTCTGTCCATAGAATTTCCCAGGCTAGAATACTGGAGTGGGTTGCTGTTTCCTTTTCCAGGGGCATCTTTCTGACCCAAAGATTGAACCTCACATCTCCTGCATTGGCAGGCAGATTCTTTACCACTGAGGCACCAGGGAAGCCATCTTACAGTTATCTTACAGTTCTGTGGCTATTGTGAATGGAATAACTTAAAAGATTGTTTTCCAGTTTTTAATTAATGGTATCTAGAGATGTCACTGATTTCTGTGTATTCATTTTGTATTCAGCGCCATGCTGAACTTTATTAGAGGTGGTTTGTTAGTTTCTGCAGGACTTTTATGAAGATTACAATACTATCTGTAATAGTAACATTTGTTTTCTTGTGTTACAGTCTTAAACATCATCTTTTTCTTGCTTTATTCAACTAGCTAGAACCTCTAGCATTTCTTCAATGGAAGCAGCAATAGTAGTTAATTTTGTCTTCTCCTGATGTTAAGGGAATTCTTCTAGTATTTGCTTAATATTTGCTTATTTTTTAATAGATACCTTATATCAAGGTAAATTTCTCTTTAACTCCTAGTTTTCTAAGAGGTGTTTTATTTGAAAATTGAAAGAATGAATTATGAACGAATTTTATAAAACTCTGTATCCTTTAAGATTTTCATTATTTTTCTTCTATAGTTTGTTAAATGTTATGAACTTCATTAATTTCCCCCTGATAAACCATTCTTACATTCTTAGGACAAACAGTAATAATCGATAGTATGTATATTCATTTTTACATTCTTGAACTTGCTTTGTTAATATTTAGAGCTTTTATATCTATGTTTGTAAATGGAAGTGATCTATTTTTATTGTTTCTCATTTGACCTCTTCCTGGTTTTAGTATTATTATAGTTGTTCATAAAATGAGGAAGAAAACTTTTCCATTTCTACTCACTGAAACAATTGTAGGTATGGGTCATATCTTTCTTGAGGATTTGATTACCTGTAAAACCTTTCAGCCTGGGGTTGTGTTTGTATGTTTGAAGTAGTTTTTTATTTGCATTTCTCTGATAATGAGTGATGTTGAGCATCTTTTCATGTGTTTGTTAGCCATCTGTATGTCTTCTTTGGAGAAATGTCTGTTTAGTTCTTTGGCCCATTTTTTGATTGGGTCATTTATTTTTCTGGAATTGAGCTTCAAGAGTTGCTTGTATATTTTTGAGATTAATCCTTTGTCTGTTTCTTCATTTGCTATTATTTTCGCAAAAACTCAATTTCTTTTAAGGTTATATGTCTATTCAGGTCTTCTGTTTATTGAATCAAATTGGCAATTTAATTTATCTAGAAAGTTGTTCATTTCTTTCATGTTTTCAACTTTATTTGCCAAAACTATTTATAGTATTATTTTAGAACTTTTAAAACTGCTTGTGTAAATCTTTTCATATTCTCTCTTTTTTTCATGTCTAATATGGTTTACATGTGCTTTTCTCCTTTTTGTTCAATAATGCTGATTATTTATTTTTATTCATGTTTTTAAAATATAGAATTTTTGATTCTCTGCAGTATTTTTCTATTTCATTATTGCTCTCTTATCACTAATATTTCTTTCCTCCTACTTTCTGTGTGTTTTCTGTAACTCAAGTTGAATGCCTTTCTAATATATTTTGGCTTTATTCATTTCTAACATATGTTTTTGAGGCTATAAATAAACCAGTATGTCTCACATTAGCTATGACTACAAGTTTTGATAGAGAATCCTTTTTTGTTTGTTTGTTTTTTGTCATTTGGCTCTAAATAGTTTTTTGTAATTTTCTCTGTTTCTTCATTGACTCATGGGTAGCTGGGTATGTATAGGAGACTCTGTTGGTGCCCCATCCAGACCCCACTTTTCCTTGGCCAAGGCACCTGTCCACCAAATGCTATGAGTGCTGACTTCGCAGAGAATTCCCCTCAGCCAAACAGAAGCTCCCTTTTCCAGGAGGTTATATTCTCCCCCTGGCGACTTATAGTCAGTGGCTGACTGACATGGTGGAAAAGATGGCCGCCCTCTCTCTCAAGGTGGGACTAACCCTGTAGTGCAGTTTGTGCTCTGGAACTCTGTGTGGAATCAGCCTACGTTTTAGCTGAGATATATCTTTGCTCTCCTTTCCCCTCTGCCCTCTCCTGTTTTCCTCTTATACTAAGAACCTTCCCTCAAAAAATTATATAAAAATCTCCACCTCGGGTTCTGCACCTAGAGGGGCATAACCTAAAAAAACAAGTCAAAGCCTAGGCAAGTGCCCTGTGGCCTTGTCAGGTCCTCAGTGGGGAAGAACTAGGACTCCAGGACTTGGTACAGGACCATCTTTGGATTCTTTACTTCATATGAGACACAGATGCCATGAGTGGACACATATGGCCTTGGCTCTTGATGTGCTGTCCTGAGCCGGAATACCTCATCCATGGAGGGCCTGGATGACCAGGGCTTGTCCTCCGCCTATTGCCTCTTCTGCTCCCTTCTTCTGGGTCATTTCAACTGTCTCTAGAGCTTAAATACCGAGGCTTCAGTGCCAAGCAGACCTCGTGTGAATTTTGTCTTTGAACACTTACTATGTGACTTAGACAACTTTTTCAACTTCTCTGAGTCTGCTTATCTACATAAAAGAGAAAAGAATAGCAGCTACCTTGTTGACCTGGGAGGCCATACAGAAAGAGCACATGTACAGTAGTCAGCAGAGAGTAACCATTCCACAGCTGTTAGATATTAGGATTATTAGCTTTCTAACTTGGTTTTTGGCTGCTGCTTTTGAAACTCCTGCCAACTTTCCCTGGCTTCTTACTACATCTTTACTATCCATCTTTGAGCCAGAACTGATTTCTTTATTGGTGCTTTTCCATTATTGACAAAAATACTTTTCCAAAATTCATATTTTCAGTCTTGCTGTATATAGATTAGCTTGGATCAGCTAGGTTCACAGCTAAGATCACAACTTCTGATGATTACTAAAGTTGCTGATTAACTTTCAGGATGTTTTATCTTAAGGAGGAGATGGCGTGGACAGTGATGCTAGTGTGTATCTGTATGGATGAGAGTGGGGTGGATCAAACTGATACTGCTTGATGTTTTATCGTCTTGGCATTAATTTTGGGAAGATTTACATTGATCACACTTCCCTGGTGGCTTGGTGGCAAAGATCCCACCTGCAATACAGGAGACGAAGTTTCGATGCCTGGGTGGGGAAGATCACCTGGAGATGGAAATGGCAACCTGCTCTAGTATTCTTGCCTGGGAAATCCCACGGACAGAGGAGCCTTGGTGGGCTACAGTCCATGGGATCGTAAAAGAGTTGTACAAGACTTAGTGACTAAACAACAACAGTGATAACACAAGCTGTTTACATGTAAAATTCAGGGGTTTCATCTTTGTATTTACCTTAGGTCCTTAGTTGGGGCTTCCCTTGTGGCTCAGCTGGTGAAGAATCCGCCTGCAATGTGGGAGACCTGGGTTTGATCCCTGGGTTGGGAAGATCCCCTGGAGAAGGAAAAGGCTACCCACTCCAATATTCTGGCCTGGAGAATTCCATGGGCTGTATAGTCCATGGGATCACTAAGAGTCAGATATGACTGAGCGACTTTCACTCACTCACTCACTAGAGCCTTAGTTACTGTTAATTCCAACTCAGGAGCCCAAGTGAAATAACCACAGGATGCGTATTGGAAACTTTCTGTTACGTGAATGTGGTTATCTGTGAAATGACCAATGTGGTAGACTTCCTATGAAACACTAGTGAGTAACCAGATACTAGTTTGGATATCACATTAGTGTGAAGTTTTAAAACCTATCCTCTTCATCATTAATGAAATGTTTATTCAACTTGCATGCTTAGTCTTTTAGTCACGTCTGACTCTTTGTGACCCTATGGACTGTAGATCACCAGACTCCTCTGTCTGTGGGGTTTTCCAAGCAAGAATACTGGAGTAGGTTACCATTTCCTTCTCTAGGGGATCTTCCCAACCCAGGGATTGAACCCACATCTCCTGTGTCTCCTGCATTGCAGGTGGATTCTTTACCTGCTGAGCCATAGATGTTTAGAATATACAAATACAGATATAGATGTAAATTATGGTGTTGCTTAAGGAGTTTTGTTTTAATTGTGTAAGGGTTAATCACAGGTTTAATACTTTAAATGGAACATTCATTGACCAACAAAATACAAGGAAACTATTAGGGACTAAAAATAATGGCAAGCATGGGCAATTGGGGCAAATTATGAACAGGAAGGTGCAAAAAGGCCAAAAACCTTGGGTTCTGTGCATGATCCTTGTACACAGCACCACCAAGGAGGTGGGCAGACCATCTAAGTCATCCCTCCAGCCTGACCCTCCAATCTGCCCTTATCCACACCCCACTGAAGGGACCAGCCCTCCTTCCTTACTTGTTTTTGCTCTATTGTGCTGTGGCAGGAGTCCATATAAAGCCTTGCCTGAATTCATCTGGCCTGTTACCAATTTCTAGTGATTAAAGTGTCCAAAGACCCTAAATAGGTGACACCTGCATTTATAGCACTGTGCCTCCAGGCTCCATCCTAGCCTCTCTGGTCCTGTACATATAAGTGACCCCAACACAATAAGGGCATCACCAGGGGCCCACACACTTTCCAACTGCAGTCTCAGATCCTTCTTTGGATTTCTGAAAGGCAATCTCCAGTTAGAAATTAAAACATAATCATGATGACGAGTTGGGCTATTCAGGTGAAGTGGAACGTTGCCCTTCATTTCTAGGAGTGAGACTTTTAAGACCACTGAGATTATTTCAAGGTCCATGTTCATTATATCCATTTTCTGAAGAAAATGTCTTAGCAAGAGTGTCTGGTTACTTCTGCCACGGAAATTGCTTTCCTCTCCTTGGCTGGAGACCATTGTCCTCTAACTAATTTCCTGTTTAGTGTTCAATATTTGAAGGCAGGAAATTGTCATAATAAATAGGAAGCTAGAGACGATGGTGGAAATGCATTCAGAAATTTGGTTGCTAGGGAAATCATTTTTGCCTACTTTAGTTTATTAAAAACCCAGACCTTTTTTGGCATTTTTCTCCCCTTCTTCTTATCCTCATCAATAGCCATTATCCAAAGAAGCTTATTAAATATCTATTTCTGCTTGGCCCTATGAGTGGGTGATTGGACCCCTGCCCACCAGCAGCTTGTAACAATAACAACCGCAACAAAACTGCAACAACAGACCTGATAGTATTAAAATCTGATACTTAACTATTGATAAAGTCTTTCTAAGCACCTTTAATTGGTTTTTCAAAAATTTAATACAACAGCCATATGAGGAAGGTACTATTATGACTTCGATGCCATTGTCAAAGTGTGAGAGACATGAATTAAATAATTTGCTAAAAGTCACACAACTAGTAAAAAAAAGTGTCTGGATTCTTCCCTTCTCAGCTCACCTTATTAACCACTATGTTTTACTGCTTCTAAAATCACTGCAGATGGTGACTGCAGCCATGAAATTAGAAAACGTTTGCTCCTTGGAAGAAAAGTTACGACCAACCTAGATAGCGTATTAAAAAGCAGAGACATTATTTTGCCAACAAAGGTCCATCTAGTCAAAGCTATAATTTTTCCAGTAGTCATGTACAGATGTAAGAGTTGGACTATAAAGAAAGCTGAGTGCCAAAGAATTGATGCTTTTGAACTGTGGTGTTGGAGGAGACTCTTGACAGCAAGGAGATCCAACCAGTCCATCCTAAAGGAAATCAGTCCCAAATACTCATTGGAAGGACTGATGCTGAAGCTGAAACTCCAGTACTTTGGCCACCTGATGCAAAGAACTGACTCATTTGAGAAGACCCAGATGCTGGGAAAGATTGAAGGCAGGAGAAGGGGACAACAGAGAATGAGATGGTTGGATGGCATCACCGATTCAATGGATATGAGTTTGAGTAAACTCTGGGAGTTGTGACAGACAGGAAAACCTGGTATGCTGCAGTTCATGGGGTCGCAAAAAGTTGGACATGACTTAAGCAACTGAACTGAACTGAATCTAACCAGAAAACACTAGAAAGAACAGAGAGGAAGCATACCTTGATAAACAATGCAAATGCAGGTTTATTATTGCCCACTAGAGTTAAGCACAACTTTCAGGATGGGAAATGAAGAAGTGGAGTGAAATTTTCTCAGTCATCTCTGACTCTTTGTGACCCCATGGACTATACCGTCCATGGAATTCTCCAGAATAACTGGAGTGGGTAGCCGTTCCCTTCTCTAGGGGATCTTCCCAACCCAGGGATCAAACCCAGGTCTCCTGCATTGTAGGCAGATTCTTTACCAGCTGAGCCACAAGGGAAGCCCTGGTGGGGATGGGGGTGAGAAAGAAATTTGGGGAATTGTATATTGAAGAAAATTTCTGCTGCCTTCAAAAACAAAAACACAGGAGACATCTGCAACTTGATTGAAGAGATAGGGTGAGGCAGATAGGGAAGCAGGTGAGGTCATTTTAGAACTGGACACGGTCTGATGGGCTAAATGCAGGGGGGGGTGAATTAGCTTGAGCTTATGGGCTCAGACAGTTGGTCTTCAGGAAGCAAGGTCAGCATATCCCTGGTACCCAAGCTCCCTGGCACTGAATTCCTCAACCAGCAGCAACACCGCATAGCAAGGAGAAGCAGGAGAAGGTTCTAGCCTGACGTGGCCTCACCTTGACACATCCACAGCCTTCTGCCGTCACCAGAGGCAGGTGAGTTTTAATCAAGCTCCACGCTTGCTTAAACTTTTGATCCTCCTGTTGGAGTAACATGGTCTAGAGATGCAAATGCCAGCCTAGGGAGTCAACATGGTCAGATTCTATTCTTGGTCTTTGCTGGGAGAAGTGGCTGGCTGGAAAGAGCAGTCATTCTGAGCAGCTGAAAATAACTAACATGACATTTTAATGAGTTAATAAATCTTTCTCACTGAACTACATGGAAAGACATGAAACATTTCATGTTAGCTCCTCACCAGCCTTAATTAAACTTGATGTTGAAAAGTTCAGTGCCCTGCCTGGCACATTCCAAATCACTTCAGATGGACAGAAAGGGTGCCTGGAGAGGTGTCTGCAAATGTGTGGAGAGGAGCTCCTGCCTTCCCTTGGAGCCTTCAACGGGGCATTTTAAATGAGTCACACCCCGTGAATAACAACTAGCTTTTAAGAAGTGCTAGCTCTGTGTAAGTCACCGCTCTAAGTCACTTTAGCTGCGTTAACTCATTTAATCCTCAACAACAACCCTTGTAGATGCATGCTCTCGTCATTCTTGATAGTGGAGGAAACTGAGGCATGGAGATTTGTAGTGATTTGGCTAGAGTTCTGTAGTCTACGGAGTGATGAGGTCTGACTCCAGAGCCTGTGTCCAGAACCTGTAGGCTCCCATGCGTCCTCGGTTAGCGTTGGGCTTTACTCACATGGTTAAAGAGGCACAAGCCTCCCGTGGGTTTCAAGGCTCTGATACCTTTGGGAGTTCCAGCAAATGCACTTCAGGACAGAGCAAGGCATGCAAGGCGCTCAGGTGCTGCTGGGGATTCATGATTCTTACCAGTGCCATCTGGAGTGGTGGAGGTCACCAGGAGGTTAGATTGGAGAGAACAACTTTTTTTTTGGAGCTAAAACACCTGGCTTCAGCAAACTTTTATTGAGTTTCTAAAGGGAACCAGATACTGTGCTAGAAATTGGAGAGAAATACAAGTTAAGACAAAGTGTTGACTTCAAGGAGCTCACAGATTAGCAGATTTGCCCTTTACCAAATTTCTGGGAAAACTGAAATAGCAATCTGGCTGGACTCTTTAAATAAACTTAGTGCTTCAGTTCAGAGGGAGTCTTGCCTTGCACAGGTTTAGATTGAATTCCATGTAGTGGTAACGTATGTATGTGTTTTCTGCCCATTTTTTTAATGCTCTAGAGAAGTAGAGCTCTGTGATGAAGGGCGTGTTTAATCTTGGACATTTTGAACAGGGGTGAGATGCTCCTACTTTCTCATCCTTTTCAGAAGAATCTATCCACAGGGAGGGAGATCTTTGAGTCACTGTGCGTTCTTGTGTGCTAAGTTGCTTCAGTCATGTCCAACTCTCTGCGACCCCTACCTGGGAGTAAATGCTAGTTTGATCACTTTCTGTCTGCCTGTTCTTGGGTGAATTACTTCATCTCTCTGAGCCTAGATTTTCTTATCTGTAAAAGAGAGGACGTAATAGTAGACAGCCTTAAAATTCTTTCAAGAATAGATTAAATAAAATGTAAAAATGCGTAAGAATGTTGTCACATTGCAACATCCTTGCAATGTGCAAGAGTTGCACAGAGAAAGCTCTGCTTTCTGTTTCTCTGCAACAGAGAAAGCTCTTAATATAAGCTTTGATTATTTTCTGGGCATTGTTTCATTTCTTAGCCCATGGCATCATGCAGGACTCTGAAAGTGTTGTTGTTTAGTTGCTAAGTCATGTCCATTTCTTTGCAACCCCATGGATTGGGCCTCACTGGACTCCTCTGTCCATGGAATTATCCAGGCAAGAATACTGGAGTGGGTTGCCATTTCCTTCTCCAGGGGATCTTCCTGACACAGGGGTCAAACCTGTGTCTCTTGCATTGGCAGGCGGATTCTTTACCACTGAGCCACCTGGGAAGCTTCACTCTGGAAGAGACTGTTTAACAAAACAAACATGATCGATTCTTTCTTCTTTTACTCCTCCCCTGGAGCAGATAGTAGAATTTATCCAGGGGAAAGATATGGGCATGACAAGCTCAGAGTTTCTTACTGACATTTTTCATTTCTCAGAAGGCAGAGGAAGTGGCAAGGTGGCAAGTCCTCTGGACTAGACTCTGAGGTTGGTGATGTGCTGGAGACAGCAGACCGAGAGGAAGCCAGCGTCCTCCAGCACTGGGGCAGCGGTCATCTCCTCCATCAGGTCCCTCCTCACTTCTGATTGACTCTCGACTGCTGTCCCCGCAGTGGCTGCTCTAAATTGTCCTCTGCTATCCTCAAGCTGCTCTGACCTCTTCTGGCCTGGTCTTTGTCTTCTGTAGGAAAACTTACCTTGCACTATCGCTTACTCTCATCATCAAGGATAGCCTGCGGCACAACTCTAGGGGGCGTGTTCATGTTGGAGGTTGGGGGCATGCAGCTGGGTGGCCTTGGCATCCCAGACACTCTGTGCGGAGCATGTGGGCTGCTTCATCTAGAACACAGTTCTTTTCTCTTTCCTTAGTTCAACGGCCCCCTCCCCCCAACACAAAAAGAACAAATTCCTCCTTAGGCCAGGATCACTCTAGTTAACTTCTCATATTTCAAGATACAGATTAAATATCATTACATCAGGGAGGCCTTCCCACAACCTTAATTTAGGAAAAATCCTTTTGTTTAAACAATATATATCCCTTGATACTCATTTTTTGTAACATCGAACACAGCAGTGATTTGCTTACAGTCTATACAAAGGCCACAGCGGCAGGAATGGAGGTTATCTTGTCTTCATCATGTGAGTCAATAGAGTCTGACCTTACCCCTGGCCTCCCCGAATCTCTCTCAGAGGCAACCGCTTTTAATGTATCCTGTTTGAAACTATCCTAGTGGCTTCTTCCATGATCCTAAATAGTGTACTTATTTATAGCATCTTGATTTACTAACTGATACAGTAATGATTGATTCCTATAATGAAAGAAGAGCGGTTAATTTACTTTCTCTACATCTCGTTTTATTTCATCTCTTCTTTCCAGTGTTATGTTTCATTTTTAGTAGCTTTATAATCTCTAATTTGGAGAAGGAAATGACGACCCGCTCCAGTATTCTTGCCTGGAGAATCCCGTGGACAGAGGAGCCTGGTGGGCTCCAGTTCATCGGGTCACAAGAGTCGGACATGACTGAGCGACTAAACCACCATCACCATATACTCTTTCAGGGTGCTGGCTTTTCCTCAGGTGTCTGATGATTCTGATTTTACTTTCATGTTTAAGGATGAAGATCTGATTGTTTATTCAGGTCTGCAGGAGACAACTTAACTTGCTCATGACTAGGCAGGTCTATCTTTTCCACCTGTCTCTCCCAGGATTGGAAAGTATAACTGGATGCTCTGTGTCCAAGAGCAGGGTTGGTTGGCTGGAGAATTTTGTTTTTACAAGCAAAAGTAATGTAGTACTTTCGTATTAAAGTAATGTAGTAATAACCAGCTTTGATCCCTGGGTTGGGAAGATCCCCTGGAGAAGGAAATGGCAACCCACTCCAGTATTCCTGCCTAGGAAATCCCATGGACAGAAGAGCCTGATGGGCTAGAGTCCATGGGGTCACAAAGAGTTGGACACAACTTATCAACTAAGCAACAACAACAACAAGGGCCAGCTAACCATTAGACCAAGCTCCCAGCAACCCAAATGTTAGATCAACGAGAGTTCTACTCACAGGTACCCAAGCCTATGCCGTCAGTTTTTAGCCCTCTCCAAAAACCCATTTTCACCTCTGTACACACACACACAGTCACATTAGATATGCAAAAACTTTAGTGCCCCTATTAATCATCTCTTTTTCTGTAGTGCCAGCACAATGCCTGGCTCTAAGTAAAAATGCAGTAATTGTTGTAAATGACCATATAATAGCACGTAGCTTTTTATATATTCACTTCTGAGGGTTCACCACTCATTAAGACACACTCCCTGTATCCAAGAAGCTAATAGTCTAGCTTCTAATGGAAGAAGCAGATATGTAAACAAATCACTATAATAGAGAGAGATAAGTGCGATAGAATGTGTTTGCCCAAAATGCTGGCACTTGAGGAAGAGACATTAAGTCTGAACCGTGGGGAGAGTAAAAGAGAAAGAGAGAATGAAAGCCAGAGAGAGAGAGAGAGAAAGGGCATGTGCGCAAGAGAGACATAGAGCCAAAGCCAGAGAGAGATGGAGGAACAGGTGCATAGAGAAGGTGACATTTCTATAGGCAGAAGAAAATATTGGATGAAAATGTGGCTCATAGCCTCTGGAGCCAGGCTGCCTCTGTCACTTACTAGTTCTCCTTGGACAAGTTATTCCTCTCTTTGCCTATTTTCTCCCCTGGATCATGGGCATATGATAATAGCCCCAACCTCATATGGTTTTTTCGTGAGGATAAGATGAATTCTACACACAAAATGCTTCAATGGTGCCTCCCACTCAGTATGTATTAGTTCTTCCCAGTGTTGCTGTTGTATCTTGACGTGGTCTTGAAGGAAGGGTTCAACAGCCAGAGACTGGGCAGGTGGTTATTTCTGGTAAATTAAGCTTGGTGAGTGGGGGCACACTTAGAGTGGAGAGTGGTTGAGTATAGCTATTGATAGAATAAAGGGTTCCAGGGCACGTGCCAGAATAAAGCTAGAAAGAAGCTGGACCAGATGACAGGAGGCCTTGGAAGCACATGGAATTGCTGCTTACACAATCTCTCATCATCAGTTTTCTGGCTTGAGGTACTGTGTACATAGTAAGCAAGACAATTAATGACTTCAGGGAATCTGCAACCTATTGAAGATCCCTTGGAGAAGGAAATGGCAACCCACTCCGGTATTCTTGCCGGGGAAATCCCATGGACAGAGGAGCTGGGTGGGCTTGGAGTCCATGGGTTCGCAAGAGTCATGACCTTCTGACTGAACAACAACAGGAACAACAGAGATTCCCTTTAATAGGTGGCATGTAAAGCCGAATCTGGCCTCTCTACCCTGGCACCAAATTAAATCTTGGAGACAGAGGTTTGGGTGAAGTGGAAAAGATACAGCTTGATTGCTTTGCCAGGCAAAAGGGACCACAGCAGATTAAAGCCCTCAAAACTGTGTATCCCACCTTGGCATGGGGGTTGGGGGTGTAGTGAGAAGTTTTATGGTAAGGGCTCAAAGAGGGTGTGATCCACTCGTGGACATTCTTCTGATGGGTCAGAGATAGGGGAGGAACCGTCAAAAAAAACCAATAGTGCAGCTTTGGGGGCAAGGTCCTGGTTCCTCCTCAGTGAGTGAAAGTCGCTCAAGTCGCGTCTGACTCGTGGATACACATAACAACCCCTATGAGCTATTCTGCAGATACTGAAACCCCCACCAGTTGTGAGAATTTAATGGTGTATTGCCCACAAGCACTAGAGACCAGACTGATTGGAACCAGAAGAATGTATTTTTCATTCCGGAGGCTCTTAAAAGTCAAGTCTCATCCTTGAAGATTCCTTGCTACACATCACAGAAGTCAACAGGGAAAACCTCACAGTGTTACCTTGAACAGGTGCCTGGGAGCTCGAATGAGGCTTCTGAGAACACAAGTAAAATGGCATTGCCAAGGGAAGGTAAGAACCCGAGGAAACTAGAACAGTTTCTCCCAAACATGGCCAACGATCCTTGTGAAGGATGCTGATCTGCTGCCTGTTTGATGCTGGACAATGCAAAAGAAACCATGTGCACAAGAGCACTAATTGCTTCATTTATTCTTCCATTTCACCAGGGGACCTGCAGAGCTCACTCAGCCTCAGAATGGAAAATTACATGTTGGAGAGAAAACAGTCGCACCGAAGGAATGACAAGGCAATTCGGGTTCTGCTCGTTCACGTATTTTATTTATCCAGTGAAGAAAGGAAAAAACAAAAAGACAGAATTTGAAGGTGGCACAGGTTCTGAGAGGGTATCAAGATCACGTGTTCTGTTTTCCTCAGTCTGACTTAAATCCACAGATTAAATAGAAGTGCAAAGGGATGAGATGAACACTTTACAGGAGAAGAAAGTGTCTTTTTCGAGAAAGAAAACCCTCTTAAGGTTTATGTCTACTCAGGGGTTTCTTAGAGGAGGATGGCTTACTTTTGTTTCTATAAAAATATGACAGCACTGTATAAACTGCGGGGGTTGGATATTTAGAAGTGGGTGGCATGGAGGATCCTGACTTGGCAAGTTTCTGGGAGTCCAGATCTGAAAGAATCCCACTGTGGTGATAGCCACAGGAACACTGTAAACATCCTTGGTCATGGACACACAACGACACATGGCAAAACAAGACATCGCAGACCAGGACCCCCATTCTACAGATGGGGAAACGGACGCCTGGGGAGGTTAGGTGCTTTCCCCAAGACCACGCAGCTAGTTACTAATAGGCACTAGAATTTCTTGACTTTTACTTCAGGGCTTTTGGACACTGCATAAATAGATTCTCCTAATACTAATTTCTTTCCCAAGATTCTAGCGTTGGCAATTTGAGCTCCTTAAATGGAAAAAACTGGAGAAAACAAAACAAACAAAAGTTTGTGGAGAATTCTGAAAAGTTTGATTCTGATCTTAAGGACTCATGTTACGTTAGAGCTAAAAGACCAATGATTGGGTCAAAACCAGGGAATTTGATTTTTCTATGAACACTCACGACAATATCTTACATGTAGTGAGACCACGAATAGAAGGCAGCACCACACAGGAAAGGTTGGAAAATTAGAAAAAAACAATACAAGAAAGTAAAATGGACCACACTAGCCATTGGTAGGCTGGTCTGAACTGCTGAGCGCTTTCCAAGAACACGGAAAATGTCACAAAGTCACACTGTATGAAAAAGTAGGTCTAGAGAGCTCCTGGTGGGCACCCAGCTGCACCTCTTTAGGCGGCTGGGTGCATGTGCCCACGCTGACCCACTGCGTCAAGCGTCCCCAGGGCCGCTGAATGGAATGGGCCTGAGCTCAGTCATCACTCTGCCCACTGCCCAGCATAGCTCTGGGGCAGGTCAAAGCCAAAGACTTGTCGTCTCCCAAATGCCTGCTCCCTTGCAACACTGGGTGTAAATTAGAGAGGGGAGGGTTGGGTGGAAAAGATTTCAGGTTGCCGCTAAGGGCTGGACATTGTGAACCCTGGACAAAGTGACTGGTATCTTTGTTTCTCCTGGGCCGGGAGCTCTTGTGATGGGCTGCGTGTGGGCCTTGATGTCTGCGATTCGTTCTTTAAACCTTTGCTGAAGGAATTTCTCTTCTTTGGAGTAGCTTTTTGTGAACACCGACATCAGCAGGCACCCTGCCATGGACGTGCCCCCGATGCAGAACAGCACGGCGCCCGCCAGCTTGCACATGTCAAGGGCTCCGTTAAACTGGACAGCGTGCGTGTCCACCACCACGAAATTGGCCTCGCCAAAGGCTTCGATTTTGGGGGGCACAAGAAAGCCCACTGCTAGGACAGTCAATCCGAGAATCACGAAGACTGTGCCCGAGATGAGTCCGACCTAGAGAAAGACACAAATAAGATTGAGTGGATGTGGCACTTCAGCTCTCCAGGGCAGGATGGGTCTTGTTTGAGAGGAGAGATTTTTCCCAGTTGGAAGCCTACAAAATTTTCTTTTTAAAAAAGAAGATGAAAGAAGGACCTTTCTGATTTTGATACCAACCAGGTACTGCATCACTGACTTGATTTTTCCTTTGAGTTTTCTGTTTGTCCAATGCTTTGCAACTGACAAAGCCCCTTTGGCTTATGTTGTCTCATTTGGTCTTGAGCAAAAGAAAAACAGCCCCATACCTAAGAGCTGGCGTCACTCTACCCACCAGAAGCTGGCCTGGGAACCCCATGGGTGCCATGTTGTTCTGTTGGCACAATCAACCTCGCAGAACCTCAACATCAGACAAGCTCATTCTGTGCTCATGATGAAGTGAGACAAACCAAAACCACTTCATAATTTTGTCTAAACACAGACAAAAACAAGGTCATTTACAAACCAGAAAATACCATGCTCTTCCCATCCTGCATAATATAAATGACTGTTGATTCTTTACCAATTACAGTTTTATTTAGTCTCACTCTAGTCTGCGCTTGGGATAGATAAGATTTATTAAGATACCTAATCATAGAATTGTCCCTGATAATCCAAAGTAAACACTGGCTCCTGCAGACTCTTCAGTCCCCCATGCCTACCCCACCCCCCTCAAATCACCCAACCAAAGCCCACACCCTTTGATCCTTTCTCACATTCTCTTACTGAAGTGCCCTTTGGTGTCATTTTCTCTCACTGTGATGAGCAACACACTCAATTTGTTCAACACAGAAGTGTGTTCCTGGTGATTTTGGCTGGAGGCCATTGACAGTGTGTAACACCTCGCCCTTTCTCCAAGTTGGTGGAGAAAGAACCATGATTACCAGTTAAAGGCAAGGGAATGTAGCCTCACGGAGGGCAGGTCACTTCCCCAAGGAGGGACAGTGAGGACAGGTAGTGAGTAGCACAGGGCGGGCTAGAAGCCACAGGTCTGACCCCCAGGCCAGTGCTCTTTCTCCTCGAACATGTAGCTGTTTGGACTTGTGCAGAGGTTGAGAAACGTTAAGAGCAGCAGATGGAGATGAAACTGCATGAGCTCAAGTTCTAATAAAATGTAACCCGCTGAAGATGGAGAGTGATACACCATTTGGTGGTTTAAGTTCAGAGGTTTGGAATGGACAGGCTCAGGCTTAGATTCCAGCACTGCCAACTAGTACTTGAATCATAGAAGGAAAGTCACTTAAACACTCTTGTTAACTTTCCCATTTATAAAATGATAAATGATAATAGTACCTACCTCATAAAGTTGTGAGGACTAAATGAGACCATGCATGAAAGCTTTCAGCCCTGGGCCTGGCTAAGTCACGCATTGCAATAAGTAGCTATTACTACTATTATTTGGAAATGTGCCTCTTGTAAAATTATGCTACATTGGCAAGAGCATTGCAACAATCTGTCAGTACTTGGGATAAAGAACAGCTAATATAGCTTATTTTTTAAACACATTTTTCATTTCCTCCTATTCCTAATTGCTTTTAGTTAGAATAACAAGGTTGGAAAAAATAACCAAATGCATAACACAATTTAATCTTGAACATCTAAAGTATATTTGTCTAACTTACTTATTATAATTCAAGGAAATACACATTATTAGATACTTCTTTAGTAGAAAGTTGCGATAACAGAAGGAAAACATTTGCAAATCCATCACTCTAACAAAGAGGGGAGGAGAGCTAATGATATTGAGCACTGATGATGACCCAGGCACTGTTTTTCACTTAATCCTCACCAGCATCTCATGAGATATAGATATTTTTATCCCTATTTCACCTATAAGAAACAGGTTTATAGGGTTGAAGAAACATAGTTCAAAGTCCCCTTATTAAGCAGGGGGTGTGACTGGACTCTACCAGGTCTGTGTGACTTCTAAGCCCCACTTCCCACTTTCATTCTTCCATGAGACTTCACCAATTGATATTTTGTACATTACCTTCTACTATCTTTTAAAAAATTACAATAGAGTTTTAGTCACCATATATCAACAAATTTCCATTATGTAATATTGTAAAGAAACTGAAAAACAAGAGTCAGTCTTCTGAAAAAAAAAAAAAGAAGTATTCTACATAAGATACAAGTATTGCAGGAAAAAAATTGGGTTGTAAAATATCACATTTTGGATGGCTTTCTACATTTTTCCAAGAATGGTGGCAAATCAGTTCACCTTCAAAGACTAACTGTTATTTATAATGTTTAAAAAATGACTCATGTTGGAAAATTCTGAATGCCCAAACTAAATTAACTTAAATATCCATGGTGACATGCTTCATATGTCACTAAATTACCTCCCTCCTCAAGAACTGGCACTAATTCTCCAAAATTGAGGGCAGCAAAAACGTATCCATCTTCGTTTCTAAGGTTCTTAAGAGCAAGGGAGGCCAGGGCGCTCTGTCTTCTATTTCTGTCCCGTCTCTCTGCAGCAGTCAGACTAGTCTTGCGCCCAATAAATATTCCTGACTGACTAGCTTAAACCACCAGACTGCTGAACTTGGAGCCAGGTGATTGATTCTCAGAGCAGTCTGCTCCTCAACTGAGCAGTGTTTTATAGATTAAAATCCACTCTTGGAATATCAGTCAGAAGCTAAAAGGCAAACTATGCCTTGCAGATGGCAGAACTCTTGCTCATTTCAAGAACTGGAAAGTGGCTGGCCTCCCTGAGCCTTGCCCCTGTTCCCTGTTATATCAGAGGATCGGAGAGAGAGGCTTGCCATCTGTGGAGGGGAGCATGACGTAATGAATAGTACATAATCCCCAGGATTCTGAGGGTGCCACCCATGCAAGTCTAATGAGGATCTCCAAAAGAGGTGCCCAGAGTGACTCCAAACCTGTTCAAACACATCAGGAAGAGCTTGGGGTGGTAGACATGAAGGAAAAACACAGAATACTTCGCTGAGAGCATCATAGTGGTGAGGAGGGATACTGACATACATCAGTGTAATCCTGGTGTCATCTAAGTGTACAGAATGGAATAAGAACTTTGGAGTGATGCCATACAGTATCAAAAAATTTGTTTCTGGACATGGCTCTGACTTGAAGTAGTCCTTGGTCTAAGAGAAAAGAGGTTCTATTAAATAGAGTTTAAGAAAGGCAACACAGGCTTTTCTTTTAAAGGTTCTAAGAGAGTAAACCAGTTCTGTTTGGGGTCATGCAAAAGTCTTGCAGGGCTGCTGGGGGCGGGGCTGCCCAGAGTAGCTGGGTGCTGTGGGATGGTTAAATCAACACCCCTAGTGAGAGAGAAGGGCCGCTCCTGGTGATGAGAGACTGACTGTAGAGACAGCAGCAAGGGCAGTTTTCCCTGGAGAAGGAAACGGCAGCCCATCCGGTATTCTTGCCTGGGATATCCCATGGACAGAGGAGCCTGGCAGGCTCTAGTCTATGAGGTCACAAAGAGGCAGACATGACTGAGTGACGATACACATGGGCAGTTTTCATGCTGTGACTTCTGATGACTCTGTTGACTCTGGGGAGGAGCGGTGGAAACCCAGTCTCTGCTGCTGGAAAGGAGGACTGGACAGGGAGGAGAGCTCGGAGTCCAGAAATTCTGCTGCTGGGGGCCGCGAGCAAGAAACTGCTGTTATTTTGATCAATGTCCCCCTTCGTTGTTCCGTCTATGAGCTGATGAGAAACTGAAAATGCAGTTTCCTCCAAGAAGCAGAGCTGGCAGCAGGAGCAAGGCAGCTGTTCTGGCAGAGAGGAGGCAGTCAGGGCTGTTGGAAGCCAGAGCCAGCATGGCAGGGAAGAGCAGCGTGTGGGGGGAAGTTGCTGGATGGAGCTAAACGTGAAAGGAGCCATCTGGATTCGAGGTGAAATCCAGAAGACGCGCAGCAAGAGTGGAGACGGGCTTTCCTTCATCCTCGTCTGCCCTGAGGGCTGTGACTGACCTCTCTTTTGCAGCACGTGAGCTCAGAGTGGTGTCCCCTGCCCGACTGATGGCAGATTCTAACTCATCTGGCCTGACCCTCTTGTAGGGACACGGAGCTTTACAAAGCAATGACCGATGCCAGGCTGGGATCCAAGTCCTTCCGTGTAGGCCTCGCCTGGTACACTTTCCATAGCCCTCCTGGGCAGTGGGATCTCCCGCTAGTTCCTCTAGCTCTGTCCCTCCAGCCAGTCAGCACATTCAATCACTTCCATCTTCAAAAGCTATTCCAGAACCCTGCGTTCCCCTCTAGCTACTGCTTGAATTCATTCCTACCCTTGGCAGAAAAGCTTAGTCCTCTACCATTGCACTGAAACCCCTCTCTCTGAGGTTACCGATGACCTCTTAATTGTCAAATCCAGTTTTTCTTCTCCATGTGTATATCCTGTAGTCATTGATTTTCAGCACTCAGGCTTTATTAAGACCCTCACCAATGGTTTTCCTGGACACATTTCCCTCCTGCATCCATGTCTACATCTTTAACAACTCACTCTTAACCTGCTTTGCCAGGAACTCTTAAATTATTGGTGTTCCCCAGGGTTCCAGCCCTGACTCACATCTCTTACTCAATATGTTCTCTCTAGGGTTTAATTTTGTGGCCACAGTTTCAACTCCCACCTATGTACCAATGAGTTCCAAATCTCCAACCCCAGTCTAGATTTCTCTCCTGGGCTGTAGCCCCATATTTATGATAGTCAATGGGAGGATTTACACAAAGATGTCCCAAAGGCTCTTCAAACCCCAAATATTCAAAATGATGTTCCTTCTTTTCTGCTTAATGTCTCTGCATTCCTGCCGTCCACCCATTCACTGAGTCTTTCCTCATGCTGGTAGTCAATGGATAATTAAATCTTATTAATTCTACCACATGAAATTCTCTTCACTCTTATCTCTCCATCACCATACCTACTCTAATGGTAACAGAGCACTATTAACTCTTGCCCATATCATTGCAATAGTATTCTGATCGTCCCCCTGGCTAGGCTCATCTTTCTTCGTCCGTTTTTCACATGCCACCTGAGAAAATGTTTTTTTGAAAATAATACCACATGGTTTCTCTTAAGGGGTTTCCTTATTCATTTTAGCAAGTCTTTGAAAAGAAATCCAAGGTGTAGGTTTAAATTCTGATTTAGCTTATTCAGAATAAGGGGGAAAACTGGAGAGACTGGAACAGGAAGGAGGGGGGTCTAGGGAGACAGGAGAGGTACCAGGATCATTTTCACTTTTACTAAGTCTGGGGAGGAAACAGTCTTGCCTTGTACCTGCCCATTGCTGTTGAACATCCTTTGGGAGATTTCTAATAGGGGTTGAAGAGGAAGATAATCCCGGGGTGAGGAAAGAACAATTGGGGCGAGAAGCCTGCTTCTATTAGTTCATACCTGCTGTACTTTGGCTGTTTGCTGCACAATGAAGTGGGAGCAGTCTTAGTCAAGTGCAAGGATGAAAAAGAAAAATTCCACGACAGCCTGTTAGGTTCTTGGCCAGAGGCAGTGGGTGGCAGGGGGTAGGTGAGACCTTGTCACACAGGTTTTTGCAGACAGCAGCAGTTGTAGGCACTGGGGAAGCTAGCAGCGCCGGAGGCAGTCACGCAGGCATCTAGAATGTGAGGCGCAGAGAATGTGTATAACACGGTGTGTGTGTGCTCTGGTGGTGGTGGGGCGAGGCTGTTTGTTCCTGGCTGTGAGACAGCCTTCCCAAGAAAGTCTTGATTTATTACCTTACCCTCTCACTGTACTCAATCGAGCTGGAAGGTTCTGGAGACATTTCTACTTCACAGCCTTTCAAAGTCTCTGTGATCCAGCTCTTGTATACATTCCCATGTCGTTCTCTTGGTTCGTCTCCTGGCCTTTGTGCTCCACCCTTAGCCCAGCCACACTGAACTGTTGGCATCTCCCAAGACTGCCATCTTCTCTCACAAATGCTTCTGCAATGCTTTTCTTTCTCTTGGGATGGATCCCCTGTTCCTGTGAACGCCTCTGTGGAGTCACTTCCTCCCCAGGCTGCATCAGGGTCTCCCTGCCCCAAACCCTGGGCTCCCGGTATGTACTGCGACGCTGTCACACTGGATTGTAACAATCTCCGTACACATCCATCTTCCTTATTTGACTGTGAACTCTGTCAGGTCAAGGCTATACCTTATTCACAAGCGAAGAAGTGTCGTGTTCACAACTGAACCCAGAGCCTTGTGCATGGTGGACATATAAATATTTGTTAAAAAAAAAAAAAAGAACAGCATTGTGGGAACAAGGTTATGTTGATCCATGGTTAGAGCAAAGTTTCTTAAGTGTTAATCACTCAGTCATGTCCGACTCTTTGCGACCCCATGGACTGTATGGACTGGAGCCCTCCAGGCTCCTCTGTCCATGGAATTCTCCAGGCAAGAATACTGCAGTGGGTTGCCATTTCCTTCTCCAGGGGATCTTCCCGATCCAGGGACTGAACCCCAGTCTTCCTGCCTTACAGGCAGATTCTTTACCATCTGAGCCACCAGGGAAGTCCCATAAAGTTTCTAACTCAGGCCCGATTAATTGCAGTCTCCATTCTCATTAAGCCCCCTCCCATTACTGCCCACACTAAGGAGCTGGCTCAACAGCAGAGACCTGCTGAGGCTCTGTGAGTGTGGCCCCAGTGAGAGACCCCTGTGGCCTTAGCAACACTATAGTGGAAGAGGGGTCAGGGGGAGCCCACATCTTGAACTATGTACAAGATGCAGTTTGAAATGGAAGAAAAAAACATAAAGAAGAATCATAATGGAAACATGCATAATCAGTGCCTTTCTCTGTGTTGATACAAAGTACCTCACATTACTGGCTGGCAAGAGTTCCCTTATATCCCCTAGGAGGCAACCCAGGAGTGTCTGGTGTATTCCCTTGGTTGAGATGAGGTCTCTAAGACAATCCATTCTTGGCTTTTTCTGGTTGACTGTAGGCTTCTCAATTGAGTGTTTTATGATTACGATGTGTTTAGGATTTGGATTTTGCTGGCATATAACCTCTATAAGGCTATGGATGTTTGCTCGGTTTTATTCTCTGAACTAGGTCCAGTACAACAGGGAACAAATATTTTTGGATCTTGTCTGTATAAAACAGAAGAGAGAAAATACTGAAATCTGAATCCTGGGGTTGGTAATTTACTGAGAGTTCTTTATTGTAAATCCATACCCGTATATTATTCGATGGATTTATAGCTTCACAAGTCGTATAGCCACTAGTGCTTTGGAACCACCAGCATTTGCAATATTCTGTATGTCAGAGGCATTTTAGGCTCTTGGCACAACAGACCTGTCAGGCAAATATTTGTTTTTTTGACACATAGAGAAGCAACCACCCACTTCTCTGGGTAAATACAAGATGTGCCAAGCTTGGCTATGTATTTCATTGGTCCAGGCCAGTACGGATTCAACACTTGTACAGAATAAAAAAGCTGGCTTGACCAATTCTAGTATAGAGAACCGACAGTTGTAAGATTTTGAATCAACAGAGGTCTTGGGTAAACCATAGTAACCATTGTATTACCCAATATTTCACTTATTAACTAAGTTTCCAGTTTTATTTCTATTTCAGAACTCAGTGTTCCGTATGACATCTGAAAATAGGAGCTAAGACATTAAATGCTTATTGAGTACCTACCAGACATTGTACTAAGCTCTTTGCATATGTTATCTTACTTAAGTCTCACAAGTATGTGGTAGGTATTATATGTATCACTGTTAGAGGCTCATTAAGGTCAAGTTTCTCATGTTCGTGCTTAGTCATGTCCAACTGTTTGGACCCTATGGACTGTAGCCCGCCAGGCTCCTCTGTCTGTAGGATTTTCCAGGCAAGAATACTAGAGTGGGTTGCCGTTTCCTCCTCCAGGGGACATTCCTGACCCAGGGACCAAACCCACATCTCCTGCATTAGCAGGTGGATTCTTTACCACTGAGTTACCTGGTGTAATGGTTATAGCTATTAACTGAAAAAGTTGAGATTTGAACCCATGTCAGCCAAGGAATTGATGTCTTTGAACTGTGGTGCTGGAGAAGACTCCCGAGAGTCCCTTCCACAGCAATATGCTCAAACCAGGCGATCGTAAGGGAAATCAACCCTGAATACTCATTGGAAGGACTGATGCCGAAGCTGAAAGTCCAGTATTTTGGTCATTGATATGAACAGCCGATCACTGAAAAGTCCCTGATGCAGGGAAAGATTGAGGGCAGAAGGAGAAGGCATCAGAGGATGAGATGGCTGGATGGCATCACCTATACAATGAACATGAACTTGGGCAAACTTCGGGAGATGGTGAAGGGCAGGGAGGCCTGGCGTGCTGCAGCCCATGGGGTCGCAAAGAGTCAGACACGACCGGGCAACTGAACCAGAGCAACAGCAGCCAAGGACAGAGTCCATGCTAATAATCATTACTTTGTTACTTGCCTCTTGTTGAATTCTATTGCCAGTACATTGGAAGTTTATGTCAGCATCAGTGTCTAAATTTCTGTGATATTTTGGGAGAAAGTTGGGGATGATCAGAAATCTCTAAAACACAGAATTATAGACTGGAGGGAATCTGAGGCATCATCTAAAGCTGAACCTTCTCAGTAGCCCTTCCTACATCCTTGTCCTTTTCCTGATTTATAAATATTGGAATATCCGATGCCTTCTTCTCTTTTATGTCTGTACTCTCTTCTTGGATGCCCTTTTCTAGTCTGGTACCTTATATACATTCTATAGGTCAGTGACTCCCAATTCAGGAGCTGAAGACTGGTATATTTAAATACTTATGCAGATCTCCACTTGCATGATTAATAGGCACCTCCACTGTGGTGGTGGTGTTTAGTCGCTAAGTTGTATCTGACTCGCCAGTGTGGCAATGCCAAAATCAGACTCTTGATTCATCAACCATCCCACTGCTCTCCTGGTGTTCTCAATCCCAGTGAGTTATAACATCATCCACTAAAGATCTCAGCCTGCAAGTCTTGGAGTCAGGCTTGACTCTTTTTTCTTTTATGTCTAATTCACCAGTGTGTCTTAGCTGGCCTTCAAACTTCATGTTAAATCTGACTACATTTTACCATCTCCATTAACACCATCCTAATCTAAGCCACTATTATCTCTTGCCCCTGGGTACTTCAATAGACTCTTAAATAATTTAGCTACTTCTATCTCTGTGGTTCTGTAATTTGTTTTCTGTGCTATAGCCACAGTGATCTTGCTAAAATATTGGTCAGGTCGCGTCACTCATCTACTTGAACATTCAGGTGGCTTCTTGTGTCTCTCAAGGGGAAAGCCAAAGTCTTCACAATCACCTCCAAGGCTCCACACAAATCATCTGTGTCCTGTCATTTTTCTGAATTTGTCAACTGTTCTTTCCTCCCTCTCATTCCCCTCCACCTCCTCTGGACCTCTTGCTATTTTTTCAAACACACCAAACTTGTTCCCATTTCAGAGCTTTTGGACTTGCTATTTTCCCAACCGAGAATGACCTTCAGCCAAATAATTTTATGATCTCCCTCAGCTTATCCTGGTACTTGTTCAAAGGTCATCTTCTTCGAAAGGCTTTCTGTGATCAGCATAACTAAATATCAGTTCTCTATCCCTCCCTAGCCTCTTATTCTGATTTAGTTCTCTTCATAGCACTTGCCACTATTATTCAATACTTGCTACTTTCTACTATTATTGTGTGGTTTATTTGTTTATGGTCTGTTTTCCATGATAGATTGTAAATTTTGTAAGGGCAGGGACTTTTTCTTCTCCCATTTACTGCTTTAATTTCCAGCACTTTGCAACTTTTTGAATGGAGTAGGTGCTCACTAATTACATACTGAATGACTGAATTTCTTGTCCAGCAAGGCTCGTACCTTTCAAGGAAGCTGAAGCTCATAGAACTTTATGACCACATATCTAGTAGAAGTAGGGCAGGTAGACTGACCACTGTATTATGCCTCAGCATTAACTCTCTCCAGTACCCAACTATTTCTTTTAATAATTATTGTAACTTTTAAAATGATACCATCCAAACCTGTAGGGGAGGCTTAAAACAAGTTTTGCCTTTGAATGGCTTTCATAGTTGGTGAATTTATGTGGCACGTTAATAACAGTAGCAAAAATAATAATGATGGCAATTATATCTATTTACATTTCACCTTAAAATCAACAACTGTACTGTGTTTAGAGGCTTTCTTCCCAAGGTTTACAGTCTCCTTTCCTAAGGAAGAAAACTGCACTTAGAATCACCAAGAGGGATGCATACAGAGTCCCAGACCTCTCAGTTCTCTGCAGCTGAATTACTTACCGTATGAAATGGTTTCTCCATTTCCTGAGTTAAACCCATGCTCTTTACTTACCTTCCAGAATACTGAGCTCCACCTGTTGGGTGATCTCTGGATCTGGAAATCATCCTCATACTCCCAGATGGAAGTGGTACAGTCCTCATAAAACTGGTGCAGGTAGGACCGGACTCCATAGCGCTGGTGCCCGCCGTCGGTAGCAGCCTGTGCCTGCCTGGACCCACAGACGTTGCTGCAAGAACTCATCCTTCTTGGCTGGAATGACAACATCCACAGGCATCAGCCCGATGAGCTCTGGCCTCAGGATCAAAAGGCATATTAAAGATAAGAACCAGGCTGAGTAATGTCAGCCTAATTGAACAATGCTCTTTCTCTGGACAGAAAAGATACCTTAAAGGACTTGTCTTTCTTACCCAAGCTGGTCTTCTTTACTGAATGCAAAATCACCCCAAACACTCCCTGACCAGAACTGGTTCTCCGTAAGTGAAACGAGACATTAACAGTACAGCACCCCGAGATGATGCAAAAATTTAAGCAGGAAGCACATGAGAAATGCAGCAAGGAAGCTGAGATTTCCAGCTGTCTTGACAATAAATCTTCAGTCTCTTAGAATCCAGTAGTGTTTACACTTCCATGTTAAAGAATTAAGCAGGCACTCTCACTTGCTACAGGTGAAATTTGTCTTGGACTGTCCTCTTCAATGCTTAACTATGTTCCCTTGTGGAAGCTACATGGTGTTACACAGCAATTTGAAATTCTGCCTTTGGATCTCATGTATCTTGTTCTAACAATTGTCAAGTTGTACAGAAGCGTCATTAAAAAGTTGCTGAGCAGTTTATGCTTCATGCTTTATTAATCACAACTGGCTTGGTCAATAATTAACACCTCACTGACTCTAACTCCAGATATTTCAGGAGTTATTTGTTGATACATCTGATTAGGTGGGATGCTAGAGCGTAATGTAGAGAATAGACCTACTTTTTACTATTTCCATTTAGTGTCTACTATAAATAAAAATTCAGGTAACTGTTTAATGAAACTAAGCTCTGGGTAGGTTGTTTAGGATGCTGCCTTCTTCAGATGGAAATTTCAATTTAATTTGATCTAATTTGACCTTAAAGAGAGGCATTTGGTTATTAATACATGGCAAAACAAACAAACAAGGAATAACTGAAGGACAGAAATTTTGGTGAGAGAATTCTCATTCTGTTTTTTCTTTGGTTTTCTGATCTCCATATAAGCAGATCAACAGGTAGCTGGAAATGTGAAATACTTCTTTAGATTTTTTGATTATCCTTTAGATGGTTTTCCCATTGTGGACAGAGTTTTAAAATCTAGATGGTTTTCCCTGTCTCAATGTGACAAAGCAAGGAACAATATTCAAAGGTATCTTCCTGCTAGACCAGGGTCTCTCAGGGCCTATGTTATAGAATCCAGACAATAAAAAGACACATTAAGTGTTTTCAATTACTTGTCATGAAACCAAAGCAGTATTGTTTATATACAAGAAAAACTTAATCTAAAATTCTAGCAAGTGTTCCTGTGTGGCCACTTAGTTTGGTTGGATATAATCACGGGGCTAAAATCAAAGTTGAACCAAGGGATTCATTGACCCATAGCCACAAAGTGAACCCTTGAGAATAGCTTGTAACTGTATGCCCTCAGCCACAAGTGGGTTTTGGTTAAAAATTGTCAAATTCAGGAAAATATGGCCCTGATCTTAGAAAAATGATGCAAACAGGTGTCACTGATGGTGACTGATGACCTCATCTTTTTAAGTGTTGGTCAGTGTCAAGTTTAGCGCCTGCCTTCCAGTGTCGTCTTCCTGTCTCAGGTCCAGATTACCTTGTAAAGAAATCAACCAGGAGGAGAGAGCAGGCGAATAAATTTTTTTGTGTGTGTGCTTGCTTTTTTAACATTTCAGAAGGATATTATTTTGTAACAATATCAAGATTTCAGAGGGTATTTTGCCTGATTAGAGCAATAACATCTAATGGACCAAATTCTTTTGTTAACCTAGTTTTCATATTTTAAATGCTAGGATGACCTCTTCAGTACCTTTTATTTCATGCTTACACAACGAAGATGATTAATAAGAGCCTATTACTAATGGTATAGAAGTAGAATAGTTTTAAAGGCACTTTCTTCTAAGACATTCTAATAAGCTTTCAGTCAAGGGAAGATGGGATTAGTATTACTAAGTCTACTTTGTCATTGAGGAAATTGAGGCATAGAAAAGTTATCTACTAAAGGTTATATGAGTCAGGGAGTAGATGAAAGATGACAAAACGATCAACAGGAGTATGGATTGATTAACAGATTTGCATAATCAGAACCAGCTCATACAAATACATATGTTCAGGTTTTCTATAAAGCAGTAGAGACTTTAACATTAAAAAAGGCCAAAAATAGATATGATAGGTGTAAAAAAAAGTCCCTCATAACAATAGTAAGAGTTATTTTCCTGTGATGCTGAAGTTGTCCTTTCTCAGGATTTAGCTTCGGTGCAGAGCAGGACCTTGTGACATCCTGGAGTCCTCCCCTGCACAGCTTGTTCCCAGTGCCCTAGGTTAAATGTTTCTGCTTTAGAGGATGAGACCCAGCAGCCCAGCTTGGCTAAACACGACATGGGTAACATCATAAAAGAGAGAGAAGATGTCATAAAACAAATGCTTTTGAGCCTGAGTGATAGATGGCTCTACTCTAAGTCAGAATGGATTTTCAGTGATGTTAGATACATTTCAGAAGAGAAATCCCAAGGAGTCTTATTCTCTTCTCTGGGCATAGAAAGTGCAAGGATGTGACTTTGGCTATGACAACCACATGGAGCAGAGAAAGGGCTCTAATGCTAGTTCTTGATTTGCAACTTACTGGTACTGACATCTTAGGCAAGCTTGGTAACCTCCCTGGGCTATGGTTTCATCATCCTTAAAATAAGGTGGCTGGACCTGATGACCTCTAATTCCTTCTAGATGTAGAATTTTCAGGAGTCTTTGGCCATGAATTTACAGAATGAGTTGATTTTTGTTGGATAAATAACTAGGTTTAGGGATTTTCCTCCTCCCAAGTTCTGAATGGTTGGTTGTCAGATTGCTTTATTATTGTATGCATGGAGCTTCAGTTTAAAAGAGCATATAAGCTGCTAGTTAGATTAGTTACTTGGTATTCAGGAGACTGAACAGTTGTGTGTTTGTTTAATGTTATTTCAGTAGAGGTAGTCCCTGGGTTTCATACATCTTTCCAAACATAAAATTTGTTGAGATTCACTCTTATAGGAGATGGATCACTTGGTAGAACATGAATTTTAAAATATAACATGTTATAGCAGAAACTTTGCACCTAAAAAATCTCAGCAGAGAGTTATATTCCTCATAGGAAAGTCAGTAACTTTTTGTCCTAGTATAGAAAATGTTAGTTATACTTGGTTGATTGACACCTCCAATATTATAAAGAGGATACACAAGGTCACTTCACAACATCACTTTAAAAGCTGAGTGATGATTACATGATAAAGTAGGATTGAGAAGAAAGCAATAGTATGTGCAAAGGCACTTTAGCTTGTCTCAGCATTTATTTAATGAGTAAGATTTCATGAGGATTCTGGTTTGTGTTTTGATAGGTATATTAGCATCAGCAAAAACAGTAATGTTAAATCTATGGCTGTTGTTAAGTGATGGATGCTGAAGGAGCTCCTTTCTTTAGAGAAAGCTTTAATATCCCAGGAAGTGTATGCATAGGGGAGGTGAGTGAAAATATTCTCTGATAGTGTATTTAAGTGGGTCCTTATGAGTATTCATTTCATACACATTTTGGAGGAGCCTGCTGCATCCTCACTGCCAGCATGGCCTTCATGATGGAGCACAAGCAACATTAGTGTCTGATTACTTGGTCATCTATGGAGGGGGAACTGCCTTCATTTTTCCAGAAGGACTTTCTGGGTGCAGATAAGTGAGGATACATCCATAGTCTTCTTCTTTTTCTTGTATCTGGTATCTATCTTAGCTGTTGTACAGTAAGTGGATATTCAATTCTTAGCAACATAGCCTACCTGTTATATACCAGGGACTCATAGAGACAGAAGAATCATTCATTAACTGCCCCCACTCCCCAACTCTTCTGAGAGGCTTTCTACAGTGAGCACAATAAATATCAGCCCTCTATCACTCTCTATCCCCTTATCTAGATTTGTTTCTCTTCATAGCTCTTGTTACTACCCAGTCCTCTGTGATGTGGTTTATCTGATGGTCTGATAGACTGTATACACGATAAACTGAAAACTTCTTGAGGCCAGGGACATTTTCTATCCTGCTTACTATTTTGAAATTTCTTGGCACAGAGTTCTAGATGAGTTGGTGTGAATGATGGTCTGAGTGGTCCTTGATTTTTCATTCCTCCTTTCCTTCGGTGCTTTTAAAGCACTAGTTATATGCTAGATTATGTGAGACGCTGGTTACAAAGATGAGTGGGGCACAACATTTTGCTCTCAGTTGACCCTTGGGCTAGAAGAAGAAACACTTCTGAAGTAGTATGTGCAACAAAATGGGCACTGAAATGAGGTATTTGCAGCAGGAAGAAGGATAAATACTGAGAATCCCTTGAATGACTATTCAGCAAACAAACCCATGCATGTGTTACCATGATCCTTATATGTGCCACTACACTAGACATCAGTTTTTGGAAATTTGAATTTCAGTCTAATAGGAGCAGTTACTTTTTATTTTACTTGAAAAATGTTCACAGTCATGAAAATAGAAATAAGGTTTTATGCCTCATGAAGCCTTAAGAATTCCAGAGACTTTATATTACTTGTCTTCATGGTCTCCTTGAGAGAAGAGAGGCAGAAAATTGAGGCCCAAAAAAGGATGAGTGTTTTCCCATGGCTCTATGTGTGAGTCAGCTGTGAAGCCAGGCACAGGCCTTGTTCTTTTTATTCTCTTGGAAAGATCATTCAATTTTTCATACTGTTTTTCTCTCCCATAAAATCATTCTGAGATAATGAGAGTGAAGTTCTCATTAGAGCCACTTCTGGGCCACAGATGCAAGGTATAGGCACGTAGCTGGTTTAGATAATTTATCCAATACCACACCAAAGGTCAATTCACTTAAAAGAATCAGTTAGACTCAGAATGGATGCAGGATGGCATGAAAGCCTGCTAACAGCTTTTTCACTTTTAAATCAGGCATTCTGGAATTATATAAGCATGAACTTAAAACTTGAAAATGTGTTTCTACTAATGAACAGTGGTTCATTCAGAGATACTTCATTGTCCTGGGACAGTGGTAGAGATCGTGGCTCTCCAGTGTTAATTTTTATTCCTTCTAAGTTAGTAGATAAGCAGTCACTCTTATAATTTTTAAAGGGGGAGGGGAGATAATGATATGCAGTTATCTTATTATTTTACCTCTTTGAGATGTATTTTTAAGTTAGATAAAATAAAGTCCAAACCAAAATGAACAGAGCAAAAGAATCCATATTCATGCTAAACTTCTTTATCGAGGTGCAGACCACAAGGTGCTTACCAGTTTACATGTGACAAAGTTTGAGTCTTACCTTTGAAATTCTCCTCTTCCTCTTTTTGTTGTTTACTCTTTGACCTTTCCTTTTAATGGCTCATTCTTCAAACCTAGTTAAGAATAAAAATCTCTGCAGAATGTGATCCAGATAAAAGTCTAAATTTCATAAGTCATTTTTATAACTTGTAAGGAATCATTTAACATCAACAAAGGACTTCCTGTTCAAGAGCAGAGATAGTTTTTTTCTTTTTACAAAAGTACAACATATTTTATAACTTTTTAATGGGCTCTCATGAGAGTTTATAAAGGAGATAATGTAAATGAAAAGGATCTGTAAACTATAACACATTATATAAATATATTCTTATTTTGATATAATTCTATTCCATGCAGTCAATAATACCAACTAGGCTGACTCAGTTGTGTTTTACAAAGTCTAAAGAAAAAGATTACTAGCTTCCGATAGAGACTCCAGATTTGATCTCTTTGGTGCCTGTTCCATTATAATGTAAAATAATCTTATAGCCATTGTGTTTTCTAATCTATTTACATGCATTTTAGACTTATTAAGGCTCTTTGGATGATTTACTCATGAGGTCGATTTTTTTACTCCTATATCCATTTTCTTCCTATCATGATCATTTTACTTTTCATCTGCCTAAGAAAAGCAGGTGCCCATGCAAGATTTAATTAAAAAGCCATTGCCAGCTCTGGAGCTATTGGTTTCCTACATTACTCTAGTCATGTGAAAGAAAATAATAACTGGGGCTATATTTCTCAAGAGGCGTTAAGAATTCTTTCTGATGAACAGTTCCCCATCCATCTTCAGGAGGATCTCAAAGGCTTGAGGTGTGTAAGCATGGCTGAGGCCTGAAAAACTGTCTTCAATATTTTCCTGGTTCACTTTGTATGTACCATGGCCCAAACCAACCTTCTTCAAGACATTAGTTTGTCCTGAAATTTTATTGTATTTCAGGGTCTGGATAAGTAACAGAAAACAAGTCTGTCTGTCTTTCGTCCGTGCCTCTCTCTCTCATTAAATGATCCTTCTTTTTATCTGTCACCGACCTCTCTTTCTTTGAAAAAAACCGACTCCACACATGCCCTTCACCAGAGGCTGGCCTGGTCTGGAGCCCAAGGAGCTGTTCAAGGTGCTGAACATATTTCTGCTACAGAGCCAGGAACCAATTAAGTAAATAAAAGCTGTTCAACTCCAGCTGTTTTCTTTGAGGTCATCAGCTTTGGTCGGACCCGCACCCAATGCCCCATTCTAACAACACAAAGAAGTAGGTGCTGAGATCATATAAAAAACTCAAACATCTTCAGATAAGGCGAAGGAGAGGAAAGGGCAAGGGGCGGATACATTCAGCCTGGAAAAGAAATCAGTTCAGCTTTGCAAACCCCAAATCCATATATTTTTACTCTCATCTAATATTACAACTTTTCTTGTCTCACAGGAAAGAAACTCCTGAGTTCACCCTGTATACCTCCCAAATTCTTACATAACATAAACCACAAACAGCCAAAGAATGGAGTTGGTTACTCCTAATTTGTACGTATTGGTGGATTTTAACATGCATGGATTTCATAGAGATTTGTGCCCATATAATAAACGTAGACGAATTAGGTGTGTGTGTGTGTGTGTGCGCGCGCGCGCGTGTGTGAAAGACAGAGAATATGAATATTTGTGCATGAGGAGAGAGGAAGGAAAGAAAAAGGGAGGAGAAGGGAGTAAGACAAACCGAGCCTAGAAAACCTCACCCCTGGGCTCCGCAAGGCTTTACCTGCCCCCTTGCGATCCCCTGACCCGTGGAGCAAATGCAGCCAGCTAGCCGCAGATCTCTCGCTGGGGTCCCATCGCCGCCGCCGCCGCCGCCGCCGCCGCTCCCGCCTCGCCGAACTCAGCCCTGCGCGTGATTGACAGCTGGGCGTCCCGCGTGCCCGCGCAGCCGAGGCCCGCGCAGCCGCCGCCGCCGCCGCCGAAGGGGCGCGGATGTGCAGCGAGTGGGCGGGGCCTGGACTGGCCAGCCCTGCTTCCTGCCTGCGTCCGGGGTCGGGTGGTCCCTGGGCCTTCTGGAAGGCGGGGTCCCGTGCCCTGTGCAAGCGCGGGGCCGGACACCTTCTCTACCTTGTCCAGTGTTCTTCTCCTGCCCAGCACCATGAATGGACCTAGCAGGCTCCACATGCGTATTTTTTTAGATGGTCGGAGAGGCAGACTCACACCACCCCCATTGGTAGAGGCTTCTCCGGAGCCTATTCTTTTTGTCTTTGATGAGACACGAGGTGAGGAACTGCGCGGCTGGCGAAGCGCTGCCCACCTGAGAGAACCTCACTTCTGTCAGCGGTTGGACACTTTCAGTGTCTCCTCTTGTCCCTGACCCCGATGAGGCGGAAGAATGATGAAGAAAATGATTTAAATGATGATATTTAAGAAAAACACACAAATACACGAAGGCAAGCACCCTAGAAAATTACCTGTGAGCACCTCAGAAAAATGTGTGTAGGTGTGGGCAGGTTAGCATATAAATACAACGACCCCTGCTTCATGAGACTTTCTGCAGACCCCTGGTAAGTGGCTTGTGATGAAAATGATCACTAAAATAGTTAATATTTGCACAGCCATTCTACACGTAAAATAACATCCAATATTTGCACAGTGTTTTCTATGTCCCTTTGGAGTTCTTTCTATCTGAAGTGACTTGAATCAGTGAGATAAAGTAAGATATCAGTTACATATGCCAAGATGTCCTTAAAATGTGAATTATCAGCATTATTTTGCCTTGTACAAACCATGGTTTTTATTTATCAGCTTAACAAGCATTAGGGAACAGAGAAGATCATTTTGAAGAAGCTAAGTGTTCACTTCCAACACACTGCACAATTTCCCTGAGTTATATTACATAGAAACATTTACCAGTGGTTATCTTATTAATTCATTATTCAACACACATTTATTGAGTGTCTGCCATTTAGAGCACAAAGGGAGAGATACAAACAGAAGCATTTTGGAAAGTCATGGAGAAGAGAGGTCAGGTGAGGTTGCAGACTCCTGAGCTGTTTTCCAGAGGGAAGCTGTGATTTGGCCTCAGCCTGCCTTTGTAACCTTAGATTTCATGGCTTGCCTTCCAAGTTCATTTCTCATCTCACTGAACATATTCTGTGTTCTTCAAACACAGCTTGCACCTCCTTCCTTCCCTTTATTTACTTCAGTGGTTTTCTGTGCTTTCCCCAACATATCTGTGTCTCCAAGTGCTGCCCATTTGGTCCTAGCATGACCAGCCTCTTTTTCATACAGTGTTCTTTGATATGCTTGAGTATGATTCATTGTTCTTTATTTTGACTATATATACACACATATATGGAAATCTCTATCCTTACCTGTCTTGTACTGCTACTTTTACTTTTGCCTTGCATTCAGTTCCGTTGCTCAGTTGTGTCTGACTCTTTGTGAGACCATGGACTGCAGCACACCAGGCTTCCCTGTCCATCACCAACTCCAGGAGCTTACTCAAACTCATGTCCATTGAGTCGGTGATGCCATCCAACCATCTCATTCTCTGTTGTCCCCTTCTCCTCTTGCCTTCAATCTTTCCCAGCATCAGGGTTTTTTTTTTTTCAATGAGTCAGTTCTTTGCATCAGGTGGCCAAAGTATTGAAATTTCAGCTTCAGTATCAGTCCTTCCAATGAATATTTGGAACTGATTTCCTTTAGGATTGACTGGGTGGATCTCCTTGCAGTCCAAGTGACTCTCAAGAGTTTTCTCCAATACCACAGTTCAAAAGCATCAATTCTTTGGTTGCTCAGCTCTCTTTATGGTCCAACTCTCACATCCATACATGACTACTGGAAAAAACCATGGCTTTGACTAGATGGACCTTTGTTGGCAAAGTAACATCTGCTTTTTAATGTGCTATCTAGGTTGGTCATAGCTTTTTTCCCAAGGGGCAAGCGTCTTTTAATTTCATGGCTGCAATCACCATCTGCAGTGATTTTGGAACCAAAGAAAATAAAGTCTGTCACTGTTTCCACTGTTTCCCCATCTATTTGCCATGAGGAGTGATGGGACAGAATGCCATGATCTTAGTTTTTTGAATGTTGAGCTTTAAGCCAACTTTTTCACTCTCCTCTTTCACTTCCATCAAGAGGCTCTTTAGTTATTCTTCTCTTTCTTCCATAAGGGTGGTGTCATCTGCATATCTGAGGTTACTGATATTTCTCCTTGCAATCTTGATTCCAGCTTGTGCTTCTTCCAGCACATTTCACATGATGTACTCTGCATATAAGTTAAATAAGCAGGGTGACAATATACAGCCTTGACATACTTCTTTCCCGATTTGGAACCAGTCTGTTGTTCCATGTCCAGTTCTAACTGTTGCTACCTGACCTGCATACAGATTTCTCAGGAGGCAGGTCAAGTGGTCTGATATTCCCATCTCTTTAAGAATGTTCCACAGTTTGTTGTGACCCACCCGGTGAAAGGATTTGGCGTAGTCAATAAAGCAGAAATAGATATTTTTCTGGAACTCTTGCTTTTTCAATGATCCAATGGATGTTGGCATTTTGACCTCTGGTTCCTCTGCCTTTTCTAAATCTGACTTGAACATCTGGAAGTTCACAGTTCATGTACTGTTGAAGCCTGACTTGGAGACTTTTGAGCATTGTCTTGCTAGTGTGTGAGATGAGTACAATTGTGCGGTAGTTTGAACATTCTTTGGTGTTGCCCTTCTTTGGGATTGGAATGAAAAGTGACCTTTTCCAGTCCTGTGGCCACTGCTGAGTTTTCCAAGTTTGCTGGCATATTGAATGAGGCACTTTAACAGCATCATCTTTTAGGATTTGAAATAGCTCAACTGGAATTCCATCACCTCCACTAGCTTTGTTCGCAGTGATGCTTCCTAAGCCCTGCTTGACTTCATATTCCAGGATGTCTGACTCTAGGTGAGTGATCACAACATCATGGTTATCTGGGTCATTAAAATCTTTTTTGTATAGTTCTTCTGTTTATTCTTCCTACCTCTTCTTGATATCTTTTGTTTCTTTTAGGTCCATACCATTTCTGTCCTTTATATTCCCTTGGTATCTCTAATTTTCTTGAAGACATCTCTAGTCTTTCCCATTCTATTGTTTTCTCTATTTCTTTGCATTGGTCACTGAGGAAGACTTTCTTATGTCTCCTTTCTATTCTTTGGAACTCTGCATTCAAATGGGTATATCTTTCCTTTTCTCCTTTGCCTTTAGCTGTTCTTCTTTTCTCAGCTATTTATAAGGCCTCCTCAGACAACCATTTTGCCTTGCATTGGCATTATTTATTTATCTATTTACTCTCCCTTGTTATGCTTGTAAACTCCTGAAGCAAGAATTTACCCATCCACCATGTAATCTACACTATGACTAGTACCGTCAATTTGTAAAAACTGAGCACTCATTTATGGTAAATGAATAAATTAGTAAGTGAATGATGGGATCTGGAGATAAGCCTTGACAGGTTGATAGGTTTTGGATAAATGGAGGAGAGAAGAGAGTGTTGTGACAGGCTTAGGGAATAAAAAAGCAGAAGAATCAGCTTGCAGGTTCAGTTCTCATATTTGTTCCTAGGATGTTGGATCCTTAGGAGGATGGAGAAGGGGCTCCATATAATTTGTTTACTCACTGATGAGAGGCAGAACCTTCAGCCACTGGACACTTTGGTGGTGGCCTCAATTGCTCCTGGGCTGACTGCAGCCTGGTCAGTCTTTGCCTGCCTGGCAGAGAGCCTGCCACGCCAAGGCCGCAGCGTTCTGTACCAGGCGGTAGCTTGTGATTAGTATGCGCTCTGTGTTCCTGGACAGAACAGATGTCTTGTCTGCTTTTTTCTGCTTCACCATGATGGCAGGTTCCCAATGATCAGGATCAAATTTCACATTTTCTGAAATCCTGGCCTGGGCTGAAAAATTCTGTTTGGTCAGTTCTGAGACCCAGCCTCCCTCTTTGCAGGAAATCATTACAGATTCGTGTGGACAGAGGGTGCAGCCTTGAGTGAGTGGGGGTGGGTGACAGGATGGAGCAGTTTTTTCTCTTTCAAATATTTCAGTTTGCATATAGTCACACCTCGAAGATATTGCATATTTGCTTCCAGCCTATTGCAACAAAGCAATTATAGCAATAAAGGGAATCCTAGCAATTTTTTGGTTTCCCAGTGCATGTAAAAGTTATATTTATATTATACTGTAATGTATTAAGTGTGCAATAGCATTATATCTGAAAATAAAAATAATTTTAAAATGCTTTAGTGCTGAAAAATTCTAACCATCATTTGAGCCTTTAGCAAGTTATAAGCTTTTTGTGATAGTAACATAAAAAAGATCACTGATAATAGATCACCATAACACATGTAATAGTAATGAAAAAATTTGAAATATTGCAAGAATTGCCAAAATGTGACACACAGACACCAAATGAGCAAAGCCTATCGGAAAATGGCGTTGATGCCCTTGCTTGATGACGGGTGGCCACAAACCTTCAGTTTGTAAAAAATGTAACTCTGTGAAGCACAGTAAAGGAAAATACAATGAACTGAGACGTATATATGTATATAAAAACAACTTACTTTAAATTATTTATTTATTTATTTATTTGGCTTCCCCTGGTCTTCATTGTGGCATGCTGGATCTTTGATCTTCTCTGCGGCATGGGGGGATCTTTAGTTGTGGCATTTAAGCTCTTAGTTGTGACCTGTGGGATCTAGTTCCCTAAGGATCGAATCTGGGTTCCCTGGGTTAGGAGGGGCCGTCCCACCAGGGAAGTCTCACAACTAACTTTTGTATGTTTATTTTGTCTCCTAAAACTTTACTGAATTTATTGATCAGTTCTAACTTTTTTTTTGGTAGAGTCTTTAGAAGTTTATATAAGATCATATCACTCTGAAACAAAGACAACTTTACTTCTTCCTTCCCATTTTTTTTCTCTATTCCTTCCTTCCTTCTCTTTCTTTCAGTTCTAATAGAAACTGATAGTCTAATTAGTGCTTTGAATTCTTGGAGACATGGAAGCATGCTTGTATAATGTAAAATGCCTCAGTGTGTGTGATAGCTTCATTCTCCCAGCTTACCTGGGCTCCAACTTTGCTGGTTGCATGCACAAGCCCTAAAAAAATGCCATCTAACTAAATGGCAGACCTTGTATAAAGCAGCTTCTCTAAGTTCCAGAGGAACCAGTGCCAAAGGCTTCCTCTGTTTCAAATTGCTGTCATGGAGACAGATAAACATAAGCTGGGTGCTTTTCAGCAGGTGTCCAGATACCTGGGTGGAATAGTTTGCCTTCCAATGTGTTCAGACAGTGAAAATATAAAACCTATTTCACAATAAATAGCAAGTCAGTTAGACTTGGGGGGAGTAGTGGAGAGTCAGTGATGTTAAAGTTTCATGAGAACTCATTTTAAAGAGCTCATCAGGGATGCCTGGAGGGACTTTTGCAAGAGTTCCTCACTAGCTAGAGACAAAACTTTTTTTTCTTTTTTTATTAGTTGGAGGCTAATTACTTCACAAGAGACAAAACTTTTAACTAAGACCCACGTCTCCTGATTCATAATCTCCTTCTATTTCCACCGCTTCCTGGTGTGATATCTGATTCATTCCACACCCGAGGAGGAGGAGGTGTCATTAGTCATCATTTGCCCAAGGTCCGCTTGAAACCCCTGTAATAACAACAGTACAAGAGGGTTATGTATCACTGTGGTGAGGCCCATATGCCCACCAAGACCCTAGTGGAGAAACGGGACTTTGGAGGGATGTCTCTTCTATCAGGAAGCAACAGATTTGAAGAGCAGTGTGATTTGCAGAAGTTAGAAACAGTGCTGTTAACTTGGCCTGTCAGAAATAATGAATGTGGTGCATAATGTAATCCAGTCAGGGTCCTCTGGTTTCACAGGCTCAGAACTTGAATACTGTATTTTTGAAATAACGAAAAAAGAGTATTGTGACTTTTAGAAAATGTTTTGAGTTTCTATCAGCCTAATTTTCCCAGGACTGAGGAGTTATTTCAGCTGCTGTAACTACCATTCCACCTTTTGCCAGATGGCTCAGAACATTGGCATAAGGACCACACCTTTGGGGGTATTTAAATAGTCTTACAGTTGCCTTGTCAAATATGGGTGAAAGTAATATTGCCGTATACTGCCTAGAACCTTGGCATTAGAGAGAATGGTAGAGAACTATTTATTCTTCTTCACCACTTAAGTGGTGGCTTGTAGAAATCCATCAAAACCTAAGATTCATCCCTTCTCAACTTCAGATTCTATGCTCTTTAACATATTTTAATGAAATCTCCTTTATTCTCAGCTCTAATTATTTCCTTCCTTGCACTGATATTTTCTTTTCTAGGTCTTCCTTTTCATATTTATTCTTTCTACCTATTAGCCCTCTTCCTTCTACTATCCTTCCAGTTGAGATTAGCTCAACTCAGTTTGAAAGCATTTATTAAACAGTGTCTATAAAACACTTATGCAGATTGTTTTGAAAGATATTAAGGAAAGAAAGATGCAGTCTCTAGCTTATCCTCTGAGATCAGAACTAAGGCAAACTACGTTAAACATCCATATAACATTTCTGAAGCAATGGATGACCTGCTGTAGGGGTGGAATTAAGGCAGATACATGAATCTTAACAAAGTGCCCCCAGTTCTGTAGATACTCAATGTATTTGCTGAATGAAAGAAAGAAAGATTGGAGTCAAAGTAGAAAACAGACCACAGTACAATTGACTATGCTCGTTATTCATCGTCATTGTGCTCAGTCACTTGGTCGTGTCCGACTCTTTGTGACCCCATGGACTGTAGTCCACCAGGCTCCTCTGTCCATGGAGTTTTCCTGGTAAGAATACTGGAGTGGGTTGCCATTTCCTTCCTCAGGGGATCTTCCTGACCCAGGGATTGAACCTGAGTCTCCTGCACTGGCAAGGGGATTCTTTACTACTGTGCCACCTGGGAAGCCCTATGCTCATTATTGCTGAAGGGCTAATCGGAAAAAGTGCTTTAACTTTTTCTACCTTTCCATTTTGTCCTCTGGCCATCTTATGCTCCGGCCATAGCAAGCTAATTACAGTTTTCCAAAGACTTGCTTGTGCACCATCTTGTGCTGGTTCTTGTAGGATTCCCCCTCCCATTTGGTGAAATCATAATCATCTTTTAAGGTTCAGTTGAAAGGTCAGCTCACATGAGAGACCTTCTCTAAACTGTTCCAACTACTGCTCCTTAAGGGTATCCTGATTATTCCTGTACCTCTCTCTACATGTTCCAGTTTTGGACTGAAGATGTTCAGATTAAGCTTTTGATAATTTTTTTTCAAAAAAAAGAACATTGAGTATATCGAGCATATACCATGCAAGATAAAGCCGGGAAGACACAAAATTAAGTAAATCATGACCCTGAACATAAGAGCTCATAGTCTAATATGGAAACCTATGCATTACCTAAAACCATGCATGTACATAAAGCAACACATAAGGGCTATAAGAGAATCAGAGTTTATACTCGATAGCTACTTTGAGTATTCCCAATTTGAGAATCATTAGTTTGGGATTAAAACAGATAATAGGTTACTTGTGAAAAATTTTAATGATTGCCGATTGTATTTAGAATATAATATTCTAAGTATAGGAGGGTGTATAGTTTGAAGCTACTTAGCAAGCAACTGATGCCATACAGTATCTCCTGTAAAATGATCATGCCCTGCCTCCTTATCAACAGCCTTGTCCTGTGGCCAGCTTCCTCTGGGGAAGGAGAGGGGTTGGGGCTTGCTGAAGATGGGAAGGGGCCCTGAGCAAGGCTGAAGATTCTCATGCCTTGAGTTCCCACTCCACAGTGGTGGGGTTTGAGGGTGGAAAGCTTGTGTGAAGAAGGAAAGGAAGGGAAGGGTATATGCATCTTGGCCAACTGGACCTACCTTAAATTCCAAGGAAGCTCAGCCAAAAGCTTGATAGCAGTGAGTCTGATCAGGCAATTTATGCAATGTTGAATCCCAAGCTATGGTACTTGTATTGATTCTGTAGTTCTGGAACTGGAAATGTGTTTGAAACACTGGGGGTAATTTAACTAATTTAACTAAATTTAACTAATTTAACTAAATAATTTTGCATTAAATCTGTTTTGTGCCAAAGAGGAAGCCCAGGTCAGTGGCCAGACCAGCTCTTGGAAGGGAACTAAGAGGCAATGGAGGCAAGATCTTTAACCCTCAGAGCATCGAGTTCCTGCTCTGAGTAGAGCGAAGGAGACTCGAGGGTCTGGCCAAATGTTCACGCCTGGAGTGCCCAGAGCCCTGGGTTGGAGTGCTAACTCTCAACCTCAAGAATTACCTTTCCTGAAAGTGTGTGAACAGATAATTCACATAAGAAACTAAGAGATCCAGTAAATATATGGTGAAAAATATACTAATAACTCACTGGTTAGCAAATAAAAGTTTTGCTTTTTCTATTTCTTTTTTCATTTAATGGTATGCGGTGAATTTATTAGTTTCCTCGGGCTGCTGTAACAAAGTACCACAAACTAGAGAGCATAAAGCAATAGAAATGTACTCTCTTACAGTTTTGTAGACTGTTTAAGTCCAAAATCAGGTTGTCAGCAGGGCCTGTGACTCTGGATGGAATCCTTCCTTGACTCTTCCTAGTTTCTGGTGATGGCTGGCAATCCTTGGCTTGTAGCTCCATCACTCTGACCTCTGCCTCTGTCATCATATAATGTTCTGTCCCTGTGTCTGCGTCTTCACTGGTATTTTTCTCTTTTTTACAAAGACACTTATAATGACTGACACTCACCTTAACTGACCTGATCTCAGCATGATTACATCTGCAGTGGTCTTATTTCCAACCAAGGTCACATTCATAGGTAGTGAGGGCTTGGGATCTCTTCGTATCTTTTTTGGAACACAATTCAAGCCGTATCAGTATTGTATTCTGTCAGTGTTTTTTCAAAATTTGATTTTTAATGGCTGAATGCCATTCCATTGTATGGCTCAAGCTTAATTAAAACATCTACTGAAGTGAAAAATTAAAATGATTGTCCTCAGTCTTGGTAAAGAGTTGGAGAAATGTGCATGTTTTTATTTTCATATTGCCAGCATGTGCATTACTTGATACAGTTCTCTTTGGCTGACTAATTTTAATCTTTCTTCCTATCAGAGATGTGGCTTGGGCTGGGAGCTGATAGGCGTGAGTGAAAGCTCGTTTTGCAAACCAGTCAGGCCCTGAGACTCTGACATCTGTATAGGAGTTTTACAGTCTTTGAGACAGGAAGTAGAATTAAAGTTATCTAAGTAGTAAGCAAAGTAAACTCTGTTCTCTTGCCTGTTCCAGTTCCAACCTCAGAGGATGTAGTTCTGAAGAAGATGATTCTTTTTTGTTGTCACTGCCAGCCCTGGGAAGCTCTTCTGTGTGCTTCCTGCCCTGTCCCCCCACCCTGCCTTCCATATGCCCTGAGAGTCCAGACGAGCCCCTGCTTCATCTCTGGGTCTTGCACACAGCCTGAGCTATGTGAGCAACAGGTAAGCAGGTGGACCTTCTTCTTCTTTTGACCGCACTCCACGGGGTATGCGGTATCCTGGTTTCCCAACCACCAGCAATGATTGAGCCCTTAACCTCCTGCATTGGAAGGGGAGTCCTAACCACTGGACTGCCGGGGAATTCCAAGGACCTTCTTGGAAGGTGAGTTCCTCAAGGGCCAGGCCTGGCTATGCTCATTTTTATTTACTAGGGTTAAGACAATGATCTGTGCATTTAGTGTCCTAAAACCGGAACTTCAGTGTTGGTCTTTTCAAGAATATTACTTGGAGACGATAGCAGATACCTCATGTGGAGGCCGTTGGAAGAGGCCACCCTGTGTGCTTTTACCCAACAATACTCAGCCAACTCTCTCTCCCTCCTCCCTGGCCGCCTCAACCCTAAGGCTTTCTGCATGAGTATGCATCGGATTCCCACGGCCTCTACTGCCCTTAAATCAGGTAGATGACCACGTGGCCCTACTCCCTGATAAAGGGTAGGCAGCCTCCACCAGTCAAGGCAGTCTTTCCCGATGTGTGCTCATCAGGATTCTGGCAGGCTGGCGAGGAGCATACCATAGCTGCACTTTTTTCTTTTTTGGAAAGAAACAGAAAGCAGCAGAGATTTTGCTGGAGATATGCTCGATTTATGAGCAAGGGGGTGTTGGGGAGGCCCATGGTTGTTCTGGAAAGTCTCCCCTTCCTCTTTGTTGCCTGGGCCACTCCATGACATTTTTTTAAGATCTTGTGTTAGAGGCTTGTCGTGAGAGGGATGGCTCAGCCCAGGCTCTGCCCTCTGGTGCAGCCTGCTCACAGTATCATGGCAACGTTGCCAGTGGGGAAAATGCAGCTGAGTCCCTGTGATTGGCGCTGCTCTATTAACAACGGGAATGTGAAGGATCTCAGGTGGGAGACGAGAGTGATAACAGAAAAGCTATTTCTTTTCATTTCCCCAGTGTTTATAGACTCTGAGCAAAATTGCTAACAGAGGCATCTCCAATGTGAAGTGCTAACACTTTGGTACCATGTTGGAATAGAGACTCTTGATTAACAAACGTGATTGGATCAGAAAAGCACAGCAAATTGTGGCATGGCTTTCATTCTTTACAATAATCAGGTAACGAAACATCACTGCTTGGGGGCTGAATGATGGAACAGCAAGCTTCCAATTAGAATGCCTTCTTCCTACAGGAGCCCCGATTGTACCGATGTGTGTGAAAGGATGTTAGAGAGGCCGCTCAGGTAGGGGAGAGCTGCCTGGGGCGACTCCAACCTTTAGTCTGGGCCCGAGAACTGTCTTAATGGTTTTCCAAAAGGGCAGTAACACAGTTTGAGAACCTCTCTCTTCAGAGAGCTTCTTTGAAATAGCCTTTTCTCTGTTACCAAAAACACTAGCCCACCTCTGCAAAGGACCTCGGCTCCCTGCTCTCCTTAAACACATTCACACACACGAATGTCTACACATGCACACACACATTTGTACACATCCATCTTTGCTTCATGTATTCTCTGCAAGGTTTCTGTGATATTTTTGATGTTTTCCCTACTGTGTCTTAATTAGAAACGAATTGCAAACTATTGAGTGTTTGCCAGGTATCAGATACTGTCCTTTACCTACATGATCCCATTAATGCTTCATATACCTGCTGGGGAGCAACTATGAGCATCTCTTTCTTGCAAATGAGCAAACAGACTCAGAGAAGGTACAGGATGTCTTTCCGTCCATGAAGGTAGCGGGGAGAGAGCAGAGCGGTGAAGTCAGGTCTCTGTAGCACTCCCCCGTTTTGATGCAAGAGGCATCATGGAGTAGAGAACTCACAGAAATGGCTGAGCCCCAGCGTCTGCCCTGTTGGCATCTGCTGGCCTGCATAAGCCTGTACCTCTGCTGCAGAGATGCTCAGAACTAGGTGCTTGCCTCTGCCCTACAGAGTTTGGCTCTCACTACTGTAGGGGATGGGGCTGAGGCCGCAGGACATTCTGGTTTCTGTTCCTGTGATCTTGTCTTGTAGTGACCACCTCCTGCCTGCCTGCCTCCTGGCAGTGGTGGCAGCAAGTGGAAATGGGATAGTTTAGGACCTGGGACCCTTTACTGGAGCACTTACACCTCAATCAACATCTCCTCGAGCAACAGAATACAAAGAGGCTATAAGGAACTAAAAATAATTGTATTTATTATGATAAATAATTATTTATAAATAATTATGAACAGTAAGATACAAAAGGGCCAAAACCCAACAACCACTTCTGAGGCGCCAGGAGCAAAAGCAGGGTATTGTGCATGAGCCCTGTACACAACACCTCCAAAGGGGTCAGCAGACCTCCTAAGTCATCCCATCCCACCTTCCCAATCCTCTGATCCACCCCCACTTTCACCCATTAAAGGAGCCAGGCTGCCCTCTCGGAGAGCCAACAGGGTCCCTGTTACTTGTTGTCATTCTGTTGTGCTGCGGAAGGAGTCCCAATAAAGCCTTGCCCGAGTTCCTCTTCTGGCCTCTCATCAATTCTTACTGAAATTTCTGTTGGTTAGAGTCCAAGGACCCGAGTCGGTGAGCACAAAGAGGTTCTGTCGACTGACGGAAGACCCGGGGCTTGACTTGCTCACTTTGACTCACTCACTCATTCACACACTCACCAAATGAATTTTTGAGCGCCTCCTCACCCTTTTGTGATGTACTGTGATAGGAGCCGGAGGTCCCGTGGGGGAATTGATCAGGTTTGATGTGTTTCTAGAGTTGACATATGTTATCCATTTCACCTGTTGGAAGGTTTCCTTGTCACAGCATGAGGATGACAATGCCAACCTCCAGAAATTGATGAGTGTATTAGATTAAATGAGAGAATGCATGTGAGAGTACTCCATAAACTCTGATGTCCTGAAGAAACAAAAAACATTGCTGTCATTTATATCTTAGTGGATTATCAAGATGGCACCTTGCCTCTACTCCTAGGATTCCTGCCAAGAACCAGCATCTGTCCTCTTAGCATTCCTGAAATTAAATTTCAAACTGTATTTGAGTTCCTACTATGCTCAAATACTTAATCTTATTCAATCCCTGAAAGTGTAGTGAGTGAGGAATCATTGCTCAGGGCATAGTTTAGCTTCTTCCTACTTTGCCCTAAAATAAAAATAGCAACATTTTATGTTTCTTTTGTGCACTGTACTTTTGCCACTTAGTTATTTATCATGGACAACTTTCCAAATATAATCCTTTCTTTGTTGTTTTAAGACCACTTTATTCTTTTTAACAGTTGCGTAATACTTTACTATATGATTTAGTGTCATTTATTTAATCAGTTCCTTCTTCATAGGGATTTATATTGCTTCTAATTACTCTCATTGCAAACAACACTTAATGAAAATCCTTGGATATATGTCTTTGAAGATTTGTGTTAGTATTTCTGTACAATGAAAGTGGGATTGTGAGTTGGGATGAATTTATGTTTAATATTTTGATAGATGGTGCTGGTTTAGTCGCTAAGTCATGTCTGACTCTTGGAACCCCATGGACTGTAGCCTGCCAGGCTCCTCTGTCCATGGAATTCTCTAGGCAAGAGTACTGGAGTGGGTTGCTGTTTCCTTCTCCAGGGGATCTTCCCGACCCAGGGATCGAACCTGGGTCTCCTGTATTGCAGACAGATTCTTTACTGACTGAGCTATGAGGGAAGCCATTTGTCTTTCCAAAAGGCTATGCCAGTTTGACTCTCTTACACCACATATATGAATAGTCCACATTCTTGCCAACATAGGCTATTATCCGTGTTTAAAAACACTTGGCAAACTTACAGACAGAATTCATATTTGATTATTTACTTTGTGGTCCTTTAACTGTTAACAAGCCTGACCTTGGGTTTTGTTTTTTTTTTTTTTGCCTTTTAAAAAGTTTCTTCTACAAATTGATATTTCAAATCTTCTAGCCATTCTTCAGGGGCTTCTCTTCACTGAGTTGTAGGAAGTCTTTATATCTTTTGGAGGTTAAGATTTGTCAGATCCGCTGTAAGTGGGTGCTTTTCCCTATTCCTGCTAATGGGTATTAATCTCCTCTTCCCTGAGAAACTCAAATACAGAATCTTGGTACTGAATTTTGGGGGAACAGAATGATGTCATAGGGTTACAGAAAAGAGCATTAACTTTAAAGACAGGTGGTCTGACATTGAATATTTGTTCTATGATTTACCAGCTGGGTGACTTTGGGAGAGTTGTTTGATCCCTCTGAGGTTCTGTTTCCTTATTGTAAAATGAAATACTAATATCTGCCTTCTCCAAAGACCATAGCTATCCTCAAAACCTGGAGATGTTAAGTTTCTCTTCTGGGAAGTTTGGGGCAAATAAATGGTTTAAGAAAGAAGGACCTCTTCGTGGTAAAGTTATACAGACTAGGATGATCTGGTGACTCGGAATAGAGTTCCTTTTACCATATTGGCAAACAAAGCTTTTTTCTTTTTAATTGAGAAATAATTAACATAAAATAAAACTCGTGGATTTAAGACAAATTTGATGAGTTTGAAAAGTTACCTAGTTACCACCCAAAAGAAGATGTAAAATTTCCATCCCCTCAGAAAATTCTTTGCATCTTTTTGTGTTTTTGGTCATGCCATGCAGCCTATGGGGTCTTAGTTCCCGGACCAGGAATCGAACTTGGACCCCCTGCATTGGAAGGGCAGAGTCTTAACCACCATACCATCAGGAAATCCCTCTCTGCATCTTTTTGGTAACTAGTACTGGCCACAACTTTCTGATTTCTCTCATAATGTGTTCATTTTTCTTGTATTTGGATTTCATATAAATGGAATCATACAATATATACTCATCTGTGTTTGGTTTCTTTCACTCAACATAATATTCTGAGATTCATTCACATATCAATAGATACTATTTTTAATCACTGGGTAGCTTTCCATTGTAAAGATTTACCACAATGTTTCCATTCTTCTGTTAGTAGACACTTGAGGTTGTTTCCAGCTTTGACTACTTATGAGTAAGAAGGCTATAAACCGTCTCATGCAAGCCTTTTGGTGGACATATATCTTCGTGTTTTTTGGGTGCTGCAGTAAGCTCTTTGGGTCAAGTGTATATTTAATGTTATCAGAAACTGCCAAATAGATTTCCAAAGTGGTCGCACCGCTTTACAGTCCCACCAGTGGTGTAAGGGAGTGTCACTGGGCATTCTGAGGCTTTTTGATTTTAGACCTTCTAGTGCTTGTGAAAGGTATTTCACTGTGGTCTGGCAAGTTGGACTATCATGCTTTGTTTTCAGCAAATCTCTCTGTGCATAGGTGCTTAGTGTATCTTTCTGTTTTTCATGCGTGTTTGCTCTCCAGTGAGATTTGAAATTCTGTGAGGGCATAGCCTCTACTTATTATACTTTCCTTAAATACTGGACCACACCAAACACAGGGCCAGGTATGGAGTGGATGCTTAACGTCTTGTTGATGTCCTGCTGCTAAGACATGTTTGTAGACTGCTTTGTAAGGAGAGCAGATGAGAAAGGGCTGCTACCACCAAAGCCTCTCAAACCCTTATAATCGCTTTGGTTCCCTTGGAGGTAGTTAGGAAAGACTGGCTGTGGTTCTCTCTCTCTCTCTCATTCTCTCTGACAGTTAGGTAATTAGTCAGGGCTTCTTAGCAGCTGCTGGGTGTGGGTGGCACTTTCTTGAGACAAGGTCTGTGAAGCAATAACAAGTTCAAGAGAGCAGAGAGACAGGCGAGTGGGACTTTCTTACTGGCCAGCTTCCTTCTTCTACCTCAGCTGGCCTCCTCTCTGCATTCGCCCTTTGACTGATGCTATAGAGTGTCAAGAAAATGGTCCTTTCTTTGATTTTTAGATTTTTATCTCCTCTCACCTTAATATATTCCCATTAAAAAATGAAATGGACAAATGAAACTGTCTGCAATGTGAATTTTTTTCTTCCAAGAATTTGAAGAAAATGGAAAACCGTTGACAGCCTAAAAATTCTCTGAAGATAATCGTAGATGGCAGGGTGGCTTCTTTTGCGCTTTAAATGTTGTGTGCATGCAAGAACACTGTGAGGCTCTTCTCTTTGCTAGAAGTCAGATCTTCCCATGTGCAGCAGTTGGGGGGGCAGTATCTCATCAGGACTGTCTAGCACAGGCTCTAGGAAAACCTTGCAGAGGACTTGAGGCAAGGTAGAGCTCTCCCAGCTTTCATGCCTTGCTACTGGGGGAGTTCATCGAGAGAATGTGCCCTCCAGTTGACTTTTGAGCAGGAGCTGGGTAATCAGAGCCTCCGCAGCCCCATCCTTGGAATATACTCTCTGCCCACTGTTCCCACAGTAGGAGTGTTTTCAAGGACACAGCCGTGAGAGAGTAATTGTTGAGTGAATCAACATCTGGAGCGACTATGTGACTGAACCCAATTAAGGGCTCTATATAAACTTTTAAGATTCTGTTGTGTATGGGGGGCGGGGTGTGTCCACTCAGATGAGCCTTGCGAGTGAGTCTCTGCTTACTAGACCTGCCACCTACCGATCTGGATGGTTGGCCTCTTCTTTCTGTGTCTCCTTGCCTCTGTTCATGAGGGCCAGTTTCAGACTTCATCTGGGGTTACTCCGGAGGTTGCAAACTAACACTTGGCCACCAACCCCCTAATCTTAGCTGTGATTGTCTCAGAGATTTGTGCACACACACAAAATCAGAAAAAAAAAAAAATGTTGAGGTTTCGTTCAAGTGTTACTGAAAGTGAAAGTGAAGTCGCTCAGTCGCGTCTGACTCTGTGACCCCGTGGATTGCAGCCTACCAGGCTCCTCCGTCCATGGGAATCTCCAGGCAAGAATACTGGAGTAGGTTGCCATTTCCTTCTCCAGGGGATCTTCCTGACCCAGGGATCAAACCCAGGGATCGAACCCGGGTCTCCCGCATTGGAGGCAGACACTTTAACCTCTGAGCCACCAGGGAAGCCAAGTTTCTTTAATTACTGGGGATAATACTTCCTTTTATTATATTTATCAAAGCTTCTTATATTTTCTTTTGTATATTCAGTAGATATTGATCGTACACCTACTGTGTGCAGGCTTTATGCTGCATGCTGGAGATGCATCTGTGAACCAGACCAGCCCTGCGCCTGACTTTTCAGAGTTCAGACAGTGTGGCCGTGACCACCTGACAAGCAATCAGAGCACGTTAGAAAGGAGTGTGTGACAAGGGCTCAGGCAGATGCTGGCCAGCGCTGCCGAGTGCCTCACTCAAGTCTTGGGATCAGGACAAGCTTCCCAGAGTAAACTGCCTCCAACGTGGAAGGAGTGAATCAGACTTAATTAGGCAAAGATGCGGGAGTCACCCTTTCACCCGAGGGCACAGCAGATATAAAGTTCCAGAAATGGAAGAGAGGAGGGTACTCCAGGACCTGACATTGAGTGTTACTAGAGCATAGGGACATGTGATGAGGACCATGGTGAGAGATGAAGCTAGCGATGAAAGCAGAGGCCAGATCATGTCAGGTTGAGGAGTCAGTCCTGCGTCTTAATAGGAATTGATGCTGTGGATTTAAACAAAGCAGTCATATAATCAGACTTGTTCTTTAGAATGATCGCTCTGCATTGCTGTGTGGAAGTTGGGGAGGGATGAGACTGGATATGGGAAGACTCCTGGAGAGGATGGAGGTCTAAGTTAGGGGGTGTCAGGGGGCTGGGGAGAAGCAAAGGCTTTGAGAAATGGTTACAGCTTAGATTCTTGCCTGATTTCCTCAGCAGTGATGTGTTGACCAGAAGTCTCAGGAGGACTGGAAATGCTGGGAATCCAAATGACCTCCTTCAGCCCCCTGTGGTGCCATTTCTGAGCTCAGAATCAGTAATTTAGAGCTGAGTGAGACTTAATAAAATCACCAAGATGAATTCCAGAGTGTATCTGACTGTGTGAGATTTTTCTGAGTGTGCAGGAGGCATGCTAATTGCCAACTTTCTTCTTTTCTGAGCTGCATGGGGCTAAAGACCAACAGAATTTATTCCTGTGAAAAAAAAATATGCAAGTGTTTCAAAATAAGCAGCCCTCTCATAAGTATATTGCTCCTTAGTTCATTGTTCTCTGTGCAGATGGGGACAAAAAGGACCCCAGATAGCTAGACGCGATACTCCTGGTCCATATTATAGTTGCTGTGGGGTTTCTTGGGTATTTGGTGTTCAGTAAGTCTTGGTTTTTATTTTGCTGATCATCAAATTTTCCAGTAAAATATTCCCCTCCTCTCACCAAAGCTATTATAGTGTGTTCCCCTTAATGGTTTCCAAAGGTGAAAGATAGTCACCTATTTAGAGTCAGCAGGTTCATCACATGGGGTGAATTAAACTTTTCAACTGACGGGAACTTCTTAAAAACTTGCTTCCCACAGAGAGGAAAAAAAATGATGATGACTAGTTGTCCACTTGTAGTTTAATCAGGGAAGTTGTAGCCTATACCGTTGCCACATGCCCTGAAAGCAGAGCTAAGGGACCGTTAAAACCGTTGGAGAAGACTGTCAGCTGTAGCCACAGGCTGTGGTCCCCACCTCTGCCCAGCAGTCCTCTGCCACAGGCTGGCTTTTGCTCACCCACGTGGAGAAGAGGGGTGCCCATGCCTGGGCCAGAAGCATCCGCTGCTGTTCTGTTGATCAGCACCCAAGTCCTCGGACTTCCCAGGTGGCTCAGTGGTAAAGAATCCGCCTGCCAATGCAGACTTGGCTTCGATTCCTGGGCTGGGAAGATCCCCTGGAGGAGGAAATGGCAACCCACTCCAGTATTCTTGCCTGGAAAATCCCAGGGACAAAAGAACCTGGCGGGCCACAGTCCTCGGGGTTGCAAAGAATCAGACATAACTGAGCGACTAAGTACACATGCACACACATATCCAGTTCCCCGTCGTACCACCAGAGGAAAGCTGTCTCTTTAGCTCCTGAGCCGTCTATTGGGATACTGACCTCTGCCTCCTACTTATGCTGAGCCCCTGGTCCTGGAGATACTGCTCATTTATCCTCAGCTCACTAAATGTTTGTCCTACTCAACTGTATTGACTTTCTGGACACAGAATCTTATTGCCCATTTGGAAAACCCTTCCCTCCTATTCCTCCCTCACCCGTGCTTGCTTCCTGGACTTTGGTTCAGGTTTATTGTTCTACTTATGATTTCTTGGCCACATACTTTGCTTATAACCAACTTTATTTTCTGCTAGGTTCATAGCAACTGACTCTGGGACTGCCTCTTCCAGTCTGCCCCATTTTAATTTCATTTTATTTATTTCTGGTGTCTAACACATGATACATAGAGGCGAAACATGAAAAAAAAGCAATTTATTTTGACTCTAATACAGCTATTCACTGAGGTCACACTGGCTTTTAAAGGTCAAATGGAATTCACCTGAACCTTTATTTTTCTGATAGTGGGATGCTCCCTGTCTCTCTGGGCTGGGGCTTCTGAATGCATAGGATGAGATGGGATGTTTTCCTTCATTAATTCTGTTTACTTGACTCTGCTGAATTCATCCAGTTTACTGGGTTTGTCTCAGCCTCAGCACCCTGTTGAATTAATGAATATTATTCCATGTTAGAAACCCTCCGGTGTGCTTTTGCTCCCAGGAATACCATCTCCACTGGATTAAGTGGGAGCCTGCTTTTACCAAGAGCTTCAGAGTTATAGAGGGAATTTGTCTTACAACATTGTAAATCGCTTAAATCAAATGAACATATCCTGCCTGATTAAAAAGTCCTCAGAGGAGATCATCACAAGCATTTCCCGTTGGCTTGCTCTCCTCCCCCAAACTCCTCCATTTACTGCCTTAGTTCCTTGTGTCAACTGCCAGCTTCAGTGATCAGATAGATAATTCTGTTGCTGTTTGTTTTTCTGCCTTTGGGGCTTACCTTCCCTATTTAAAGAATCCAATCAGAGTCTTCTATGTGCTGGAATTGGCCCATGCTGGCTAGAAAGAGGTGATTGTTAGGTATTTAGGAATTCAGGGCCCACAGGTAGTTTGAAGCTGGCCAAAGCAGGAGTGTTTACAACACAGACCTTGGTAATAGCTATGAATTCATTGTTGTTTTGGTTTGTTTTTGTGTTCTATTGACCAGCACACGTGTCTTCAGAAAGCTTACTTTCTGGAGAAGCATCTTTTTGTCCCTCTTGCCAGCAGGGATGGCTGATGTTTTTCTTTTCATCACACAGGCAGAAGTAAGAAGGCTTGTAGTTGAGTCTGCTGCCAAGTTAGCGGAGATCTTTTGAGAATGTGCTGGGGTTTTCCATCTGCATAGATCTGGGCCTTTGCTGGTGTGAGGACAAACTGGATCTGTGTCCTGAGTCACGTCTCCTTTGTGCAGAGCTATCAGAGTGCTTAGCACCAGTGGGGACAGGCTCCTTACAAAGACACTCATGCTTGTTTGGCTTATTTTTGTTCATTTGGTTTTGTTTTTTGTATTCCACAAAGAACACAGTAGAGGTTATCAGAGGGGAGGGAGTGAGGGGGAGTCAGGATGGATAAAGGGGGTCAGCGGATGAAACGAAACTGTTCTTGGTGAGCAGGCTGTAGTGTATACAGAAGTTGGATATAATATTGTGCACGTGAGATGTTGTTATCAACCAATGTTACGTTAATTAGGAAGAGAAGAATACACTCGTGAAGCTCAGAGATGTAGCCACATCCTGTTTCTATGGAAGAATAAAGGCAAAGACCAGAAGGAGGGGAACTAGCACAATGAGAGTTGAAAGTCAGATGAAGGGACTTTATCCTTATTTCCTGGGATAGTGAAAAACAGGGACAAGATAGATCAATTGGAATTTTATCAAGATTTATCTTGTAACTTGATTGGGATCAGAAGCCCACTAGAGGGAAGAGCACTATATAGTGAGCTGTTTTGATACATAACTCTCCACTCCCCCATATCCTATACTCTTCTTAACCTGTTTCTTCAAAATTGTCTTACTTTACTCCAGATGAGTCCAACAGAGGTTGTGTTTTCATTTTGCTTCAGTTCAGTTCAGTCGCGTCTGACTCTTTGCAACTCCATGGACTGCAGTACGCCAGGCTTCCCTGTCCATCACCAACTCCCGTAGCTTACTCAAACTCATATCCATTGAGTCAGTGATGCCATCCAACCTTCTCATCCTCTTTCGTCCCCTTCTCCTCCTGCCTTCAGTCATTCCAAATGAGTCAGTTCTTTGCATCAGGTGGCCAAGTATTGGAATTTCAGCTTCAGCATCAGTCCTTCCCATGAATATTCAGGACTGATTTCCTTTAGGATGGACTGGTTGGATCTCCTTGCAGTCCAAGGGACTCTCAAGAGTCTTCTCCAACACCACAGTTCAAAAGCATCTATTCTTTGGCTCTCAGCTTTCTTTATAGTCCAACTCTCCCATCCATACATGACTACTGGAAAAACCAAAGCTTTGACTAGACAGACCTTTGTTGGCAAGGTAATGTCTTTGCTTTTCAATATGCTGTCTAGGTTGGTCATAACTTTTCTTCCAAAGAGCAAGCGTCTTTTTGCTTAGCCCATGCTAAATAATTCATTAGTGTTTCCAATGAGACTTAATTGTTTTGCTTCTTTATGATACATCACTGAGAAAATTGCTTTAATAGAAAACCCAATTAAAACCCACTGCCAGTAGCTGCAGGGCCCCTTCAGTGGAAGATTAACACTGTTTGGCCTTTGACTCTCACTTAATGGATGTCAACCATCACCCTGTCGGCTCAACATTTGTGAAACATCAGTCTGGGGCTAGAACGAATTTTTGTGATAGAATATATGGGGTAAGACAGTGACCTGGGACTCTGGGACTAACTAGTCTTCTGGTTCCTGGGCCAGAGTCTCCTCCTCGAACAACTGAAAGAGTTAGTTTGGTATAAATTGATATAGCAACCCTGGGGAGTCAATTTGACTTAATCTGTTGAAGTTCCATCTGTGTGTACTTTATGACGCAGAAATTCAAGTTCCTGGTATCTATTTTAGAGAAAGACTTAGGTGAACCAGGAGACACGCTATTGCCAAGCATCATTTAAACTCACTCTAAGAGAAAGCAACAAGACCCATAACTTACTTTCTCCTGGACTCAGCTTTCTCACCTGTAAAGTGGGAATAGTAAGACATGGAGGCTTGTTTTGAGTTTCAGATGAAGTAATGCCCATGAAGCACTTTGCACAGTGCCTGATATAAATTTTCAGTAAACATCAAGTAACAATTTTAGTTTTAAATTAAATTTTAATTATATGCAAATATGTCATCTCGTAAAATATTGAAATGTTTCAAAAAGAACAAGTGTTCTTCAAGCCACTTATCCTCCTTGATTTCATTCTTAGCCTTCTACCCCTCTATTGAGAAGTAATTACTTTTGCCATTTTTGTTATTTTTCCTGGCCTCTTACTATGCATTGATATATATAAAATTTCTTTTTTGCTCCAGAGAAAATACATAGTATTATTCTATATCTTTTTTTCCTGTTCAGCTATGATTTCACAATCTACCCAAGCTAATAGATGTTAAATAACTTTATTATTTTTAACTACTGCAGAGTCCCTTATTAAGTGTGCATGATATGTTTTAAAGCCATTTCCCTATTGATGGATATCTCAGTGAATTCTAGTGTTTCACTTACATAAGCAATGTTGGAACAGATACCTTTCCAGCTCTCTTGTGCAAGTATTTCTCTAGGGGAAGCCATCAGGAATTAGATATGTAGGATCATAAGGTGTGCATATTTTTAGCTTCAACCAGTTCTGCATAATGACCAGCAAAGTGACTCTACCAGCTTAAATTTCAAACCATAACACACGGGACTCCTTCTTTTCCATTCTCTCTTGTCAAACTTGTCAACACTTTTAACAAAAGCTAATCTTAAGAGTGAAAAAAGAAAAGGTATATCATTTGTGGTTTTAACGTGCTAATGACCAGTGGGGCTGAGTATTTTTCACACCTTTCTTGGCCATTTATATTTTCTTTTCTGTGAATTGCCTGGTAATATATCTTGCCCACTTTTCTACTATTAATAAGGAATACCAATCCTTTGTTCTCTGTGTTGTAATTATTTTCTTCCAATTTTTGCTTATGTTCTAACTTTGCTTATGATGTCTTTTGGTAAATAGTTTAAAATATTGATATAGTTGTGTTTATCATTTTTTTGTGATTAAAAAGAAAATTATTTTGCATCTTGTTGAAGAACTTTCCCCACCCTCAAAGTCATAGAGATATTCCTTAAATTTTTTTTAGCAATTTATAAAGATGTTGTTCAGTCGATAAGTCATGTCTTGACTCTTTGCAACCCAATGGACTGCAGCATGCCAGACCTCCCTGTCCCTCACCGTCTCCCAGGGTTCACCCAAGTTCATGTCCATTGAATTGGTGAGGCTATCCAACCATCTCATCCTCTGCTGCCTTCTCCTTTTTCCTTAAATCTTTCCTATCATCAGGGCCTTTTCAAATGAGTTGGCTGTTCGCATCAGGTGGCCAAAGTATTGGATCAGCTCCAGCATCAGTCCTTCTGATGAGTATTCAGGGTTTTAAAGATATATGTATATTTTTTACATTAAAAATATATTTATTGTTTATTTGGCTGTGCCAGACTTTACTTATGGCATGTGGGATCTAGTTCCCTAACCAGGGATTGAACTCAGGCCTCCTGCATTGGGACTGCAGAGTCTTAGCCACTGGACCACCATGCAAGTCCCTAAGTCTTTAATTTATGTGAATTGTCTTAAATTCATATGAATCTCTGTATGAACAAATTTTCTTTTGCTTCAAAAAATGTTTGTTATTCCCAACATCACTTATTGACTAATCTTTTTCTTTATATAGTTCATCTTTATCAAATATTAAATTCCTACATGTTTATTGCTCTGTTTTATTTTTGATTCTCCTCAAACAATCCATTTACTCAGACACTGATACCATGTAATTGCTATAGTTTTTAATGTCTTGACACTTGGCAGGGCTGGTTCCAGTTGTGACCTTTTATAAAATTGACTCTTCCCGCCCATTTGCTCTTCCAAATGAATTCTAGAATCAGTTTGAATGTTTCATGAAGAAACCCCCTGGGCTTTGATTGAAATCATATTGAATACATAGCTTTATTCTAGGGGAATTGATGAGGATAAAGATACTGTTGATGAAGATGACAAAGATGGATTTCTGATTTCTGCCAGGGCATAGCTTGGAGTTCCAAATAGGGTCCTGTTGAGACAAGTGAAGATGATCGTGATGGTGATGAACCATCTTTTCTCTTTATCATTTCTCTCCTTAGATGACTCCTTTCCCCTGAATTAAGTCCTTTAGAATACAGCACAGATGAGATCTGAAGAGCCCTTTGATTAAGGAGGTAAGGATCATTCAGGAGTAGCTGATGCTTATGGTATATTCTCCAGTATGACATCTGACCTGCTCACTCATGTCCCGAGGGTCAGTTGGAGCTCAAGAAGCCAGGGTCTGTTCCAAGGTCTTATCCTGGCTCTTGGGCAGTGAGACCATCTACCACATGAGGACCCCATATAAAGGCTCTCATGGGAAAGCACTTATTCTTCTAGAAACTGTTTTTGTGAGAATACATGTATGAAAAAAGGCTGAGTGACCTAATTCTTAAATGTGATTGTGTATATTAGAAAAGCAAAAGTGTTAGGCGTTAGTCATGTCTGACTCTTTGTGACTCCATGGACTGTAGCCCATGAGGCTTCTCTGTCCATGGAATTCTCCTGGCAGGAATACTGGAGTGGGTAGCCATTCCCTTCTCCAGGGAATCTTCCTAACTTAGGGATTGAACTCTGGTCTCCTGCATTGCAGGCAGATTCTTTATTGTCTGAGCCATCAGGGAAGCCTCATATGTGTTAGACACACTCCTTATTCAGCTATAGATGGTGCTTGGTGTCCACAAGGTTTGGAGAGCCCCTTGTGCTGACAGATAAGGAATTTCTCTTCCAGGGAACCCTGCAAACTTTCAGCTGGATTAACTTGAAGACCAAGGCCAATCTTAAGTAATCTCATTTTTTGACACATCCTTGCATACTCCTGGGAGGTATTTTAAGCTAAAACTTATATTTAAAATTCTGTAAGCCTTTAACTTGTGTATAGTTCACCAGTCACAAAACTGTGGATGTTTCCTTTTCTTTATATATGTTATATAGGTACCTAGTATCTATCTATCTGTCCATCTAAAATACATATTAGCTTTTAACAAAATGGATGAATCATCCACAGACAAAGCAGCTTTCCTGTGTGCAGTGAACTCTGACCACATGAAATCAGAATAGTAATAGTTCCCACCACTCGGGCTTGTCGTCAAGAACAAATGGACTGAGGTACAAGAAGCCATCTGTAAGCTAGGAAGCCCTATACAAATGTTCTTTTGCTGCCCAGACCTGTAGAAAGTTATGAATGAAATGGCCAACCTGGTGCCTGCCCTTGAGATATTGAAAACCAGCTGGAAGCTCAGATCTGGGTGGAACAATTAAGGGGAAATTGCATCGTAACTTGGAAGCAAGCTCCCGCAAATATAATGAAAGTTGTAGCCCTAAGGGTTAATATAACGCAGGGACCTGGCATTCGCAGGACCAGCTCTGACAGCCTGTGCAGGTGTAGCCCCTCCTTGTTCTGCTCCCAGCGAGGGTAGGCAGCTTCTCCGTGGCAGCAGGTCCCTGGCGCGTCACCTTCTTCTCTTTCTCTTCCATCTTTAAAAAAGTTCTCCCTCTCCAGGAAAACTTTCCAGGCTGAACCTCCCAGTTACACAGGGCCTCTCTCTAACAGCTCCTTTGCCCCTGTGTCTTTTCCTTCCTCCCACACGGTAGTATTACATCTACTCTGCTGGCAGTCCTGGGGCTGGTGTTCTGTGGTCCTTGATGCAGAGGAAAACAATGTCGAAAAGAACCCACAGCAGGCTCTGTCCTTGGCTCCAGGTCAGAACCTTGCGTTTTGATCACTTCATTTATTATGCTCTGATTTTGAACTGGCGAGCAAGGGTACCCACTGTTCCTTCATCTTAGAGAGTCCGGAGCTGCTAGGAGGTATTCTCAGGTAATTAATTTGTCAGGGTAGGGGAAGCAGTCTTGCCAAATACAAGCAAAGAAGCCCAAATTCACACCTCATCTAGCAGTTGATTAGTTCTGCAAATGACCACGAATAACATAAAAAGGTGTGGGCAGCTGGGGGAAGGGATGGTCGGACAGATAGACCTGCAAATGGATGAGGCTTTACTGCTAAGCCTGGGGCACTCATACTTTTTGCCTCTTTGAGGGTTGTAATTTCCCCTTGTAAATGAATCCCTTGTGGCTATCCCATCAATCTCCTGGATAGATGAGTGTGCTGCTTGCCTGATGTGGTCCATGTGTGGGTGAAGGAAAGGTTCTTTTTTTTCTTTCTTTCTTTTTAAAATTTTTTTGGGAAAGGTTCTTTTTCTTTCTCTCTCTTTTACTTTCCTTCTTTCTCCCTTCCTTCCTTCTTTCCTTTTTCTTTCTATCTCTCCTTCCTTCCTTCCATGTTTCTGAGAAACCCACACTTTAGATTGGCTTTAAAGATACTGTGCACACATTTTTCAAACCCATAGTTGGGAGAGAGAGTCTGATGATAAGAGAATATTTGAAGTCACTATAATTACAGATGAGAGAAATCTCTGCACAACGACTGTTTTTCTGGGTGATGACTGACATGATCCCAGGGTCTGGAATTATCAAGAGTGTAATGTTTGTGGCTGTTATGAGTGAAGCTGCCTGATGAAACTTACATAATGAACCTAGCACATGAGAGGTGCATAGTATAGTTTCCTTCACCATTGATTTGAATATTAAGTAATAGGGTGATTAAATTTTATGTTTCTGATGATTTGTTTTGAAATCAGTTTTTAAAATCTAGAAATGCAAGGGGAATGTATTGTTTCAATTACTAGACTTCTGGTGCACTTTGCTGGCTGAAATAAATGTGCCTGAGAAGCTGTATAAAGTTAATATTTATAAACTAAATTATATTTTATGCACATTAAGAATATCCTGCTGTTAATGGTGTCCTAGAGGGATTCTTTTCTTTGGAAATGGAAATATGAGTTTGGTTACCTCTAATTTTGGCATATTAGTTTTGGTTTCCTAAGGTGAAATATACTTATTCAGTTCAACTTGTTTCAAATGAGAATCTGCTATGTTCTATGTATTGTTTTGGCACTTTTGTGACATGAAATGTAATATAATAATTCTTTCAAGAACCATCTCCATTTTGTACCTAAGGTCTGTGTGTTTAGTGACTTGCTCAAAGCTCATAGAGTTAGCAGGTGGCACCCCTGAGATCTGAATCCAGGTCTCATATATTATTATCTTGTTCAGCCACCAGTTCCCAGGTCTGAGATGGCTATCTATTTTCTTACCCTGAGCAATATGAGCCTTTTAGAGGAGGCATTATACCTGGGGCCTTGGAGTTAATCTGGGTTTGAAATTAATCTGGGTTTTCTACTTACTAGCGGTGTCATGTTGGGAAAGTTTCAAAACTTCTCTGAGTCTTGGTCAACTCACCTGTAAAATGCAGTTAATAGTATCTGCTTCAGAGTATGTGTAGGGATTAGAGGAAATAAAACACTGGCCACATAAAAAGTGGTCCTTACATGTTAGCTATTATTATTATTGTTAGTAGTAGTAGTAGTGCTTATTTAGATGTTTTCCTATCAGCTTTGACAAGGAACCCACAGGAAAGGGGGCACATCTTGTTCACCTAGTAGGCTTTTTCTGGGGCAACTAGAGCTTGTGTAGAGCATGCTTTGTCTTAGAATCATAGAAAATGTAATAAGTTTTCAAATTTATTAAAAATGCAGTTGATTTTCAGATACCTTCCCTTCCATCTACATAACCTCTCATCATGCCTCCCAGGCTCAAAGGAGAAGGCTTATTAACATTTCTCTATTGCTGTTCTTTAGTTGCTAAGTTGCTGACTCTCTGCGATCCCATGGACTGCAGTGCACCAGGTTCCCTGTCCTTCACTATCTTCTGGAGTTTGCCCAAACTTATGTCTATTGAGTCGGTGGTGTCTTTCAACCATCCCAACTTCTGTTGCCCTCTTCTGCCTTCAGTCTTTCCCAGCACCAGGGTCTTTTCCAATGAGTCAGCTCTTCACATCAGGTGGCCAAAGTATTGGAGCTTCAACTTCAATATTCAGGACTGATTTCCTTTAGGATTGACTGGTTGGATCTCCTTGCTGTCCAAGGGACTCTCAAGAGTCTTCTCCAACTCAACAGTTCGAAAGCATCAATTCTTCAGCACTCAGCCTTCTTTATGGTCCACCTCTCACATTATACATGACATTTGGGAAAACCATAGCTTTGACTAGACAGACCTTTGTTGGCAAAGTGGTGTCTTTACTTTTTAATATACTATCTAGCTTTGTCATAGCTTTCCTTCTCAGAAGCAAACATTTTCTAATTTTGTGGCTGCAGTTAGCATCTGCAGTGATTTTAGAGTCCATGAAAAGAAAATCTGTCACTGCTTCTATCTTTTCCCCTTTTATTTGCTGTGAAGTAATGGGACTGGATGCCATGATCTTAGTTTTTTTAATATTGAGTTTCAAGCCAGCCTTTTCACTCTCCTCTTTCACCCTTATCAAGAGGCTCTTTAGTTCCTCTTTGTTTTCTGCCATTAGAGTGGTATCATCTGCATATCTAACATTGTTGATATTTCTTCTGGCAATCTTGACTCTACTCTGTGACTCATCCAGCCTGGCATTTCGTGTGATCTATTCTGCATATAAGTTAAGTAAACAGAATGACAATTTATAACTTTGTGGTACCCCTTTCCCAATTTTGAACCAGTCATTTGTTCCATGTAAGATTTTAACTGTTGCTTCTTGACTGCATACAGGTTTCTCAGGAGACAGCTAAGGTGGTCTGGTACTCCCATCTCTTTCAGAATTTTCCACAGTTTGTTGTGATCTCCACAGTCAAAAGCTTTAGCATAGTCAATGAAGCAGAAGTAGATGTTTTTCTGGAATTGCCCTGCTTTCTCTATGATCCAACGAATGTTGGCAATTTGATCTCTGGCTCCTCTGCCTTTTCTAAACCCAGCTTGTACATCTGGAAGTTCTTGGTACATGTACTGCTGAAGCCTAGGTTGAAGGGTTTTGAGCATAACCTTACTAGCATGGGAAATGAATACAACTGTGCAGTAGTTTGTTGTTTTTTTTTTTTTTTTTTTTTTTGTGCAGTAGTTTTGAACATTCTTTCTCACTGTCCTTCTTTGGGATTGGAATGAAAACTGACCTTTTCCAGTCCTGTGGCCACTGCTGAGTTTTCCAAATTTCCTGATCTATTGAGTGTAGCACTTTAATAGCATTATCTTATAGAATTTTAAATAGCTCAGCTGAAATTCCATCACCTCCACTAGCTTTGTTGGTAGTGATGCTTCCTAAGGCCCACCTACTTCATACTCCAGGATGTCTGGCTCTAGGTGAATGACCACATGCCATATATCTGGTACACTTCTAAATGCTTTGCATGTGTTAACTCAATAACCACATAGCAATGGCAATAATGGTCATCATGAAGTGGAGTATTGTCTCTTTCCTGAATATGGGGCTAAGTAATGGTTTATGTTCATTTGTTGTGTGTGTGTGAGAGAGAGAGGCAGACAGAGAGAGACAGCAGACAGACAGATATACACAAGGATGAAGACTTATTATATCAGAGGTTAGATCTCAACCCAGGTCACTAAGTTAGGATATTTCTTTCTGCAGCCTTGTTATTACTGATTTTCTTTTTGCCTCTGGTATTTTCCTGACATGGCTCCCTAAGCTTGCTTGTCTATGCTTGCCTTCTCTGAGAGCAGCCATGATGTAGACATTTTATTGTAAAAATTTATCCTTCCTGTCCCTCCCCTGTTGCCCTGCTAGGTGACTGGCAGCTCAACCTGATAAGCAAATTAAAGCTAGAGTAGCAATGTTTGATAATGCATAATTCATAAACTTCCCTTTCCATATCATATGTGCATTAATATAGATCATCAATGCTTAAGTCTAAAACAGGGACTAATTTGGGAGTATTTTCCAGAGAAACTCTCAGAACCTCTGATAGTGATGGGAATTGAAAAACTTGTAATGGAAATGGGACTGGGGAAGCATGTGTTTGGTATTCTTCTTGAAAGCTTAATATAATAAGTCCAAGAAATAAGACCAGAAGCAAGAATGAAAGAAAGAGGTGGGAGACCCTGAAAGAGGTGAGGAGACCTCCCCTAGGTGACAGGCACTGCAGTAGAAGATGGAGGGATACTTGTGCAGGTAAGCACTGGATTGCTGTTGGCCGTAGTAATTAGAGAAGAGTGTCTTAATGCTTTGTAACAGTATTTGAAGATCTATAAATATTGCTTCTGGGACAGTTATATCAGAAGGAGTTCTAATTCATTTTTATTTGAGTTTGTTATATACTGAACAAGCATAGTATGCAGTGCCCTGAGCTGAATGTTCTAATAATTGGCACAATTTTTGCAATGAAAACAGTATATATTGTACAAACTAAGATCTAATTAGATCAGAAGTCTGGATTTGATTTGAAAGGTTCAGTGTTACCTTCAGTTATTACCAAATGAAGCAGCCATAACTTCTAAAGATTAGGATAAGACGACATGACAGTTTTTTGGCACAGGTAGGAAATTTACATTTGTTGCTCCAAAGGACAGGCAGCATATAGTAACAGAAAAAGTTACCTAGAATATTGAATTATGTGTTATCTAGAATACTGAGTTCTAAATATACTTTAAATGCAATCTTACACAGATCACTTATTTTTTTTTTTTTTGTCTTCAGTTTTACAAGTCTGTAAAATCAAGAGTTTAACACTTAAAGACCTTTCATTTTTCAAGTAACATTCTGTCATTCCTTCATACTTTGCAAAGCTATAAAATTTCTTTCCAAAAGGCACTTATTGTAAAAAGCAATGGTTGTTTTTGGTTGACATCGCAGTGATTGACAATAGAATGTGTTTGTTGGTGTGTAGTCGCTAAGTTCTGTCTGACTCTTTGTGACCCCATGGACTGCACACGCCAGGCTTCCTTGTCCTTCACCATCTCCTGGAGCTTGCACAATCCTTTGAGTTGGTGATGCCATCCAACCATCTCATCCTCTATTGCCCCTTTCTCCTGCCCTCCAGGGTGTGTTTCCCAGGGTACAAAAGACAGTTTCTATGTTGAGCAGGATGACTAGGGCATAGCTTCTTGTCCCTCAAACACCAGGGAACTCTACAATGTGAAAAGGGAGATCCTTCTTCTACAAAGTACTTGTTTAAAGTGGACTGGAACTGCCCCAAGTGTCATCCTTTCCCGTTACATTTCACCAATTCCAGTGTACTTCAGATTCTGTCGCTTTTTTGATCTTTCCAGAAATTGCCAAAAGAAAATTTTCACAAAAGTCTGGCATAATATTTACCTCATGATCATAAAACTTTATCAGTTGTATGATGCATCCTGATATCAGAGCATCTGAAAGATGTCTCTGAAAGAATGTCTTAGGCATGAGGAAATAGGGTGTATCTATAGTCCCTTCTTTTTTATCCTTTCTACTTATATATTACCCCAATTTTTCCTTTCTCTTCAGGGACCCTAATATGAATCTGAAAATTGTTATAATGTAGTGTTAATTATAACACTTTCTTTTCCCTTTATTTTAAAAACACTGAAGTTGAAATTATTTTAAAAGCACTGAAGTTTTTCTAAAACACAAAGTAAATTTGTGTGTGTATGTGTGAGTGTGTGTTATATATTGTTTGTGAGTCTTCCTTCAACTTTCCTGAGGGTTAGTGTAATTCAATAGCAAAAATACTTAACTCAGTTTTGTAGGATAAAATGTGATGCATTTCTTAGAGGATGTATATGCAATGTTTGATCACAGGTTGGTAGACAGTCATGGAAAAGTCATAGTATCTAGCAGGTTGGTTATATGTCTTTTGGCAGTTCCAGCAGAGGAACACAAATACTCAAATTCTTGGCCAAAGAATTGTGAGAACAATTGTATTGATGTAACATAAATATCATTGCTTCTGTGGAAAGCCTTCCAAGTACCTTGTGACCCAGGGATCAAAACCATGTCTCCTGTGTCTCCTGCATTGGCAGGCAGATTCTTTACCACTGAGCCACCTTGGAATCTGAATTGTAATACAGGATATAATATAAATATCATTGCTTCTGTGGAAAGCCTTCTAAGCCTTTCCTAATGCTCTGCCTCATGGGTTCCCAGCACCTTTGAAAAAAATGATTTTGTTACACTTATTACTGTATCTTGCACCTTTACTAACCCTCTCAGTGTTCCATGTTAGACTTTCGTATCAGGGTTTCTCTGAGATAGGACCTGTGTTTTAGCCATCATTTTATCCCTAGAGGTTATCCCACTTACATACTGAGAAAATTGTGTTTATGAAGCATGAAGGAATTAGGAAATTTATCATCTCACCTCCCCGAAAACAAAGGTGGTGAGTCAGTAGCACTGCTTTGTATCTGATGGGAAAGAAAATCTAGGTTTGGAAACTCAGATGGTATTTTCTGCTATATCCATGACTGCTGGTTATAAGAGGCATTTTAGAAGGAAATCTTGGATTAAATCACCCACATCCTGTTTGGCTAGAATCTGCTGAACTGCAGGCAGATCCAGAAAAGCGATGACCTTTCACTGATTAACTAGAGTAATATTCTGCATCTCCTGCTACTTGCTTCTGGATTGCTAGTGTCTGGTAAATGATTGAATCTGTGGCTTGGTAGCATCAAACATTTCCTGTGTAGCTTGGAGGTTGCAGTTCACAATTATCTAGTCTGGACTCTGCTGAGAAGTGATAATTAGGTGCTAAATGTTAACTGGATTACAGCAGGGACTGCTCCCACCTGTCATTTAACACCTCATCAGGGGTCGGACCTTGAATGCTGTTTTCAACTCACTCTTCCTGGGCATCTGCCTCTTCCTGACCTTTCTTCAACGTCTGTATTTTATTTTTGTGTCCAATTTTGGGACAGCAACATTTTTTCACCTACTTGATAGAATCAGTACCCATGCACAAGTGGGGGCTGTGACTCTTCTAAGAGGATGGAAGGAACCAAGAGACTGAGTGTCTCTAAAGTTTTCCCAGAAGAGATAGAATTCACTATAATCATAATGACAACCATATATTGCTGACTTGTGGGTGCATGCTAACCCATCAATTCTGTGCAAAAAGTATTCTGTTTATGGTCTGTTTTATATTATTACCACCCCTATGCTACAGATGTGGAAGGTAGAGTGACAGCAGATGTGTTTTTACATAAGCTGGATGGACTAAGAGGCCCTGTTCTTAACTATGGTGCTATACTGTGGCCTCTGACTTCCTTTAATTCCAGGCCCTCTGTTATACTCATTTGGTACTAAGTATGGACAGGGAGTTGGACCATAAAGAAGGCTGAGCACTGAAGAACTGATGCTTTCAAATTGTAGTGTTGGAAAAGACTCTTGAGAGTCCCTTGGACTGTAAAGAGATCAAATCAGTCAATCCTCAAGGAAATCAACCCTGAATATTCATTGGAAGGACTGATGCTGAAGCTGAAACTCCAGTACTTTGGCCACCTGATACAAAGACCCAACTCATTGGAAAAGACACTGGTGCTGGGAAAGATAGAAGGCAGGAGGAAGAGACGACAGAGGATGAGTTGGATGGCATCACCGGCTCAATGGACATGAGTTTGAGCAAGCTCTGGGAGTTGGTGATGGACAGGGAAGCCTGGTGTGTTGCACTCGGTGGGGTCGCAAAGAGTCAGACATGACTGAAGAACTGAACAAGAACAACGATGAGCAGGGAATCACCATTCCACAGTTCCCATTCAGTGCTTGAGGATCGAGGGAGTGAATGTCCTCACTTGTAAGAGGATAGAGATGCAGAGTGTTTGGTGGGTCTGAGAAGGAGTGTTTCCATGAAGCCAACTTGGGAAATATCTCAGACAGAAGGTCAAGCTGGGGAATAAGAAATTTTCCTCTACACTCTAGATTCTTCTGACTGCTCTAAGAATTACATTGACATGAGATAGATTGATCAGAGAAAATCAAACAAAATGTTACTAACACGTATACACGGGAGAGGGCTTCTCAGGTGACTCAGTGTAAGAAAATCTGCCTGCCAATGCAGGAGACACAAGAGATGTGGGATCAGTTACTGGGTTGGGAAGATCCCCTGGAGGAGGGCATGGGAACCCACTCTGGTATTCTTGCCTGGAGAATCCCATGGACAGAGGAGCCTGGTTACTGGCTACTGTCCATAGGGTCACAGAGTTGAACACAACTGAGCATGCATGCACACATACATGGGAGAGGACTGCCCCACTGGAAAAAAAAAATTAATAACTGGCCAAAATGGCAGAAACCTGTGCCTTAAATACTATCTTTTGCTAAAGACCAAAGAGGATGTTGGAGGTAGTGGTTTGGAACTTTGAAGGGGAGAAAGAGGCAATTCATTTGGAGATAGGAAAGCAAGTTTTTGCTAAATAAATGATGCACAAAGTGGACTCTGCTCTTCAGTCTCTACTGAGTTTTCCCACCACACTTAACACATCTTCTTTGCAGATACCTCCGGTGATAACTTTATTCCAGGAATAGGCCCTCTATCTAAATTCTTTTAGGTAGTTGGGAGGAAAGCCAAAGTTTCTTCCTGAGTCTTTTGGACCTTGATTATTTTTAACTGAAAATAATCCACATGCCAGAAGGACATATTTTTGGGGTGGCAAATTTTGCTCTCCTATAGCCACTCCCTGAAATTTATACAGATGCCAGTCTCTTGCCGTCCTTCTTGTTCTCCTTGAAAATCCAAAAATGCAGGTTGTAGCAAAGGTCTGCAAATCATGGGGTAAAAATTCCATGGAATGTGAGCTGGTTTAGAAAAATTAGAAAGCCACAGAAAGGGACTTCCCTGGTGGTACAATGTATAGGAATCCCCCTGCCAATGCAGGGAACATGGGTTCCATCCCTGGTCTGGGAAAATCCCACATGCCATGGAACGGCTAAGCCCAAGTGCTGCAACTACTGAAACCTGTGTGCCTAAAGCCAGTGTTCCACAATAAGAAAAGACACTGCATTGAGAAGCCTGTGCATTGCAACTGGAGATAGCCCCAGCTCTCTGCAACCAGAGAAAGCCTGCATACAGCAGTGAAGACCCAGTGCAACCAAAAACAGTAAAATAAATGAATTTTTAAAAGATGAAAGCCACAGACAGAGAGGTTGGAGGGCATCAATTCAAATATCATGCACACAGTTGTCCCTGGGCATCTGAGGGGGAGTGGTTCCAGGACCCCCGTGGGTACCAAAATCCACATGCGCGAGTCCCTTATGTAAAATGGATGAGTAATTGCATATAACCAGCCCATATCCTCCTGTGTACTTTAAATCATTTCTAGATTACTTATAACATCTAATACAATGTACATGCTGAAAAATAGATGTAAATACAGTATAAATGGTATTTAAATCATTGCTGGTGCATGACAATGTCCAGTTTTGCTTTTTGGAAATTAAAAAAATATATATATTTGATCTATAATTGTTTGAACTCAAGGATGCAGCACCTGCACATATGGAGGGCTGACTGTGTGTTAATTGATCAGTGTCTCAGGTCACTTTAAATGCCACTGGCAAGAGGTTTGTGATTTTATTTCTATTTTCATTACACAACAAAAATGTAAGACATTGCGTGACGACAGATTTTTTTCTAATGGTGTTTTCTTTTTTTAATTCTATCACAGTAATATTTGGTAAATAATAAATTTCCGTTGATCTTGGCTTTCAATTGTGGATTTTGGGGGAGAAAAGCTCTGCAAGACTCAAAACATATTTATTTTTTTGCAGTAGTAAATCTAGCAGTTCTTAAAGTAATTTCTGGTTTCTGAAAATGTTGTTTATCAACATGTATTGCATCAAAAGAATGGACTTAATTATTGTTCTTTCTTTTTGAACCAAATCCACTGTGAATATACCTGTTAAGTTGTTTATCTGGCTGCATAATTTTTTTCCTAAATACTGCTGAGCAATTGTACTTTCAAAAAGGTAATTTCGGCCCCCAATGAGTGACTTGCCATTCAAGACACTTTCTCTGGTACCATTTGTTATTCTGAGGTTTTCTCTCGGTGGTTGTTTGTGCACTTCTTCAGCATGTATTTTCTTAGTGTTAACTATATATTTGGCTTGATCTTGGTACAAACTCACTTAGCATTTTAATCTGAGTCTCACTTAATCCTTGTCACTCAGTTGATATAGAGTGCACATTTACAATGCCAGTTTAATCATTCTGGAAACATTTGGTCATGAATAAAAGAACACTATAGATGTTCCAACTTGCAGGCTGGATGAGACCCTTCCTTACAGAGCTCTTCCAGGGGCTACTGTAAATTCGCATTGATCTTGATTCCTTGCTTGTGGGAGAGACGAATAGGTTGTGATTTTATTTTAAGCTGCTGCATCTCCCAAGCCCATCAAACATTTTATTAAAATACTGCTTATTTGCTGAGCTTCACTAGTCAACGCCAGGAAACTTTTGTGGTCTTTTAGGGTCATTTTATCTTTTCCTCTTTTCCTTATCCTAAAAAAGAAGCAATTTGCACTTGCTGAGTATTGGAGGAGCAACATGGCAGGGATGGAAATACAGACAGATTTAATCACATTTTTTCCCCCCCTCAGATTCAAATGCATTTGCTGTTGAAACTATTACAAGGGAACCCTGCTATAAGGCTATATTTTCTGAGGTTCAGTGGTGAATCGTTTTTCTAAATCAGTTAAACAGTACTCTGTGGGCTTCCTCTAACCCATCTTGTCTTTGTGTGGGAGGCTTCTTCCTCATTATCAGACATTGCCATGCAACTGCTTCTTCTCTCTGGCTGTCTCCAAGCATTGCACAGGATCCTTTGAGAATCTGTTTATGACCCTCTGCAGCCATCAGGGTAGGCTAAGTTATGGGAGCAAATAACCCCACAATCTCAGTGGCTTAAAATCACAAACGTTTATCTTGCTCACACAGCAGGTTTATTGCACATTGTCTGGGGGGCTCTGTCTTTCTTGGGGACTGGCTGAGGGAAGCTCCATCTTGACGACCCAGTCAGGAGCAAGGCAACGTGGTGCATGGAGCCCTAGCCTCTACACCTTTTGCCCCGACATCATCACTTCCTGCTAAGTTTATCAGTGACAAGTTTTGGTTCAATCCTACCTGTGTCTGGAAGGAGAACCCAAAATGCTTGGCCAGCAGCACTAATGACCAGCACCCCCGTGGGGTACCCGATCTCTGGGAAGGTTACAGGGCACAGCTGCAATATTTCCTCCTTTCCCAGGTTCGGCTTAAAACATACATCTAGGGATGGCTATGTGATTTGTGGGGCCCATTGTAAAATGAAAATATGTGATCCTTTCTTCAGAAATTATTAAGAATTCCAAAAGAGTGGCATCAGAGCATTAAGCCAAACTTGGGGCATTTCTAAGTATGTTGCCCTGTGCCACTGTCTAGGGCATTGGACCTGCGTACATCAAGAAGAGCTGAGGAAGACAGGATCTCCAGGGGAAGTACCGGAGGATGCCAAATTACATGTGTGCGCTTGCCCAGAGAGGCCACATAGAGCAAAGCAGACTGTCTGCCTGTCTCACAGGAGGTGCTGTCAGGATGAGTAGGACAATGGAAGGGTGAGGATTTTTCCTTTGTGAATCCCTGCAGGGAAGTGACCTCTAAATTCAAGGCATAATCATTCCCCAACAGTGATTTAATGACATTAATTACACTCCTGTAACTGAGCTGTCTCGCTCTTATAATTTCCTTAGAGAAGGAAGGTTGGGAACACTGTCCCCCACCCCACCCTTCCTGCCCTGACTTTCTCTCAGGCAGGAAATATGGTAGCCTGCTGATAAGAGACGAATGATTTGCCATTTGCCTGTGTCCACTTCGGCCTAAGTCAGAAGAATGGATTTAGTCAGGGGCCGGGCAAGAGGTCTGTTAACTGGAATGTCTTGTTGGAGCCCCAGCCTGTTTTGTCCCCTCCTCCTAAGACAAAGAGCCTTGGAGAGTCTGCCTGGCTTGAGTAGATTTTTAGGTTTCAGAAATTTTATTTTGATTTTTTCAAGAGTAAGAAGGCAGACTGGCCATTTAATTCTTCGGGATTAAACTCTGTATGGGGTCACGTGCCTGTGTAAAGGGTACGAGGGCAGTGACTTTGTTTTTATAGTCCTACTGTCTGACTATAGTAGGTGTGTTGGTGCCCTGCCCAAACCCCCCAGGTCACATGGGCACTGGCTGCTCTGGGCTTACCGCCTGTATCCTCTGCCTCTCCTGGGGAATTACCCTTGGCTGACTGCAGCTGTTTCACCCTGGAAGCACCTCAGGACCAATGACTCACTATTAGGAGGGTACCAAAGAAAAAAATCCAAAGGCACCACATTCTTTGCCTCAAGGTGAGAATAACTTTGTGATGTGACTTATGTTCTAGAGTCCTCCATGGATCAGGCTAAGGCCACAGTTTACCTGAGACCACATCCTTGCTCAGTTCTTTACCTTTCCCTCTCCTGATTCTTTTCCTTTTAGATTTTCCCCTGGGAGCACCCTCTCAATAAATTATATTCAATAAGTCCTTGTCTCTGGCACTTCTAGGGAACCCCACTTGAAACAAAAACTATACTTACTTTATTCCCTGGGAGATTCATCCTGAATAGACAATTGCCACTGGGTCAGAATTTGTACTTAAGGACTAGAATTGTGAGTTCATTCTTTTCCTAGAAACAGGGATCTGATTTTAGTGATAACAGAGAAATAGCATCTTCTTGCCTTTCCCTGGTATGTGGATGGGTAAACAAGCAGCAGATGGAAGGAAAGATGAAGATGTCTGTTAAAATCGCTGATGAGTGCTGTTCCTCAGTGTTAACCATCCTGGCTAATAGTGCTGTTTTGAGCTGGGTCTTTGGGGAGCCACTGTATCACACCTCACTTCTTGTGTTCCTGCTCTGTAGCTCCCAGTTAACTGTTGGTGGTGTGGTAGTAATTATGACTAGCCTGTACTTAGGGTATTTTTTATAAGTCAATTCCTTGAATCACCAAAACCACTCCATGGGGTAGGACCAAGGTGATAGAGCTGATAGGTGGCATAGCCAGATCTGAACCTAAGCAGTTGGCTCTGGATTCCCTCACTTACTTTGCTTGACTGCCTCACAGGTAAGGATAGAGGGTCCTTCTCACCTGCCTCATGGGGTTGCAAGGATTAAACATGTTGACGTGATTAAAACACTTAGTATAATGAATGCCTAACACATACTAGAAATGCAATGAAGTGAAAGTCGCTCAGTCGTGTCCGACTCTTTGCGACCCCATGGACTCTCTAGGCCAAAATCCTGGATGGGAAGCCTTTCCCTTCTCCAGGGTATCTTCCCAGCCCAGGGATCGAACCCAGGTCCCCTGCATTGCAGGTGGATTCTTTACCAGCTGAGCCACAAGGGAAGCCCAACACATACTAAGGGTTCTGTAAATAATAAATATTGCTATTATGACTTTGTGGAAGAGTTTACAGAGATATGGGGCTTCCCTGGTGGCTAAGAGGTTAAAAGCGTCTGCCTGCAATGCAGGAGACCTGGGTTCAAACCCTGGGTTGAGAAGATCCCCTGGAGAAGGAAATGGAAACCCACTCCAGTATTCTTGCCTGGAGAATCCCATGGATGGAGGAGCCTGGTGAGCTACAGTCCACGGGGTTGCAAAGAGTCGGACATGGCTGAGCCACTTAACTTTTACAGAGATATGAACATTTTGAGAGCTAGAATCAGTGTCATCTTAGTCAATTCCTTTGAAAATACAAATGTCCCTTTTTCAATACCTGTTCCTTGCCTCACCGACCTCAGCTCCTCTCTGTACAAGTGCACACAGCCTAGAGAGAGGGATAGTTTCTGTCAGTATCATATCTCAGCAAGGTCATGGTGATGAGCGTAGTGTTACCATTCTCCAAGTGTGGTAATGGTTCCGGTAGCACTTTCTTATAATCATTACCCTTTATGGTCTTGGAGTAACATCAGGAAAGACACAGCCTGGTGAGAAGTGGCTTGGACATTTTTATTGTTTTCAGGCCAGAAAGAATCACACAGGAAATGGGCAATGCAACCTTCCAGTCTTATAACTGAGTTGGCAGATTGGAAAAACATCACTAGACAGAGTCATTTGCATCAGTGGTATCTTTGGATTTCACAGTGAGTCATCTGCATTCTTCACCAAGTGAGTCAGCTGTGCCCTGACCAGCACTGAGCATCTATATTTTGGTTGAGTGTGGAGACCATATGACACCTATCTTAGTAGATTGCAAACTTGCCATTTACACCACTTACAGGGATACCTCACTGGATTTTGAGTGAATGGATTAGCTGTTAGTTAGGGAGCTTTTGAAAGACCATGAAAGTTATAGAGAAATTGTGACTTTGAGAAATTTGCTTCCTGGGAAGTGGTTAACAAAAAAGTCATACTGACTAGTGAAAGCCAGGGCATTCATGAGGACACAGACATATACCCTGTTGGCTTAATTGTTCACGGATGCAGATTGATTCAAGTGAGAAATAGCTGGGCAGTGGGCTAATTTTAAGGTTGTGTTGCCTCAAATTTACATCCACTCTTTGAACATAGTCTGTTTTATAGTAGGCTCAGAGTGAATGTGAGGCTGTGGAGGCAGCGAAGTTGGTGATGGGAGTAGAAGTCATATGTAGTAGATGATGGGATTTTAATGGTAACCGTGAATTAATTAAAATATAGGTAAATAAAACCCTTAGAATAAACCATTGGCATCACACACAGGCCATTTTAACATCTTTCTATTTTATTATCACAATTGGAAGACCTAGTTTGCATCACAGGGACAAGAGAGAAAGTATGGGTGGAGCAACTGAAAGTGATTGCAGGAGGTGGGAGAAAATCCAAATCAGATATCTCTGCCAGTTTGCCAATGAGATTCATGTTCCTCATTGATACTAGGAGAGAAGACTGTTAGGTGAAAAGGTTAAAAAGGTAAAGTACGGACTGGGCCAATGACTGGTTGGCCCTTAGATTTTTGCTTTTATTTGTTTGTTGGCTTTTCTTTAACTCCATGTGTCTGAGCAAGAAATGACTAGTCTCTTGACTATCTGGGAATGTTTCTTTGTTGGTAGTCTAAAAGAATTAGTTTGCCTGTTATTAAGGCACCCAAAGTAAAAGTGATAAATTATAGGACAGATACTATTTCATTGAATGCAAATTGGAATGTTGGTGGAGGGGGCCTTTCTGGTAGGAGCATGAGGTTTGTAATAAAACTGGTTAAAATATAGTTGGAGTTCCTCATTTTCTGTATGACCTTGGAAGTGTTACTCAGTCCCTTCAAGTTTCTTAATCTGTAAAATGGAGATTATAAATACAGCTCTTGTTAAAGAACTTCCAGGTATTGTATGCTCAATCAGGACAAGTAAAACGGAAAATAGCAATCAAACCTTTATTAACTACTGTGATCGTGTAAGCAAGAAGCCAAAAAAGAAAGAGTGCTGGTTCCTCTAATGTCCCGTTTTTCCCCATGGCACTGGTCAAAGGTCAGATCAGTACAGATAGGGATGAGAAGGTGGTCTCACTGCTAAGGGAGCCCCACATAAAAGGATTTTTGCCATTTTATGGATCTGGGGCTTAGGAGAATGGAGGCACCCCCTCCCTACCAACATAAACAAAGAGACTTGTGAATGGAGATGCCTAGGCTAGGAATGTAAATGTGAGCATGGCTAGTGGGAGGGTGGGTGGGATGGGAGAGTCTGTGAAGGCAATTCCCTCCAGAGACTGCGGGATGCTGTCTCTGCACCAAGTCTAAAGTGGTCATGGCTGCTTTCTCAACAGGAGGCCTGCCGGGCAAAGTCTATGGTTGGACCCAAAAGATTACATTTAGCATTCTGGCATAGAGCAGGATACCTCAGGACCCTTTGAACACAGTCTGAAAACTACTATAATACTTGATAGAACCTAGGATTGCTTGATAAAGGAAAGATGTAGTCACTTAGCTTTTATGGAGAATGGAGTTTAATATATTCTATGCTAATAAATAATTTATACCTAATTGGCTTAGTAAACTCAGTTTAATATACCAGTTGATCAAGCTTTTGAAAGCATGCTGTTTATCTTGCTGGTGGAAGCCAAGTGTCTAGTTCCTAGAAAGTATTTTTGCGATTCATTGAACATGCCTCAACTTATGTGACTCCTCCATGAGGTGTACTAAATACGGACTGTCAATACAAGCTTAAATGTTATAGCCTGAAAATATGAAAGCTTTTGTAAATAAGGCATCAGTGATTTATAGTCAATTTCATGGTTGCTCAGTAATTAAGAGCAGAGGAACAAGGCTTGCCAAACAAATGCTTTGCCTCTCAAATCAGATTTGAAATAATGACTTATAACTATTCAGCATTTACATGGAATTTTTATATGAATAAAATGCATTCTAAACCCTAGTCATTTTTATTAGTGATGATCATGTAATCATGTACCTTTTTTTTTTTCCCTTTGGGAAGATTTTGGTCACTACCTCCTGTACAAGCTTATGAACCTCTGTTCATAGTTCTTTAGGCACTCTGTCTACCAGATCTAATCCCTGCGTGTCACCTCCACTGTATAATCCTAAGGGATTTGATTTAGGTCATACCTGAATGGTCTAGTAGTTTTCCCTACTTTCTTCAATTTAAGCCTGAATTTTGCAATAAGGAGTTCATGATCTGAGCCACAGTCAGCTCCAGGTCTTGTTTTTGCTGACTGTGTAGAGCTTCTCCATCTTAGAAGATGATATTCTTCAAAGAATATAATCAATCTGATTTTGATATTGACCGTCCGGTGGTGTCCATGTGTAGAGTCGCCTCTTGGATTGTTGGAAAAGGGTGTTTGCTGTGGCCAGTGTGTTCCCTTGACGGAACTCTGTTAGGCCCTGCCTTGCTTCATTTTGTACTCCAAAGCCAAACTTCCCTGTTACTCCCAGTATCTCTTGACTTCCTATTTTTGCATTCCAATCCCCTGTGATGAAAAGGACATTTTTTTTTTTTTTTTGGTGTTAGTTCTAGAAGGTCTTATAGGTCTTCATAGAACCAGTCAACTTCATCTGCTTTGGTATCAGTGGTTGGGGCATAGACTTGGATTACTGTGATGCTGAATGGTTTGCCTAATTGTGCTCATTTCACATACTAGTAAGGCTATGCTCAAAGTCCTTAAAGCTCGGCTTCAACAGTATGTGAATCAAGAACTTGCAGATGTACAAGCTGGTTTAGAAAAAGGAGAGGAACCAGAGATCAAATTGCCAACATTCATTGGATCATAGAGAAAGCAAGGGAATTCCAGAAAAACATCTACTTCTGCTTCACTGACTATGCTGAAGCCTTTGACTGTGTAGGTCACAACAAACTGTGGAAAATTCTTAAAGACATAGGAATACCAGACCACCTTACCTGTCTCCTGAGAAACCTGTATGCAGATAAGAAGCAACAGTTAAAACAACATGGAACAAATGACTGGTTCAACATTGGGAAAGGAGTGTGTCAAGGCTGTACATTGTCACCTTGCTTATTTAACTTCTGTGCAGGGTACATCATGCACAATGAGGGACTGGATGACTCATTAGCTGGAATCAAGGTTGCCAGGAGCAATATCAACAGCTTCAGATATGCACATGATACCATTCTAATAGCAGAAAGTGAAGAGGAAGTAAAGAGCCTCTTGATGAGGGTTAAAGAGGAGAGTGAAAAAGTTGCCTTAAAACTCAACTTGCAAAAAAACTAAGATCATGGCATCTGGTCACATCACTTCCTGGAAAACAGGAGGGGAAAAAGTGGAAGCAGTGATAGATTTTATTTTCTTGAGCTCCAAAATCACTGCCAATGGTGACTGCAGCCATGAAATTAAAAGGTACTTGCTCCTTGGAAGGAAAGCTATGACAAACCTAGACAGCATATTAAAAAGCAGAGACATCACTTTGCTGACAAAGGTCTTGGATAGTCAATAAAGTGGTTTTTTCAGTAGTCATATATGATGAAAGTTGGACCATAAAGAAGGCTGAGCACTGAAGAATCGATGCTTTTGAATTGCGGTGCTGGAGAAGATTCTTGAGAGTCCCTTGGACTGCATGGAGATCAGGTCAGTCAATCCCAAAGGAAATCAAACCCTGAATATTCATTGGAAGGACCGATGCTGAAGCTGAAGTTCCAGTACTTTGGTCACCTAATGTGAAGAGCTGACTGATTGGAAAAGATTCTGATGCTGGGAAAGATTGAGGGCAAAAGGTGAAGGCGTGGCAGAGGATGAGATGGTTGGATAGCATCACTGACTCAATGGACATGAATTTGATCAAACTCTGGAAGATAGTGAAGGACAGGGAAGCCTGGCATGCTGTAGTCCATGGGGTCAAAAAAAGTCGAACATGATTGAGCACACACAAGCAGAAGCACAAAGGTTAGAAATAAATAGAATTAAGTGGAATTCCTGCCAAGTTTATCTTATTTGTATGGGGAAGATAAAAAAGATCTTTTCAGAATGAAGTTCAGAATGCTCAGTTCAAAAATACTCAGAAAAGATGAAAGGTTTAACCATTCACTGTTTGAGAAAAGCAAGTGTGAGTTTGTGTTGGTAAGGTAGTTTAACAGGAAAATAGAATATAGGCAGCTATTATCTAGTTCTGTTTATATTAATAATTGGTCACACTGGATTCAGGGCTGGTTTTTATAATAGGCTCCGCTACTGGGTAAATTCAAAAGAATTTGGAGAGTTCAGAGAATGTCAAGAGTGCTTTAATGTTGATAACACTAATATTAAGGGCAAAAGAAATCACTATTTTTGATCTGAAAAAGAGGCTAATCATTAAATGAACAAATCCGCAAATGTAGGATAGAAACTTGACTTACTCGACTCCTAATTTACAGAATCATGTTTGAGCGGACTCCTGGGACCTGTTATCTAATCTGTTATTTTATGAAGGTATCTCCCAGATAACCTCCTTTATCCAAATATGGTTCCAGGGATTAGGATGTAGACATCTTTTGGGGGGTGATTTTCTAGTCTACAATAAATACCGTCATGTCAACTGCTTTTTCTACAAAGAAAGAAAAAGAAACCCTGAGAAAGTCAGTCTCTGGGAATGGGTTTCTATTTTTTGAATGAATAGCTGGAGTGAGAAGACTCCTTCCAGCCCCTACTGTTGTGGAAGGAAGGGACTCTAATTTCTTGCCTGTGATTTATACACTTGATATTGGGAGGCAGTAAATATAGGATGTTATAATACTCTTTATTAAATTTTGCTATATTTGAATCTGTGTTCTAATCTGTTCATTTATGTCACGTTTCTCAACATTGGTACTATTGAATTTTGGAATGGATAATTCTTTCCTGGTTGATGAGGGCAGGGGTGGGACTGTCCTCTGCACTGTAGGTTGTTGATTAGCGTCTCTGGCCTCTACCCAATAGATGTCAGTCACACCACTTCACCCCTAGTTACGAAAACAAGAAATGTTTCTGGGCTTTACCAAATGTCTTTGGGAGGGGGTACAAATTCAGCGCCAGTGGAGAAACTGCTAACATCGCTGAAGACATAAGGATTCAAGGCTTGTTTTAAATTTTAACCTTATCATCTGCTGATTTGATCAATATCATTCTTGTAGTCAAATGTTAAAATGTAAAGGTCATAATAATGTTAGAAAAAGGACAGCGTAGTCGTAAAAGCACTGCAGATCACCCTCTTCTTGATGAACCACAAATCCACTTTTTGGAGCCAACTGTCAAATCACCTATCAATATCATCATCTAGCTTATTACTTTGTTCATAAGGATATTTTGAGCATGTTTGTCAGATGCCTTGCTGAATTCCAGATTCTAAGTTCTGACACATTTCCTGAGTCTGATAATTCTTTAAACAAAAGGATGAGAATGAGTTCGGCAAATCTTTGTCCTGTTCTGGCACCTTGTAATTATGGTTTTCTTTTCGAAGAGCTCAGAAATCATCTTATTATTTTTCTGTTCTAGGGTCCTTTGGTACTTAACTTTGAACTCACCAGTTTATGTTTTTAGAATCAGTCTTTCTCGCCTAAAATAATTGTCTGTTTGCATTCTTTTGGTATTTAATCACTTAATGCATGATTTTTAAAATATTTGGAACCATAAATGCAAGGTTATACTTTCTCTTGATACTTGAATGAATATATCCAAACATCTCCATTTCTCTATCTGTATCTACAACTATGTCTATGTAGGAGACTTTAACATCTTTAAATCAGTCTAAAAGACTTCCTTAGGATCTCCTCTCTGATTGAAACCTTGTCTCTCAGTGCTGGAATTACATATCCAACTGCTAATTTGACATTTCCACTTAGATGTCTCAAACATAACTCAAACTATCTCTAATTTAGGATTTCTAGCCACAGGTGTGGTCTTCACTGTTTCTTAGCTTGTTGAAGGGCACCACCATCTGGTCAGTTCTACAAACCAGGACCCTGGAAAATAGTCAAATCAGTTCAGTTCAGTCGCTCAGTCATGTCCAACTCTTTGGGACCCCATGGACTGCAGCACGCCAGGCCTCCCTGTCCATCACCTACTCCCAGAGTTTATTCAGACTCATGCCCATTGAGTTGGTGATGCCATCCAACCATCTCATCCTCTGTCATCCCCTTCTCCTCCTGCCTTCAATCTTTCCCAGCATCAGGGTCTTTTCAAATGAGTCAGTTCTTTGCATCAGGTGGCCAAATCCATCCAAAAAAAAAAAAAAACCACAATGGATTATACCTTCTAAAAATACTTTTTGCATTTTTGCTTTCTTTTTATTTCCACTTTTCCTACACCTAGTTCAAAGTACATTGTTTCTCACTAGGGCTAATGAAGTATTTCATAATTGGGTGCCATAAGTCTAATCCTGATAAGCATAGTGGTCTTTTTGAGATATAGATCTGATTATATCATTCCATCGACAGATTCTCTTTGTTCTGGGACAAAAGTTGAAATCTTGACTGTGGTTTAGAAAGTAAAGTCTGGGGCCAGGGTGGGGAGAGCGGGGCATTGCCTACTGCATTGCACTCTGCCTTCTTCTTTATCGCACTTGGGCAGGACACCTTGCTTCCCTATTAAGAGGCTCCTGCATTCATAATTCCCTGTGCCAGAAAGGCTCTTCTCTGTCATGCTTTTATCCTGATTTAGCATTCATACATCTTCAGATCCCAGCTCGGTCATCTCTTCCTAAGGAGGCCTTTCCCAGCCTTCCTTACACATTTCTTTGTTCCTCTAAATCAAATCTTCCTAATACATGCTGTCATGATATTGTAAAATTCTTCTTCATAGCACTTTGGAAATATCATTTTACATCTGTTTGGGTGACAATTGAATTAAAATGTCTCCCACACTAAATTGGTGAATTTTTTGAGGAAACAAACGCCACCTGGTTTTGCTCACTTTTAGACCTTTGTCACATTTTTATTTTCTGTGCCATGTTTATGTCACTTTTGTACCTTTTGCAAAATACTGAGCATATTGCATAAGCCTAGTATTTTATTGATGCTTTCAACATTTTTTGGTAAAGAGTCTGCCTGCAATATGGGAGACTTAAGTTTGATCCCTGAGTCGGGACGATCCCTTCGAAAAGGAAATGGCAACCCACTCTAGTATTCTTGCCTAGAAAATCCCAAGGACGGAGGAGATTGATGGATTACAGTCCATAGAGTTGCAGAGAGTCAGACATGACTGAATGACTTACTTTCACTTTCTTTTTCAACATCCATACATAGATTTCTGTGTAAATGTGTTTTTATTTCTCTTGGGGTAAATGCCCAAGAATGCAACTGCTGGGTCATATGGTAACTGCATATTTAGTTTTTTTGTATGTGTTTTTGTTTTCAAATTGAAGTATAGTTGATTTACATGTAGTGTTAGTTTCTGGTGTACAGTAAAGTGATTCAGATATATACATATATATGTATATATTTGAACATATATGTGTATATATTATACTTTTTCAGATTCTTTTTCCATTGTAGGTTATTACAAGATATTGAATATATTTCCCTGTGCTGTACTGTGAACCTTGTTGTTACATGGATATTTAGTGTTTATTAGAAATTGCCCAACTGTATTTCAGAATGGCTGTACAATTTTGTATTCCCATCACCAGTGTATGAAAGATTGATTTTCTGTGCATCTTTGCCAGCGTTTGGTGTTATCAAGAGTTTCTATTTTAGCTGTTCTAGTAGGTATGTAGTGATGTCCCATGGTGATCTTGATTTGTATTTCTTTAATGACTGGTGATATTGAACATTTTTTTCACTTGCTTGTTTGTCATCTGTATCCTCTCATCAGTAAAATGTTCCTTTATCTCTTTTGTCCTTTTCCTAACTGGATTACTTGTTTGTTTTGTCACTGTTGAGTTTTGAGAGTCTTTTATGTATTTTAAATACTAGTCCTTTGTCAGATATGTGGTTTGCAAATATTTTCTCATCTTTCCATCCTTTTAATGGGGTCTTTCACAGAACAAATATTTTAAAGTTTTGATTAAGTCTAGTTAATTCATTTTTTCTTTTATGCATTTTGTTGGTTGTGTCAAATGTAACAACCCTTTGCTTAACCCTAGGTCCTAAAGATTTGCTTGTATGCATTTTCTAACAAGTTTTATAGTTTTTGTTTCACATATATGTCAGTGATTATTTTGAGTTAATATTAGCATAAGGTTTGAGGTTTAGGTTGATATTCATTTTTTTGCCTATGGATATCCAATCGCTCCAGCACCATTTGTTGAAAAGACTACCTTTTTCCCACTGAACTGTTCTTGCACCTTTGTCAAAAATCTGTTGAGCATAATTGTGTGGGTCTATTTCTGGGTTCTCTATTCTATTCCATTGATTTATGTGATTATCTCTGTGTCAATACCACATTCCCTTGATTACTATAGCTATATAGTAAGCCTTAACATAAAATAGCTAAAATGATCTGTTCTCTTTTATTCTTCTTTTTCAAGATTATCTCAGCTATTCTAGGACCTGTCTTTTCTATAAATCTTAGAACACTTGTCTATGTCTACAAAATATGTTTCTGATATTTAGATGGAAATTATGTTAAATCTATAGATCAATTCAGGGAGAGTTGACATCATTACTATGTTGAGCCTACCAATCCATAGACAGTATTCCTGTAGGCCTTATTTGATCTCTTTCATCAGCGTTGTGAATTTTCTTTATATTTGTTTTGTTAGGTTTATACCTAAGCATTTCATCTTTGAAGATATTTTAAATGATATTGTGTTTTTAAATTTTGTTTTCTGTGTAGTCATTATAAGTGAATAGAAATGGAATTGATTTCTGTGTGTTGATCTTGATTCCTGTGACCTTACTAAACCTGGTATTGGTTCTAGGGCTTTTTTGAGGTACTTCTCTTGTGGTTTTCTATGTAGGCAATCATGACAATGCTTTTTTCTGTACTTATGTGTTTTTTCATCAACTGGATTATGAAGGCCTTTGGGCACTGTATATTTGTGTGATGCATAGATAGTAGGGGCTTAATGTGTGTATGTATGAGAGGCCAATAGCACTGTGGTCTGTGAATCTCAGTGATGTTAATGATAACTCACTTTTACTTTTCTGGTTTTCTTTTTTCTGAAAGAGCTAATTCACAATGCATTTATCTACACGCTGAAACTCCTATTTTTCTTTGGAGTGCAGTGTACTTAATCTATTTAGAACAGTTCATATTTACAACTTCAAGAGAACAGTGCCTTAGTATAGATTGAAACTAGATTTAATTAATGTCTTTACAAGTGCTTGGGTACTAACCTTTTTTAACTATCAGAAAAATGCCTATATGTTGGATTCCGTTTAGTATTTAGCAGGTTCACAAAGTGCTGGAAACAGGATTTTTTTGTTTTGTGTAACACAGATGATAATTAAAGTTCTTAAAGCTGTGCATTGGCTCTTTTCTTAGTTTATTTGGCATTAATTGTCTCCCTATGCTTATGGTTTGGTTGAGGACTTTCATATAGTATTTTTTATTACCTGTGCCATGTTTTTGTACCTATGACATATTTTGCAAACATGTGCCATCATTTTACATAAGAAAATGGTCTCCCTTTTCAGTCTTTACCAAAGATACTTAATACCTGGCAGAATGGAAAAATGAAAAAGGGGACAGATGTGAGTGAAAAAATTCTTATGATTTAAAGTTAATAAATAAAGGAGGAAGTAGTAACTATCTTTTCAGAATACCTAGGACACCAGCTTGTAAATGATTAATAAAATTAATAATTTTTTCTTCAACTTTATTAAAGCTTAATATTCTGCAAATATGTGCAACCAAAAGTTAATATCTAGTTTTGTCAAAAGCAAGACTGATGGCATTAGATGATAATATCTGAAATGTTCTTTTGGTTTGCTGAGACTATTAATGTAATTATATATTGTGAAGAAATGTAATAGAAAAGCAGGAAGTCATAACCCAAGATTGAAGGGTAGCAGAACACACCACCTCCAAATGTGCCACTTTGGCATGTGGATTATTTTGAGTTGAAGGCATTCAAGGCCCAGCAGACTCAGAAAGAGCTTTTTACCTTCCCCTTAACTGCCTAAAAGATTTTAGATAGGGGGCCTGTGCCAAGAAGAGAGCTATTACCAGAGATAAACTTTTTATATCAGAAAGACTTATCTGTATCTCAAGGCAAATATCTTACTCCTGGTTGAGGCCCTGGATACTTACTCTCTTCTTGCTTAGGATGGCATATTAGCCTCAATTGCCTGAATACCTTTGAGTCTCATGTCTTTGTGGGGATCCTCTATGCACATAATTAAATTAGTTTTTCTTCTGTTAATCTGTTTTATGTCAATTTAATTTTTAGGCCAGCAAAATACCCTAGAAAGGAAAAAGGGAAAAAAATCTGCTGCTGCTCTAAGATTGTGCTCTCTAAAATAACTAGCCCCCTCCCCAAGTAAAATGAAACAATACTGACATTATTTAAATATTGGTCTTTCAAGATAGAATGTAAGTCAATTCAGTTTGACAAATGTATGCTGAGTCCTTATTGTATACCAGAATCTATAATATATACTGGGGATAGAAAGAGGTATAAGACATAGCCCTTCCTTTAGGTGTGTTGAGACCATGTTTTCACTGTAGATTGCTTGCGAGGAAAGATACCTTGAAGGCATGATATTCAAGTTCCAACTATTTAGAATATGCAATATCAAGGATAATCAAATTGAAAACAGCTAGGCCAAACAGAATCAGATATTCCTGAGATGAACTGGCATTAACAATGAATGAAGGGGAGTTAAAAAACTATAACCACTGTAAATCTTGTGATTCTGAATATGAATCAGATTCATAAGACTTTTGAAACCTTTGTCATAGGTAATAGAATCAGTCATCATGAGATGAACTTGATAGTGCAAATAGCAGTTCTGTGTTAATTTTTGGATGTATTAAGTGAGACTTTTTTTTTTTTCAAATTAGTAAAAGTACTATAATAGATATTTGGAAAGACTTGAGTCAGATGGATCTTGGTATGACCTTGTTGAAGTGTATTAAATTGGACCTTTTAAGATTTGATACATAGGACTACTGGAGCAAGCATAGCCTATACCCTGTTTCCCAACCGGAGCCAAGTAAAAGTGCTTAGGTGAAGCAGTTATTCATTCAATGGACAGGATCTTTGTATGGTTGAGCATCTCTTTTGAATGTAGAAACAAAGACAAGTAAGTGATACATAACTGATGCTTTCAGTAAACAGATAGATTGAAGTATGAGGTGTCTGATTCCAGGTTAAAATCCTCGGTGTAATTTTTTAGAACATTGTGACAGAATCTTGGAGTGCTATTGACATGAAATAAATAGACTACCAGATACTTCTACAGCACAGATGAGTTTATTTGGAATTAGCAGAGAAATGTTGAGTGTGATGGGAATTCAGGAGAGCTTCAACTGCAAGAAGAACAAAAATGGTTCAAATTCCCACAATGATCAGCTCAGTGGTATTAACCAAAAGGTCAGTGGCCATAATAGTTATAAGGCAAAAGGAGTATCCCACTGCCACAGGGCCAGTTGCTGGCACCAATATCCTATGAGTAGATGGAGGTGCCTTTGTTTTCGGCTGAGTACCTCAAGGGCATTCCCATCCTTTTCATATACAAAAAGGAAAAAGTAAATCTGCTAATCGAGATGCCCAAGGGCAGGTGGATTCATCAAACTCTCCTTTAAGGCCTTGAAGGCTCTGTCTTCTGTTTTTTTCTATAAAATTGGATCAAGATTGTTATTGCTTAGTAAAACATACAGAGATTTGGCCATAAGAGAGAAATTTAGAATCCAGTTTCAACATTAACCAACTAGTCTGTGAATCCCTTGCAGTTGGTGCATAGTTTTGTGTTTTGAGAAGTTTAGACACCATGAAGTCTATCTGGATGTCGATGGAACTCTTGTTCTCATATCAGATGCCCTAAGTATTGAACCTGGGTTTGGACAAACTGCAAGTTTTTTTTTGCAATCTTACATCCTGTTAAGACTAAAAGCTTTAATGAGTGGATTCTGCTTTCCTGTGAGGAAGCTTGAGAAAGAGAGCAAAGAAGCAAATCATTCATGTAGTGCAACAAAATAGAATCTCTAGGGAACTTTAGGTTATTCAGATCAGCCTTCAGGATTTGTGAGAAATAAGTACTCTCAGTAAAACCGTGAGGCATTAATATCTAGGTGAATTGTTTTTCTTTTTGAGTGAAGGCAAAAAAGGTATTGGCTAGCTTCATTAGCTGAAGTACTAACGAATGCTCTGCGTAAATCAGTTAAAAAGAATTTACTTCTGATGATAATGGATATTGGTAACGTATGTTCATAACAACTGTGTGCTGAGGGATAACAATGTCATTTATTGCCCAGAGGTTCTGGGAAAATCTCTAATCTTGGCCCTTAGATTTTCTTCTCATGGGTAAGATGAGAGTCTTACAGAGGTTAGTACAAGAGATAATGAGGCCTTGAGCCTTATAATCCTTATGGGCTCTGTGCTTTGAAGGGTTTCTTTGCTTAGACAAAAGAGGTTTTGAGGGATCTATTTTAGTCTTGATAGGAGGTATACTGTGAATTTTGCCAAAATCAGTTGGATATTTTGCCCACAAGAAGGGGAGTAGCTGATTTAATAAGGACAAATAATTAGTGTTTTCAGAATCAGTTCTTGTATCTTCAAAGATGGGACAAATAAAAGACATCAAAAGGTCATTTAATTCAACTTGCTGGGTACATTGATGACTACTGTCAAATCTAGAATTATTTCCTGTTTTTAGGAGAAAGAAATTCTGACATGTTACTTGTCTAAGAAGTCTTGGCTTAATAAATAAGTAAGAGCTGAGGGACTATGGAGAAAATGGTGTGTATCTCTCAAAGGGCCTAATCAAAGGGGAACAAATTCAGAGACAGGAACCTCTTGAGGTTCATTACAAATCCTCAATATTTGAACTGTTTTAGTACTCTGAGGCAGAGACTGTTTTATAGGAGTGAGATTGAGCATGGAGAGCGGCTCCAGTGTCCTTTAGGGCTGTAAGAGATTCATTTCCAATCTGGAGAAATGTTTCTCCAAGCTGCATAAGAGGGAGGATTGGAAAGGCCTCCTATAGGTCCTTGGAGCCCCACCACTGAGAATCGGGAGCACATTGGAAGGCTGGTTAGAGGGGCTGAAGGTGTCTAAAATATTTAAATTTGTAACAGTCTCTTTTCCAATGCCCTGAAAGTGAAAGTCACTCAGTCGTGTTCGACTCTTTGAGACCCCATGGACTTTACAGTCCATAGATTTCTCCAGGCAGATACTGGAGGGGTTGCTGTTCCCTTCTCCAGGGAATCTCCCACCCAGGATTGAACCCAGGTCTCCATATTGCAGCAATTTCTTTACCTGCATGGCACCGGGAAGCCCATTTCCAATGCCCTGGATCATTGCATAAAAACAGAAACTAGACGTATTTTGATTTCATTTGGAGCTTTTTTTTGGAGTTGAAGATTAAAGAATTTTTGCATGTCTTAACTTTAGGTGACTTAGCTAGAATGTAGAGAGTGGTTGCCAGATTAACTAAATCGGATATGAACATTTCCATTCCATTGTTTCTTTTTACAAGAAATAGAAGATTCCAGCTTCTATCCATTAATAACACAGAGTTGAAAGCTACCTTGAAAGATATCAGATGTGAAGGAAGACCAAGATTTTAAAAAGAAAATCATCTTAAGGTCAATTTGTAACATCGCATGAAAGGTTCATTAAATTTTGTGTGCAAGCCTGAACTTTTGTTCCAGTAACAGACTTTGAAAAAAGCCCTGAGAAATTGCTCCATGAAGTCACCTTACAGTTGCCGTGAGCTTATTCACAACGGTAAGTTAGAAAGCTGCTTTTTCAGTGTTATTCTAGAATCTTTTAGGATTTTCCAAGTTAGTGATTTCATCCAGTTGTTGGGGTAGCCTTTCGCACTGAGAAGCATATTGAACTAACGGATATCAGAGAAACCAGGTTGATAAGTGTGACATATTAAATTCTCCGAAATCTGTGAGGACTCCTCAGTTCAGCTCATTCAGTTAGTTGCTCAGTCGTAGTCCGACTCTTTGCGACCCCATGAACCGCAGCACGCCAGCCCCTGTCAATCACAAACTCCCGGAGTTATCAAATCATGCCCATTGAGTCGGGTTGATGCCATCCCAGCCATCTCATCTTCTGTCGTCCCCTTCTCCATCCCTTCCCTCAATCTTTTCCCAGCATCAGGGTCTTTTCCAATGAGTCAACTCTCCGCATGAGGTGGCAAAAGTATTGGAGTTTCAGTTTCAGCATCAGTCCTTCCAATGAACACTCAGGACTGATTTCCTTTAGGATGGACTGGTTGGATCTCCTTGCAGTCCAAGGGACTCTCAAGAGTCTTCTCCAACATCACAGTTCAAAAGCATCAATTTTTTCGGCACTCAGCTTTCTTCACAGTCCAACTCTCACATCCATACATGACCACTGGAAGAACCATAGCCTTGACCAGGCGGACCTTTGTTGGCAAAGTAATGTCTCTGCTTTTTAATATGCTGTCTAGGTTGGTCATAACTTTCCTTCCAAGGAGTAAGCGTCTTTTAATTTCATGGCTGCAGTCACCATCTGCAGTGATTTTGGAGCCCCAAAAAATAAAGTCTGGCACTGTTTCCACTGTCAGTTACTTAGGGGAAAATCCCTAACTACAACTTGCAGCTCAGCTTTATTTCAAGGAATGTAAGAGATTAAGGATTTAACTTCTGGATCCTCAGAAGGCTTCATTTTATAGGGACAGGTTCTGACAAGTTCAGAGGAAAAAAGAGTGGGGAGAGATTCTGCAAAAAGGGACAGCTTGTGTGGAGGAACTGGGGGTACAGAGGAGATGTAGACAATACAGAGGGGAAGGAGTCAGAGGGCCCTGGTGGTGGAGTTTGGTCACAGGGACACCAAGGCAGAAAGATAAGATGGGGCCTGAGGCAGAGCCTGAGACAAAGTAGCCAAAGAAGAAGACCCTGAGGCTCCGAGAGCCATTTTGTTTTCCTCAATTGTTTGTTTCCCTCAGTTAATCTTAAAATCTTATTTGTCAGGGACACAATATTATACCCCTGATGATGTTGGGAGGGAGATCTCAAAACACCACTTGAAACAAGCATTCTACCCAGTATGGAAATTTCTGAGCTATTGTAGTCCAATTCAGTTTTAAGGAAATGAAGTTTGGGGATTTCAAAAGTTCTCTGTAATGGCTATTGATATTCTAAACTGCCTTTGGTCACAGTCTTTTCGTTTAGTTGGAAATGTGCCTGAGGAAGGGCTGTGGTTTTTTAAACATAAAATTACCCAGAGCAATTGTGTATGTGTGCGAGTGGGTGGGTGGGGGGGAGGAGGGGAGGGGAGGGAGGTGCCCTCAAAAGGTTAGGATAACTAGGATCCCATTTCTCAGAGGTTTTTCTCTAGAGTAAAAGAACACTTTTCAAACAGCTCAAGCAACATAATTCAAACAGCTTGTAGGCTAATCCCAGCAGTTCCTAGGAGATAGCTTGGTCCTCAAGGAACCTGACCAAAGTCTTTTTCAGCCAGTTTCCCAAGAATAGCCCTTCCAAAGGAACAGGCTGAAGGCTTAAAAACTGGCAGTTTCAGAGAAGCAGCCTGTTTCTGAAAAAATGGGCTGAAGACATTTTTACTCAGCTTTGATTACAACAGTCTAACCTCAGAATCAGACCAGAGTATCAAATACAGTAAGTCCCCTGCATATGAACCTTCAAGTTGTAAACTTTCAAAGATGGAAAGGTAACTGGTTCCAGCAAGGAACCAGAACCTGTGCCATCAATATCAAACATGTGTGAAATTGGAGCATTCCCTCCATTTCCTATTGCTGACGATCTTTCAGCTCTACTGTCTCCCACCTCCACTCCCTCCTCCAGTCAGTAACTCTTCTTGCCTGTTAAGACTTGAGGCCAGCCCCTGAATACCAGCTGTTATACTGTACTTACTAGAGTACTTTTCAAGGTACTGTACTCTAAGATTAAAGATGTTTATTTTTTGTGTTTGTTTTTTACGAACTGTTTGTGTGAAAAGTATCAGAAACCTCCTACAGTCCAGTACTATGTAGCTGATTGTGTTAGTCAGGTACCTAGGCTAACTTGATTGGGCTTAACGAACAAATTGGACTTAAGAATGCTCTCTCGGAGTGGAACTCATTATTCGTACGTGGGGGACATATTGTACTCACATGTAGAACAAGGCCTTTCTCATAAAGTGTCAGTAAAGATACCGAATAAAATCCGGAGAGCTTCAAATGCCAAGAGAGTGTGTTCTTGAGATCCAGGAGAAAGATGTACCTTCATACTCCAGGGTTGGCGAGAAAAATAGTGAGCTCAGAAATCTCAATTTGTGGATAAGGTATCTGTTTACTCACCAGCCCTGGAACCTGTAAGGGTCTTCTCTGGATCTTGTAAAGGCCACCAAAGTGCTGACCTGAAGTACATAGACTGCCAGATACTCCTCTAGCCGGTGTGAGTTTATTTGGGATCAGCAGAGAATTACAGTTTGAAATCTGCAATCCCAGTGAGATATGTGCAAGTCGCTGCGTGGCAAGGGAGGGAGAGCACTTTTATAGGGAGGAAAAGAAGTTGGGAGGGTTCAACAGGACAGAGTCCATGGTTCTTCATTGGCTGCATCCTTGCCAGGAAAGAAGAGGAGCCTTTCTTTTTCCTGTGAGTTTCTGCTATCATCACAGGGCTTGAAAACTTACCCTTCTTGTCTCCAGACTCTTTATTTAACTGAGGTTTCTGTTTATTAATTTTTTACTGTCCTGAATATACTTATCTCCTTGTGGCATTGTACATCACACACACGAGCTTGTGGAGAAGAAAGTGTCCCATGCTAACCTCCCCTAAAAGGCATTTTGGCTTGAGAGTCAAGGACATGCGCAGAAAGCCCAGGCTGTCGGCCCCACCGGTTACTAGCTGTGTGACTGTGGACGAGTTATTTGACCTTCCTCAGCCCTGATTTTTCCCTTTTGTAAAGTGAGGATAATAATAGTACCTATCTTATAGGATTGTTGGGGTAATTATGATTATGTGTGTTAATAAATGTAAATAAAGCATTTAGAATGGTCTGGAAGAGAAGTGGTGGCTACAGAAAGAGACAGAGAGACAGATTTCTGTTTGTGTAAAGGTTAGTGCTAAGGCGCCTTAGATTTTTAGAACCGGCAAAGTGGAGATGAGAGCAGAAGTCATTGCCAGGGGAGAGGAAGGAGGGATAAAGAGTGAATGTAATTTTGGGAAAGGCAGAAATGATCTGGATTCCTTTCTTGAAATTTCAGTGTTTCAAGAAAGATAGGGAGATAATTATAGCTTCTGGAAGCAGTGCTATTCAGAGAATCTTAGGACAGAAGAGGCCAGCTTGTTTGAAGGCGGAGGGTGGGTGAACAAATAGAGGGAGATTTAAGATGTTAGAGAAAGGGAATGATTTTTAAATAATGATTTAAAAAGCATTTTTAGTTGTTTTTGTCAGAGAGGAATAAATTTCCCTCTACCTTTCTAGGTTCTTCTGACTGGTCTAAGAATTAAATTGACATGAGACAGATTAACAGGAGAAAATCAAACAAAAGTTTAATAACATGGGCACATGGGAGAGACCCAGGAGAAGTGAGTAATTTGCCAAAATGGCTAAAGTCCTCACTTTAAATACCATCTTCAGCTAAAGACAAAAGAGGATATTGAGGGTAGTGGCTTGGGACTTTGAAGGGGAGGAAGGCAATTCACATGGAGATGGAAAAGCAAATGTTTGGTTAAAAAAAAATATGTTTGCTGGTCTGCATTGGATCTGGAGTGGACTCTGCCCTCTAGGTTCTGCTGAGTTTCCTCCGCCACACTGAGCCCATATTCTTTGCAGATACCTCTAGTGATAGCTCTATTTAAAGAACAGACCCTTTATCAGCTAAGAAAGATGTGAAAAGAAAGTCTTTCTATCTCTTCTGCTTCTTAAAAATAATCAGCCTAAAATAATACTCATGCCAGAGAGACACATTTTGGGGTGGCAAATTTTGCTGCCTTACACTTTGCTTTTTTCAGAATTTTCAATCAATATGTATATTCTCAAATATACACAAGAACAGAATCTGTAATTTCCCAGTTACCCATCACCTAGCTTTGACGACTGTCAACATTTTCCAAAATTTGTTTCATCTATTCCTCACACTGGGAAAAAAAGAGTCACCAAAGTATTTTGAGACACTTTCCAGGTAACATGTATCATTTCACTGATAATAATTCAGTATGTGTCTCTAAACTAATAAGGACATTTGTTTTCATAACCAAAACAGTATTATCAGACCTAAAAAGTTAACATCAATTTCTCACTGTCATTTAATACTCCATATTTAATTGTCTTTAACTGTCTCCAAATGTCTTTTTATGTATATATCTTGTTTTCATTGGCATCAATGTAAGGTCTACTCAATTGCTTTTGGTAATTATTTCTTTTAAATCTCTTTCAATCTCTAACAATCCTTTTCTCCCATGCCATTTATTTGTTGAGAAAAAGCAGAGCCATTTATATTGCAGAATGTCTCATATTCTGGATTTGACTGATTATTTTCTTCTTGTGTCATTTAATTTGTTGAAAGGTGATACATGATGGTCGAGATTCTGAGATGAATCATTTTTCTCCCCCTAAGGTGGAAGAAAGAGAAAAAAATGATTGAGATGAAGAGGAGAAAACTGTGCATTTCATGTTAAAGGGCTTCAATCACTTTGGTAAAACTGAAAGTGAACTTATTGTTGAGATAAAGATATGAGGGATTGTGGCTAGAAGTCGGAGGGCAAAAGTTTTGGAATAGAGTTTGAGAATGTGACTAGAGATGAAATTGAGATGTGTTAAAGGCTTACCACAGTGCAGAGGGATTCTTCAGTAGCTCAGACAGTAAAGAATCAGGAAGATTCTGGGTCAGGAAGATCCCATGGAGAGGAGAATGGCTACCTACTCCAGTACTGTTGCCTGGAGAATTCCATGGGCAGAGGAGCCTGGTGGGTTCCAGTCCATGGGGGTCACAAAGAGTCGGACATGACAGAGTGACTTTCACTTGTTTTCTTGCCTTTATTCATTGCTGGCCAGTGGCCTCCAGGTGTAGGATTTACTCAGGGTTGGTAAGTATCAAGGTGGATACAGTTGGGGAATTGGAAGCACATTTGTAGGAATCAAGTGTGCAGCGGAACAAAAGCTGAACTGGTCGACCTAGGAAGGATTTTGTGCTAAAGATGCTGGTAGATTATGACAAAGAAGGGATAATGGGCCAGAGGACTCAGAAGACGTGGAAAGATAAGAAATATGGTGTGCGTTTGGGATGAACATGTACACATGGCTGTATTTAAAATGAATAACCAACAAGGATCTACAGTATGGCACACGAAACTCTGCTCAATGTTGTGTTGATAGGAGGGGAGTTTCGGGGGAGAATGGATATGTGTATATGTATGGCTGAGCCCCTTTGCTGCTCACCTGAAACTATCACAGCATTGTTTGTTAATTGGCCATATCCCAATACAAAATAAAAAGTTTAAAAGAAAATAAATACAGTGATCAGAAGGAGGGCTCATAATCAGGGGAATATCTTTGAATGCTTATGAAGTGACTGCAGCTCTGGGTAACTGACATAAAGTTGGAAGAAAAGAGTGTGGGCAGTAATAGGACCTTCATCTTATTCCCACTTTGCTACTGCTTTGCTGTGTGGGAACGTTATTTAATCACTCTGAGCCTTAATTTCCTCTATCATAAGTGAGGTGAAAAATCTATACCACAAAAGGCTGTGGGATGTTTTATGTATATAGAACATCAATGGCTGTGACTTAATGTTGTTTAGTTGCTAAGTTGTGTGCAACTCTTTGCCACCTCGTGGACTGTAGCCTCCCAGGCTCCTCTATCCATGGAATTCTCCAGGCAAGAATACTGGAGTGGGTTGCCATTTCCTCCCCCAGAGGATCTTCCTGACCCAAGGATGGAACCTGGGTCTCGTGCATTGGCAGGCAGGTTCTTACTGAGCCACCAGGGAATAGGCTATCACAAAATATTGGTTGCTAGAATGGAGGTGTCAAGAAACGAGGAGATCAGTGTGTCCCGCATCCTAAGGAGATAAACTGTTTGTTTAAGGACTTTGTCCATTAGAAAGTCATCAGTACTTTGTAGAGAAAGCCCATTAAAATAATTAAGAAGTCTAAATAATAATCATCAGTGCCAAATCAGGCAATTGGAGATATAATAAAGCTTAAAAAAAGGACTATTTTTTATACCTATTCTCAAACCTACATACAGTGTACCCAGCCACATTGCATCCATGCCTGCAAACCCTCCATGCTTAAATATGTTCCAGACAGATGATCATTGCTTTGTAATCTCTGATTTATAGCCATGCAGTCAAAAATTAGGTATTCTGGCTGGGTGAACCAGATATTCATGAATCTAATCAAGGCTGTTTTTAAATAAAACACATTGAACCAAGCCTATTTTCAGATTCCACTCTCCTATCTATCAATATTCACAATCTAGCAGAGAAATTCAGAAGAGCCTCCTTGTGGTAAAAGAGTATTGAATATTCAGTTTATATGGGACGCCAGAAGGAGTGCTGTGATTTAAAGTCACCTCTGATTATGGGAAACAGTGCACAATGCTTTTTTTTTTACAGAAAAGCTTGTTTCTGGCTAATGCCTGGTTCTTAGGAAAGGGTTAATAAGGGTGGAATGAGATAAATTCAACCGTTTCCAGCTCAAGCATTTTCTGAAACACTGAAAGACTGATCTGCAAGTTTTTGAATACAAATGTACCAGACAGTCATCTCCTAAGCTTCAGAAATGGCCTTGGCTGCCACTAAGTGGGTGGAAAATGAATGGGGGAGAGTGAGAAGGGTGCGCTTTGTTTGTGTGGCGCACAGTATTACTCTGATGAAAAATGCTGGCAAGCTTCCGTCTTTCAAGATGCTTGTGAGACTCTCCTGCCTGTGTTTTATCTTTGGGTGTTACCATGGCTACTGATGAAAGAAATGAAAACCCAAAGGTGGAGGGAGGTAGACAGATTAGGGGGTGGGAGAAACGGGGAAAACAATCTCACCAGCCAAGCATCTGGGAAGATTTATTGTTGAAAGTCTTGATTGCCCTTCCTGCTGCATACACTGTATATCCAAACATACACTCTGAAGCCAATTATCCTTTTGAATACAGCTCCATAAAGGACTACAGCTAGAAATCAGTTGACTTGCTCTTGTGCAACTTCCTTGTATTTCTTATTGGGGAGTGTAAGGAAATAAGGAATTTACCTTCCAACATCAACTCTGCACTTTGCAGCTATGTGGCTTTGGCCAAGTTATTTAACTTCTCAGAATTCTAGTTTATCTGCCTGTAAAGTGGGTGTGACATTCTTACATCTTTGTGTAAGAGAATCCCATGTGTGTGTACTGGCATATAGTAAGGTCCACTTTAAGTTAGTTTTTATTCTGTTCCTTATTGAGGAAGAATTGGTAATGACTAGACGGTTCACTTTTCGGTTTTTCCCGGTCTTCCTTCAGGAAAGCGCACATATGAAGTCTGTTTCATTGAAGTGATGTGTTACAGCTGATAAAAGCTAGTGAGAGAAAAAACTGTGTATGTGTGTGTGTGTGTGAAAGTCACTCAGTTGTGTCCGACTCCTTGTGACCCTATGGACTGTAGCTTGCCAGGCTCCTCTGTCCCTGGAATTCTCCAGGCAAGAATACTGGAGGGAGTAGCCATTCCCTTCTCCAGGGGATCTTCTTGACCCAAGAATTGAACCTAGGTCTCCTGCATTGCAGGCAGATTCTTTACTGTCTGAGCCACCAGGAAAGCCGGAACAAACTATATCCTTAGCTTATTCACGGGCAACTCTTGCCCCTCTCATCAGGCCTAACTGAGGAGCAACGCAAATTCTATCATCACTGACTATAACATCTCTGCCTTATCCTGGTACTTTAAAAAAGTTGACTATAAAAAACAGTTTTATAAATGGAGACATCTTTCCTTGGAACATCTTTCCTGTTTCAATGCACTATTTTCTTCTCTGATTAAAAGGAAATTGACAGTGATATTTAACCTAGTTTCCCTTTAGCTGGTTCTGTCAAGTGATTAGTTAATTTTATTAGTGACTTAAGTGCATTAGGAGAATTATTTCTATTTAAACTTATTGAAATAATTCTTTCATTAAGTGAAGGTTGCCTCTGAAATG